>NC_060106.1:1207500-2407500 GCF_021155765.1 Diprion similis | reverse complement strand
CTATGAGAGCAGTCATTAGAAACAGACTCACATACACTCACACATACCTATACTCGGCTGTATTGCTATTGAAGCTGTTGAAGCACCCAACACATTGCTCACATTGCAGAAACACACATACACCAGTGACGACTGCGCCTATTGCAGTGCACAGGTGAACTGCTATCACACGCACCCAAATAGCGACGACTGCGCACTATTGCAGTATGCACAGGAGGCTTGCCACACGCACACATTCACACAGCGACGACTGCGCATTATTGCAGTGCACAGGGGTGCGTGCTGAAACTCTTACCCGAGTAGAGTAGAGTAGGAGTTACCTCTGAGTAGGGTCTGAGTTATCATTGATTATAAACGACCAAAATCGTTCGGATTGAAATGGTGGCACGTTAAGTGCGGGCAAACGAGCTGTTAGCTTTGCATCCGCAGCAATCACTGCACAAGCTACTAACTATCGATCCATTTGCAAGGAAAACAGAAAACTGTTTTTTTCATATTTTTATGGCTTGAATATCATAAACATAGAACATAGAAGGTAGAACGATGTTTCCAAAAATTTAGTATTACGCTAATGCGCATGACGAGTAACTTCTACTCACCTCCTCGACGTGGGTAGAAAAAGATAACTCGAGAGTCGACTCGAGGGAGTTTGTAAACGCCGTAACTCAAGTCAACTCGGTGTTGCTGACAATGAATGCCGCGAGTTGACTATAGTTGACTATAGTTAACTCGAGTAAGGTTTCAGAACGCACTCCAGAAGGCCTGCCACACGCACCAGCGACGACTGCGCACTAGTACAGTGTACAGCCGGGTTGCTGAAACTCATACACTCACCACCGACTAATACGCTACTACGACTGAACATCTCAGCATCGGAATTGGATGAATTTGGAGTTCATTGAAGAGATTGTCTTTACATGGTGAAATTAAAAACCTCCCATACTTTAACCTGGATCTGATCATGGATTTATAAATACTGAGTAGTACTTCAGGATCAGAACCTCAATAAACACCTCTCAAGCACTTTATAATATTTAAAGGTTTGAGACGCTTTTCTTTCATCTGTTGAATGTGAAAACTCCAATTAAAATGCATATCTAAATACAACCCTAAGGACTTATTTTTTGTTGTTTCTACTTTTTTGCTATCTATTTTAATAGAATAACGTTTATATTTTATTTTCTTCCCACTAAAAAGCATGAGTTGGCATTTGTCGGGTGCTAAAAAAAAGGTTTTTTATTCAAGTTTCTTGAACAGGTTATTTATTTCTTTCTCCAAAATTTTTATCCCAGTTTTTGGTTGTTTGGTTTTTAGAAACAAAACTATGTCATCAGCAAACTCTAAAACTTGGGCACCAGATCCTTCTGATGGCAAGGGGGTATACCAGTGTGAACGCTGGAAATCTGGGTGATTTTCGAGAATTTTTTGGAAGAAAAGTGCTCACTTAAATATTTCGGAAAATTAAGGATATATTTGACTATATTTGACCTGTATTACGGAATTTTTTTATAGAAAAATATTGAGATCCAAGCGATTTATGCGCTGCCTTTGGAGGCGCCAGAAAGAAATTCCTCCACTGCTGACGTGAATTCGGCCGATTGAGTAGCTGAAACCGAAAAAGTAAAAATGTCCTTGAACTGGAAGGAATTTCCTGGACAATGACCTGAGATTTTCTAAATAATATCAAAATCTAATAAAATGGCGCAGTTATGCAAAAAGTTGTTTTTTCGCCTATGAAATGATCTTTTTTTTCAATGCCCAATCGTCAATTTTCATTCAATCAAAAATATCCTAGGTCATTGTAGGGTAAATATATTGAAGAGTACTTAGTTCTTTCAAGTCAATCGGATAATTGCTCTTTGAGTTACAATGTTAGAAAATTTGAAAAATCTCACTTTGAGAGAAACGCGTTTAAAAATTTAACGATCGATTTTTGCAAAACAAAATGATATTTACCATAAAAACTAATCAGATGTAGTTGGCCCATACAATGGATTCTCCTCTTCCTCGAATAATGCCTGCTAAGAGGCTGAAGCTTTTCTTCGAGCCGTTCGTCCCTCTTTTGAGAATACTTCATGCCGTAACTCCGCCTGGTTGATTTGGCAGTTATCTCTCTCCGTGGCATATTCTTTTGTAATGGGACAGTAGTAATACAAGAGGCATTCTGTTTAAAGATTTCTGTTACCGATACTTACCGACATCTTCCCTAGACTCAATCCCTTCCCCGCTATGACGTCACAACGATCAACTCGATGGTCTGAGGAATGTTAACCATGAGCGGCTTGCAGTGTTATATTTGACACCCTACATTCCAGAATTAATAATTTCGGGAATTGTTTTCTGTAAAGAAATGTTCAATTTGGAAATGATTTCAGCGTTTCGAATCGACAGGTTCTGTTGTTATTTTTTTCAGGAATAGGAAAGCGGGTAATATTTTTATTAAATAACTCACTGTAGGTGGATTCAAAACGATAAGCAATTCTTTATTATTAGTATAAATGACAAACGTGTTCTCTCCGTGATACATGCACCGGAAGTAAGTCTCTCTCTCTTTCTTTCTTTTTCTTAGCACTCATGCTCAGACACACCAGCGCTCCTCTCGCCTCATACACGCACTCACGTCTCTTATTTCAATGGCGCTCGCAGGCGCGCGAAATTCGAGTGTGACAAACTCTCATCCAACACACTCACCGTTTGAACACTCGTAATTGCCAAACTCTCACATAGCCCATGAAATTGCACTCTCGGTAACGCTTTGGTAAACATATCTGCTCTTTGATTTTTCGTAGATACATATCTTATTTCTATATCGCGACTAGCTACTTTTTCTCGTACAAAGTGGAACTTAACGTCGATGTGCTTTGTACGTTTGTGGAATTCAGGATTCTTCGCAAGCTTTATCGCACTCTGGTTGTCCACCCAGATCACAGACGGATTAGCACAGCGCACTCCGACTTCCTTGAGCAACCTACGCAACCAAACTGCCTCGCGAGCAGCTGCTGTGGCAGCCACATATTCGGACTCGGTCGTACTCAACGTTACGAGTTTTTGTCTCTGGCTCGACCACGAAACCACTCCACTCGCGAACACAAATGCATACCCGGTGGTTGACCGACGGGTCTCAATGTCCCCGGCAAAGTCGGCATCGCAGTAGCCGACGAGCTCAGACTCGTCTCCTTTACTTTTGTAAAGAATTCCGCGATCTTGCGTTCCGACCAAGTACGCGAAGATTCTTTTTACCGCCGACCAGTGCGCACGATTGTGTTTATTCAAAAATTTTGACACTTGATTTACCGCGAACGCGATGTCAGGGCGCGACACGATCGCCAAGAACATCAAGGAACCCACCGCCTCACGGTACGGCACATTCTCACACTTGTCTTCGTCCTCGGCCGGGCACAACACAGCGTTCGGATCAGCAGGCACTGACAACTTTTTCGCGTCCAACATCCCAAACCTTTTCAGAATTTTTTTGGTGTAGTCGGTTTGATGTATGAACATCTTCTCTTCAACACGATCACGCTCGATCTGTACGCCCACAAAACGCGACGCGTCTCCCACTGTAATTTTAAACGCACCTTTTAAATGTTTTAGCACCGCGGTTATCACTTGACTCGACTTCGCGGCCACAAGGCCGTCATCGACGAACAGCGCCAGAAAAACATTCTCGCCGTCGACACATCCCTTGAAGATGCAGTGATCCGCCTCGCCCTGTGTGAACTCGAATTTTTTTAAGAACTCGCTAAATTTGTGGTTCCAGCACCTGGGTGACTGTTTCAGACCATATAACGATTTGTTTAGCTTGCACACGTCGTTTTTTTCGACCGCGAGACCTTCAGGAGCTTTCATGAGAATCTCCTCCTCCAGTTCCCCGTATAGGAATGCTGTGCACACGTCGAACTGTGCTAGATTGTAGTTTTCTTGCGTTGTCATGGCCAGAAACACCCGGAGCGAATCATAACGAATGACAGGCGCGAACGTTTCGTTATAGTCCACACCCGGCCGCTGCAGAAAGCCTCGTGCGCATGGGCGTGCCTTGTAACGACACTCACCCGCTGCTGACCCCTGTACGACCTTGAAGACCCATTTTGAATCTATCAGCTTGTCCTCCGGTCTCTTTCTAACCAACGTCCAAGTGTTGTTAGTCCTGTGAGCTTGTAGCTCCTGATCGATGGCCTCCGACCACTTTTCTTTCTCAGGACCCGTTATCGCCTCCTGGAACGTCTCCGGTGCATGATATTCTACAAAATCAATTTCAACCTGATACCTTTTTGGTCGCTGAATCCGGTTACGATCTCTGAGTGCTCGCTCAGCCACTTCCTCGCGTTGCTCGATGTGCTCTTCGTCCCTTTCTTCACGCTGGCGTGGTACTGCATCCTCTTCTTCAGCTTCCTCTTCCGACTCGTCCGAAATCTCGATAACATCGGGCTCCTTTTTCCTTTTCAGGACCTCGTCGTCGGAGTCACTCACGCTCGTATTTATGTCTGCCACAGACTCATTAAAAACGACATCTCGAGACACAGTTATCGTTCGCTTCGTTGAGTCATACAAACGATAATTTGTGGACTCGTCCTGATATCCCACGAGTATCAGCTTCCTTGCCTTGTCATCGAGCTTTTTTCGGAATTGTCGGGGAACGTGCGCGTACGCCGTTGACCCGAAAGTTCGTACGTGGCCCAGCTCTGGTCGCCTTCCGGTCCACGCCTCGTATGCCGTCTTTAGACCTTTTCTGCTCGAATGGGTCGTCCTATTGAGCACATATACAGCGGTGTTGACTGCCTCAGCCCACAACGTCTTCGGTAGATCTTTCGCTCGCATCATGGTTCTGGCACTCTCGAAGATGGTGCGATTCGCTCTCTCGGCCTTCCCATTTTGTTGCGGTGTGTGGGGCGCCGAATTTTCCATGCCTATCCCTCTTTTCTCGAGGTACGCTGCAAATGATTTACTTTTGTATTCACCACCGTTATCGGATCTCACGACCTTCAGTCTCGCCCCGAATTTGTTTTCGACAAGCTGGTCATAGACCTTGAATTTTTCGAGCACTTCGTCTTTGTGCTTGAGGAAATAAACAATGCAAAAACTCGAGGCTTCGTCTATAAAAGTTACGAAGTAACTCGCGCCTCCCTGTGACTTTACCTGGATTGGTTCGCATACGTCAGTGTGAACGCACTCACCCGGCTTCATTTCTCGCGGACTCGACTTTCCTTTGAACGGTTGTTGATGCGCCTTTCCGAGCTGGCATGGCTCACAGAAAAATTTTCTTGCGTTCTTCAACTTCACACCGGTTACTAGATCGTTCTTGACCATGTCCTCGAGTGCACGCGCACCGACATGGCCTAATCTCTCGTGCCACACTTTTAAGTCCGCTGTCGCCGTGTTGACTTCCGTCGTTTCTCTCGGTGTCGTCACGCGAACGAGCATCCGATAAATCGCGTTACCTTGATTCACCCCGGTCATCACGATTTCGTCCTTTATCGATATCGTCACGCGCTCACCATCGATCCCGATAAAACAACCTTTTTCCGCGCACGCGCCCATCGAAAGTAAATTTTTCTTTATCTCCGGCACATACAACACACGCTTGAGTTGCATTTGATTCCAACACCCGTCGACCAACGTTTCGAGATTGATGCTTCCCTCTCCCTCTATCTTACACTCGAGGTTGTTGCCTAGCACCACCGTACCGTTAGCGCCCGTGTCTAGAGTCTCAAACCACTCGCGCCTATGAGAAATATGACGTGAGGCCCCACTGTCGCCAATCCAGGCGTCTGCCTTATCGACCTCGAGTAGTCGTCTCACTTGCTCCGCCGAGATACCGACATGCCTTACCGGCGTCGTCGCCAGACTCTCTTTTACCGCGGCCACAAGCACATATTTGCACGAACTACTTCCGTCTTTCTCACTATCACTCCCACTCTTTTTCTTTCGCGGGCACTCGCGCGCGTAGTGTCCTTTTCCGTGGCACTTAAAACATTTTATGTCCTTTTTTTCTTTTTGATTTAAGTTCTCTGTTTTTTTCTTCGCGCCACTTTTTCTCACAGCCGCCAACACTTCGACCGCGTCACCGCTCGACTGGTGTCTCGCTTCCTCGTTCACAAGTCGCTCTGTTAATTTCACGATAGTTTGCTTCTCTTCGTCGACATTGTCCCACGACGATAGGAAGCCGCTGTAGCTCGCCGGCAATCCTGAAAGTATTGTCGCCATGACGATGTCGTCAGGCATTTCTCTACCGACTTCCTTTAGCTGTAATGCCAAATTCTTAATTTTTGACACATACTGTACCACTGTGTCTCCCTTTTCCATTTTGAACGATTGAAACTTTTTCAACAAAAGCAACTTGCTTGAGGCTGATTTTTGTTCATATTGGCTACATAACGCGTCCCACATTTCTTTCGCGGTTTCACAGGTAATCAGGGATATCTTTTGCGACCTCTCGAGAGTCGTCGAGATCAAAACTTTCGCCGTCGCATCCTTTTGTTCCCATGCGTTCTTTACCCCCGCCGTGGCGTCCCCCGCCAACACATCCGTGCCGTTTACGACCTCGTGCACTCGTGCTGACCTGAACACGGACACCATTTCAAACTTCCACGTTATGAAATTCGTTCCGTCCAGTTTCTCAACATGTCGCACTGAAACTTCGCTCGCCATTTTTATCAATTGTCTCGACCGCGCACGCTAATTTTCGATAAACCGCTCGACACGATTCTGCCCTCGAAAAAAAAACGCACAATGGCTGCCACGTGGCTCGCGGTACGACCGACCCGTTGCCGAACAATTTTCGAATTCACCAAACAGTTATACCACTTTTTTCAAAACGCCTGGGCCCATAACCTGTTGTTATTTTTTTCAGGAATAGGAAAGCGGGTAATATTTTTATTAAATAACTCACTGTAGGTGGATTCAAAACGATAAGCAATTCTTTATTATTAGTATAAATGACAAACGTGTTCTCTCCGTGATACATGCACCGGAAGTAAGTCTCTCTCTCTTTCTTTCTTTTTCTTAGCACTCATGCTCAGACACACCAGCGCTCCTCTCGCCTCATACACGCACTCACGTCTCTTATTTCAATGGCGCTCGCAGGCGCGCGAAATTCGAGTGTGACAAACTCTCATCCAACAGGTTCTGCCTGTTCTAAAATCTGCGTAGAAGGTATCCAAAGCTTTTCCAGTAGTGAGCTCCGAAGCTTTGATCATTTGATGGAGGTTGTCAATTTATTTTTGCAGAAAGTTGAATTTTCGTCGTAAAATTTTCAAAGTTACAGCATTGTTTTTCTCAACAGGTTTTGCGACATTGCACAGTCTTTTATTCTGTAGATTATAATGTTCGTCTGCAGTGATTTGAAATCCGGCAGCGGGAGGGCCGCAATTACCCGCAGCTGTGTTCTTATCCAGATGCCGTCTAAACACGTCGACGCGCGTCTCGGAAATGAATGCAGAAGCGATGGGAGCTGCTTAATGAATGATTCCTGATTCGTACAGTTTTTCGATAATGGAGATTATTTCGTAGTTATGACTCGGACTTCCTGCCGCCTGGGATGCTCACGGACTTATGGACGGCGCGTACGCTGAGTTTATCGGCGAGGGGTAATAACCACTCGGGGAGTACATGAGGCAGCATGTTGGCCATATCGGCTGGCACTGTTTACGCGCCACATTTAATTAAACTTGTCACTTTGAATAATCTACTTTTATAGGCTATACTATATAGGCGAATTATGGCATTTAACTGCGGTCAATTATACAACTTTTTATTTCTCAGAATGATGGTTTACATTGTTTTTACCTAGAATTGGTAATTTATTTTTAGGATCACTAGGGACTCCGTCTCTGCGCGCTTCGCGCACCAACCCGCTGAAGCTCGGCGTTTCGCGCTTTTGCGCGTTTCATTCGTTTATTGTTCAGGGAGTAAGAGATGTACTTTCTGGAGTTTCCCACGCTAACCTTGTCACCCGATTGAATAGAGTAAATATAAGAGATGTCTTTATTCAGTGTTTTATTATATTACTTTATCTTTGGGCTGCAAAAGTCCCCTTCTGTGTTTCTAAAACATCGCACCTTATATCTTGATTACTGAATTCGTATTAACGTCGACCTGGACCACGAATGCTACAGAGCGGTGGTTCTGGACGACGCAAAACATCGTCCCTGCGGCATGTACCGATAAGTACCTAATCAAACAGTTCGTAGCGCTGCCCCTGGACGATGAAAAACATCGTCCTTCTGAATACGCTTCTTCCGTCGACCTCGACCACGAATACTACGAAGCGCTGCTCCTGGACGATGAAAAACATCGTCCTCATGCAACACCGTTCGGCTCGTCTACGACTCACCTCCAACTCGTCTCACTGCTCGTGTAGCGCCTCGAATACGCTTGTTCCGACGACCTGGACGATGAAAAACATCGTCCCTCTGACCTGGACCACGAATACGCTGGTTCCTTCGACTTGGGCAACGAATACTACGGAGCGCTGGACCTGGACGACAATCAACATCCTCCTATTGACCTGGACCACAAATAGTACGGAGCGCTGATCCTGGACTACGGAAAAAACACTCTCGGCAACCTGGACCACGAAAACTACGGATCGCTGGTCCTGGACGACAATCAACATCCTCCTATCCACCTTGACCACGAATTCTACGGAGCGCTACTCCCGGCAACCTGGACCACGAAAACTAAGTGGCGCTAGTCTTGGACGACGGAAAACACATTCTCGGCAACCTGGACCACAAATACTACTGAGCGCTGGTCCTGGACAACGTAAAACACCTTCCCGGTAACCTGGACCACAATAATTTAATAGACTATGGAGCGCTGGTCTTGAACGACGGCAAACACCTCCTCGTCAACCCACCTTCATGCGTATTACAATTTCAATCTTAAAAACGCTAACTTCATTAATCTTAAAAACGTCAATCTTAAAAACGTTAACTTCAAGCGATTAAAACCTTTTTTTATATATAGATAGATAGATAGATAGATAGATAGATAGATAGAAGATATAGATATGTATTTAAGTAAAACTTGTATTTTATAAACTATTCGTTTACTGAAATTTTTCGAAATTGTAAATAAATTATTACTTACGTCTAAACAGCGCAGCGTCTAAGATAAATGTTTAAACGAGGTACAATTCATGGTCAAATTACAAATACTCAGCAATGTTTGTATAGTCAAGAAAATTGTCACAAAAGTACATAGATAAGTACGAGCACAAGACCAAGCGAACATCGTACAAATAATGTTCCGTCAAAAGAAAGAAATAATATTATAAACAACAGAACGACACCTTATTATACATTATACTACATGCAAATATTTGAATAGCTCATGAAGGCCAGTCACAAGCATTGCAAGCCATTGCCTTAAGAAAAATCTTAGCACAGTGCACACACTGTAAAGTAAAGAAAAGTTTCACAAAAGTATGTGAATAAAAAGTACGTGCACAAGACGATTGAATATCACAATCAAATAATGTTTCGTCAAAAGAAATGAATAATATTATGAACAAAAAAACGACAACATATTGTAGATTATATTACGTGGAAATATTTAAATAGCTCATGAAGACCAGTCACAAGTATTAAAAACCATAGTCCTCAAAAATATATTAGCACGGTATTACTATCTGCCATCCGACAGCTTTTACTGACCTCTGAACAGTGTTAGCTTATCAAATATATGCCTATGCGTGCGTGCTGCGTCCACAATTTTTGTCTGTATATAATAGTCTTATATTTAGGTACTTCCGAGCAACTGATAGTGTCAAATGGTTGGAGCAATTTTCTAAAGCCATTTGATCATGGCAATGATCATGTAAATCATGGTACAGTATGCTTGTCTCAGTCAAATTTGACAAAACGCAAGTCAATAAATATTCTTCAGAAAATTTTTTAAGTAAAAATTTGCCACCACTTTCTTTTAAAGTAAAGCGTATTACTGTTTCTGCTGTGCAGCAAATGCGCTGCACGGTATAAGATGGATAGTGTAAGTCACCTCTGCTTTTCAATGATATCAGAGCACTTTCTGGATCTGATTCATTGCCTGACAGCGCATCAATACACGTTTCACAGATCAGTGTCTTACTTAGATGTATGACAACGAAACCAGCAACATACACAATGATCCTATCGAATAATTCTGATATAGTTCGTATGTCTAGTAAATAGTAATGATCATCAAGAACCCTCGAACTCTAATTCAGATTTGCGTTACTACCGATTAACCAAGCAGTTGACGTGGAAGAATTTATTATGTCTTCCAGTTTTCGCGTAGATGTAACGTGTAATATCGATATATTCTCTAGTGGTTTGCAATTCCCTGAGCCTGTGTCACGAATCTCAGAATGTATGAGGAGTTTCTTGAAAATTGCTTTAAACTTGCAGACTGTCGGGTTATTATTTTGATCCCCATGTGAGCGAATACAGCCGAAAAACAACTTAAATGGTCCTGACTCAATTTGTACGTTAGCATGTGCGTCAGTACTTTTTTGGTTTCACAAAGCTCGTGCAAAATACCTTTGAGGCTTTCAATGCAGATCAAAAATCCAAGGAACCCCATTTTGCGCTGTGTATTCAAAATACTGCGTCCAGTTTCACCTTCTTTTAAACCCAATATATAATCCTTACATTCGTCAAGCTGCGTTTAAATTTCAACTTTATTCTCTGAATGGATTGGCTTTTTCAAGTCTGCCTGTGTCAAATTTTTTGAATTGAATAATTTTTGAATACATCAAAAAAATCATAGAATTATTCGAGAAATTCTTCAGTGGCTGCAGAGTTCTCGAAATATTCTAGCTGTAAGGTCGTTTTACATAATTCAATACTGTTTGCAAGGGATGTGCTTAGCACCTGTGTGGCGAACTTCACTTTCATTTTCCGTTTTTTTTCAATCAATGTGGCGTGATGGTAACTTATTACCCAAGTGAAGGCCTTCTTCTTCCTGTATGTCATGGATCTTTTTGATATAATCCCATGAAATTAATTCGCAGTTTCCATTCATAATTACAAGTTTTGCATCTCCCAGTGTGTTCCGTACTAACTTGATCATGTGACAAGGATCTGGTATAACGTAGATATTTTCTGTCGTCACAGGATGCAAAAATGATGGTTTCAGAGTAATAGGGCCATCGAAATTACAACCGAGTTGTTTTGCCATTGAAACGTTAGCAGAAGCTCCATCGAGTATTACCGATATCACTTTTACACCACATTCTTGCAGCATAGTTTAACACTGACTGACAAGAGTCACTTATTTCCGCGTTTATACCGGCAGTTCAGAAAAACCCGACTGGTATTTTCCAGGAACCGTTTACACATACGAACAAAAATACCAAGGCATCTTTGGTAACCGTTTGTGTATGACTAGCTATGTTACTACCTATATCTCCGTACCTAGTAAACTTTGTTCCATCGTACTCGATGTGCTGGCGTATTGCCATCTTATCAAAAATTAGAGATCCCACTAATAAACGATAAACTGTGCTGGCACGTTCCTTGATAGCGATAAGAGATTCAGTATTAAAACCGGGCTCTCGATTTACTGATCGATACCAGTTAGATAATGTTTCAGGGTGCGGTAAGCAGGAGTCAAATTTTTGACGGACATAACTGAACGCGCGTGGTGAGTAGTAGTGTAATATCAGAACAAACAATCGTAGCTCCGGTGAAAACTTCTTGGACACTACAGCATGCCTAGGCTTCATCGTTGCTCGTTTAAATAAATCTTGTGTTGACCCAGCTATATTTGTTAAAACGTTTGGCTTTGCATAGGTGAGTTGTTGATATTTCTTCAAACCAGACAACACGTTTTGCAATGTAGCAATTCGCTTTTCTCTCCGTTGAGTCGCTTCTTTGAAAGTTTTATCCGTCTCCCATAGAGTTCTTCTGATTTTTCATTATACCACGTAAGTGCACCTTTGTTGGAGAATTAGTAATGAACGGTTTTGATACCCATGTAGCTTTATCAGCAGTCGCATGCTGTAGCTACGTTTGTGAAGACGCATCTTTCATTTGACAATCATATGGAGCTGAAAAGATTATAATTATGGGATCATAATCTGCTGTTACAAAATTCTGATACATCTGGACAATTGGGTGGCATGTGAATGAAAACAATAATTTAAGGATAACAATTTTCTATTTGTTCTTGTCGATACTTCAACCTGATGCACTGTAAAAGTTTTATCTCCTCTGGAGTGTTTACGTTCGGTTTCTTCAAACGTATCCTTCTCTAGATTTAATTTCAGTTTTTTACTCGTCGATTTTTTAACCTCACCCACAGCAAGAACTTCATTTCCTCCATAGCGCTCAAGATTTATCATTTTTTTTTGGCAATCACATTATTGACCACATCATTGTCATCCACAGCAGACAAGAGTAAACGAAACTTTGGAAATGTCTGGAATATTGTGTATCTAAATTTACGTACCGCTGGAATGTAATATCAATTTGTTTTTCAATCTTTAAATGAGCCTTGCTTTTTGCACTGGATTTATTCGTGCAACGTATTGCCGCGCATTGGGGCATGTTATGTACAAATCTAAACACCAAAACAATTAACAATCCAGTTGAGTAAGAATTCATCGTACATTCTAACCTGTAAACATATCAAAACAGTGGTCGCAAAGTAAACAATTAGCTGACTTAGTCTCACTCTCAGAAATACGAAACACTACATCGGGCACTGGTGGTGTGGTGTAAACAAATAGTTTGTACAGGTACTATGCCTATATCGATAGTGCCAGCAATGATAGCTGACCAACGGATTCCCCTTTCGTCTTTTGGGTCACCCCCGCAAAGGATTGTTCCGTCCCTAAGTCCGTGGGGATGCTAGGAGTATACGAAGACGTTCCACTAACTCGTTTGGATCATTCCAGAAAATGTATTCCGTTTGAACACCTGTCTAGTAATCATAGCTTGTGGAAGTAGACCTTTACCCTTTCGCTGAGGTAATGAGAAATAATCCTGCAGTTCGACAATGACAAGTTTCAATTCGCAACTGTCATCGTTTCGAACAGCTCCATCAAATGAGTAATCCTTTTTATGTGCGTTTGTTGTGAGGATTATGTTTCTATAATTTTCCCAATCTGAAAAATATTATAGTACCAAAAATGAATTTGTTCATTCATTCAGTAAGTAATGCAGTATTTTTAACTACGTCAAAGTATCATTAGATCACGGAAATGTGTCCCTCCGATGATTGAGTTGACATTGAGTTACTTTGCCCCAAAAAACCATTGAAAAATTATTTTCTGTTTTTTTTTAACGATGGCGCACCTTTCCAAAAAATCTGAAAAAATTACAGAAAATCAAGAATGACGCAATGAATATACTGTGAAAAAAAGAAGCTAGTCACTCTTCAAACTCAATAAGAGATCGACAATTTAAACCTCAAAAGATTTTTCACAGCTCGCATTTGGTCCGAAAAAATTCTCGATCATGTAGATTAACATCCGCAATATATCTAATTTTTTCATTTTATTCAAAGTAAAAATGGCTCAGGAATCACGAAAAAACGGAAATCCGCGTTATTCGAAGTTTCCAGCGTAATAATATAGATAGAGGTTTCAAACTTGGGCGAACCAGGTTTTTGAGGTAGCTCTAAAATGTGGCGTATAGCAAATCCACATCGGTTCAGGGGCATATTTCATATGCAACCCCGGCTAGACCCTTTCAGTGTTTTGTCTTGCGCATCCTTGAAATCCTCTTCCTCGTCCATATCCTCATCCTCATCATCGTCATCCTCAGTACTCTCGTCGCCTTCTTCTTCTTTCATTGTAACATCAGACAGTTCTGTTTTAATTTCTACTTTAATATGCTGATGCTGCTGCTGCTTTAAAGTATCCACCAATTTTTTGCAACGGCGTTACTAGGGGCTTGAACACCTCCCCCATAATCTACTCGTTCGTGTTTTTGTCCAGCTTGATCATCTTGTGCTTCCGACATATGACGTCGTTTGCTTTCGATATTTCACTCAACGTATCGCTATGCTTACGAATCTTGGTACTCTCCATGTTGTCGACTCAATTGTCACAATTAAACTGTGCAAGTGTGCGTGAGTTTATGATTATAAAGAAATCAAACCCCTTCCTGTATCTTCCCTCGTTAATTTCACTTTCCTGGTCAATTACGACAAAACTGTATTTACCATCATTCCAGGGTGCCGAGCAAAAGTCCTTAAATTGTTGATACGTCATGTCGGTGTTCAGGTAATCGTTGTAGATATGTTTCGAATTTATTTCATCCTGTCGAAATAGCACCAATAATGAGTGAGAGAAGAGCGTTCGTTTAAACACGATTTGATGGGCCACAAAAAATTTCTCTCACGGTACTTCTTCTTTCCGCGCCGGACCATTTTGTCGAAATTCGCGACAGGCAGTTATCCGTCTGATCTTGAAATCTCATGATGCTCAGTTAACGTGACAAGGAGGACTAAGATGATGGCATATAAATTCACCCTTTTATTGCTGCGAGAAATCTAGCCGACAGAGTGCTCGCTGAGAAGGCGTGGAATCGTGTTTTGGCCAAGGAGGCTAGTAGAGGTGAAAAAGCTGTAGCTTGGGGAGTCACCAACACCATGACGGCTAAATTTAAATTCGGGATGGGTTTAGCGAGAAAGCTTTTAAAACTTGGAGCGGGTGCGAAGTCACAGAAGAAATCCACAACGGTTGGGGAGACTAAACAGCAGAAGAGGACAATAAATCTTGTTGAGGTTTACCCCGCCGTTCGATCGTGCTCTGTGGGTTTGAGGAGAGGAAAAAAGAATATAGGCAGTAATAACTGTCAAATATAAAAGAATGATTACTTGATTAAGTAGAACAATAAGTTTAAAAGTGGGCGCGCTTTCTTATTAGATATAGTTAGCAGTGTGTTCAACCGCTCCGTCCCTTTCTTCCTTTTCCAAAGATGTGGTGGTGCCCCCGCCTCACAACTTCCTGTCTATCTCGAATCATGCGATGTAAGAGAAAGTGTGTGCAATAAAAGTTTATGTATTCTGTTATCATCAAATCGATCCTTAATTATTCTTAACAAACCACCAACCTTTTAACAGTATCTTCAGTACCCTTTTTGCTTTTCTAATGCTTTTATTTCCGCGCGTCACAACTTCTCCCTCCTACCACAGACAGCCATTGTCGCACACACGCCGCAAAGCGCCCCCACTCGCTTTCGGTCTCCTTGGGAAACCCACACTCGCCACGCATGCGCACCAGTACAAAATGTTATAGGCATTCTTTAACAAATCTCAAATCTATCATCAGGGCTGCAGACGCTTCCATGCGACCGGGTCATAAAGCTATCGAGTCGGCTTTGGCTGGTGCTTGTGCGGCTGCGCGTTGGGCAGGGAAGAATGTTCGTGTGCCCCTTGTTATAGGGACCGAGCGCGAGTACGAGTAGCCCCACGAGTGGCCAAATTTATCCCTACCGACGGAAATTGAACTATCGTTTGTTGAAAAATAAAATAGTTCTCGCACGTCGAGAATAATACCAGCGCATGCGCGCGCAGATCGCATATCAAGGTTCGAGCTTTCGTCCTTACTTTTGTTTTCAGTTGTCTGTAGCACGTCATACAATAAACACATACGTCTACATTATCCGAAGCTTTATATTTCTTTTCTCACCACTCATACATTCCTACACAATCCTCAATATCGTTGACAAGTGGTCCAGTGATTATTTGTCATAATTTTACCGAAAAACAAAAATTTGTACCCAAAAAATGCCTCCTTCCGGTGTAGGAAAAGTGGAGGTTAATTGTTGCTCCATCAGTTGTTATAATAGTCTCAGAAATACCGAGTAAACTATCATTTACTGTCCCGTGTAAGAGGACGATTCAAAACGATCGGTTAATTTTATGCCATGGCGTAGTCACGAATGCTTATGATTTGCTGAGTAATTGACGTAGACAGGGTAAAATGCCCGTCGGCTGGGACAAATATGGTTGATTTGGCACTGTTGTCAATTTTGCGCAAGGTCTCTATGCCCTTACTTGAAAAAATTGGCGGCATCCTATAGACATTTGGCTGCCCGAGGCAGTCCGCTGTATGGCCGCCCCTATTAGACAGCTGGCCTCAATCGGTCTCCAAGATCCTAATATGAAAGTAGAATAGTCATGTTTTCTGAAGGGTGTGATAAATACTAATAATTTATATCCTTCAAACAATACGGCGTTTATTGGATTTGATAGCTTCACGTAAAACATCAAATGTGGTGAAACATACAAGTAGACATTTTTCTCTTAACTTTCAAAGCTTACATTTTCACCGTCGACACTTTGACGAAAAGAACTTATTTATTAAATCGTCATATGACAGTGACTCCATTATTTCGTACTCTGCCGACATTATTCCAAGTCCAGACAGACGATCATTACTTATTGCTGACCGCAGATAGCTTTTTATCAATTTTAATTTAAAAATGATCTCTCTGCGGATGCTACTGTGACTGATAAAGTAAGAAATATGCGCAGAGCGATGAAAACGTTTACCTTATGAAAATAATTCACACGAAATATGTCTTTAGGGTCAGTTATCAATTCATCGGGCTGCTCATATTCAAACTGAGTGCGTTTTTGTCGTCATCAAACATGGTTTACCGGTGGAAATTTGGTTCAACTTTTGAATTTTGTGCAAGTTTATCAGCACCTGCAATGATTTTAACGAGTCCAGCCTGTGTTCTGCATTCTACAAGATATGATTTGATTCGTTCAAGAGACGTCATGGCAGCTTTCACATCAATTTTTGGGCTCTGCAATAATTTACTTCCATTTACTTTGAGACGAATATTGTACCAAAGAAATAGCAGATAAAGGAATCTGAAATCTTTTATTTTTGACGCCAAACATTCGGCTTTAAACCTTGTAGCGGCGTATTTATTAATGTCGTTGCAAATTTCGTACAATGCGTCGTATACTTCTCCAATTTGATATCTCAAAGGTTCGAGTGCGTTAACTCGACGTTCCCACCTCGTTTCACTAAGAGGCTTCAATATCAGTCGGGTAACGTGTTTCTTCGAAATATCCCACCTTTTCGTCGAGGCCGAAAAGAAGTTGTAAAATTCTTGAACAAGAGAAAAGAAATCAACAATTTCCGTAGATACTTTGACAGCATCGTTAACTACTAAATTTAGCGAATGAGCAGCACGAGGAATGAAAAAAGCTCGTGAGTTTATGTTTCGAATCCTGTTCCGTACACCTGCATGCCTGCCACGCATATTTGACCCATTGTCGTACCCCTGACCCCCATATTCTGTATCGAAATGTTTAGTTTCCTTAATTCGTTTAACAGGAAATCTGTCAAACCTTCTGTAGTTGTGTCATGTATTTGTTACGTCCGGCGTCCCGCCATACGTCTCCCCCACCTTCCTCGACAACCTCTTGCCTCTACCGGCTATCCTCATCGTAACGTTATACTCTCTATCCTGTCCTCCTATTTCCATCCAGCCTTACGCCACTCGTTATCGCCCTTACCTTGGTATTTCAATTCCCCACGATCCTGGATTCTCGCTCCCTTCGCACGCTCAGATTCCTCCTCAAAAAGGGACACTCCGATCCCAACGTTCTAACAATAAACATCAAGCTCCAACTTCTGTTCTATAAAAGTCACGTTACCTATTCCTCAAAGCACTTCGCTAACTTATTCTACCCTACTCCCAAATTCTAATAAAGTTTATACATAAGCAAAAGTAACCCTTCTCCATTTCATTATCCTTCCTCCATAATTCCCGGATCGAGGACAGCGACGAGATCGGACCCAAAGGCACCCGAACCAACATCTCGGGTAGGTATAGCTAGGTATTGACAACCGCTCGACAATACCGTCCCTCTATACCGTAACATATTGGTAGAAAACCAAGGAACCGTTCTTGAATTGCCACATCCTTGTCTATCTGACAAACCGAATAACAATGGAAATTTGCTCAGTGTGACTGCTTTCAGGGGTGCAACCTGAAATTATTGTGTAGTATTATGCCTTCAAACACATTTCGACTATAGTGTTTTTTATGCGATTATATATCAATTCTACAAGTTCGTTTTGTGTATTTTTGCAAAGATAGTGAGCCTGTATTTTTAGCTTTTGTAAACCCATCTTAGTTTCTATCCGTCTGATGTGTTCTTCTATATCACCGTCGAATTTTCCTATCATTTCAACTAACTTGAGAATATTTCCGTTGTTTGGCTCGTAAAGTTTTTCTGAACTCCCACGAAATGCTAGGCATTTTCTAGAAAGATATTTTACAATTTCCGAAATCCAAATTAAAATCTTGAACGAATGCTTTTTTTCGACTTGTAACGTTTTTATCCAACCGTTGACAAAATTCCACCCATTCTTTATGCTTTATCAAATGTTTCTTGCTAGTTTCATGCTGAGAAAGAACTCTAGATAAATTTTTCCAGTTCGAAAACCATGCATATCCGAATTGTTGAATAATTTACAACAAAAGCTAATTATCAAGTCATCTTTTTTAGAATAAATCAGCCAATTGCAGTCGCGCTGCTTATCATTTGGTCGAGTCCACTTGTAATTTGGTATCGTAAAGCCCCTGCCAAAATCATTTTTCGGAAACGTGAAATCTCTGACATGAACTGGACCTTTCTCAATGATGCGCTGACGAATGTTGTGCGTAATAATAGCAGGCCAAGCAGCAGGGTCATCTTGAATTAAGTTGAAATCCACGTTTTGTTGTTGATCATTTTCATTAATATCACTTTTTTCTTGTTCATAATTCAGTTCAACATCACTGGCAGCTACAGCACACTCTTCAAGGCTTTGATCTAACCTAGTGTTTTGTTTTTTTGTAACTGGTTTTTCTGAAGCTACTTCACTTGGCCCGTGTATTTCTGATAATTTAGAGAATGTCATCCACAGATGTCTCGTGATCAATTTCTTGTTGATTGGAACCGCAAATAATGGCTTCAAATAATTTGCCAGGGAACCCGATAGTTTTTTATCAACCTTCTCTCGGATCAACTTACGTGTCCGATATTGAGCGCCCGAATGCCGTTGTGATTTGCGTCCGCATCCCGATGTTACGACAAATTTGTATTTCTTATTAACGTATTGTCTATTTACTATTGATGTTTGACAATGAGAGGTCGATTAGCAATCTTAGGGGTTTCCCCGAGTACTCGCCATAGAATACTTACGAATCTTTATGTGGAGAGGAAAAAGTGATGCAAGTTTCATCATGTTACCGATAGAGCGGCACAGACTGAATAGTATGAAAACTTGGCGCTGCAAAAGTCGATGCATTGACAGTACAGACTACGGCTTCCTAATATTGAGTTTATCTATGACTACAGAAGCGTATTGCCATGTGTTTGCGAAAATATTACGGGCATTACCCACAATGACCGTGGTACTGAGCGTTGAAGATTCGTATAAAGATGGAATAGAAATTAGCGAGTTGAGTAGAGAAACAGTCATCTTTGTTATTTCATCTACGGTACCAATCAAGTAGCTGGTGGTTTGATGAATGACAAAAAAAAAAAAAATAACCAGCCATAGGCCGGTGGCTGCCCCGAAGATATTGCGCCCTGAGGCGATTGCTGCACTTGCCGACTGTCTGAAGCCGGGTCTGTGACTAAGCACAACGGGGGTTCAAGCAGGTAGGGCTGCAGGCTCACCTAAGGCGGTCAACGAGGCTAGCACCAACAAACATTAGTTGAGCGAGCTACCAAATGACACATGCAATGCAACAATGGAGGCGATTGCGTTGGGCAAGGGATTATCCTGAGACCTTACCGCAATGGCATGGGTCTGTGTTTATGACCGGCAAAAACTAGTAAGCTACCACGCCGAGCACTCATCAACGTTCATTTACACAAATCCGCTCAAGATATGAGAATTCCACATTTTCGTGGCGTTTTCATGCCGAATGATCTACCACCATCAGGACCGAGAAATAGGGAGTCTGTAATTATCAATCTTGATTATAAAAAGGCCCTGGGACACATTGGGTTGCATACAACAAAAATGGTGATCACGTTGCCTATTTCGATAGTTCTGGTGATTTGCAGCCGCCTAAGAATTTAGCTATATCGAGCAGTTGTAACATCCGACAGGAACGTCCTTATGTTTTATTACTTATGACTATTCCCTAACATTGGTACCGATTAACCAAAACTCTAAATGTGAGAACTCTGTAATTAAGTCATTCAAGGAAACTGCCTGACCATCTGAATGCCCCTACATGAGGTATAACAACAATTATCATTAATCAAGAGTCTAGAAACCGTATTACAGGATCCTCATATTACAGGAGACTATGATATTATTATTTTATTATTATAATTTACTGATACCCTTATATTCAAATACTATACAATACTTAGTTGCAAACACGGAGTTTAGAGCCACATTATAGGCAACCTACGCTACACCTTATAGCTCGCGAGATAAATAAGACTATAAATGCAAAAGACATACAAGCATGTAAATCAATAGCATTCCTGTAATAAACTATAAAGGCTAAGGACTGCGTACCTCCAAAAACGTAAATACAACTTATCCAACATGAATTATAGAATCCCTTCCGAAACGCCGTATTGTAGGCAACGCGCCCGAACTTTGGAGGTAACGTAGACCTCTATTGCAGAACCGTACAGAACGCCACCTGAAGAGCGTATCAGTAACATAATAACAAAACCACCGAAGGTAAGCCAACTCACGGGATGATTCTGTAGGGCGAAGCAATCAAAAGGCAACCCAGGAAAATAATGATGAATAGACTATTATTAAAACATCAAAATCAAAACATCTACATTACTTTTGGAGACGAAATATAACAATGTTCGAGAATTAATTATCTTTGTACTTCGATAAAATATATTAAACATTATATTATAAAACGCTCTTGTATCGCAGCTAAATATTAAGCAAGCAAATTAATCAATTATCTTCTATATAATCCATCATTATATTCTTTAGCACACTAGAACATTCTAGAAGTGAAACTACGCTTTTAATATAACGCCCCGTACGCTCGAAAACGCCGACGTTGTATAAAATCAAAACCAACATAATGGTGTAGGTAAGGCTCACACGGATTCAAACCTAGAAAACGGCGATCTAAGTCCGCGCGCGGCGATCTCGAGCATACGCGCGTTACGCGGGCGAAGGCCACCCCATAAAGTTGTGTTAGATCCCCTACTCCTTTAGTATAGCTATCAAGGGACTGCGCGCCTATCGACAAATACACTAGCGCGTTGCACCAACGCATATATACATGAAGCTCATACCCACAACATACACTAATTCAAATCCTAAAAAATGAACACCACTCTAGTTTTCAATCTTAGATTAATTATAAGAAGAGGCGGTATGGAGCAAAGAGTTGGGGGGACAGTCCAAAGTCCAGCTTTGCACCCAGCACCAATAAATCCCATACCATAGCATACCAACCTAGTTTCAATTTTTAGAATAGGGGGATAAAATGCGTTGTTGTGCGGCAATGCTTGAGGAGAGGATTTCACACCCCTACTGCTACGGATCTGAATAAATACGAGCACCCAGCGATCGTTCGCTCTCTTGGTTTTCATCTCCAGTAACTACTAGTACTCAGTAGATCCTCGCGGTAAAATCCTCTAGCACTTGCACTCCAACGACGAATCTCTGCCGGATTCGTTATCCAATTTTATATTATTAAAATTGTTCATTCTTAATCTGTGTGTTTCATCGAAATATATTCCATTTTAAACCAATTCCAAATCAAAATTCAGTGTTCATTTAAAACAAGTTCCTTCATCACACCTATTCAACGGTTCCAGGAGAAGCTATCTTATAAAAGGTAAAGTACAATGTACAATAATTTACAACAATTTCCAACTCCCCATCAATACCCAATTACGCGAATTTGATCAAGTCCATTTCACTTCAGTGATTAATCGATATTGGCGACCCACAACTACTGATGTGAAGTCCAGCTAAACATTTGCGATAATCTCTAGTGGCAGCTTTGGGGAATTTTCGTGGAGTGCCGCTCCGACGTCACAACGGATTAAAGCCGAAACGCCTCTGATTGGCTCTTTTAGAAGTAACTAGATTTCCGTCCGGAACGATTCCGGACCATGGGACGGCACCCTCAAACTCATGTGAGTGAATATCATGTAAGATGTATCGAAATAAATATTACTCACGCCCGACTAAAATAGTTATGCTGTTTCAATCACTCCACATGCAATATTAATAATAATACCAAGTAAGTCATACTAGTGTGCATTGAATAATAATTCTTTAATCTTCATATTGGTTGGAAAAATAGAAGATCTCAACCGTCTACGGTTGGACGGGCATCAAACAATTGAGTTTCGGACGTAGAATATTAATGATTTTTTCCAGAATTTTCAAAGGATGTATTTTTCTCAGAGTTGGTATTATTTTTCAGAGAAACTAGTTGCTAAGAAATAAAAAAAAAAATCACATATGATCTAGTATTATAGTACTACGACATATAAGAAAAATTGAACGAAAATCAAAATGTCGAGGTCAAACTTATGTATGTAAACAGTATGTGAGACTACCATACATGACATCAGCACTATCGATACGCAAGTCACGCAGCGAGGACTGACTGACCAACACGACGCTTCGGCGACGAACTCGCGGTGCGACGATCGGCCGGCAGACGGACAGTGCGGGAGGACGCTCTCACGACAAATACAAGGGACCGTTACGAATAAGACACGGCCCAAAGAAGGAGCTCGCGGCGATAACCGAGCTAGAACCTCAGCCACCTCACTGTGCACACAGATCGCAATCATCTGGGGATCAGGGTTGCCAGATTGGGCGATATATCGCGATTTGGGCGACTTGGAGCGCCACTTTGCGATCAAAGTTGGAGGTATTGCGATTGTCGCAATTTGGGCGATTTAGATATTTTTAAGCGATATTTGGGCGACCCGGAGCGCTACCTCGTGAACAGAATTTGAGGTTATTCGTGGGATTCCGTAACGCTCTAACGACGATTATCGTTGTCGTTAGTGAACGACAACGAATGAGGGTAGCACTTTTCCCTTGGATCTTCTTTGCAATTGGCTGTCGCTAGCTCGTGACAATGATATCGTCGTCAGAGAACCCAATGGTTGAGATCCCTCCTTCGTGTGCTTTTCTTTTTAATGATTATTTCTTTACTGTAACAAATATGTGTTCATAATAATATGAGAATGTCTATTTTCTAAATTATTAAAGCATTTGATTAATATTAACTGATTATTATTATTAATGATATTATGATATTTTTTTTCATATAGTTAGATATGCGAGTTGATACGATTTAATTATTTGAAAAAAAAAAAATTATTCGCGCATCTAACACTAAACAAACACATGATAAATAACATTCAATCGTATCCCCTATGATTAAGAAAACAAGACGAAGGGATCCATCTTAAAAACACAAGAGTTTGGTGCAGACTTAACCTGCTATGGACACGGACGTATTTTTTACTTCATTAGAGGTAGGTTATCATCGTTTGATATCGTCCAGGCGTATTTGATTTTTATTTATCATTTTTGTGTGCGCCCTAGTTCTTAGTTGTTCTTTGTTATGAATTTCTCTTATTTTTTCGTATCATTGGCGCGTCGATTTGCATGGTTTTGAGCGACTTCAGCGCTGTATGTTGTCGGTGCCCGTGGCTAAAATTTCATTCTCTCTCTGGCATGACCACATGACGTTTCCTTCTTCCACTCTAGTGTGTAAATCTATGGACGTACGCGGGACTTCCCTTCCTCAGTCTCTAGTGTGTAAATCTATGGATTTATGTACGCGGGACTTCCCTTCCTCAAGTTAACTGCCTGATTGTTGTGATTGTTTTCTTCTCCGTCCAAATCGAATTTTCAGGGATTTCCCAATCATGGGGAAGTGGGGAAAGGATAAAAAAAATTATTTAAAAAAAATGGGAAAGTGAACCAATAATGAAAGGTAAGTATATCGTCATAGTCACGTAGTAAAAACTGTAACGGGACTGACGTGCACGACGGTGAGCGTGAGACGTCTTAAAAACAGTAGCGAAACTCGAAGCTCGAAGCTACCTTTATATTATTTTATTCACTATTTATTATTTCAAGTCCCACGTTACAGATACAGAATAACGTTTTTCTTTATTTTAAACCTCAGGCTGGTTAATCGAAAACCCAAATCCAAGCACGGACCTTGAGGGAAGAGAAGCACGATGCAAAGTGTGTGAGTGCAATTTGAGGGCTCATCACACAGATCTTCTCAGGCATAGTAACACCGCTTCTCACAAAACAAAAATGTCAAACATCGATAGGTCGAAGCAGCCGGTTCTTACTAGTATGGGTAAATTCACGTCAGCTCGTTATTATTATTATTATATAATTTGTTATAGAGTATAGTGGATTTATTTCATACCGACATCAAAACTGAAAAGTCGAACCGACAGTATTACATTCGAGAAACATGACGTAATTTGGAGTTTTTTTTTTTTTTTAATTATGGTTGGTTACACCATTTTTTGCTCGTTTCGGGTTAAAATTTTTATTTTTTTTACTTCCGCTTCCGCCTCGGCCCCCTCCATCTTACATCCGAGAGCCAATAGACACTAAACACAACACTCAATTTATGTATATAACTATATGAATGAGACTCACCTTCAATACCAAATTTATATTTTTTTCAATTGATTACTTCGAAGCGAATATCGACTCTTACTAATACTACTGCTCTTATCGATTTTCTTTATCTCTTTTATTTGTTACTTCACTTCCTGGGCTTATATTACTATTATCATTATTGAATGAATTGAAATTTTTAGTCATTTTAATCGAGCAGTAACAGTTTTTCAAGAAATTACGCTCACTTTTCGACCCACACTTTTCTTTTTTTTAACGCACGATCTTTTCAAATGAGAAGTCATGATTTTTAAACCTCCGAAATTTTGGATTATATTATTATTGGTGATTTCTCGTTGTTTTTTATTGTTCTAATAAGAAGGCACACATGTTCAAAAAATAATACTAACTTGCTGGGCTACATTATTATTATTATTAATACATTTTGATTCTAAGTTTTGTAAAAAAGAATTTGTTGTAATTTTTCTGATGAATTTGTTTTAATTTTTTGTAATTTTTGGAGTTTTTGAAAATGTTTGTTTTACTCATTTTCTTCTTTAGTATAATTTTCGATCATTTGATGTGAAGTTTGGAATTGAATGATTAGCCTTTTTGTAATGATAAATAAATTGAAATAATCGTAACAAAAAATACTGATATTTGAAATTTGAATATCGTTTTTTTTCTTCAATTGATTACTTTAAAACGAACATCAACACTTACTAATACTACTTTTCTTATCAATAATGACATATCCTAGGATTCAAGGTCTTATATATCGGAATATCGTTTTTTTTCTTCAATTGATTACTTTAAAACGAACATCAACACTTACTAATACTACTTTTCTTATCAATAATGACATATCCTAGGATTCAAGGTCGTTTCATCAGAGCAAAAAAAAATAGATCTTTGTATGGCCGTACATATTGCTGCACATTCTGCGATAAGAAGTATTGATCACCTCTCCGAAATATTGAGAGCACTGGGCACGGGATCTTCTCTGGAGAATCTGAGACTTCATCGAACTAAGTGTTCTAAACTGATTAAAAACGTCATAGCCCCTGCTATGCTGACTGAACTCGTCCAAGATATCGGAAATCAGGGATTTTCCTTGATTGTTGATGAATCCACTGAAATTTTGAACAACAAGTATCTGGCATTTGTTGTCAGATACTACAGTAAAAAGAAAAGCCAAATCGTTAACGAATTCCTGGGATTTGTTGATGTTGAAAGAGCGACCGCCCAAAAACTGTTCGATTCAACCGTAGAGTACCTCAATACAATCGGATTAGATATTAAAAATGTTATTGGGATTGGAACAGATGGTGCCAGCAACATGTGTGGAATTCGTAATTCTTATTACACATTGTTCAAAGAAAAGGTAAACGAATCTTATTCATTACATTACTTATGTCTTCGCAGATGTTGTTTACTGAATATTTTGTAATGATTTTTCCAGGTCCCGCACGTGCAACTTGTCAAGTGTGTTTGCCACTCACTACACCTATGCACCTCGAAAGCTGCAGATGAACTGCCCAGTAATCTTGAATTTATGATTCGGGAAACACGCAATTGGTTCCATGTTAGTCCTCTTCGTCAGCAGTTATACAAAACTCTCTACGAAACTATCAACGAAGGAGAACTTCCGAGACAGCTCGTGCAGCTCTCGAAAACAAGGTGGCTCGCCTGGTATAAGGCTGTATCTGTCATTATTGATCAGTGGCTCGAGCTGAAAACGCACTTCAATGCAATGGCCGTAAACAATGATGACAAGTGCTGGAAAGCGAGGATCCTTAGGGACATGTATAACGACGACAGTAATCTTCTGTATCTCACGTTCCTAAAGCCCATCGCAGAAGAAATGCATCACGCAAATTTAAATTTCCAAAAAGAGTCAGTGGAGGTATGTTTGATGATAGAGAATAGCAAGAAAACGGCGTCTTATTCGAACGAATTTTTATATAATTCTACTTCTTACAGGTTACAAAGCTTTTCCAAGATCTTAAGGTGCTTTTGCTTACGTTGGCGAGCAGAATCCTTAAACCTTCCTTCGTTAGAGCTGGTCAGGCGGGCAAGTTTATTTCAGCCACTGAATTTGCATCGTTAGCAGAGGCCCTCAAAAGCGATGGTTCATACCTATCGATTGACAGCGTCGATTTTGGGAACAGCTTTAACATCCAGCTCGGTCAGAGTCGCGTGACACCCGAGACTCTTCTTGGCGTGAAGCAGAGATGTTTATGCTTTTTGTCGGTTCTGTGCGAACAGCTGGTAAAACGATTGCCTACGAATATAGGACTGTACGAAAACTTGGCGTACTTCAGCCCAGATGAGTGCTTAAAGCCCACTCAGCCAGCTTTTTCCAAGCTACCAGTGTCTCTTGCTCGTAAGTATATTCATTTTGTCTTGCATGTTTCTAATCTCATATAAGTAGGGTAAATGTTTATTTTTATTTTTTTACAGCCCTCGACGTAGACAGGCAAAAGTTGCAAATGGAATGGGAAAAGATCGTCTGGGTTAATTGGACGCAGTATTTTGAGGTACTCTACCCTCAGAATCGGCGACATTTTGGAGTGGCGTCTCACGATTTGAAAATGCTGGTGGAGACCTCGTATTCGAGAACATTGCTCAATTTGCTCTACATATACTATCTTTGTCCTTCTCAAACGCTGCGGTTGAAAGAGTTTTCAGCATTATGAACGCCATCAAAACGAAGCCGAGAAACCGAATGAATAGCGATATGCCGGTAGCGATTATGCGCATCAGACTTCGATTTGGGGTGAACAAATTTTGCTGCAATGGATTTGAGCCGACGGAAGAAATGTATAAACTCTTCACTTCGAAGATTTACGCCGAGGTCAACGATATCACACGAGCAGCTGTCACACGTCAAGACAATAACGACGAAAACGGCGATGGTGATATTGTCGAAAGTTTGATGTTGTACGAGGGTGTTGAGGACCAGGAATTCGAATGAGCAGACGTTTCGACCTTATTACGCATCATTTTTAAAAAATCTGTACCTGAACCGTATGTATTATGTATGTATTGATTAAAGAGTAATATTTTTAAAAATCTGTACCTGAATCGTATGTACGTATTGATTAAAAGAGTCATATGTATGATTACATGTATTAAATAATTAAAAGAGTAATATGTATGATTAAATGTATGTATTGATTAAACGAGTAATATTTTAAAAAATCTGTACATGAATCGTATGTATGTATTGATTAAAAGAGTAATATATACGCTTTGTGCAATTTGTACTCCAAATTTAAAATTTTACAAATTTCTATCAACCATGTTGAGAACGGTTGGGAGGACACTACGCAAATAATATAAGAATTTTAAACGAATTCTTTTCATTTGAGTAAATTCTTATTTTTTGTCTTTATTTTTTTCGAACTGTTGGCGCGTCGGTTTTCGCGATTTTGGGCGACTTCGAGCGCCATCTCGTGATTGCGATTTTGGGCGATTTGAGCGCCGTCTGTGCGCGACGAGCTGAGCGACTAATCTGGCAACCCTGCTGGGGATACCGCCTGACTGACTCGCACCTTTGATAATGTCCAAACAGATCAATGCGCGAGAGACACCCTACTGATCCGACATGGCCAAAGTATTGAGAAATCGAAGAGAATACGTTAAAAACACTAATTCAGATTTGAATTAATAATAAATGAACCAAAGACTATTCAATTAGTTTCAAATAGAAAGAAAGAGATGTTCAAATAGAAATGAACAGATACGATCAGGAGCATAGCCAATGAACTATTGTAATTCTATTTTATATTTGATTTCTATGGAAATACTAGGATTAATCCGGCAGCACTGAGTGCGCACCGCGTGCAGGCCGCGCGTTCCTCTTGGGATTTTAGCGCGCACTGTTAAAGTGCAGCGTGTTTCATTTGAAAACCTAGTGATCGTTTCTTGCACTAAGTGCAATAAAATTGACACCGTCGTTAGGACTCGGTGCCGAGTGCAAGTGCAATAAAATTTCGCGAAAATGGTGGATAATATGGAGCGAAAAGCTTTACAATCGTTAGATTTATTAGCGTCCTCCAGCGACGAAGATGAATTATCGACTTATTTGAATACGGCTCAGGGGGCTCTTATTAAGCCCAAAATCCAAAATCTTATTGATGATGTAGTGTATAAATTAACCGACATAGAGGTCGGTAAATAGTACTTTTTTCTAGATCAATAATCAATAAAAATAACAAAAAATTATTCATCAGTTCAAGGATCATTTTCGAATGAGTCGGGAGACTGCATATCAAGTGATTGATATTCACGAGGACTCGCAGTATTATCCAAAAACCGCAGATGCACTCGCTACTTCAATTTCAGCGGAAAATCATGTTCTTTCATTCCTCTGGTAAGTGCTCTTTTTCAAATTTCAATGCGTACATAAAATTTAAAATAGTTCATAAATCATGTTTAACCTTCAGGTTTGCTGGAAATAAAACCTGCTTGCGAGATACCTCACAACGGTTAGGTATTGGGCTTACTACTCTATTTCGTCAAAACGTGAGAGTTACGGACTTTTTAGTAAGCATTGCACCTGTTGTAATAAGGTTTCTCAAATCCGTTGCGGAAAAAGCTCAAACCAAAGGAGAATTTTCAAAGGTAGGATGCATTATAAAGACAATTATGAATTGTATTTTCCTTTTTATTCCTTGAATAGTTTGATACCTACATACAGGAAAAGTATCCTTGCATCAAGAACAATTTTATGCTTGAATCAAGTTCCAAATTCGTACTTCGATCAAGAATAATTTGCACGAATCCAAGAACATTTTATTTTTGATTGAAGAACGTTGTTATTGTTGATTCAAAGTAGTTTTTTCTATGTATCTATATACATTAGACTGTATCAAAAAAATTGACTATTTTTTTTTTCAATGGTATACTGAAAATATTGTTCAAGATGACGAAAACGAAATACCATAAAAATTTTAGATTTTAATATTGATATTTAGAGGTGCCTCATCGCGATTTTCTACTTTCCATAAGAATAACATGGCAAAAATTGTTCTTGCTCCTTGCGATTTTCATAACTAGATAACGACGCGTCGTACAGAAAATTCATAGACATGTTTTTGTAGGAAATTGAACGTTCTACAAAAAAGGTCTCTTGTCATTTTACGATAAATCTACTCCTTCAAAAGTTATTAGAGGTTATATATATATATCAGGTTTCAGGGTTTCCTCGAGTGTTCGGTTGTATTGACGGAACATCCGTAAATATCCGAACTCCAGCACACAAGATAAAATCGACTTGCACTACCAGGCATGATTTACCCGCTATCACTTTGCAAGCTGTCTGCGATTATGATAAAATGTTTATTGATGTTTTCACAGGTGCGCCTGGAAAAATAAATGATGCCAGAGCTTATAAACTTTCTGATGTCAGTGAAAACCTGCCAATGATATGTGAAAAAAAAAATACCATATATCAGGGGAAGTGCTTACCCATTGCGGGAGTGGCTTCTCACACCATACAAAGATTATGGGAACTTAACAGCGAATGATGCAAAATTTAACAAAAAATTTTCAGCAACGCGAGTCCTAATTGAAAATACATTTGGAATTTGGAAAGGTCGATTCAGACAACTTTTGCAATTGGAATTACATTCAGTTGATAAAATCACCAAATTTATTATAGCATGTTGCGTCTTGCACAATCTTTGCATTGACAATGATGATTTTCTAGAGGGATCTGTTGATGATAACGACCGAAACGACGACATTGGCGAGTACAATGACCTAGAAAGTGTGCTCAAAAGACGTGGTGATTTGAAGCGAGATGCTATCAAAAACAGTTTGGATTACTTGTAACTGAGTAGTTGGCAATTATAACTGTACATACATGATACTTGTAAGAGATAATACCTGCTAGAACCTTGAAATTGGCTACGTTGCCTTTCAATTTTACAATCAAATTTTCTTCCAAATTATAAGTCCTCTTAAATTTTTACCCCTTTTGAAAATCCAATCTACAGGTACAAAACTATTGTTATTTATCAGATTTTTCAAAGACTCAAACGGGTATATTCACATATATTAATGTTTACTCATCAATAAAAGTAATCACATTTGAAAAATTAGTCATTCATTTTATTTTTTAATATTTTAAAACGATATGGTAAAAATAAATCGCATATCGAACAGTTCATAGTCAATAATATAGTATATAATATCAACATCAATAATATAATACAACATATGCAGGCAATTATGTTTACATACAAGTAACAATTTGCGTTTTATGATATTACTGTAATGATATACTCATACTTGAATTGCAGAATAATCAAAATAATAATAAACATGTTTCAATGTGACTTAAGCAATTACTTGACCCGTATGTTTGAAAGAGACGCAACGAAATATGCGATTCTGAAAAGAGTTCGGAATGATGCAAATAGAAAATAAATGGGGAAAGGTGTTCGAAACTTGACTTGATACTATATAATATTAATCATCACATGTATAGAATACGTAGTCGTTACGCATTAATAGGTATTATCCATATTTACTTTTTGAAGGTTTTTTTGAACGGCTAGTATAGTGGAGGGACTATTACACACGGAGTATTATAAAATAAAAGTAGTAGTAATAGTTATTATAAAATCAAAGTATTAGTGTAAAAAAAAAGAATAAAATTAGTACATACATACAAAAAACTAATCTCGAATCGAGAATAAAAGTATTCTTGATTCAAGAATGGTTTTCTCTGTGTGTATGAATCTTCAATTTATAGTATTTTACGTATCGTTTTTGGAAAAGAGTTCGCGTATTTGTTGTAGTGTTTCCGAATGTCTTTGTGCTTTTGCTTTCTCCTTTGCTTCATGAATTTCTCAGAGAACGTTTTGGATGAACTTTTGACGTTTCGAACGTATTGGGTTTTCAATTTCGGACGTTTTTTTAACCACCCGAGTAACCGTAGCTCTCCGCAGAATTTCTGGCTCAATGCTATCGTCTAGAGCAGCAATTAGACGCATTTCAGTTTCAAATAGTACATCAATTCATGACGACTCCGAGGTTGCATTGTTTTCTACAGCTACCTTTCTTCTTTTTAAGATCGTTTTATAACGATTCTCCACCTGTAGCGGAGATTTCTTAACTTTCAATTGGTTTTGCAAATCTACCAAAATTCGTTCCCACATCTTTTTTTTTGCTTAAACCGCTTCATTGGTCCAACGAAATTCAGGTACTTTGCATATTTTTCAAAAACAAAAGCTGTTATAGCGTCTTGCCACTTTTCAGATGAACTCTCTGCAAGAAATTACTGCTTTGAGCATATTCAATTGTAAGTGGTTGTGTTATTTATTATTATGTAATCCAATCACTTACCCACATCGTCCGTTTTTCACTATTAGCGGAACAAGTTTGGGAATCGTTGACCAGTTCTTCTCCCAGGTAATTGGGAATCTGTATGTTATGTGTAAAATTTAAAATAAAATCTTAGGCCATTTGTCAACTTCCACATAAAATTATTAATAAAAAACAATATTTCGTATGGCCCACATTACCAAGGAAAACCTCTCTCATTATATCTGAATTACAGATATTTTCGTTTGGACTAATCCCCAAGTGAAGTAAAGAACAGGTTTTCACAGTATGTAAAACATACGAGGAGGTGAAAGCATCGTCTGAAAAGTTAACAGTTTAGATTACCATGGATCGTGGCAAAAGAGACTGATAGAACAATCTTATCTGTTTTTAGAAGAACAGCTGTTTCTTCAGTTTCCGTGAATGGTACGACTCGGTTGAGGATTTGGGAATTGACTGTTTCCATTGCCGCACCGTCTAGGCTTGTACTTGGCGTATTGATACTTTTAAATTTAATGCCACAATTGCCGAAAGAAGCCATCGTTTAGGGTATTAACGTTGTGTTACAAGTTTTGGCGCGTTTCTGTTTGCGTTTCCTGGCGACTTCGCGCGTTTCACTTGAACCGCACCAAACGCGCACTAGCGCGGAATCTGTGAAGTGCGTGAAATCACCAGTGCAAAGTGGTAGCGCTCTAAGTGATGACAAGTGGTGAACGCTATAAGAATATCGTAAAACTATCGAAAGAGAGATTAAACAGTTGAAATTACAGCAGCGTTTCAAAGAACTTGTATATATATATGACTTATATATATATTAGGCTGATTCAAAAAAGACAACCAATTTTTTTTTTTCAAAATCCTCACACAAAAACTTCCGAGAAGGTGTAAAAAAACGCCTGTAAAAAGCAGAGCCCTTAATATTATTATTAAGAGGTCGCGCATCGCAAATTTCTATTTCCCGTTTAAATAACATAGGAAATTTTTTTTTTAAACTTTAGAATTTTATATTTTTAGAACGGCTCATTGAACTACCGGACCAAAGCATATTTTTGTAGGAAATTTGACGCTCTACAAAAAAGGTTCTTACGAAGTTTTCGATAATCACACTCCTTTAAAAGTTATTCGAGGTCTATGGTTGTTAGACCCATTCCGACTTTGTAGAAACTCGGTATTTTGATAATTCCGCAATAGCAAATTTCTTCCTCGCTATTGTTCGACCGCCGATTTTAGACAGGACAGGATAATCCCCTATTGTCTACAGAACCCAATTTTGACTTTAAGCACTCAAAATTTTGATTTCTTCAATAATCTTGCGAAAACAAATTTCTTATACGTCTTTATTGTCACCCAGTACATATCGCGTATCATCGTTCTCTTATGACAACACACATGCCCGCCAATGCGTGGGTAGACTCACTGTCCGACGCTGATCCAAACAAGGAATGAGAGGTCCGTTCACTTTCAATATCTGGTATATTACCTGTTCGTCGCCACCGTTTGCTTAATTACTGCAAACAACACGGTTTGGACATGGACAATTCCCCCGCTCTCGATAACCCTGATACCGGCTCTACCAGTAGGAGACATCGACAATACCGTGTTACCTGCACAAGTGCAGCATATCGATATTGCATCCGATGCCGAAGATGGAGCTCGCGGACTGATCCAACCATCGAATGATTTTCCCGATACCGTAGCGAGGGGCGCGATCCGAAAACAACCACCGGAACTGCAGCCTAGCCGAATTAGCCCGAGGAATATGCCGCCAGAGTTCTTATCAAATGTCAATCAACCTATCGAGACACTTTTTGTCCGTCGACCATTAGAATCACGAGAATATCGCCAGAGTGATCCGCCGTGTTACGACTATCGCGACATACCGCCACCGGACCTGCTTTCCGCGCTTATGATTAGGATGACAATGCATACAATTTTCCGCAACCAAATCGCAATACCGCGTCATGTCACCCGCTAGACCTACAGCTTTAGCCGCTTACGAAGTAATGCGTAAGTGGAACTTGAAATTTTCTGGGGCGCGTAACGAGAACGCCGAAGCATTTTTGGAACGCATCGAGGAAGGTCGATCGCTGATTAACATCCGAGACGACGATATCATTAATAGCATACCCTTTTTCTTATCGGGAGTAGTAATATATTGGTTCCGCAGCAAACGCACTTCTTTCAGCTCTTTCGCTGATTTTAAAGACGCGTGGCGCAGACGCTTTGTCAATCCAGAATTTCAATTCGCGCTGAGGGAAGAGATCCGTAGACGAACCCAGGGTGAATTTGAATCCGTGTCAGACTATTTAACATACATGAGAGCATATTTTGACAGTTTAAGGCCCGCGTGGCCAGAGGACGTGCAAGTAGATTACGCATACCGAAATTTATTACTGCGACTTCAAGTACTCATTAGACGGAACGAGATACAAGGTATCGACGAGCTAGAAGATATCGCAAGTAGGATAGGGGTTAGTTTCCGCGTCGCAAGCAGTTATCAACCGCCACCGACACCAGAAAAATCCGTATTACCCGAGTTAGCATATCACGGGCAACATAATACCCGAACCCCGCGCAACAACGTAGTATCGCTCAATTTCTTTGAAGACGCTCAGGGTTACGAACCGGAACTAGCCAATGCCGCTCAGATTTCTAAACCACCGTCGGGTCAGAGGCCATCGCCTAGTAAAAATACTGCGAAATTCCAGCAACCAAACACTAAGCAATTTCTATTTCGTCACCCGAATAATTTCAATCCCGGCAATACCACGCCAATAGCCGATACCGCGACTCAAACAGGCACTAATACTGATAAGACCGGCAACCCATTTGTACCAAACGCCAGTTCCACGAACACGGGCCCAAGACGCCAGTTCGTATGCTACAAATGCAAACAACCCGGCCACAGGTATTCCGAGTGCAGTAAGCCGGCTACCGGACTATTTTGCTACCGGTGTGGAAAAGAGGGATATACCAAAGCCACGTGCCCAAACGACTCTGCGGGAAACCACTAGGGGAGCCGCAAGAACGGGTAACCGCGGATACAACTCCATGTCCCGAGTCGATAGGTTTCTGTAGTCCAGTTCAGACACAAAATTATATGCCGTTATTATTCCTCACCTTCTATGTCTTATCGCAGCCAATACGAGCTTTATTTGACTACGGATCGTCTCGCACTTTTATCGGATCTGGAACATTATCGCTAGTAAACTCGTTAGGTCTTCCAATTTCACCCTCTCGCTTAGGACCTGTAAACATGGCCGCTGGCCAAGAAGCCGTGATCACCGGTGAAGTTGAACTGCTAGTATCGCTTCAAGGTGTGCAACACAATATTCTCGCTCGTTGAGTTCCTAGTCTCAGCTTCTCGTGCATTATCGGCACAGATTTCATTCAAACTTTCGGAATGATCGTAGACTTTGCCGCCTCCACATGGCACTTTAAAGATGAGCCTGATAGAGTATTTGCGTTTAATGACGATCCTCCTATAGCATTCAACCCATTCTGCAATGGTTTGACCACTCCATCCGACCAACAAAACACCGAGTTAGAGACGTTCCTCCTAGCAGAAATACCGCTCATGCCTGAGCATATAGGTACCACTAGTTTAGCTTCCCATTGAATCGATGTGGGGAATCCGACAACGATCATACCGCATCTCGCCTAAAATCCAAGAGGCTATCAACGAGGAGGTTGACAAAATGCTCGCAGCAGGCATAATAGAGCCATCACATAGCACGTAGGCTAGTCCCATAGTAATGGTCAAGAAACCCAATGGGTCCTATCGCTTTTGCATAGATTTCCGTCAAGTTAATCAAGTCTAGAAAAAAAGACGCTCATCCGCTTCCGAGGATGGACAGCATTCTCCACCATCGATTTAAGTCAGGCATATTATCAAATACCGCTAACTGAGGATAGTCGAGAAATTACCGCGTTCATAGTTCTCGGAAAACGGTTATGCCATTTTACAGGGATGCCTTTTGGCTTAACCGGAGCTCCCACGACCTTTCAACGATTGTTAGATCGCTTAATAGGCCCTGACATGGATCTACATGCATTTGTGTATCTAGATGATATTATAATAGCTACCAAAACTTTCGAAGAACACCTTTACTGGCTCAGACATGTTTTACGCACTATTCACGCAGCTAACTCAACCATCAATCCGGAAAAAAGCAAATTCTGTCGCTCAGAGGTTGAATATCTTGGATTTCTTGTTAATGAACATGGTTTACAAGTAGACCCAGATAAAATCAACCTGTAGTTAACTATCCAGTACCGACCAACGTCAAACAAGTCAGACGGTTTCTAGGAATGGCATCATGGTACCGCCAATTTATTCCCAATTTTGCTACCATTACCGAACCATTAACTAGACTTTCAAAGAAATCCCAAGCTTGGATTTGGGATCAGGAACAAGATACTGCGTTTAGTAACCTCAGAACACATTTAACTACCGCACTAACTTTAACGTATCCGAATTTCGAGTTGCCTTTTGTCCTGCAAACTGATGCCAGTAATGTGGGAATCGGAGCAGTGTTGAGTCAGACAATAGAAGAAATAGAACATGTTATCGCATACGCCAGCCGAACCCTGTCAGAGGCAGAAAGAAAATACTCAGTTACGAAATTAGAATGTCCCGCAGTAATATGGGCAATTCAGAAATATCGCGTTTATATCGAAGGGTATCATTTCACGGTCATCACCGACCATAGCAGTCTGAAGTGGCTTCATAAGCTAAAGAATCCCACGGGTAGACTAGCTCGTTGGGCCCTTGCGCTTATAGGCTACGATTTCGAGGTTCTGCATCGCAGAGGCGCGGTTAACGTCTTACCTGACGCTTTATCGCGTATTCCCGAACTATCTGCCGCAATAGTAGACCCATACGATCCTTGGTATGATCACCGAATGAAAGAAGTAGTTTCGCAACCTAGAAAGTTCCCTCATTGGAAAATAGAAGACGATAAACTATATTGTTACCACGAGGACCTAATAGTAGGCCCACTCATTCGGAACTTAGACGCTTGGAAATTAGTCCTTCCCGCAAAACTTCACTCTCGCGCTCTCCAGGAGGCTCATAATGACCCTCAGGCAGGTCACCTTGGTGTAGAAAAATCCTATCGCAGGTTAGCCCTCTCATACTACTGGCCTAGGATGTACCACGACATAGTACAGCATATCAAAGCCTGCGACATATGTCAAAGGAGCAAAGTCAAGCAGCACCTGCTGAGACATCGCAAGGCACCCAAGTAACCACTGCCACTGGTTCAGATGATCCAATAGACTGGGAGTTGTCGCGTGCCACACGCTCCACGGGCACCCAGACCTCCGAACATCGTAAGCACGTCAACATCGCCGACACCCCGTCGGAGGTAATCGGCCAAGAAGAGCAATCGAAACATCAACCAGCCTCACCGAAATCTCCCACCAGACAACCGAGGGAACCCACCACCACCTCCAACACCAAACCACGTTACGCACGACCACCTCAGGGGGGGCGGTCCCCTTACGGGAGTTGCTGGCTGTGGCAGCGCTTCGGGCACAGGAGACCCGCCTGCGACGACCGAACAGACGACGACGTCGTCTGTTGTAAATGCAGTATCTATGGGTACAAACACGAAGATTGCCCGGGGTGCCATCCCGCACCGACTACCGCTGCCGGACGCCCAGAACATTCGGCCGCAGGACCATCCGGAGCCAGAAAATCGCCGTCACCCCCACTAGAGGAACCTGATTTTTACTGGGTACGCCAGGGAGGCGAAAACTACCGCGATTTCCGCCTGTTCTAACCAACCTTATACCGCGCATAATATACTATACTACCCATATCGCAACCTAGAGTAGTGACTATCGGCCGAAATAAACCATTTAGTTGAGCATACGCTGGTGTCACGATTACTTATAACAGTGTCTTTCCCTTCCGCTAAGCTTAAGTCGACTCGTCGAAAGAATTTTGTTACAGGCCAACAATTCAGGATTTTATCTCGTTCTCTGTCAACCACCGGACGAACGCTTTCATCCACAAGTCTAGTAATTTCACAACATATTTACGGTGAGCTAAGCTAAAACTCTTATTTCGCCATGGTTGAATTCCATAAGTCATAAAATGCACTCAACGCTGTTATCTTCCAACCAGTAAAATTGAATTATCGCAAAATTTACAAAAAAAAGACATTGACTGAACTCTTCCGCAATACCCACCCCACACCAAAATAAACCTATCTTCTCGCTTAATCAAACTTCTCCTCAGCTTTCTTTTCTTCCATACAAGTCAGTCAGGTCAAATAATCAGAAGCTACGCTACCGTAACAAGCCAGTCAGCCGTACTCCAAATGTCAGTCTAAAAATCCAAGTATCGCACAAAGCAAAAGTAACACTCTGTCTATCGCACAATCTCTATCTACTCCAGTCGCACAGTCACATGCAAGTAACAAACTTCCTGGTTTCACTGATAGTAGAAGACCTCATCGGTCCTCTGTAAGGAGGGGGGAGTTATGATGTGGTACTTTATACCCCGTCACATGGTTTGAATATCGCACTCCTTATTCTCAGAATGTTGCTAAAAAGTAACGAAAACACGTCTGAGGCCAATACTCCAAAAAGAACGACTAATTAATTTCTAAGTGAGACTTATTTATTAAGCTAATTCCTGTCTTTTTTTTTATCTTTGTATCGCACTACGAGAACTATCTTCAACGACACCGCTTCGAGGGAACCGAATATGGCGAGGCAGAGGTCACGTACCAGGTCAACAGCTAACTACCTTCAACAGATCGGATACTGCAAAGTCAACTTCAGATGGATGCCTACCTAGATTGCGTACAGTGTCGTGCGCGAAGCACAACGAAGACCTCCGATCATTTAGACTTATCGGCCAGAAGCCGAACCATCATTACAACGCCACTGCCGCATGGATGCATTGTAGACGGCGTACAGGGCTGTGCGTCAAAAACACAACAAAGCCTCCCGTCGTGATACTTATCAGCCTGGAGCTGAACCAGCACAATATCTACTGTTCCGCCTACTATACCGCAAAATCGTAGCTGCCTAAAAACATACGGTTTATCGAAGGGCTGCAGCGTGAGGACAAGCCCAAGTAAGACGTGCTTTCGCTACTCTCAGTATTACTTTGCTGTCGCTTACATTTCCGCTAGTGCTTTCTTCTACCTGTTTTCATCTTTCACCTGTTCTCTACTTTTTCTTCTATCTTCGTAAGTGAGGTTTTTCTTTCGATTTCATGAAGCCACGAATTTAGTTGCATTATATCTTTTTATATGCTACTAGGGGCGCCGCCCCTGCGCGCTTCGCGCACCAATCTCGTTTGGCGCACTGTGCGCGCCTCGCAACGTCGGTACTCGGCGCTTCGCGTCTCGTACCGTTCGGCGCTACGGGCCTCAGCCCACTGAAGCTCGGCGCTTCGAGCCTCGCGCTTTTGTGCTCTTCATTCGTTTATTGTTCAGGGAGTAAGAGATGTACTTTCTGGAGTTTCCCACACTAACCTTGTCACCCGATTGAATAGAGTGAATATAAGAGATGTTCTTATTCAGTGTTTTATTATATTACTTTCATCTTTGGGCTGCAGAAGTCCCCTTCTGTGTTGCTAAAACATCGCACCTTATATCTTGATTACTGAATTTGTATTCCCGTCGACCTGGACCACGAATGCTACAGAGCGGTGGTTCTGGACGACGCAAAACATCGTCCCTGCGACATGTACCGATAAGTACCCAATCAAACAGTTCGTAGCGCTGTCCCTGGACGATGAAAAACATCGTTCTCATGCAACACCGTTCGGCTCGTCTACGACTCACCTCCAACTCGTCTCACTGCTCGTGCAGCGCCTCGAATACGCTTGTTCCGACGACCTGGACGACGAAAAACATCGTCCCTCTGACCTGGACCACGAATACGCTGGTTCCTTCGACTTGGGCAACGAATACTACGGAGCGCTGCTTCTGGACGACGAACAACATCGTCCCTCCGACCTAGACGACGAATACGAAGCGCTTCTCCTTTACTATGAAAAACATCGTCCCTCTAACCTGGACCACGAATACGCTGGTTCCTTCGACTTGGGCAACGAATACTACGGAGCGCTGCTCCTGGACGAAGGAAAATACATTCCTGGCGACCTGGACCATGATAACTATGAAGCGCTGGTTATGGACGACGGCAAACACCTTCTCGTCAACCCGCACTACGAATACTACGTAGCGTTGGTCCTGGACGAAGGAAAATACATTCCCGGCGACCTGGACCACGAAAACTACGAAGCGCTGGTCATGGACGACTTTACCCATGTACCGCTTATAATGTATGGTAGATTTAACCGCTAATCTATATGATTCGTTACCCACGATATAACTTTTATAATCGCACCAGTTTTGAGTAACGTACGAAACGATATCTTCCCTTACCTTTAGGTGATTCTCTTGAGTATTATATACACACTGTGATATCGCCCTGAATAAACAATTCCCATCTGGCACCATATTTATAACTTTTACACTCATTTCACTGATTTAATCAATTTATCTTCACTGATTTAATCAATTTATCTCTCTTTTTGAAACTGTTATTTTTGTTGCTACCATAACTACTTAGAACTGAACGCGATTATCTAACGTCACAGTCGGCAATACTGCAAGTATATTTCGGAATGTACCTTTCCTGGAAGCCCTCTCGCAACCTTGACTACGAAACTACTGAGCTCTGTCCCTGGACGACGGAAAACACATTGCCGTCATCCCGGACCACGAATGCTACGTAGCGTGGACCACGAAAACTACGGAGCGCTGGTCCTGGACGACAATCAAAATCCTCCTATCGACCTGGATCACGAATACTACGGAGCGCTGATCCTGTACGACGGAAAATACATTCCCGTCATCCTGGACCACAAATACTACGGAGCGCTGATCCTGGACTATGGAAAAAACACTCCCGGCAACCTGGACCACGAAAACTACGAATCGCTGGTCCTGGACGACAATCAACATCCTCCTATCCACCTTGACCACGAATTCTAGGGAGCGCTACTCACGGCAACCTGGACCACGAAAACTAAGTGGCGCTAGTCCTCGACGACGGGATACACATCCTCGGCAACCTGGACCGCAAACACTACTGAGCGCTGGTCCTGGACGACGGCAAACACCTCCTCGTCAACCCACACTACGAATACTACGTAGCGCTGGTCCTGGACGAAGGAAAATACATTCCCGGCGACCTGGACCACGAAAACTACGGAGCGCTGGTCCTGGACGACGGCAAACACCTTCTCGTCGTCCTCTTAAAAACTCTAACTTCATGCGTCTAACAATTTCAATCTTAAAAACGCTAACTTCATTAATCTTCAAAAACCTTTTTTTATATATAGATAGATAGATAGATAGATAGATAGATAGATTATTACCTATTATCGATTTCCTCTCTTATCTCACAGCTTGCTCTGCGTGAGCCACGTGGGCTCGTATCGTATTCCCTTATTATCTTATATCTTCTTCTCTCTTGATATCTAATATTGCAAGTAATTTCGCGACTGGTTAGTTTACTATTAAATTGTAGTGACTATTACCCATTTCCGTGATTTTATCTCGTTTGAATGATTTTCTGATATCGCTGAATTGCAGCGCCTTACTTATGCTTGATTAGAGTATCTCTGATTATCTTGTCTTATGAGAATTTCTGACTTATTGTTGTCAGTAGTGATTGGTAAATTAATTAGCTTATAAAGTCTCTGATTCTGTCTATCATTCCGTTTCCTGATATCTAATATTTATTTTCTCTTTATCTCTTTTATAATTTCTTAACTATCGTTTCTTTGATTTCTTAATAGTTTCGGATTTAATTATTACCGAATATCTTGGAGTAATTATATCGTACGCGTACCGCTTGCGCGATCTCATGTCGCTGCGCGGTATAGCCGTTGGTCTCTTTTGACATTGGAGTATTGTGCCGCACCGAATAACACCTTTTTCACTGCTTTCTTTGCTAATACCGCTGTCACGTAGTTTGTCCGTAGATCTCTAGTTTGTAATATATCGCATTATACTATTTCTTCTCTGTAATACCTGTTCTTAATACATCAAGATATCTGTCTCTTGTTTGCCTTGATTATAATATTTCGTCGTATCGAATATATCGCAAGCTAGAACCTACGTATTTCTCTAATTTCTATTGTAATCTCTATCATACCTGTTTTGTATTATTTCGTCATATCGGATTCTTTGTAACTTCGCTTCAACTATCGAATTATCTAATTGACTTGTAATCCTTGCTTTCTCTATCAATTGTAATATCTCTTGCTTCCTGATTAACTGTAATATCTCTTGCTTTCTTCTGTCAATTGTAGTATTTTCGTATCCTCTATCTATTATCGTGCCTTATTAGTTTTAACTACACATTGCTGCGATTATTCCATATTTATGTGATTATATTTCTCTCGCCATACTATGCTGGTTGACTTGAATTGTAACAATTAGTTTTGAGAACCTTAGATTGTGCATTGCATGCTAGCCTATTTCGCCTGCTTTGTAAACTTGCTGATTGTTATATCGAGTAATAGTATCGCGATTACACCCGTTCATACCGCTAAATCGCACGAATAATTGTACCGCTGACGTGTTACCTCTGAATCAAACTTTCTCTCTGGCTGTATTTGAATCTCTGCTCATCTTTTCAATACACGTGATACTATTACATTTTCTTTGATTTTGTGTTTTATCGAATTGAATATGACCCCTCCCCTCTACCATCATCTTTATCTACTGAGTAAGCTGTGCAAAACCGTCGTAGAATCTGATCTATTTCGTTTATTTCGTATTCTCTATTTATCGTATCTCTGACGCTACTGCGTCTGGCGCTCAACAATCATATCTTTCTCTAATTATCGTTTTTACCTAGTGATCAGGTCAGTAACTGCGCCGTAGGGTAGCGTGATTTTCCCTCCCTCAAGAATTACTGGTTTTCAAAGATAAACTACGCACTTATCACGTTTCTCTCTTTTTTTTTAAAGAAAAGCTCACGTTACAAAATGGCCACGTGAGGCCAGCATAAGTAACATATATATATTGTAACACGGCGATTTGCACCGCGTTATATGACCTCCGATATCCCCGTTATCGTGAAAAGGCAGCAAGGATTATTGGCAGTCGATATGGTCACTGATATAATCTTAATTACTATTACTAATTTCTTTCGATTTTGTTTCCCTTTCTTCCCACCTATCCCGAGCTATCCTGAGCGATAAAGGCGGAGAGAGAGAGGAGGGAAAAGAGCAGCTACCGACAATCCGACTCTGAGGGTACATCTACAAGGATGAAACCATCCTGGCAGGTGGCTCAACGCCTCGCAGTTAGTACCCGTGCCTCCCCCGCATACGTTCCCGAGAGCTACGAGGCTGCCGCCAACAACATCATCCACGGAGCCGAGAAATGCGAGCGAATCTGCTCGCCTGAACGACATGCCCACTCAGCTGTTTCGTCGTCCTGGCCCGAAGAAATTAAAATTCGACCAGATCATTCATGAGGGATGTCCACGGCCGTAACGTGATGATTACCAACAACCTCGGGAACATTAAAGAGCCCTCTACTGGCTCAGTACCGCTGAAAGTACCGCCCACGCATCTTGAAGGGGTTAGGCACGGCGAAAGCTGTGTGTGCTGCGAGGCCTGCCAGAAATCATGCCCAAGAGGTGCTGCCAACTAACGTCCCGCCTAAGAAGTTCGGCAGGCAACGCCGCTGCAACAACGACGCTGCGCGGAAGAGTCCCCGAACGACTTACTTCTGCATCTTGACTTGGTCTGATCAGACGTGTTCTCTATCGTGCCTTGCTGCTTTTCTTTTTATCGTTTATATCGTTCCTCTGTTTTCTAATCCCTCTTATCGTTACCAGACTTTTCTCTTTTATCGTTTTGTGTCGTTTAGTGAGCCTGTGTCATAAACTATTAACCAGGACTCTAATTATTGTGTGTGAGACACCGATCCCGTTCTACTAACGTAAGTGAGCTTTTGTTACCGCTCGAACCCCCGAGACGCGATTGCTTATCTTTTGTCTTGGTGACCGTTTGGGTCGTAATTTTCCGTATCTCGGGTTTTCGTGTGGCTTATTAATTTATTTAATGACCATTTCGACGAGCCTAACTAATTACTAACGTCCCTAATTTTGTTCCCGAATTTTTCTGTTAATTTTACCCCGCATGGCCCCCTCACCCCGCGTCCGCGTGGCCACGGCGTCATTCTAGGTTTTTGTGTTTTCGGGTAATTTAACTGTTATATCGTGAAGAAATGTTGTTTCGATTATCGTTCTCGTTTAATTAAATATTGTACTTGATCTCGTTATCGTGTTACCGTTCATCAAAAATTGTATCGTGTAATATTGCGCAATAGCGTCGGTTGCGGCCATCTTTGTGGCTTCGTTGTTTGAATCGTCCCCGCGCTATCTCCCGCTACCGCGTGGCGCTGAATTCGATATATCGAAATATCGCGGTGAACCGAAGCCGCGCCACGCCACTGTGCCTTTCGAGAGCTGTCGAGTTATAAATCGAGCGCTCCCTGGGTGGTTACGCCACCGTACCTTCTTTCCGTTGTGCCGTGAGCCGCGTAACCGTACGCTCCTCTTTAATGTAGATTCAGCGCGTGCGCAATAAGTAGTATATCTCGTATTGTTTAAAATATCGTTACCGGTCATAATTTAACGTTAAGACTTTTGTTACTATTATTTTGTAATTAGACGAGTTCTAGTCTTGTGACAGCTGACGCTGTATATCCCGTTTTCGACTCCTTTGTATTATATCGAGTCTTTCGTTACCAGCTGTCACGTTGCGTTTATTCCGTACCTTATTCCGTTAAGCTTTCTTGTATCTCGCTTATCGAAGATTGTCTTCCAATTTTAGTTATCGTTATTATTCTCGCGTTGTATTAAGTTTACGATTACTTGTATCTCGCTCATTGAAGATTGTTTATAGCCATTTAAGTTACTATCTTAATTTTGTAACGAGTTTCTTTATATCGTCCGTGTATTTCGATCAGAGAAGATTGTTTTATTTTCGTTATGCTATTATTTCCGTTTCCTGTATCGAGTCTTTTAAATTATCCTTTCTTTGTCACCACTCTTCCTCAAAGACTGTGTACGATCTAGGTAATTTTGAGACCCACGTCCGTCCCTGTTAATAAACTAACATTTCGTTACCTTTACTCTTGGGCAATTTTTATAATAGAAAAGTGTGTTGTCCGTTCACTATCCGGCCACTCCCCTTCGCCAAATACTGAGCTACCGAGTTCCCTTCTCCCTTTTTCCCTATTATCTTTCAGATTATCGTGGTACAGCGTACCTGGCGCCCAACAAATTTTCCTCCTGTTTATTTCGGAGAATTATTACTTTGCAGCCTGATTCCCCGATTTAACAATTCCTTAATTTCGTGACGTATCGTAAGCCTCATTTGTCCTCATCCTTGCTGCTGACACGATCCTCAGTAGGCATGCATCGATTGACGGGTCGCAATATATATATATTGAAACTGTTTTGTGTTTTAAATAAAATATGGGTACGTGAGCTTAGTTAACGGAATCAATAAAAGGCGTTATGTAAAATATTTGGAGGAAAATTGCTTTAATGGCAATAGGTGTTTCTCGTTTTAAGTCTGAAACAGGACTGTTTTTACAATAATAGCGGTTGACGCAGCAACCCTATTCATTTGATGACATAAGAAGACTTAGTTTTCTTGCGTCACATGCCGACTACTAGATCATTAGAAAAGGGGGTAAAACGGGTGATTTTACCCTTTGTAACACTACTCCCCCCTGAGGAAAAGAGTCGTCCCGACTCGTACAAATTGAAACAATAATGAATTTGATCTAACAGACGGTGCTCGAAGGTGAGTCGGAGCTGTGGCTCTAAAAATTCAAAAACTCCCTTTCTGCTATCTGGCATTTGCCCACAGTCTCAAGGTAAACCACAGAAAACCTTGAGCAGATAGTCGAGCATTAAGCGGAATTTAAGATTTTATGTGCTGTGTTTTCACAAAGGTTAGTGTAAAAGTGTGTAGTGTACAACTTCGTGTAAAATCCGAAGGAGCGGTCAGTCTCAAAATTTCGGAAATCAGGATGATCCAATCGAGCCAAAATGATTCGGAGAGAGGACCACGGGGACAGGAGAGGTTCTTATAAGAGTCCAAATCGACGGTGGCCTTAGGAGGATTTTTGGGCTTCTTCTCAACCTTTGGGAACGAGGGAGAGGAAAGGAAGCGAGCCGGTTCCAAATTCTTTCGGAAACTGCACACCCTAGATTGGGAGGACAAACGTGAGTGAAGGCAGACCAATCCGAATTCGCTAAGCGAATTTGGGAAAAACACGGATCGTATAGATTTTATTTTCATTCGAAAGAGAGAAAATAAACGATCTTATCTGGATTAATGTGGAGTGTTTCTTCAAAATTGGGGCCTTTAGTCATCCTCAGGTTCCAGGAGAGGGTAAAAGAAAAACGGGTTTTGTTATAAAGCAACCTGAAAAAGTACTGACAAAAACTGACACATGGGTTAGAAAAATGCGAAAATCAAATAATCGCTTGCCGATCATGAACATAATAATCGTGGCTCCATTCAGACTATAAAGAAATCAGAGCCGGTCCGACACAAAACTCGATTCCAAAAGAAGAATTTTCTAGAAGGAAACAAAACCAATCTCGAAAACAAAAAAAAAAAAAAATAACAAATTTCTGGATTCAAACAACCATTGTGAAAAAAGTTGTCGAAGAAATATGACGTCTGAAATCCACGCTTCTCGCAACGCCGGAGTCCTAGCGAGGAGGTTTGGCTTTGATTTTTCCCAACTAAGTCCCGAGGAAGTACAACTGAAATTCGGAGAGGAATGGGAAAAACTGAGATGTGGTTTCCTTAACGAAACGCACATTAAAGGACAGCCAGGTCTTTTATGTTATCAGTGTCACCTCCTAAATTAAGTTTTTTTTTATTTTCTCTAAGATCTACTCATGATCTTTCCCTAATTTCAATTCTTTTTTTTACTATATTCTGGCAGTCCGGCTCCTGAATCTTCAAGTTCGAAAGTGTGGTTACACGTTACGACCGGGGAACCTGGACCTAATTGTAGGAGGTGCAGAGGGAGTCTGCTGATTGGTTCCATAAAAGAAACTTCGTCATGATACAGTTGTCAGAGAGTTAAAAACGAATTAATGAAAATTACCGAAATTTCTTTTCATCTTTACGGAATCTAACTTAAGTTTAATGTATTGTTACACTTTTTAGTGTAACGAATAAAACGAGGGTAAGAAGCTTAGTTAGGTGAGCAATTAAAAGGCGCTAAATGAGAAATATGCTTTGAGAAAAATGTATTTGGGGTAAAGAACGTGTTATCAGCTCAAAGTCTGAAACAGATCTGTTTTTACAATAATAGCGGTTGACGCAGCAACCTTATTCATTTGATGACATAAGAAGACTTAGTTTTCTTGCGTCACATGCCGACTACTAGATCATTAGAAAAGGGGGTAAAGCGGGTGATTTTACCCTTTGTAACACTACTCCCCCTTGAGGAAAAGAGTCGTCCCGACTCGAACAAATTAAAACAATAACGATCTTGATCTAGTATACGACGCTCGAAGGTGAGTCGGAGCTGTGGCTCTAAAAATTCAAAGACTCCCTTTCTGCTATCTGGCATTTGCCCACAGTCTCAAGGTAAACCACAGAAAGCCTTGAACAGATAGTCGAGCATTAAGCTTAATTTTCAAAATTTTATGTGCCATGTTTTCACAAAGGTCAGTGTAAAAAGTGTGTAGTGTATAACTTCGTGTAAAATCCGAAGGAGCGGCCAGTTTCCAAATTCCGGAAATCAGGAAAATCCAAATTTGGTCAAAATGATCCGGGGAAAGACCACGGGAACAGGAGAGGAAAAGGAGGCGAGCCGGTCCCGAATTCTTTCGGAAACTGCACACCCTAGATTGGGAGGACAAACGTGAGTGAAGGCAGACCAATCCGAATTCGCTACGCGAATTTGAGAAAAGCACGGATCGTATAAATTTTATTATTTTTAAAAGAGAAAATAAACGATCTTATCTGGATTATCGTTGAGTGTTTCTTTAAAATCGGGGCCTTCAGTCATCCTCAAATACCAGGAGAAGGTAAAGGAAAATCAGGTTACGTCATAAAACAACCTGAAAAAGTGCTGACAAAAACTGACACATGGGTTAGAAAAATGTGAAAATCAAATAATCGCTTATCGACCATGAAAAATACCAATCGTGGCTCTATTCAGATTATAAAGTAATCAGAGCTGGTCCGACACAAAACTCGATTTCAAGAAGAATCTTCTAGAAAGAAACAAAAACTGACAAGAAAAACAGATAAAATTGTCTTCTGAGTTTTAAGTTTTTTTTTTTTTTTTAAGTAATAGCTAAATTCGAGTTTTGATAGTTATGCAAAAATCTGAGTAAATTCGGTTAGCTTTAGTTTCGGCATTAATAACCAAAACGGGGGCGGGTGAAGAAGAAAATGTGCCTCTAATCAACCAATCTTCATGAACTTCATGAATAGTTCTAAGCAATTGCAGAGGAATCTCTGTTTCTTCCTTGCGTGCACGAGAATTAATCCGAACAAAAGAGGTTTCTGGGGAAACTCGCAAATAAACTACGAGATCTACTCTGAGTTTGAATGCTTGAACGAGAGGAGCAGAATTCTCTCTGAGTAAATGAGACTCAAAGTCTCGAAAATATCCTAATCTGCGACGAGCTTCAATAAAATAATCGCCGCTGGAAAATCGATGTTTCCATAATTTTGTCAGGTAAAGAGGTTAATCCTAAGAGGTTAATTTGTTAGAGAGTTTTTTTGCTGAGTTAGAAGTTGGAAGAGGTACCTGCCTGTGGAGGATTATCTTCCCTGATCACTTCTCTATTTCGCCAATTATAAGCGTTTGAATCCGAGCTTTGCGTCTGAGACTCTGCTTTGCGTTTTAACGCGAAGCAGTGATTGGCGTCATGGCCTTTTTGGTTGCAAAATAAGCAAGTGAGGGTAGTAAACCTATTGTCTACTCTCTCATTGACGTACTGAGGTCTTTTAATGTAGTTCTGAGAAGAACCGCGACTATTCTTATCTTTAAAATTTCTATTATTATGGTAATTTTTATTATTTTTCGGGTTATGAGACTCGGTCTCTTCCGAACGACCACCTCTCTTTTCTATAGAGGTGTTATTATCCACCTGTACTTGGCGGAGTTTGCCCGCTCCAAAATATTGTTTTCGCATGGCCTCCACCTCGAGAGCTTTGGCCATTGCCTCTCGTAAGGAAGTTAAACCCGACGTTCCAACGGCCATTTTAACTTCCGGGTCGTTAATAGCGTTTAAAAAAGCTTGTGTCGCTAAAATATTACGTGACGGTTCGTGGTCTGGCAAAGCTATTCGCGACAGTCGCTCTATGTCTTGTCCGAGAGAGGCAAGGTCTTCGTCTCGTCCTTGTCTCCTAGTTTGTAATTGAGCAGTATATAATTTTGTCAAATGATCATTACCGTATCTTAATTTCAACGCGGAGCTGAGCTTTTCGAAGTCAGAAATTTCTTCTTCTGACAAAGCTGTCAATACATTCAAAGCTGGCGTTCTAAGACAAGAGGCAAGGCTATGAGCTTTCATGGCGGAGTCCCATTGATTATGTCTAGCAATTGTATTAAATTGTCTTTCATATTCTGCCCACGGAATTTTTCCGTCAAAAATAGGCGGTTTTAACGCACAGATAGGTTTTTCACATGTTTGAGAGGGGACTCGGAATACTCTCTGATTATCTATTTGATTTGATTGTGGGAAATGAGGTTGAGCATTTGATAGTGGCTCGGGAAAGTAGGTCTCGGTTATTATTCTAGGTCTCGAAATCGGAGAACAGTCAAGTTCTCTAATAAAAGGGACAGACCTTGAATTCTGGGGAGCCTGATCCGAAAAGATCTGGCGAGGAGAAGTCCGGGGTGTCGGGATAGGAACCATCCTGGGAGTGGGTACCGGGGAAACTCTGGGAGTAGCGACCGGTTCTCCAGACTCCTGAGCTTGATTTTTAGCTTGAAGAGCCGACACTGTGGACTGGAATAGCTCGATGATTTGTGTTTCTGAGCGTGTCTGGGCCTCGCGATCCAGTCGACGCTGTTCTTGTTGTTCCTGTAGAAGATCCATCAGATGCTGCTGATGACGTTCAGCTGCTTCACGTTGTTTCTCTGTGGCTTCCTGTTGAGCCTGAAGAACCTTCAGAAGGTCTAAAGCGGTGACGGTGGGCGTTGAAGGTGTTGTAACAGGGGTCACCGTCGGTGCAGCTTCTGGAGCCGCAAAAATTGGCTCGGGAACTTGTAGGTCTCCTCTCAGTGAGGGGCTATCTCCACAACTTTCCCGGCGGCGTGAGCGGGTCGAACGACTGACACTCATCTTCAAATTCGCGCACTGAATTGACTCACGAAAGAAAAGCTTTAAATCCCGATTCTGACACCAGTGTTACACTTTTTAGTGTAACGAATAAAACGAGGGTAAGAAGCTTAGTTAGGTGAGCAATTAAAAGGCGCTAAATGAGAAATATGCTTTGAGAAAAATGTATTTGGGGTAAAGAACGTGTTATCAGCTCAAAGTCTGAAACAGATCTGTTTTTACAATAATAGCGGTTGACGCAGCAACCTTATTCATTTGATGACATAAGAAGACTTAGTTTTCTTGCGTCACATGCCGACTACTAGATCATTAGAAAAGGGGGTAAAGCGGGTGATTTTACCCTTTGTAACAGTATTTTTTTATAAAGTCTTGTTTATTTAATAAAATTTAAAGAATTCCGATAAATAAAGCGTATTTCAAACCAACTATCCTTTAAGAACTTCAAGAATAATTCTGAGCAACTCTAGAACAGTCCCAATTTCTTCTTCTCATGTATGGGAACAAATCCGAGTGTAAGAGATTTCTGAGGAAACTCACGAATAAACAACGAGATCTACTCTGAGTTTAAACACTTGAACGAGAAGAGCAGAATTCGTTCAATAAATGAGACCCGAAGTCTCGAAAATTTTCCTAATTTGCAACAAGCTTCAAGAAAACAATTGTCTTTTAAAATCGATCTTTCGAAAACTTGACAGGTAGAGAGGTTACATTCGTCTTGGTCGACAGAAGAAATCCTCTTAATGTTTAACCTCATCAGATGTTCCAGCTCTCGGTGAGTTTGTTTCAGATTGATGTCCATCTTCGAAAGGAGCAAGCCGGTCCAGGTGAACGACCTTTGCTTTTGTGTGAAGGCCTCTTCGGATTCTATAAACAACATCGTTTATTCGGTTAACCACCTGGTAAGGGCCTTCCCAGTTTCGTTGGAGTTTTGGACATCGTCCTCTCTGTCGTCGTGGTTGAAAGAGCCAGACAGAGCCTCCAGGATTGAATTTTAAATCTCTAGCTCGTATGTCGTAGCGAGCTTTTAATTTATCCGAAGCTATAGAAATTCTTTCTCCTGCAAAATTATGAATTTCTTCTAGGCGTTGTTGTAAACCAGAGGCATAATCTGTCTGAGGTTGAGTTTGCACGGGAACAGGGCCTTTCTCTAAATCTGACGGGAGTGGAAGATTTCTCCCCATAAGCATACAAGCGGGCGTCTGTTTTGTCGTCTCGTGAATCGCAGATCTATAAGACAGGAGGAAAAAAGGAATCCAGGTGTCCCAATCTCTCTGATTCTGTTCTACGAAGGACGACAAATATTGGAGCAAAGTTCTATTCAGACGTTCTATCATGCCGTCAGACTGAGGATGGAGGGGAGTAGTGCGAGTTTTTCTAACCCCTAAAATTTGAGTAACTTCTTTCATTAGGCTTGACTCAAAATTTCGGCCCTGGTCAGTATGTATTTCTAAAGGTACTCCGTGCCTACAGATAAATTCTTTTACGAACGCCTGAGCTACGGTAGAGGCTTCCTGACTGGCGAGTGGAGGTACTTCGGGCCACTTGGTAAAATAATCAGCGATGACTAAGGCGTATTTATTCCCACTGTAGGTTAGAGGAAGAGGACCGAGGATATCCATTGCTACCCTCTCGAAAGGAGCTCCCACGTTGTAAACTTGGAGAGAGCTTTGTCCTTTATCTCGAGGTCCTTTCTTCGACGTGCAGACTTGACATCTCCGACACCAGTCTTCTACGTCGGCACGACATCGTGGCCAAAAATAACGATCGCGTATCTTGCCTAAAGTTTTATTCGAGGTAAAGTGTCCACCTGCAGGAGAATCGTGGTAAAGAGCAAGAATCTCTGGAACTCGATTTCTGGGAACCAAAAATTGCCACTTGATCTCTTTCAAGTCCGCGGATTCCCATTTGCGGTATAATATTCCGTCTATTAAAAGAATAGAGTCCCATTGAGCCCAGTAAATTTTGACGTCAGACTCAGCTGAGGATATTTCTTGCCAGTCTGGGCGAGTTTCTGCTTCTTTCCAAGATTTGACCTGAGACAGAGTAGAATCTTCTTGTTGAGATCTTTTCCAATCTTCGAGGTTTTCTCCAAGAGAAATCTTCCGTATTGTAGGAGGAGGATTTCTGTATTTTTTAAGGCGAGTACATTGCCTACAATCTGTTGTTTCTTTGCAGGGTCTTCGAGAAAGAGCGTCAGCGTTTCCATGTTGTAAACCTGCTCGATGACGAATTTCGAAATCGTACTGTCCGAGCCTCTCAATCCACCTAGCTACCTGACCTTCGGGGGATTTAAACGAAAGTAACCACCTTAAAGAAGCATGGTCTGTTCTAATCAAGAATTTCCTCCCGTACAAATAATGATGAAAGTGGACTACGGTTTTAACAACAGCTAAGAGTTCTCTACGAGTTACACAATAGTTCCTCTCGGTTTTACTAAGGACTCTGCTGTAATAGCTAATCACTCTCTCTTGATCTTCCTGAATCTGTGACAAGACTCCACCTATCCCTGACAAAGAGGCGTCTGTATCTAAAATAAAAGGAAGTTCGACCTCTGGATAGGCTAAAATCGGGGAAGAAGTAAGATTTTTTTTCAATTTCTTGAAGGCTTCTTCGCATTCCGGAGTTCAGTCGAATGGAATCTTGATTCCTGTGAGACGATGGAGGGGTTTGGCTATCGTGGCGAAACCTTTTACAAATTTTCTGTAGTAGGTGCAGAGACCCAAAAAGCTCTGAACTTGCTCTTTGTTCGTCGGTGTCGGCCAAGCAGAGACCTTCTCGATCTTGGAGGGATTGGTCTTCACTCCTTCAGCGGAGACTATGTGACCGAGGAAGCTGACTTCTTTCTGGAACAGATGGCATTTCTTTGGACTCATCTTTAGGCCTGCTTGTTTTAACCTGGAGAAGACTTGTTCGAGGTGGTCCACTTCTTCTTCAAAGTTCTTCCCGAAGACGATTATTTCGTCCAAATAAACGAGGCAAATTTTTCCTGTGAGTCCTTGGAGAACAGTCTCCATCATCCGTTCAAAGGTAGCCGGGGCGTTACTTAAGCCAAAAGGCATTACCTTAAATTGCCGTAATCCTCCTAGTCCTGTGACGAAAGCTGTCTTTTCCTTGTCCAGGGGATCCATCTCAACCTGCCAGTAGCCACTCTGAAGATCAATGGTACTGAACCAGGTCGCGCCAGCAATCAGATCGAGCGTTTCGTCGATTCTGGGGAGAGGATAGGAGTCCTTCTTGGATATGTCGTTCAGCTTCCTGTAGTCTATGCAAAATCGCTTGGAGCCGTATTTTTTGTTGACCAGGACGGTCGGAGAAGCCCAGGGGCTGGAAGAAGGCTCGATTACGTCATTGGTCAGCATATCTTCAACGAGTTTCTTTACTTCCTCTCTGCCGTTGAGGGCGAGCCTCCAGGGAGCTTGTTTAATTGGAGGATTGCTTCCGACATCGATCTTGTGTTTTACCGACGTACATCTCCCCTTGTCTCCGCTGTTAACTGCAAAAGAATCTGCGTACTTAAATAAACCAGATTTAGAGAATTCTTTCTGTTGCAAATCCAGCGTGGTCGACGATTTTTCAAAAAGATTTTCTAGATGTGAAGGGAGCAGATTTTGATGATCGTCTTTGGAGAGTTCTACTTCTCGTATTCTTGGAGGAGTCTAATACACTCTTCTTTTCTTCGAGCAGAGAGGGATTTCGCGGCTGTTAGACGTCAGAGAATTCCTCTTGGTGGAAATCACGCAATCGTGAGCTGTGAGGAAATCTAAACCCAAAATACCTTCATCCTCGATATCCGCGACAAAAACCTTGTGTGGAGAGTCGATACATCCGAAGAGGTTAATCTGCACGATAACCTCTCCCAAAATCGGGGTCGTCTCTCCAGTGGCTGTTCGCAAAGATAAAGAGGGAACAGTCTGGTCGTCGGATTTTAAAAGATCCGACCGAACAACGGTTTCCTCTGCTCCGGTATCAATTACCCAGAGGCAGTCAACGCCATTGACAGTTCCGCGTGCGTAAAGACCAGACTGTCTTAAACTCCTTAATAAAAACTGAATTGCAAAAGGGCTTTCTACTCTAACAACCTGCGATGATTTTCGCCCTCCTAAATCATCTGAATTTAGTTTTTCGAGGCAGCCATGGTCGAGGTGCCGGGATTAGGATTCTGATGACTATCTTCCCTGGCTACTTTACTATTTCGCCAATTATTAGCGTTCGAATTTGAGCTTTGCGTCTGCGTCTCTGTTTTGCGTTTTAACGCGAAGCAGTGATTGGCGTCATGGCCTTTTTGATTACAGAACAAGCAAGTGAGGGTAGTAAACCTATTGTCTACTCTCTCATTGACGTACTGAGGTCTTCTACTGTGGTTCTGAGAAGAACCGCGATTATTCTTATCTTTAAAATTTCTATTATTATTGTAATTTTTATTATGTTTCAGGTTATGAGACTCGGTCTCTTCTGAGCGACTACCTCTCTTTTCTATAGAGGTGTTATCATCCACCTGTACTTGTCGGAGTTTGCCCGCTCCAAAATATTGTTTTCGCATGGCCTCCACCTCGAGAGCTTTGGCCATTGCCTCTCGTAAGGACGTTAAACCCGACGTTCCAACGGCCATTTTAACTTCCGGGTCGTTAATAGCGTTTAAAAAAGCTTGTGTCGCTAAAATATTACGTGACGGTTCGTGGTCTGGCAAAGCTATTCGCGACAGTCGCTCTATGTCTTGTCCGAGAGAGGCAAGGTCTTCGTCTCGTCCTTGTCTCCTAGTTTGTAATTGAGCAGTGTATAATTTTGTCAAGTGATCAATACCGTATCTTAACTTTAACGCGGAGCTGAGCTTTTCGAAGTCAGAAATTTCTCCTTCTGATGAAGCTGTCAATACATTCAAAGCTGGCGTTCTAAGACAAGAGGCAAGGCTGTGAGCTTTCATAGCGGAGTCCCATTGATTATGTCTAGCAATTGTATTAAACTGTCTTTCATATTCAGCCCACGGAATTTTTCCGTAAAAAATAGGCGGTTTTAACGCACAGATAGGTTTTTCACATGTTTGAGAGGGGATTCGGAATACTCTCTGATTATCCAATTGATTGAATTGTGGGAAATGAGATTCAGGATTTGATGGTGGCTCGGGAAAGTAGGTCTCGGTTATTACTCTAGGTCTCAAAATCGGAGAACAGTCAAGTTCTCTAATAAAAGGAACAGACCTTGAATTTTGAGGAACTTGGTCTACTAGTATTTGGCGAGGAGAAGTCCGGGGTGTCGGGATAGGAACCATCCTGGGAGTGGGTATCGGGGAAACTCTGGGAGTAGCGACCGGTTCTCCAGACTCCTGAGCTCGATTTTTAGCTTGAAGAGCCGACACTGTGGACTGGAACAGCTCGATGATTTGCGTTTCTGAGTATGTCTGGGCCTCGCGATCCAGTCGACGTTGTTCTTGTTGTTCCTGGAGAATTTGAAGAAGCTGCTGATGTTGGTGGGCAGCGGTCTCTTGTTGAAGAGCGGCAGCCTCTTGCTGATGATGGATGATCTTCATCAGATCAGCTTGGGTGACCGGGCTCTCACAAGGCGTTGAAGTCGGTTCAGGGGCTCGCGGGGAATCACTCAAAGGAGGATTGTCTCCGCAGCTTTCCCGGCGACGATAACGAGTGACTCTGCTGGTACTTATTATAATCACGCACTGAATTGATTCACGAAAGAAAAGCTCAAAATCCCGATTCTGACACCAGTGAAACTGTTTTGTGTTTCAAATAAAATATGGGTACGTGAGCTTAGTTAACGGAATCAATAAAAGGCGTTATGTAAAATATTTGGAGGAAAATTGCTTTAATGGCAATAGGTGTTTCTCATTTTAAGTCTGAAACAGGACTATTTTTACAATAATAGCGGTTGACGCAGCAACCTTATTCATTTGATGACATAAGAAGACTTAGTTTTCTTGCGTCACATGCCGACTACTAGATCATTAGAAAAGGAGGTAAAACGGGTGATTTTACCCTTTGTAACAATATATATATATATATATATATATATTGTTACAAAGGGTAAAATCACCCGTTTTACCTCCTTATATATATATATATATTGTTGAGTTATAGCCGTTTAACCATACAACGCTATTAGAGAGAAAAGATGTGCGTGTATATATCTTGCGAGCGTACTGCTGAAGCAGGTGTCGATCTATTATTGTCATTGTAAGAAGGGGTCAGGTAATTCCCTTCCCCCCAAAATGCTGCCAAGTAACACGGGTACACGTCTAGCAGAGTTCGCAGTCTGTTGCCGAGAGCGTACGCAAAATAACATTGTATCAAAGTGTAAAACCATATAAATAAGATTACCTCAAATAAAACATACTCAAGCTATCAATATAAAATAACGATGTGTAACTAGATGATCCCCACAACCTCAACATATATATATATGTATATATTTTTTTATTGTAACGTGGCATTTTGGAATGACCCGTTACAAGGCCAAAAAGCTAAGGGAAACTCTCGTAAAACGCGTCCCTGGCGGGTACTCGAAGAAAATTCGGTACAAAATAGGTGAAAAATACTAGTTACTAATATTTTTTGTAAAAATTCTGTAATTCCGCACCTCGGCGCAAGCTAAGTAGGTACCAAGGCGACCACAACTACGATCATCGAGGGATCCACATTCTTCTTGATTCACCGAGGGATCAATGTCTACCGAAAATTACACTTTCCAGCTACCGACGAATCTCACTACCGTTCCGTAATGATGAACCCCCCGTACAACTTCGATAGCCAACTCTTTCGGATGCCGTAAGGTCGATACAGGGCAGACCGCAGCCTGTCGTCCCCCGACTTACCGGCCAAGTGCCGGTCCAGGTATCCAGGATTGATAAAGCCCTCGTTCTGAGGCTCGACGCAGCCTTCCTATCAGTAAGGGCTACAATCAGTGCGAGTCATGGTCCACGAATATTGAGTTGCAGTAAGCCGTCGTACGACTGCATGGTCTCCGTCATATATCGTAGGCAGTAGACCACTGCCTATATGACGAAGCCGGTGGAGGCAAACAATGTGGAGTTGCACTCCATCCGGTAACCTTGCGGAGGTAGCCTACGTACCTGCCTCCGTCAAGGGAACCCCCAATGATAGGCAACCTGGACAGTATCACGAAACAGCCGGAGAAGAGTACGTGTTGGTGTCAACTACGCTTCATCTAGCGGTAATCATCGACAACGCGTAACAGATATTCGCCACACAGGGATGACCCAATTATGGTGGGGAACGAATGCCCAATCAAGGGGAGGAAGAATCACCTGACGACAATGGCGAGATAGCTGATCCGGACTTCGAACCTGCCTATTCTACGCTCAACCCGCCGGGAAACACGTCGTTACTACCTCGCTTTCGTGTCTAGATTTTCATTAACCTTCTTTCTTCCTTTGCCTTCTATCGTGTTATCGCTTACTCTATCGCTACCGTTCAATCTTTTTCGCCCTTTATCGTTTTGACTACCGTTTAGCTCCTTTCCTTTTTTCGCTTTTACTATCGTCAAGTTTCTCTAAAAATAAAATCAGTGTCTCTTATTACCGTCGCCGACTAAGTTAAGGCTTTTGCCTTTGTATCGTATAGTTACGAAGTTGCTCTAATTTCTATTTCTTCTATTGTATCTTAATTATCGTTTTGGTTGCATCGAATGATGCCAGTATCGTTGTGAATCATGGTCCATGAACACTGAGGTGCTGTAAGCCGTCATGTAACTGCATGATTTCGTTAAATAATTAATTCCCGAAAACTTGTCGTTCAGCGACCTCGTAACTACCGAATAACTGTCTTTTGTATTTTTGATTTCCTCTGATTCTTGCGATTTTATGCTAGAATTGCTTTTGTAATTTCTACCATCATTTACTATCGCAATATTTATTTTCTGTATTAGTATTGCCTACCGCTTTTGTATCGTATCGCGTATTTTATTTTATTTGCTTTGTGCATGAGTTTTTGTATCGGAATCGAGCTACTTGGAGTACAGCCGAGCGTAGGTTAAACCGCTAAATACTACCGCACCTTTTCTATCACTTATTATCGATTTTGTATTGCTTATTACCTGTTAATATTTTCTTGTTTCTCGGATATCGCACTTCTTTGTTAACTTACGTCGCTCATTGTAACCAGGTGTATTAAGTGTATGACTTTTATCTTGCGAACCTTTCACTCTTGCATAATTTTTGTATTCTCTCTCGTTATTGCAATTTCGAATAGTAGGTAATATACCGGGACCATCTCTAGAAACTAAACAGGAACTGCGCCTGCGCGAATTTAAATCCGCCGTCCGTGCAGTCTGGCCACCCCGAGACCCTGCTGTCAAACTCTGTTTCTGTCGGGGATGTAGTTCACATGCATTTTTGAGGTTAGAATCTCAAGTCATTGAGATAGTCACTCGGAAAGACTTGGGAAGCATTTGTTATTGAAAATAGATTGTTCAAAGAACGGTCGGAATTTAATGCTGATGCTCTTTGAAAATTCGTCCTATTCGATTGAAACAAGAAATCTGTTCAAATGTTGGGTGCTTGGAAGAAACGAAGCAGGTAGGTGGGGACAATTTATTCAATCATTTTCATTACTTCATACATTAAGAATAACAATGAAATTTTTTTCTTTCAACAGAAAATACAGCTAAAATAATAGCATCTCTGCTGTTAGCTGATGTCTTCTCTTCCCATTCAATTCGTGACACATGCAGAGATCATCGGCCACTTTTGTTGGTTGGAAAAGGAAGTTGTAGATCTTACGGTTTCTTTCAATTTCAAATCTAATCTAAAGAAATCTAATCCGAAGAGTAAAACTCAGAAACATTCTGTGACACAAGTTAAAAATCAACATTTTCAAAATGTGCCTCAGTAATTAACTTTAAGGATAATCATGTTTTAGAGTAATGTTCAGAACATTCATATGAAAATATTGACTTATCGGATTCAACATTGTACCCCTTGTTCCTTTGAAACAAATGAATATCTAATTTTCACTGAAGTCCATGAAAATATTTACTTAAACCTAAATCCAATACAATATCTTGTTCATAGTGCTCCGAACATCATCCAGTAACATAAATATCCGGAAGGAATCCCTCTGTCGCAGAAACCGTTATAAGGTTCTTTGTTTTTAACTTGTGCCACTAGATAACTTTTGCATTGCAGATTCCATTTCCAATCTTAGGATGAGATTTTTTGTTTCGAACAGTGTTAACATGGGATGCAGAATTAATTGTAATAAATGGAGATTCACAAACTCTCAGTTTCAATGAAGGACCATTGTAAGAGTATAAAATTGAATCTGGTTTCAAGCTTTCAATAAGTTACCGGATGACTCCCTGATAAAGATTCATCATAAAAAAGTTAGCCAGCAAGTAAGTCCTATTGTAGACAAAGTGATCATTTGTAATGTGTACTAGTAAGTGAATGCATTCCTTAGACCTTGCTGGGGTTGAACGAGGCTCAAGCACGGATGATAGCTGCAACTAGCTAGTCAGATGATACTGTCGATTAATATTGACTTTAAAGACATTTTCAACTGAAGTCCTTGGAATCTGATTTAACACTTGAAACACTATTCATCTGAATTGAATACCAAGAGAGTGAAAAATAAAATATCAAAACTGCCGAAAATAAAATTTGAAAAATAATGCGGGCCAATAATACTGCTTGGATTACAATGGTGCACGGAATGATTGCTCTGTAAAATTAGTTAGCAGCAATTGTTGAATAACAAACTTATTACTATTGGCTCGATAGATCTAAAATGATGGAATATTCAAACACCATGATGTGTAGTGTGTCGTGCTCTTCAATTTTGCCACGACTGATGTTCAGAAGGTGGCGATGACCAGAAGAAATTCCTTCGGATACCTGTTGTCTAATGGAACAACGGAACAACCAGGTTCGATGGTTGGAACGGTGGCACCAATCGAGAAATTAGGGTCCTACCCACCAAAACGTTTTGACCATCAGGTAAGGTATGATTTTCATCCTATTATCCAAACTTGAAACTTCAAGTCTGTCAGAACAAACGAATTTTATCATTGAATACATGTGAAAATATTGTAATATGCAAATATCATAGTATCAGAAATTTACTTACACGCTTCAACGCCTGACAACTTTAGTCTCGCTTCGATGATGTTTGTTTCCCACCTGAAAATATTAAAAGATATTATCATCAGACAAGCGCTTCTAATTGTTTTGAATACCACTAATTTTCAATAAATTGCGACAGAAAAACGAATTGCTACTTTTTGTACTCCTAAGCTTTGTGTTTCAAGATACACTATTTCTTTTAATCCTTGTTACTGATTTTATTTTAATATTTCATGTTCATTGGCACTGATTACTGGCTTCCGGAGCACTGCACTGTAACAAATCTACTCTGGAGCAACCTTCTACTGGGTTTCAACAATCCATTTATTTTTAATTTTATGTAAATAAAGAATCTGTTTGAAATAAACAATATTTTTACTTACCTGCCTCAGTTTGTCTAGACTCCCACTCGTTGATGACGTTCCACATTTAATTTCAGTTTTCTTCTTTCAATAAATAACTGATCCAATTTCTGCAGCTTTTGATATTTGTTTCTCCATTGACGCCTTTATTGTGTCGATTAAATATCTGCTAATATCAACTACGGTATTGCTGAATGACACTTTTCTTAGAAAATTCACGATAAGTAGGAATAAATATCAACATAACCTCAATACGCTACTTTACGCGCGAGATATTCAGAGCCTTGTCACATTTCGTGTACGTTGGTCGCCTTGGTTAGCTGACGAAAATTACTCCGCGGGGTAATTTCGCTGACCAATGAAATTAAATCATTTGGCGCATGCGCAGTTCCTGTTTAGTTTCTAGAGATGGTCCCGGTATAAGAGTTCTGGGACACAGTGGCGGCGTTCCGTTCGCCCCCCCCCTCTCCCGATTTCCACGGCCTGGCTGGGGCGGCTGCAGCAGGGGGCAGGGGGATCCTGTCGGGTTTTGTTCGACGGCAGGAAGCCTTAAGTTAGATAACGCTAGATCGCTTGGCAAAATTCCTGAAAATGCGGCCTTTCAGGTCATGCCGATAATAAATGCAGTGGGTGGTAATGTAAATAAATCTGCCCATACGAAATATCATAAATGTCAGATACAGCTGTTGAAATAAATCTGTCACGCATACGGGATTCTTAAAAAAATTATTACAAAATGCCAGATGTCGGTTACGGGATGATGGAGAGCGGGTGCGGTGCATAAAAATTTTTCCCACGAAATGCAGGTCGAGTCTTGTTTGATCAGAGAATCGTGGTGGGGATGGATGGTATATAAAATACCGATGCATTTCGATAGTCACTCTGTTCTCATCGTCTTCTCGTCATGAACTGTTCGCACTTGTGAAAAAAGAAACTCTCACCGAAAACGCTATGGATTTGGGAAAAATCAACCACGTCAGCCACCTGGAGAATCTGCCGACCAAGAAGATGTCGGAACTCGAAATCGGAGAGGTGTATGACGTCACCGGACTACGATTGGTCACAACGAAATTCGGGGTACGTGTTCTGGCCGAGATTGAGAGGGAATACAACGTCTTCTTACCACCAAGAATCGCGAGAATTCTGCAAGAAGATTCGAATCAGCTCACTGAAATGAGTAATATGGCTGGGGCAAATCGTCTACAGTTAAAATACCACGGGGGAGAGTTTAACAAGTTTAAATTTTCGTGCAGTTACGGACCATAAATAATTTACATCATCCCCTCCACTTCCATCAAATTCGGGGAGATAAAAGCTGGTGTGCGGGGGAACGTATACATAGATAGATACATAGTATATTTATGTCTATAACAATATTAGACAATATAGTCACAGAGTATTACAAAAAAAATGAAATAATAATTACTCTGTAACTGAAAAAATAGGTAGTACAAAGACAGCAGTACTTAAAACTAAAAACTAAATTAACTAGAGAAGCCTACACCTAACATCGAGCACTTGGTACATGGGGCGATAGAGAAAGCAGGAAAGAAAAAGAAAAGAGAGAGAGAGTAGAAGATTACGACGACGAATAGTCAGTCTTCTACAGATATTTGAGAAAAATTGAGCTCAGCATCCCTCTGCAACATGCAGATGATCCTGGACGTGCAATGTTTCATCGGTCAAGGCAACCAACTTGTACCCAAAGAAGTCGCAGCCATCTACATAAACGGTTCGGGTTTGGAGCACATCCTCAATCAACCACCCGGTGATTTGACCTGCCTACCAATCAAATATAGAGCTACTAACGCCTGATTAACGCGCAATTATCACGGGATACCATGGAATGCCGGCAACAAATCTCACGGTGAAGTACCGAAGATTCTGAGAAAAATGGTGAGAAATGCGTGTTACGTATATGTTAAAGCAGCAGAGAAGAAAGCACGATTGACGGAGATCCTCGGTGGTACAACGCCGGTTATTAATATGGAAGATTTGCACATCGCACCTCCTATACTGGAAAAATTGCAATATATGGAAGCAGCACCCTGGCACGACTTAAACCACGGATACTTCCCATCGGACAATATTTGGAAACACGCGGGGGAAGGATCGATTTGGTATGATGTCAACCCTGAATACATCCCGGGATACAACTGCGGCTTTGAGAACGTGCAGCGGCTGAGAAGTTGGTATTTGAAGGAGTGTACCGCCTCTCTCGAGAAATCACTCCGCCTGTACAAGGAATTGGCTGGTTTAAGAGCAATGAGGTCTGAGGATATCGCTTTTTTGCCGGAAGAATTCATCTACACGTTCGCATCAAATTCCATCAATGATGTGTGGGATAAACTACCTGAGAATATGAAAATGGACGCCAGCATCAACAGTTGCCGCAGATGTACCCTGAATTATATACCCGGACCCGATGGCGATATAGTGGATGATCCCAACCCTCTAGTTAAAGACTGTTTGGAATGCAATCGTCTGCCTAAAAAATGTAGGCCATATGTTTGAAAATACCAATAAAATTTACAACAATTACATCTCCGTTGATACATAGAATTAAAATGCAGTATTCAATAAAATTATTTACATATCTAGAAAAAATAGAATTTATTGCAATTACATCCTAGCGCATACATAGACTTAAAATGTTATACGTAATAAGATTATTATGGAATTCATTACAATTATACATATATCTTCATAACTTTCATCCGTTCTTGTGAAATAAATGTAAATATCACGAATTTCATTTGTGGGAAAATATATGATGAATAATTGTGTAATTTTGTGTAATACATGGTTTTACTTCTCTAAAATCATCATCATTATCACGAGATGTGTGGCCGAAAATGCAGCATAGGAATATGCAGAAAAACATGTCTCAAGACACTTTGCCCGAAAGACTTTTCTCAGGAGGTTTCCCGTCAAACATCGTAAAACTTCGTAACATGGATCTTGAGACGGTGTAATTTTTGACAAAGTCAATTTGACGAATATTAAAGAAAATACACACCACCTGCCGCGGCCGTGACCCGTCGGCTGACCAGGCTCTCGGCTAATCAGTTAACTGACTCTATAAATTCGTTGGCCGCCAATTAGTTCGAGGAACTAATACCTAAATTTCCTTTTTATAATTTGGACATCAATGAATAAATAATTAAATAAAGAACTCGACTAGCTCGATTATTAAAATAGAAGAGACTACACAGGGAGGATACGTGGAGGATCAAAAGCAATTGCAAGACAATAGAAAAGCGTATAGGCGGAGGTATATAAATTTATTTATTTACTATTTGTCGAATACTGGATGAAGTTATATATCCTTGTTAATCGACGACAGACGGTCGAAGAACAGTTACACTGACGATTATATAATATTAAATTTGACTAAATCAACCTAACGTGGTAGAGACTCCTCGAGGAGTACTCACAAGTAAGCGTGTGTATTATGCGTAGCAAGTTTGCGCCGATCTAGCGTCTTCGCTTTGTTGCCGATCTGCGACAACGTGTACAGGCAGAAGTGCTTATTTCGCGGTTGAATACAATGTGAGTCTTTCCTCGTAGAGCGTGATATTTGGTCTAATCTATAGGTTGACAATACAGATGACGATTATGTTTTTTTACTAATTTTCTACCAACAGGGTTAGTGTCGATTATTAGGGTTCGGGGTTGATCGAGTTCTCGAGGAGTCAATTCGATTTTGACGTCGAGGAAGAGTTTTATTTTCCTGTCAGAATCTACACTGCCCGCCTTTCCTGAAGTGATTTTTCCCTACTAGATAGGTTGCACATGTGACTTTTCTCTCCAAACAGCCTTTTTAGTCAAGTCCCATAAACATAAATCACCCGTTCAAGAGTTTAGGGATCAGAATTCATCTCCATGCCGCTTGAAGCCGCTTTTCGCCAGCGGATTTTCCCCACTGGGTGTTTTCAACGTTTTTGTTTCACTGATAGGGGAGGGATGCGCGTGTGCAGGCACAGACGTGGTTGACCACTATTTTTATCTTGGAAGCTGCTGCTGCAGAACGCCCCCCCCCCCCCCCCCCCCCTTACGATCCTTCAGCATAAGGACAGCACATTCATGCAGACTCGTCAGTCTTACACAACACGTGAAAGATAAAAGTTCTGGATATCATCGTCACCGACGTCAAAGTCATGGCCGCCGAAGCATACATGGGACTCGTCGAGCAGATGGGGGAGGCGTACAATTTGCTGCGCGAGCAAACTCCCGCAGAAGGAAAGCACGATGTTTTCGATCATTGACTCGGTATTGGTGTAGCGAATATACAAGTTTTGCGGGATATTCTTCAACAGCCGAGAATTAGTGTGGGGGCGAAACAGCAAATCCAACATAAGATCTCCCTCATATAATCCTGGGTGGCAAAGATCCAGCAGCAACAGCGGCAGCACGGCCTGGTGATAGGTGGCAATATGAGCAGTCCAGCCGGTGTACAGTGGGATAATGTTGATAGCGCTTTTGCTAACCGGATTCATACCGGCATTGTCACCAATCTTGGCTATAAGAATTTGGAAGCCTTTCTGAGTTACACGCAGGGGATTATCGTCGAAAAATTGAAGCTGGTACAGCGTGATGAGGGAAATGTGAAGGTCGACATTATACTGACATGTAAATTTGAAAACGTGAAGCACAATGGGATCGCCGCGGAAGTCAAAAGATTCAATACAACCAACGTGATTCGGGCTGGAGTATGATTGAGATTCTCAATATTGCTGTAAACGTCAACCGGTACCAGCCTCTCGCCGCGGGGACTTTAACATTCGTTACGCTACCGGAGGACATTCAGCGCAAGAAGGCGGTGGTCAACGTGAAAAACGAAGACGAAAGATGTCTTCTCTGGTCAACGACAACGCTCACAGGGTGTATCATTATCGTCGGCATATTTTAGAGTTCGACTGCACAGGTGTCAAATTTCCCGCTATACTGCATGATGTGGAAAAGTTTGAGAAATTGAATAATTTACAAATCAATGTATACGGAATAGAATCCGAAACTGTCCGTCCGTTCAGTGTGGGCCGTCCGTCAGTCAAGTTACGTCAGGCAGCCGTCCGCGTTTTTCCGTCGTAAGATAGTCTCGGTGTAGGTGGCAACGAGTTGCCACTTTTCCGAGTTGCGGAGCATCGCCCCGACGATGTTGTCAGGCGTGACACTTCCGACGACCATCTCAAGTCTCCGTCTCAGTTCTTTTCAGCGGTCGCATTTACAGAACGTGTGCTCCGCGTCGTCTCGTTCGTGTCCGCAATATTTGCAGTCCAGCGTCAGTACTCTGCCCATACGGTGCAGGTATCGTCTGAAGTAACCGTGGCCCGTCAGGAGCTGGGTAACGTAGAAATTTACGTCCCCGAACCCCCGTTGGATCCACGGTTCCATACCCGGTATCAGTCGTCTCGTCCAGTTACCTGTCGATTCTACTGTCCATCGCTGTTGCCACATATGTAGCATCTCGTGTCACTCCGCGGTTACCGCGTCCCATCGGGTCACGTCCGCGTACTTTCCACAGACTCTCTTGCGTTCGAAAGCAAGGAGATCTATGGGAATCACGCCCGCCACCACCAGAACAGCCTCTGACGAGACCGTCCGGTAGGAGCAGGAGATCCTCAACGCGCTCCGTCTCCGTACCGTCGTCATGGCGTGGCAGTATTTCTTAGTCTTCAGGGAGTCTGCCCAGATCTCTACACCGTAGAGCAAGATCGAGTTCGTCGTCGACATCAAAAGTCTCCGTTTCCCCGGTCTCGGTTCGTTCGTGTTTGCCATCAGGTGGCTTAGGGATGCTATCCCTTTGGCTGCCTTCCGGGCTGTCTTCTGTATGTGAGGCCAGAAGGTCAGCTTCGTATCCAGGGTCACCCCTAGGTACTTGACTTCCCCTCCGGTCTCGATCTCGTCCGTTCCGACCGTCATAAGTAGTCTTGTCGGTATGCGTTTCCTGGTGAGAAGCACCAGCTCCGTCTTTTCCGTCGCGAGTTGAAGTCCGAAATCAGTCATCCATCTTCCGACTCGTCGCATCGTTTGGTTGAGTTGATACTGTGCCAGATCCGGACTCCGCTCGGTTATCACCGCCGCCACGTCGTCAGCGTAAGCGACTCGGCGAACGCCGAGCGGGAGCTCCATCCTGAGCAGGCTGTCGTAGATCCCGTTCCAGAAGTCGGGTCCCAGTATGGAACCTTGGGCGACCCCCGAGGTGTTCTGTCGCGTCACTTGACCTTCGACTGTCTCGTACGTCAATCGTCTACTACGCAGATAGTCTTCGACAACCCGAAGTAGGTAAGGCGGAACCCCCAAATCGCCTTTCAGCGACTCCAAGATATCCACCCACCTGGCCGAGTTGAAGGCGTCCTTTACGTCAAGTGTCGCCAGCAGCACGATGGGTCGGGCTACGTGGCAATGTCTGTCCGTTGCTCGGAAGGAGTCTACCACCTCTCTTGGATCGCCCCAATCGTTTGATCGACCCTTCCGAAAGCCGTATTACCGGTCAGATTGGCCTCCCCCGGTCTGTATCGCGTCCGTGAGTCGGGGTCGCAGTAGCTGTTCGTAGAGCTTACCCGTCGTGTCCAGTAGGCTCAGCGGCCGGTATGCCGACGGCTCACTGGGGTCACCCTTACCTTTCGGGATAAGGACCAGTTTCGTCACCTTCCATCGGTCGCTGAAGGTCCCTGTTGTCAGGTACGTGTTGTACAGGTCGAGAAGTATCTCCGGCCTCAGGTTAACCATCAGCCGAAGGACCTCCGCCGGTACCCCATCGGGCCCTGGCGCCTTACCCACTCTAATCGCGTTGGCTGCTCTGACAAGCTCCTTTGCGGTGAAAGGTGTGGCCGTCGCCGTCTCGTCGTCGTTCATTACGTCCGTCCGTATCGGGTGTGTCGGAAACAGTCCGTCCACAATCCGGTGTGTGGTTTCCGCGTCTTTGAGTTCCGGCGGGGTCCGAGCCCCCAGTCTACCAGTTACGATCTTGTAACCCGTACCCCAGGGATCCCGGTCCACCTCCTCGCAGAGCTTCTTCCAGCAACGCGCCTTGCTGTCTCTAATAGCAACTGTCAGTCGTTTTTGTTCCGTCTTGTACTCGGCTTGAAGGATTTCCCTCTCGGGTCGTCCGCCAGCCCTCGTAACCCGTCTTCGTTTGGTGAGGCAACTCTTTCGCAGCTCGGCTATTCCGTCGGTCCACCAGTACTGTCCTCTGTCCTCAAGGAGCGCCACCTATCTCTCGAACTCCGCCGCGCAGTTTGGGGTCAGATAGACGCTGAGGTAAATAACAGCGCCCACCCCAGCCCAGACGAAATCGTCCCCGACGCCACAGCTGGTCATCCGAGATCGGGCTGCGCCTCTCACCCAGGTAGCTACTGTTGTAACCCAAAAGTAGTACGATTCGTCAAATTGCGTTATAGGTTAGATTGTTGCAGTCAAGACGGCTGAACGATGCATGACTTGGAATGTGTCGAACCTCTGAACCAATGCATCGACAAAGCGCCTGACTCAGCATTATAGAATTAATAAATTAACGGAATAACGAAGACCAAACACAGTTCAGAACGGGGCCAAGCCCTGAACTACGGCAAGTGCCAGGAACGTTGTTGACTGTTCAGACCGGGGCCGAGCCCTGAACTACGGCAAGTGCCAGGAACGTTGTAATTGATCGAACAAACACCTTTTATACTTTGTTTCACCAATTCGTATCTAAATGAGAAAAATTCATCTTTCTCCCCTCTGGGAACTACCCGCACTCTCCTATCCCTACAACAAAGTAGAGATACAACACTGCTGTCTCGGTCGCGTTCGTTATCCATGTCTGCGTCGACCTTCTCCTGTACGGTTCGCACAAGATCAGGATGTCAGCGTCATGTTCGTCCGCTATCTGTGGTAGTAGCATGTCTGCCGTCCTACTTCGGTTCAGGTTGCCCTGAACTATCCTGTCCGTCGTCCGGCCTGGTTGCTGCACTCCTCCAGCGCAACTCTGTACACAGCACACCTTCCGGAGTCCGGAAAGTGCGCCACATCCTCGTGTCCCGCCTTGGAGCACAGTGGGCAGTTCGGTCTGTTCTTACAGTCCGTCGCAAAATGTCCCGTCTGGCCGCACTTTCTGCAGCACTTGGTCCGGTCCTTGTTCGTGCAATTTGCCCTCGTGTGGCCGTAGCCAAGGCACTTGTGGCATCTTGTCACGTTCAGTTGTTGTCAGACGCGGCAACCCACCCATCCAATCCCGATCCTTCCTCTGCCAAGCAGCGCCTTGGCTTCGTGCGATTCAAGGTCGCAGACAGCCATGTTCTGCTCGGCTCGGTTCGGACCAAAGATGTGGACCCCGAAGTCCGCATCTCGTCCCGTTTCCCGTCTCAGTGCTTGCACAACGTCGGCTCTGGTCGCAACACAGTACAGGTCAAGAATCTCCAGTTGTACCCTGGGGGTCCCAGCCCTGACGCTGCCCGCTTCCCCAACCGCGTCCTCCAGCACGCATCGAAACTCGTCTCGTCCGTCCGTATCTGTCCTGAACTGCAAGAGACACAGTCCGTTTCTGGTCTTCCTGAGAGTTGTCACCTGCACGTGGCTCTTCTCTGGGTCGACCGTCGTCCGTAATCTTTTGAAGATGTCCGTATAAGAACTGTCCTTCCCGGGTTTGACGAGCACAGCCGTCCCCCAGTGTTTGGGAGCCGCTCCGCGACTCTCAGTCCGGGTCTTGGTGTTCGTTGTCGCGTCTGTTTCGTCTGTCTGCGTCTTTCGTTTCTTTTTCTTTGTCGTCACGGTTTGCCAGGCAGCGGCCGGTTCCACTACCGTCGGCCTCCTTACAGAGGACTCCGGTGTAGTCCCAGTCGCTTCCCGCTTCTGCTTCGTCCGTGGCGTTTCGTCGTTTCGTGCGTTCGTCGTTCCGTCCGTCTCTGTCAAGTCGATATGTCGAACGATCGGGGTCGTCTTAGCGCACTTATGCAGTGCATCTTCGGCAGCCTCGATGATCGTCTTGATACCGTTCTTGACCGTCACGTTGATGTTTTTTTGTATGGCTGCTGCCTCAGCCATTTTTGTCGCCGTCTTCTGTATGATCTGAAGTAGGTCCTTCAGATCCGTCACGTCCGTTATCAGAGTCCAAGTGCCGATTGTAGATGCAGCGGAGGCTTGACTAGTCCCACTGCCCACGCTCGACACACTGTCCGTCCTGTCCCGTCTCGGTAGCCGTTGTACAGTCTTGTCGGCATTTCCGTCAGTCTTGTCCGTTGTTGTCGTCGTCGTCTTCGTCGCCTGTCCCTTGCACGTTCTGCGGCCCTCAGAATCCATGCCGCTGCAACTGGCCACCGGGGCTTTCACCCGATCGGAACCAGGGGTGGATTTCCCTTGCGCTGGGGCTACCACCTGAGATAAAACCTTGTGTTGTTCGTGCTTCTCCATGGGTGTTCCGTAATGCTCGGGTCTCTCGGGGGTGCGAGTCCCCGTACCGTGCCGGAACGTCACACGGCCCCTGAGGTCGCCTCCGGGGCCATCCATCGGACCTGTGCCGACTTCAGTCCCCTTCGACTTACTAGGTGTACACAGGGTCGTTATTCCTCGAGTGAGAGGGTTTTGAGGCCCGCCCACCACCTACGTTATCCTTCTGCGATGTTAGTCTGCCCGTGGGTCCACTTACTGCGAACCTTCAACTCGTTGAGATAGTCACGCTTCCAACGTGATCAGAAGTCCCTCTTAACCTTTTGAATGTGTTGCCACGTAGACAAACGGTTTGTCGGTACTTCTCTGAAATCCCGCTCGCGCAGGCTCGTTAATGAATCGCTAATGAGGTAATGTCCGTGAGTGAGGACGAGAAAATCATTGGGATCTGAGCATATTGGAGTTAAAGGGCGTGAGTTAAGGATAGCCTCGATGTCTATTGTTAATGTATTAAACTCTTCGAAAGTGAAGAGGAGCTCTACACCTGTAGTGCATCTGAGGTGTAGCTTAAACGATTTTACGGCGGCTGCCCATAATCCACCGAAATTGGGTGATAGTGGCGGTATGAAGTGCCAGTTGATGCTTTTAGCGGCTAGAATGGTCTGAATTTTTTCTTGCTCGTTAGTTTTCCGTAGCAATTTGGCAACCTCGTTTAATTCATTGTTGGCTCCAATGAAATTTGTTCCATTGTCAGAGTAGATGTCCGATCAAAATCCACGCCGTCCGATGAAACGTCGAAGGGCGGCGATGAATCCCTCGCTGGTTAGATCGCTGACAACTTCGGAGTGTACGGCCTTCATCGATAGACAGACAAATACTGCGACATATGCCTTTATTCGGTTACGGTTCCGGTGCTTTTTTCCTTGAGATAGAATGGACCGCAATAGTCCACGCCGACATGTGCAAAATGTCGGGCTTCGGTTACACGATGTTTGGGTAGATTCCCCATGATGCAATTTATGAACGGAGGATTCATTCTGGTGCAAGTGATACATGGTTTTATGACTTTCCATACCTGGCTGCGACCATCCAATGGCCAGTAGCGCCGTCGAACCGCATAGAGTGTTGCTTGAGCTCCAGCATGATAATGAGTGCGATGCTCATTGTCGATTATCAGTGCGGTTACGTGATTATTTTTAGGCAAAATTATGGGGTATCTGGCGGAAAATGGCAATGATGAGTGTTGTAGTCGTCCTCCGACTCGGAGCACTCCTTCTTTGTCGATGAATGGATTTAGCCGCGAAAGTTTGCTATTGGGCCTCAGTGGACTTCCCGCTGTGAGGTCTTTTAATTCTTCGGCGAAGGCCATCTGTTGAGTTACCCTTATGATAGCTAGGTGAGCAGCGCGTAATTCGGACAAGGTAAGAGGGCCATTGATCCTTTCATTCCTTAAAAAGCGTACACAGTACGCAATTACTCTCTGTAGTTTAGAGATGGATGAGTACCGCGTACCTCAAATTCTGTTGGGCTTGTTATCGTCAGGCAAGTAGCTTGTCGTTGCTAAGGCAGTTCCTGTAGATGTGGTATCTGAGTGGTGGGCCAGTTCTCTTCTTCTTGGCTCTACCACGGTGGACCATTCTGCCAGATCGATGGCTGGAGGAAATCTTCTGGTGTTTGACGACGAAAAGCCAAGTCTGCAGGGTTGTCACGCGTGCGCACATGATACCAATTGTTAATTTTCGTTTTTTGTTGTATTTCTGAGACCCTGTTTGCGGCGAAGGTCTTTAGCTGATGCGGAGGAGTGTTAATCCAATGTAACACGATTGTTGAATTGGTCCAGAGGAAAATTTTAACAATTTCCAGCTGTAGTTTGTTTTGCACTCTCACTGCTGGTGTGGTTAAAAGTACAGCTCCGCACAATTCAAGTCTGGGAATTGTGACGGTTTTCAGCGGTGCTACGCGTGATTTAGTGCATAGCAGTTCGGTTTAGATTTGACCAGCTTGATTCATCGTTCTCAAGTAGATACAAGCTCCGTACGCCCTTTTGCTGGCATCACAGAAGCCGTCGAGTTGAATTTCTTGAACATTGGTTGAAACTGCTGCCCGCTTGAATGCCCAATTGTTCAGCGCTTGCCAGCTGTTGATGATATTCGTCCATTCATTGTCAGTGTGAATGGCGGCAGGTAAAGATTCGTCCCAATCAAGTTTTAGACTCCATAACCGTTGCATGAGGATTTCAGCAGTGATAATTACCGGAGTGACGAGTCCTAATGGGTCGAAGATTTTCGTTGTCTCCGACAGAATTGTTCGTTTGGTAACTCTAGACTTGTTCGAAAAGGGATTGACCGTATATACAATAGTATCTGTATTAGAGTTCTAGAATATCCCCAGAGTTTTCAGTGCTGTTGGCTCTCCAAGGATAAGGTGCTTATTGATGCTTGCCGAGAGAATCTTTTCCATGATTGCCTGATCGTTCGATGCCTATTGGCATATGGTAAACCCAGTAGATTTCAACACTGCCGTCAGCTCTTTTCTAAGAGAGATTGCTTCCTTTCTTGTAGCGGCTCCGGTGAGGACTTCGTCGACGTAGAAGTCTTCCTTGAGGACCTTGGCGGCCCTAGGAAATAGATTTTTCTCATCTTCCGCGAGTTGATGTAGTGTTCTTATAGCCAGATACGGAGCAGAAGACAAGCCAAAGGTGACGGTGTTGAGCTCGTATGTTTGCAATTGTCCACACGGAGTTCTCCACAGGATTCGTTGATATTTTCGATCTTCTTGTCGTACAAGCACTTGTGGGTACATTTTCTCAATATCACCTGTTAATACGAAGGCGTGCTTGCGGAAACGGATCAGCAGGGTGAAGATGTCTGGCTGTATAGTAGGGCCGACAAGTAGTGTATCGTTAAGTGAAATTCCAGAGGTAGTTTTCGCAGATCCGTCGAATACAACTCGTACCTTCGTGGTGAGACTGCTTTGTTTGATAACAGCGTGATGAGGTAGGTAGTATCCTTCGTTGCTTGATTGAGCTGCTGCGATTGGGGTCATGTGACCGAGGGTTAGGTATTCGTTTAAAACAGCGTGATACTGTCGTTCGAGCTCTGGATCACCATATAGCTTTCGTTCGGTGGCCAGTAATCGTTTTTTGCCCATGTTTTTGGATTCGCCTAACTCTGCTATTTTATGCTTGAACGGCAGAGCTACCACGTAACGGTTTTCTTCGTTTCGAATAGTGTGCCTATTGTAATGTGCCTCGCACTTCCGTTCTTCTTCTGTGAACGATTTAATAGGAGGTCCCTCCTCCATTTCCTAGAATCGTGTCATGTTGAATTGAAGATCGCTGGTGGTTACGTGGCATGATTCTCGTTTCGATGGTCGGGTGGACGGAGCGCTCCCCCGATGACCCAACCTAGTCCTGTCTTTTGCAAGTATAGATCAGGACCGTCAGGTGTGGATAAATTGAGCTGACCGACGCACAACAGTGAAAGGGTGGTACCTGCCCCCAGTAATAAGTCAACCGGTGCAGGTAGATGAAAGTGTGGGTCAGCTAATTTGATGTTCGATGGGATTTTAATTAAGGTGCGGTCAATGGGTTGATCAGGTACTGTTTGAGAGATGTGTGGAACAATAAGAAAAGTTAATATTCGTTCATAGCCCTTGATCGGTGACTGAATAGTTGCTGTGACGATGCTTTTTGAACCTGTCATGAGTGAGTTGACCGCACCAATCGGTATTGAGCAGGTGATTTTCCTGAGACCCAGAGTCTTTGCTGAATCTTCTGTCATAAAATTCGTGGTGGAACAGGTATCGAATAGGCTTCGACATCGAATAGCTTGATTTTTGTCGTTTAAAACGTTTACGATTGCAGTGACCATGATATCACTGGTGGCCGAGTTGACTACGAGGGTGATTGCGTTAGGGTTTGGTCTGTTGGTTGGATCGGCGGGGCTATCTAGTCATGCTTTCGCTACCGTTGAGTCTTCGGACAGCGGTTGACTAGTTGAAGGATTTGGCTGGCCAGCCGCTTGTTGGTTACCTGCCGGTTTATTTTTATGCAGGAAGGTGTGATGCCGCTTACGACAAGTGTGGCAAGTACGTTCTGTCTTGCATTGTTTATTCGAATGACCCTTTTCAAGGCAATTAGTGCAAAGTGAAGCATCACTGCCTGCTTTCCACTTGTCGTCGACTGACAAGGCGCGAAAACGATCGCACGTGTATATGCGATGTTCCTCATTGCAGATTGGACACGCTACGGAATTCGTTGTAGCGAAAGTTTGCGCTCGCGGCTGTTCATGGGATGGTTTCCCCTTTCGGTTTTTCTTGTGATCGCGCTGCGAGCTGTTCTTGGTTGCGTTCGTGGTTCCGGTCTGTTATGTGAAATCAGAGCAGTTGGCTCGTTTCTCGAAAAATTCCAAGAGCGTTGTGTAGGCCGGCATCTTATTGTCTGTTAAGGTTAGTTCTCACTGCCAGGCTGTATTCTGACTGACCGTGGATGAAATTAGGTTCACGAGAGGAATGTTCCATAGATCCACGGTTGCCTTTAGATTTATGAGTGCTTGCGTATGCTGGTTAAAGGTATCGACGAGATTGGTAAGCGCGCTTGACGTGTCTCTCGGTAAGCGTGGATATTCATATAGAATCTCCCAATGACGTCGAAGGACCCGACGTTCACATTCGAACTTCTTTCTCAGGGCTTGAAGTGCAGCCGCGTAATTTGCCTCTGTAGTTTCTAGTGATTGTATTGCACTAGCTACCCTGCCTGTCAATGAGAATCTCAAATATTGTAGTTTCTGGACCGCGGGTAGATTTTCGTTTTTGTCGATCAGGCAGCTTAATAAATCATAGAACGCAGCCCATCCCTCCGATGATCCGTCGAATTTGGGCAGTTCGATCTTTGGTAACGCGACTGGGATCGGTGTAGAGCTCTCTGCTGGGGTAGATGCCCTAGAAGAGACGTCCGACGACGTGCCGTGATGCTCGCGTAAGAGTTTTTTTGTTCTTCCGACCACGGTATAGAACCTTGCTTTCATTTCGCCTCGTTTTTCTGTTTCGGTTTCGTCTAGCTTTTCGATTTCGTTTTGAATTTCGGAAAACCCGGAGAAAGCCTCTTGCACTTCTTCTAGATATGCTTGTAAGTACTCAGCATCGCGTTGAGCTACTCCTAGACGCACCCAACCGTCTAGCACTTTGTTTAGATTTGTAATAGATGCCTTGATAGATCCACGTCTGCGGCGTAGGGTTGCGATTTCGGCCATTGTATAAATGTAAAAGGAGGTAAGTCTAGGGATTGAAGAATTGACGATTCGGAGTTAACGAACCTACCTTGGTGTGCGCCGAAGATCTGTGGTATCTGGTTGCAGTGAAGACGATGATGACTGCCTTCCTCGTGTATGGTTACCTCGTAGATAGCTGCGACTTTTTTGCGTACACGCTGGTTGCCATGACCGATAAAACATTGCACGTCCAGGATCATCTCCACGTTGCAGAGGGATGCTGAGCTCGATTATTCTTAAATATCTGTAGAAGACTGACTGTTTGTTCCCTCCGCACACCAGCTTTTATCCCCTCGAATTTGGTGAAAGTGGAGGGGATGATGTGAATTATTTATGGCACCTAACTGCACGAAAATTCAAACTTATTGAACTCCCCCTTAGTATTTCAACTGTAGCCGATTTCCCCAGCCATATTACTCATTTCAGTCAGCTAATTCAAATCTTCTTGCAAAATTCTCGCGATTCTTGGTGGTAAGAAGACGCTGTATTCCCCCACAATCTCGGCCAGAACACGTACCCCGAATTTCGTTTTGACCAGTCGTAGTCCGGTGACGCCATACACCTCTCCAATTTCGAGTTCCGACATCTTCTTAGTCGGCAGATTCTCCAGGCGGCTGACGTGGTTGATTTTTCCCAAATCCATAGCGTTTTCGGTGAGAGTCCCTTTTTTCACAGGTGCGAACAGTTCATGACGAGGAGACGATGAGAACAGAGTGACTTTCGAAATGAGTCGGCATTTTACGTACCATCCATCCCCACCACAATTCCCCCATCAAACAAAACTCAACCTTCATTTTGTGGGGAAAATTTTTTCATGCATCGCCCCCGCTCTCCATCGTCCCGTAACCGATATCTGGCATTTTGTAATAATTTTTTCAAGAATCTCGTATGGGTGACAGATTTATTCTAACAGCTGCATCCGGCATTCACGATAAAATTTTTTATGTGCAGATTTATTCACATTACAAGTCACTGCGTTCTTTATCGGCATTGACCAGAAAGGCCGCATTTCCAGTAATTTTTTCAAGTGGTCTTGCGTTATCTAACTTAGAGTTTCCCGCCGTCGAACAAGACCCGACAGGAATGTTGCCTCCCCCCCCCCCCACATCCCTCTTTCCCGCGGACCCCCCCCCCCCCCCCCCTCCCCCAGTGCCACTGCAGCCGCCCTGGACGGCCCGTGGGAATCGGGGGGGACCCCCCCTCGGAACGCCGCTATTGTGTTCCAGAACTCATATATTACCTAATTCGAATTTACTTAGGGGGCGTCCATTAATTACGTGAGGTATTTTTGAGAATTTTTTGACCCCCCCTCCTCCCTTGGTAAGATACAGTATAAGATTTTTCTCGACTCCCTCCCCCCTTTCCTAATCTCACGTGAGATTTTTCAAAATTTGTATTTTGGGTATTTAAGCGTTGAATTTATAAAAAAAAAAAAAACAATTTGCTTAATTATTTTTATTTAAGACTAGCAAAGACTAGTATTTGAGAATATTTCTGTAATCTTAAATCACAGTGATAAAATTAGATATTAAATAATTAAACGAAAATAAGAAAATATTTATTCTAATTCAGTCCATGGAGACTCGTGCACAGTCTCAAGAGTGACTATTGGAACCAACATATCCAAGTGATTTTCAATGAAATCGTGTGCTCCTTCAACTTCGCTCTGATTCAGCCACTCTAAACCGTTGTCGCTTGCACACAGAAGCTCATTAGCTTGTCTTGTGACAATCCGCGAGGGTCGCAATTTACGAGTTTGTACAGCTCGTGCATGATGGGCCGCACGTCGATGCTCTGCGACTTTTGTGATCGATGCAAAGTAGATACCACATGTACTGCAGCATCTGTTTTTTATATCATCACGTAAGCTTGGGCAATACAGGTCATTAGGCATGCTCATGAAGGCGTGCAACGGTTGCATCGGTAGGCAGTGGCGAATTAAGAATGAAGCAAATGATTTTCCGTCATGATCTCCAGGATTTGGAATCGTCGGATGTCCATTAACTTGAGTGATAGGATATGGGGCTGGCAAAAAACGATCGTGTATAACCAAATGCAAAGAACTCCGACGTGGGCTGTAGCACTGCCGGTCATCGCATTTCACAACCTAAAACAATAATTATTTTCAATTCTCGACAAAAATGCATTTGTTGGCACAAATGCTTGTTTCAATTTTCCAGAAAAATGCTAAAAAAATACCTGAAGTAAATATTGACTCTCTCTAACATGCTCGGTGTACCATTCTTCAGCTGGAAAATCTGGGACGTTTGAAATGTCGTTGTTTGGGTCAATGTAGTTACTGACTACTTCGTGTCCATCAATGCACACTGTAGACCATATTTCAGCTAAACTTTCTCCTGCTCTGTTGAAATTATTTTTTTCTAAGTCATCATCAACTGTTTTGCCGCTGGAGTCAAAATGTGTCCCAAAAGAGTCATGGGGAAGACAAACACCTGTTAGTTCTCGGCTGAGTGGAGCCATGCGTCTTTCTACTCTGTTGAAAGCGCTTCTGCCAGGGGCATTAGTCACTATGAATTTTGCGTCCAGATCATATTTTTTGAAATGCTCTATGGCATGTGCGATTACTTTTCGATATCGCGGGTTCTCGTCGGGACCGCCGTCGCTCGAAATAATAAGGACAGGCTTGACTTTACCATCTCCGTTCTTCATGAATTTAAGAAAAGGCTCTAGAGTTAGGAGAGTGTCTAAGTCTTGAGCGTGACTAGTTGCAGTAGAAGACGAGTGCTTACCACTTCGGATAGCTATGTATGTTGGTCCACTCTATGAGACGACTTCTACCCGCCCCATCTCATTGGGATTCACGTCACACAAAGCATAGACACTCGGAATCAATTTATGCCTTGCAGCAATTATAAAGTCGTGATCTGGTAGCGACACTTTATATTCAACATGCATTAGTGAAGGCGCTTGTTTGTTTACCGCTGTTAGTCCTATGGGAACTCAGGCTTTGTCATCTTGAGATAAAAATGACACAGAATCAGAGCCAAGTATTGAGGCTATAGTTTCTAGTGACCTAATGGATGCCACAGAAAAGTATTGGTCTTGGTGAGCTTTATGATGGTCTGCTTCAGGACGACTTATTGTTAGCTTCACTGGTACAGTCACTAAGTGGCGCTTAGCCTCTCGCGTATCTGCTCGCCTAGGCAACAGTCGAATATAAGCAGCGCTTCGTGAAATATTGAATCCCAGCACGATTAGTTTTTCGGTAAGCTCTGAAAGACTATGGACAGTGCGAACAATTTCACAGCGACGCCGTTCCTCAGCAAACGCACCAAACATAGCTAAATCACTAATTGTTTTAAGCAATTCAGGCTGCTCTTCCTTTAAGCGTGGACGTCGAGAGCTAGCTTGAGGTATCAGCGATTTCGCTTCATCAGGATTTTTAGAACAGAATTCAATCATTTTTTGTTTTTTATTTTTTCTGTGCTTTATCGAGTACACTCTCTGTATCTCCTTATGTTTGAGTTTTTTCTCATAATCATCAATTTCTTGCCGCAACTTACGTACCTTGTCGTGTTCGGTGCCGTCAGTAACAAGAGATCCCTTGCGTCTTTCCGTCAAATCTAGCTTTACGCGTCTTCTAGCAATTTCTTTTTTAATAGCATCTTGTGCTGAGGTAGGACGTACAGTGGATAGTGTAGAAGTTGACGTAATTTCATCCTTATCGTCACTGATAACAAGAGGCTGAGTTTCCCGTTTTATTTCACCTGTAATGTAAGGAAAAAATAAAGAAAACGTCGCACATACAAAGAAGGGTGAATACTAACCTGCCGGCTGAGGTTGGTCCCTGAGCTGTTGATCAGTATGAGTGATCTCATTACTCTGAATCGCAGATTCTTCATTATGAATATTCTGAACGCTCATCTCAGTCCGACTTGCACATTCTACACTTGAAACGCTCTGAACGCTCGTTTCACCTTGAATTGAAAAACTATCAGAGGTCTTAGTGTTTCCCTGGAATCAAAATATCGCTATGAAAACTCAAGACTGATAAATTAGATACGTTTAAAATAGGATAATGATTTTTTTCATTTTGAACACATAATGTACTTATCATTCACATTAAGTTACTGTACGATTTTTAAAATAACAGAAAATTTTTAAATATTGAACTATGTCAAAACAAAAATGGGAGAAAGAAAAAAGGTATTCAACCTATCTTATAAAGGAACGCTAAAGTATTTGGAGCCTTTCTCTCCGCCGCTTCTCTCAGAAGCTCGTTGATCTCATGTTGAACGTGCTAAGCCAAATTTCCTTTCTTCGGAAAATTCTGTTTTGCTGTGTTCCATAACTTTGCCAAGCCCCCCCCTCTCCCCCAAGTGAGATTTGGTATGATTCGGGTCGACCCCCCCCCCCCCCCTCCTGGACACCTTACGTAATTAATGGATGCTCCCTTGTTACTTTAATCTCGTAATTTTGACCGTTGTAAATTACCGATTCACTTGCTGTGAATTATTCTCTCGTATAAGCTACCGATACTTGTAAATTGTCGATCACTGTAAATCACTCTTGCTAATTACCGTTTATCGTAATTTCTATTCAATTTATTGTCACTACCGTTCCGAGCTATCGTTAATTCCGTCAACTATTGATTTTCGCTAAAGTTTCACTCTTGTTGTAACTTAACAAATTACCAATTCTCGTAGTGTCGTTTTTTCGAAAACTTGAGTAATATCACGTCGCCCAGTGGCGTGAAGTTTGGAGTAATCTTTTTGTATTATATCACTTCTCCCGACCTACGACTAATTTCTTTTGTTAACTATCATTTTTGTTCGAGTTATCGTTTAACTTCCTCCATCGAAAATCTTTTAAACTACTCTCGTTGATTATTTATCTTTCACTATCTTTCTGTAACAAATTTGAATGATCTAACGCTTGTGAATTAATTGACAATACATGACTGATAGACTTGTTAATTTCCTTGACTCGGGTTTACTTCTTTATTTCTTTACTTCCCTTATTCCTCAACTATTGTAACTGCCTTGGATATCGCCACTCTACCAGTTCGTGTGAGTACCTGAGCCTAGCCAGCCATACAACGGATTCTCTAACTATCACTACCGTATCGTATCTTTTCGCTGAAGCGTCTGGCGCCCAACGAGTACCTTTCCTTATCGTTTAATATCGTATCGAAAAGTTAGAGAATCGCGCCAAAGTGTCAACGGTAAGTCCTTGTCAGAGGGTAACAGAATTCAACGTTACAATATATATTGGTATATTCAGGTTGTTTAAAAAAAACCGCCGGGGAATATCTGATTGCCTACCATTGACGCATAGTGTTTCGCATAGTGTAAAGTTCCAGCGCGGCAATAGCTATACGAAATCGTATGCGTTAAACTATATACGTATAGGCAACGCAACATTCTGTACGTAATTCAGAAGTCGTTAATTAAACATAAGACATTTCTACGAAAAACGATTTCATTATTTTTTTTCATTTTCATTTTCTTTTAATTCTTTTTTATCATAATGTGTCATAATACGGATCGAAACTTCATACATTGAACATTCACGAACATGCACGATGACAATTCTACTCTTTCTCTTTGATGGTTAAAATGCGTTTTAGTATGTCCTTCAGAAAATTCCTTGATGTTTTTGAGTCCATATCTTTCAACTCAGATTCTACATACATGCAAAACGTCGACAGCGAGGGGGTAACCACTTGTGAAATAGTTAGGACAGTCGATTTTGAAATGGTACGAAATAGTGTGAAGGGCTCTTGAGATGGCGTGAAATACTTGTGAAATGATCGTGAAATAACGTGGAATAGTTGTGAAATACTTAGTGATTGGTGTGAAATGCTTGAAACGTAGTCGTAAAATGGCATTGTATGAAATTTCCGAAAGCAAAAGTGGCGCCATATCTGAGGCCCATACGGGTACCCATAGAAGTAAGAAGTTAGTAGTTACTAGTATACGAAATCGATGTTAAGAGCAGGGACTGTTTGCTGTCTTTCTTGTGGATCATTCATAACACAATAGTTTGTACGGATATTGCTTCATTTTGTTTAATTTTTAAGACAAGGTTACCATAGTGTTAGTTGCCAATGGTCCGTATCGACTGGCGGCCTGCTTTCTCCGTGCGTGGCATCCCTTTTCTAAAACGCAAGCTGCCAACCTAGCAACTATTCACGCTGACAACCTACATGGAGGGAGGGTTGCTAGAGTAATTTTTTATCTATGTTCCGCATCTAGATAATCCGAGTGATAAATCCGGATAAGTCCGTACACTTTATCTTTATCTGACTTTGTATAGGAACTGATATTCTCAGTGACACGAGGTGATATTTGAAAGTGCAATTCCCGAGGAAATTCATTAATTCATCAGGATGTCAGAATATGAAGAAGGAGGCTCAGAGAAACAGAAATAAATTCTCTAACAAGGGTGAGTATTATTGGAAGTACGAAACGAAATAGATTCTGGTCGATTATATCAATCAAATTAGTCCTTGATCTACCGCTATATTACAGAACCATCCACACACACTCCTAAACACACCTAGACCATGACTCACGTACTCGCAGGCATCTGACTCTACCTACGAGCATACGCGTCGAGCGGGGATACCAACACCTTTCCCCAAGAGATAAATAAACAACCTGGAGAAACGACAAGGCGCAAGGTTTGAAAACAAAACCGTGCTCTAGCCGAACGGGTTAAGATTACTTCAAACATCCACAGAACGTCCGCGTACAAAACATAAACTGTTACCGGAGCCAGTACTGAATGAAAAGTAAAGCCAACCCTCCGTTCGCCATCACATGGTTACCGCAAACCTTGGCGAAACACCGGAAAAGACGCCGAAAGCGCGGCAAACCGAATTAATTCGCCGAAACGGAATAAAACCGTTTATGGAAATTACGCAAAAAATTTCCGCGTCGACCGAGCTTCGTGGAAACTAGTAATGTACAAAGTACTAAACGAATTTCGATCCGCGATTCATCGAGCCTGCGACGCTCTCACGAAAACCAAAACAAACAAGACGGCGGACGTGGATAAAACAATAAACCAAAAAAAAAAAAAAAAAAACTAAGGTTGCGTAGGAAAATTTAAGATAAATTCGCAAAGCAAAACAGAAAGTAGGCTTATTTATTTCTTGTTAGTTGCGTAAATAACGAAAATTAATCACGCTCTCGTCCGCTTAATAGAAATCAAAACACCGACGACGCGCTGAGAAGAAAGATGTCGCCGAAGACGCGACGCGAGGGGAACATCGACGCACCGGCCGAGGGAAGGAGCCGGCAGGAGACGATCCACGTATTAACGCGCCGGTGGATCAGCGCGGCGCCGCATCTTCGACAGCGCGAACAGGCGACCCGACGCTTACGCCGTCAACAACGTTAGGTCAACCTGGCGACCGAAACAATCCAGCTGAGAACGCACGGGCAGATAATGCACGAATGCTACCACCGCCGCGACGTTGGTACAGATTGCGAAGTCTGGAAAGGGATTACAAAACAACCGTCTCGCAGGATGAGGAAATTTCTCAAGGCGCGCGCAAGAAGGTTGGAAGGAAGCCGCGACGACCCTCGGCCGCTCCCTTGGAGGAAACTGCTTAGCGTGATGAAGACATCCTGGAGGCGATCACGAAGCTAACGCTGAAAATAATTAATATGGAAGAGCAAAACGCTCGGAGGGAACAGCGCATAGATCGGGAGTTGCTCTGGTTAAACGCAAAGCTGCAAGCTTTACCCGCGCAAGGGAATCGCCTGTGCTCCCGAAACCAGTCGAGCGCATCCGACACGAGCCAATCCTCGGATAGCGAGGAGCAGCGACGAGATGACGCCACAGGACGACGCACGTGTGGTGCCTGCAGCGCCAATACTGTAGTTATAGCGTTTTCCACTGGCTGCACTGGTGAGTGCGCACTAGGGTAGACTCGTTTTTCACGCGTGTTCCACTGGCACTTCCGGTGCATGAATTTAGCACTGAGTGCATAAAATATTGCACTGAAATCGGGAGTCGATGTCAAAGCAGTGCAATTATGGCTGCCGCTCGTGGAGTCAGAATAAACCTTGTGACTGCAACAATTTTATTAGACATCATTGAATCTTCGTCTAGCAGTGCTGATGACTTACTGGGGTCGAAAAATAAACAAGAGATTCAGAAAATAATAAATTTCATTGGCGTAATCCACCGTATGTCGGATATCGAAGTATGGATGTACACATTTTTTCAGCTTATTAGAGATTATTGCTAGTAGGTATATTACAAGAGATAGGGACAACTTGACTTGCTGCATATGAATTTTTATCTTTTCAGCGGCAATGCGAATTTTCTTGCCCTTGGGCATGCTGGTGACATTATTAACATACAATATTTGTGACATTCATTTACAAACATGAAAATTACCTTTGCGTTCAATTGATTGGCTTATTTATCACTTGCTTGAAAAACTGACAGTCGCAGTTGGTCAAGTAACGTCACATTATTTGCGATGTAGGAAAAATTATGATCTAGTCTGCTTTTGTACATTTTCAAGGAATCTCTTTAGAACCTATGATATATCTAAATTTACTTAGGGGGCATGTTGGATACCTAATTTTTTTGACATTTTTATATAGTGTATCTCGCCCAGAAATATTAATAAACATCGAATAAATAATCTGGTGTCAATTAGTCTTTAAACACATGACCGAGCGGTATATGAAAGCTTCATTAATTATTTTTTAGTTCAAGACGCATTTTCGCTTTGAAAGGCGCACAGCAGAAATGCTTATTCAACAATTTGAGGCTTCCGAATACTTTCCTTCTGATAGGGGTCACGGCAGATCTAATCCTATTTCAGCAGACATTCATGTCCTATCATTTATATGGTGAATACTTAGAAAACTATTGCCAGTTGGAATATCGGAGCTGCTATATAAAAGTTTTCTCATGACAGGTTTGCTGCGAACAAGGTTCCTCTACGAACAGTGGCACAAAAATTTGGTGTTGGACCATCCACAAGCTCTAGGCTACTTACAAGAGTCATATCATTTTTAATGCACATCGCCCCCGAGATTATTAAATTTCCGCAAAATAAGCTGGATGAGGCTCAGAACTTTGCAGAAGTACATGAGTTCTCGGTTGAGTACACTGAGAAAAAAGCCAACAAAATATGCGGTTATGGATTTCTAACGGTGATATTCTGTTGAATTAAGTGTATATGCAGTTGCATCAATGGGCGTGTATGTCAGCTCTAGTGCATACCTAAGTGATTCAACAGAATATGATCGATGGCAGCCCGTAATCTCATATTTCGTCGGCTGTATTATTTTTAGTTTCAGTCTAATGTTGGTAAGTATGTCACTAATAGATGCCGATACGTCTTAGATTTCAGATTTGCCCAACGTTGTGGGATGTGTTGATGGTACGTCCGTTAAGATTCGCACCCCACACCACTTTGTGTAGTCCACAAAGTGAAATCTACATATACAAATCGTCATGACGTCCCTTCTATCACCATGCAGGGTATATGTGATAGTAAGAAACGATTCATCGACGTTTTCACAGGAGTTCCAGGAAAAATTCACGATTCGAGGGTATTAAAGCTATCCGACATAGGTCAAGAATTGCCGGAACTGTTAGGAAGATCATACCATTTACTCGGCGATGGCGCCTACTCTATCCGAGAGTGGTTGTTGATTCCTTTCAAGAATTACGGTACTTTGACAGCTGCCGAACGAGAATATAATAACCGATTTTGTGCAACACGAGTTTTAATTGAAAACACATTCGGTCTGCTGAAAAGACGATGGAGACAACTGCTAGAAATCGACATGCACAAAGTAGAAAAAATCTCCAAATTCATCATTAGCGGCTGCGTGCTTCATAATTTATGTATCGACAACGAGGATATCTACATATATGATGAAGCATATGAGGAGATGAACGACGTAGAACTTGCAGAAGTCGTAGAAATAAACGAGGAAGAATTGAAAAGATTAGGCGAAGAAAGAAGAAACGCAATTAAAGATAGCTTTCTCTTTAATGAAGACGAGAATAACTAATTGACATATTACATAACATTTTTTATACCTATTAAAATGAACTTATTCATTTTTAACTACTTGCTTAAGGACTATTGTTATATATAAATTGTACTTATTTGCTGTGCGCGATATATGAGTACATAATGTACTTTTTTCTCGCACGCACGCCTTACAGTCTTTTTCTTGTTTGAAGTGAAGCTTAATACCGATCAAGCATGTATGACTAGTAGAAATGAGATATTGGTTAAAAAAAACACATTCCAGATAAATTAAGGTTCATCGACATTAATTTCGATCTATCGACTTAAATTACGAGTTATCGAGATAAACTTGTCTAAAAAAATTTTTAAAGTGATGGCCGTTGTATAAGTAAAATAAAAATGTTCCTTTGCTCATTCTATGAATGCCAACGAAAAAGAATTGCTGCCGGTATTACAAGCTGCCACCAAATAAAATAAAATAAATCTTTTTTTTTTCAATCACACATACTACCTCAACGTAGTATATCTTTAATTACATCACTATTTGCAAAAAACCATAGGTACTATTGCACAATAAATAGCCATCTTTGTAAAACCAGTTTCCTATGGCTCATCATTTTTTTCAAAAGACTGGCAATTAAGTCCATCTTTTCAAGGTGTCTGAGCTCTTTGGCATCTTCTTTTTTTTTATGCATTTCTACTATTATATCTTGCATAGTCTTTCGATTTGCAGATTGCGTTTTTTGCGGTGGTACCTTGAGGTATCGTGTTTTTTTTACGCTACACAATACCTCAGGTTCAATACTGTCATAGTTTGCAGAGATTTTAGAGAGCTCATCTTCGAATGGAACCTCTTCTCATGCATTTCCGGATTTGGCATTGTGTTCTACCGCAGTTTTCTTTCTCTTCAGGCACGTTTTACATCTATTTCCGACTTGGACGAAATCTCTTATCGATTTAAGCTCATTTTCAAGGTCAGAAGAAATCTTTTTCCACATAAGTTTTTTCGTTTTAAATTTTTTCATCGGGCCAACTTGGGAAACGTATGCTTCGTATTTGTCCAAGATATATTTGGTCTCCTTATCATCCCAGAGTTCTATGAAGAGTCAATAAATATGTAAATGATTTCCTATTATAAATCACGCTGGGCAATATTAGAATAGCAATAATTTACCGAGTTTGGGACGGCCGACTCGTTTTGAAGGATTAGTGGATTCTGAATCTTTTTGTGATCTGTTTTCAGATATATTATTTGTATCCAAGTTGCTGATTGTATTAGGTGGGGAAATATTTTTGTCACCACAAAGCATGTCGGATGAGGGCCTCATCAAATTACGGTCGTCTTTGATCTCTGTTGATACTGGTATCTCTCTAAAACATGATCAGCATTTATATATCAGGAAATAATAGCACAGGATACTTGAATGTAGGCATTGCCATACTTAAGTAAATGTAGCAAGACTTAAGAACTATAAAACTGACTCATTTCCAATAACCCTCTTGACGTCGCGGACTGGTGCACCGAGAGTAATGAATTTTTGTTCATGAAGCATGTGTAAATACTGGAATGTGTACAGATCATCCGCAAAAAAATTACAAACACTATACATTAACTTGATCTACTACCAAATACCAAGTTTACTCTCTCTCTCTTTTTCTCTTTCTTCTACCGATTTTATAATAAAATTGGTATTGTTATGAATTTTTTTTTACATAACCTAAACAACATAGTCTTATCACTTACTTGATAATTTTCGACACATTTCACGATCTGAGTGTAAAATATTTATAATAATAATTTTCGAATTAACACGGAATTTTAATTCCAACATTTCAGTATCATGGTCCAAGGTTCCAGCCATTTCTATATTACAATGAATGTTGACACTAGTAGCTGATTTGCATTGGCGCCGAGCATGTTCCACTGAGGAGGATTGCCCCGACACTGGGCGACACGTGCACGAAACGAATGCACCCTGTCGGGCCAGTGCGCACTCAGTGTAGCCAGTGGAAAACGCTATTAGTTTTAGGTAGGTCAAGTTTGAACTAAATATTGTTGGCCGTTGGCAGCGCTTTTCGCTACGTCAGTTGTGGCGTCTTTGTAAAACTTGTTTTTAGCGTACCTTAAGAAAAATCAAAGAGAGTCCTCGATGAACCACGCTATCGCAAAGACTGAATCATATCGCTTTATAAATCAACTTTTTTCAAACTACCTAATCAAAAAATTGCGTGTCATGTGACTCAGTTATTCAGCCAGCTTATTCTCCTGTTGCATTCCCTACAATAATATTTGGTGACCCAGACGTGATTTTTAAATGCGTTGAAGCAACCGGAAGAAAGAACAACGTTTTCTGGTTGGACGAAAAGTGTGTGACCATTAAGTGTCGACTACACCTCATACTCCTTTTTCGTGTATTTAGCAACTCGTGCATTTTCTTCGAACGATTAATTATTACTGTCTTTATACGGACAGCGTTTTTTTTTAAAGTCAGTGTTCGAAATTAAAAAGAATAATTTTACGGCTGAATTTTTAACTTTGTGCTTTGTCAGGTATCGACACCGAACACGAGGCGCAAATAAAAAAAAAAAAAACTCGTTTGTGTGTCGTTCCGTAGTGTCTCGTTACTCCGAGTGTTATCATCGCTTTTTCTTACATTCGAATTTTACGAAGATTTTTTCGACTACCTTTCGCTCGGTATTTCCACGACTTATTTGGTTTTCATTCCGCAATCATGATAAGTCCGTCTCCTGAGCTTCACATGTCTCGCATCGCAAAACTACTGCCATTTTGGAAACACGAACCGGCAGTTTGGTTTTTTCAAGTCAAGGCAGCTTTCGGCATCGCTCGAGTTTAAACGGACGAAACCAAATATCAATATTCATTCGCTAATCTTGACCCCACGGTGTTACCTTTTGTCACTGATATTATTCAAAATCCACCGAGTGACAACAAATACGATGCGATTAAGACTCGTATTTTGAATTCGTTCGCAGAATCAAAGCAGAGTAAAATTCGCCGGTTGCTAAAAGGACAGCTTTTGCGTGATCAAGAACCATCACATTTTCTGCAGCACATGCGAAACCTTGCCGCTAGTCAATGTAACGACGCGCTTCTCAGATATTTATTTTTTTGGAGCAGCTCCCGCAACAAGTGAGCGCAATTCTCTCGGCATCCACGGAAGAGGATTTGAGTAAATTAGCTCTTTTGGCAGATAAGATTTTGGATTTACAACGTCCCGCTCACATCAATACCGTCAGCAATTCCACTACGGATAGCCTCCATAGTGAACTCATAAAACGTGTTGAAGCGTTGGCTACTCATTTTGATCAGTTTGTTAAATATGGCAACAAACAATCCCAAAGAAATGGTAAAAGCAGATCGCGAACGAGATCACCGTGGCGTAACAACAACAATCATAATAAAAACAATAGTGATAACGGTAACACCAGTAAAAAAATGTGCTTCTATCACAAACGATTTGGTTCAAAAGCTCTTAAATGGCATCCTTCTTGTGCATGGTCTTCCCATGAAATTAATTCGGAAAACTAGCAACGTCGTTGCACATTGCGGCGGTAAGCAACGACGTTTCTAAACAATACCGCCTGTTAATATATGACGGAGAATCCGGAGAATCTTTTCTCGTCGATACGGGGGCGGACATTTCCGTGATACCGCGTGTCAATGCTAACGATGTTAGTCCTAACCACGGTCTTACATACAGGTCTTGCAACGAAGCCAATTTTCTACAGAGCGGCGTGGTTCTCTTGTTGTCCGTGTTTTAAGTGTTTGAAATAGCCATGTCGCGGCGCTGCTATCTAGGGATGTACGTAGGGTAGGGATGAAAATGTATTATTATTAGGTTGGCGCTGCATTGCGCACGCGTTGATTATCCATCCCTCGATCACAACGCCGACTTGGCGGCCACAAAGTGAGATAAATAAGCGCCCGTGAAATGAGCCACCCCCACTACTTTCGTTGCAAAACCTGTATGTAAGACCGTAGTCCTAACCCATCGTCTTTTTCTTTTAAACTGTACGCTGCGAACAATTCTGTGATAAATACTTACGGACAAAAACTTTTATCGTTAAATTTGAAACGTCGTCGTAATTTCATGTGGAAATTCACAGTGGCAGACGTCTCCCATGCAATTCTTAGTGCAGACTTTCCTTCTCATTACAAACTACTAGTAGATCTTAAAGGAAAACGGCTCATCGATACTAAGACAAACTTGTTTTCTATCGGTACCATCACTTATGAGGCATATTCTTCTATTTCAACTGTTTCAGATGATACACCTTTTCGTGAGCTTTTCAGTGAATTTCCAGCTATCACAAGGCCTTTCCAATTCACTGAAGTCCCGGTGCATGATGTACAGCACCATATAATCACTAAAGGACCCCCTATCGCTGAACGTGCTCGACGCTTGACTGGCGAAAAGCTAAAAGCCATGAAGCTGGGATATAAAGATATGATGTCGCGAGGAATCTGCTACTGATCGAACAGCCAGTGGGCCAGCCCTCTTCATCTCGTCCCGAAAAAGTCTGGCGAATGGAGAGCATGTGGAGATTATCGACATCTCAACTCCCTAACCGTACCTGATAAGTATCCTATCCCGCACCTACATGATTTCTCGTATAGACTTCGTGGCTGTGCAGTATTTTCAACAATTGACCTTACTCGTGCATAACAGCAAGTACCTGTTGCACCTGAAGACCGGCCAAAAACAGCTGTTATAACTCCATTTGGATTATTTGAATTTCGTGTTATGACTTTTGGACTGTGCAATGCTGCTCAATCGTTTCAAAGACTTATGGATACTGTGATTCGTGGTTTAGATTTTGTTTTTTGTTATATTGACGACATCCTAGTCGCATCGAGGGATTTCGAAGAGCACCAGCAACACTTGCGTATTCTTTTTCAACGTCTCGAAAAACACGGGCTCTCAATTAATCTCGCGAAGTGCGTGTTCGGAAATAAATCGGTTCGTTACCTTGGGTACGAAATCGACGAGCCCGGAACTTGTCCTCTCCCCGATCGGGTCGTGGCAATTCTCGATTATAAAAAACCTGAAAACATTTCACAACTACATCGGTTTATTGGTATCCTGAATTTCTATCGCCGAGTTATTGGTAATTCCGCTCGTCCTCAAGCTTCGCTTAACGCTTACCTTATTGGTGCAAGAAAGAAGGATAAACGTCCCATCATCTGGACTCCGGAAGCAGAGAAAGATTTCCTGGATTGTGAAACTCAGCTCGCAAACGCATCTCTCTTGCTTATCCCCTCGAGAATGCTTCACTGGCTCTACAGACGGACGCGTCTGACTCGTCAATGGGTGCCGTTCTCGAGCAGTATAGTAATGGAAAATTGTTGGATTATGGAATTCCAAGGAACGAGGCCGGGGATTGAATAAAAGACTTACCTCTGATAAACACTCTATATAGTTATTTTATTATTTATATTTGGTCTCTAGTCTTCTTATTTCACTTCCTCTTATATCACAGTTACTTAATATCACAAGTCAGTCTCTAATAATACGTGCGGCGTGGACCGGCAAGCCCCTCATGTGAAGTCACAGTGCGAGAGGGTGAATGCCGCGCGGCGTAGTAGGTAGGGTGGGGGATAAGAGGAGAGTCAGTGAGGCGGGCCGGCAATGTTGCCAACCTAACACTCCCTCCCATTGCCGCCCGGTTCCTCTAGATTTTTACATCTGTGAACAAAAACAAAGTCAATGCATATGTTCTATTTTTGTACATATATTCTCTAAAAATTCTACAGGCCTCTAAGTTGACTCTAATTTCCTTCTTGTTTATTATCTTATCTCTAAGCGAACTATGTGCCTCCAGAGGCAATGGTTTGGTCATTATGTCTGCTAAATTTTCCTTTGTGGGTATCCAGTCCACTCTTATTTTGCCTTGGTTGACGCATTGCCTAATAAAGTCTCCATGCGTCACAGACATATGTACTCTAGTCCCCGTCTTTTCTCTTTCTTGTAGTTTTCTCTTTATGTCCTCTATACTGTCGTCAAATGTTTTCAGTTTGTGACAGCCATCCATCATGGTACATTTCACTGCTGACATATTGTCACACCAGACAGTGACAGGCATCAGGGTTTTCCCCAATATGTACCTTATGGATTTTTCCAGGGAAATCAACTCTTGACAAGCATCGCTAATAGCCAGGTATTCGGCTTGACACGTTGACAGAGTGACGTAGGATTGCTTGTGACTTATCCATGCGATCGGATCGCCGAACAAGTTAATTACACATCTTCCAGTGGAAGTCGGGTCCTGACAGTCTAAAGCTGGCATCAGTCAGCGCTTCTAATGTATCAGATTTTCCTCTAAAAATTATGCCTACATTCGCCGTTCCTCTTAGATATCTGGAGATTCTCTTTACCTCTAGCCAATCATCCTCAGTTTTTTTTTTTTTTTTTTTGATATCGCTGGTAAAAATGCCTTATGCACACCCTGAAGTTTCGCGCAAGAAACTCCAGGGTAGTGTGGGACTCGCACCCACTAAAAAACCAGCGGCCACCCTGGTACGGGTAGGGGACTCCCCGGAACCGCACGAGGCATAACCTCAGGGAGCCCCCCGGCACCTTTCAGCATTCGTGCGGACCTACCCCTGACGCCTAATTGGGAGTTGCGCCTCCCGTCCCACCCCACTATATACATACACACATACATATACAGACACACACGTACATACATATGCATACACACACGTACATACATATACATACAAACACATACGCATATATATGCATTCCATTCCCTTATATCTTTTCGCCTTCCCTATTCCACCGATAAAAAACATCGGTAAATGCATTCCTGCCCGATGGTGGATGGTCTCCATTCAGCGCTGTAGCCCGAGCTCCGCCCGGCGGAGCCGCCCAGCGTATGGTGACCCCCACTCAGTGCTCGTGTTGCCTTAACCGAGCACCCTACCCACGCGAACACGAGGTAATAATGGGTCCGACGCGGCCGTTCCATCCACCGTCCCAAGGCGTCGGAGGCCGAAGAAGAAGGAGAGGAAGAGGAAGAAGAAGAGGAAGCATGGCCGGGGCGACCCTATCCTAAACCTATCAACTCACAACGTGACACTCCCTATCCTGGCACCATCTATGTCGCCCCGCGCTTCCCCCCTCCCCTCACCCGCCTCAGGGCCTCGCCCCCGAGGGACAGGGTGGAGGCCGGCCGGTGCCCCGTCCTGCCAGCCCGTCTGGTCCCCTGCCCGTTGAGGTCTTCATCTGCCTTATGCGCGTGCCTACTCGCTCTCTGCCCTTATCGTCCGGTGCGAGCGGTGCTGTGCCCGCTGGTGTTCCCGCTCCCGCTTTTCCTTAGCCATCATGACTCGCTCCGCAAATCTGGCTACCGCCGCCCATCCCTCCCCGGACTTCACCATAGCCCTTATTAGGCCAGGTGGGGTAAGGTCTTCCCCAACGGCACGCCGTAGTGCGTCCCTCTCGACTTCCCACGCGGGGCAGACCTCTGCTGTGTGGCGCGTGGTATCCTCCTCCAGCCCGCAGTACCAGCAGGTCGGCCACTCCGCCTTCCCTATTCTGCGGAGGAAATCTGCGAAGTAGCCGTGGCCTGTTAGGACTTGGGTCACACGGAATGTCGCGCTTCCGTGCGCCCGCTCGAACCATCCCGACCAGTTGGCTAGAATTGCCAACCTCAACCCCTCGCTGGGAAGCCCTGCGCTGCCGAGGTACGTCTTCCATCGTTCGAGGACGACGCGCAATTCCTCATCCCTAACTGCCTTACCCATGCCCGGAGACCACATTCCGGTTGACCGCAGTTCCTGTATCCTACCAAACGTACGCACGTACGCGTTGGCCACTAGATATAGCGGCGGGATCCTGGCCAGTAAGGAGACGGATACAAAGGAGGCCGTGCGATACGCAGCAACAACTCTTGCGCAGATCTCCCTCTGGTATCTCGTAATGGCCCGTTGTATGTGCTTCGAGGACCCCGCCACATCCCCCCACACTGGAGCGCCGTATAGGATCACCGCGAATAGGGTTCCAGCATATAGTCTACGCCTGACCTCGGATGGACCCCTCAGGTTTGGCATCAGCCTGCCCAGCGCCCTCGTGACACCCCCAAGCCTAGCCTTCATAGAGGTAAAGTGTGCCCGGAACGTCAGGCCGGAGTCTAGCCGTATCCCCAGGTACTTCATGGACCCCGACAGCGGCATCCTCTCCGCACCAACTCTCACATCCGGGATGTTCGCTGCTCCCCCCTTCTTCACGCGCCCAAACAGGACGGCCTCGGTCTTGCTGGCCGAGATTGTGAGGCCGAGACCCGATATTCGCCGGACTACCCTGGCTACCAGCGTGTTTGCCAGTGCTACCGCCGTGGATGGATCCCCTGCGGATCCCAGGACTAGCGTGTCATCTGCATAGCAGACAACAGCGCAGTCCGGAATCGCCCCCACCCGCAAAACCTCGTCGAACGTCAGGTTCCATAGAAGGGGCCCTAGGACTGAGTCCTGTGGAACCCCGGCCGTCACTGCTAGGCTCCTAAACTCCCCGTCTTTGCCCACGTACTCCACGTGCCTGTCCCACAGGTAGGAGTCCAGGACCCACCGCAGATACTCTGGGACCCCTTTGTCCTCGAGTGCCCCGCTGATAGTTGGCCATGGCAGGCTATTGAAAGCGTTTGCGATGTCCAAGGACACCGCCACCGCGTAGCCCCCTTTCTCTGTGGCGTTTTCCACAAACCGCCGCACCCTTATCAGGGCGTTGTTTGTGGATCGCCCTTCCCGGAAACCGTACTGGTCCGCTGACAAGCGCGCTTGGGGGTCCTCCTCAATCCACTTCCTCAAACGGGCCACCACGATTCTTTCGAAAGTCTTCCCCAGCTCACTAAGTAGGCATATCGGCCTTACCTTAGGGAGAGGCCCGCTGGGTACTCCCCCCTTAGGGATGAGCACAAGCCGGGCCTTTCTCCATGGCCGTGGGACCGTTCTTTCTTGGAGGCAGAGGGTAAAGTTTCTCGCTAGAAGCTTAATCATTCCCTCTGGAACTTTGGCCCACGTAATTCCTTTTACGCCACCGGCCCTGGGGCGACGCTTTGCGCGCACCCTTTCTTTAATGCGGCTCTGACCTCCTCCGTCGTGACCGCCCATCCCTCATCCCATCGCGAGCCGCTCTGGGCTGTCGGTGCACGTCCGTCTCCCCTTGGAAAGAGGGAATTAAGGAGACTTCTGAGAGTGTCCTCCTCCAGCGTCTCCGTCAACCCTTTTTGGGAGGTTCGCAGTTTGCCAATCACCAACTTATAAGGCAGACCCCATGGGTCCGCTTCCACGGAACCCACGAGGTCTCTCCACGCCTTGGCCTTGCTCGCCTTGATTGCATCCCGGAGCCTTCTTTTGGCGGCTCGATACTCGGCCTCTATTTCTTGGCGGTCGTCTGTCGTCCTTCTCCCCCTAAAGAGGTGCCCTCTCGCTGCTACGCAGGATCTGCGTATATCCGCCAGCTCCTCGCTCCACTAGTGCGTCGCTTTCACAAGCCTGCGTCATACTACGTTCGATCCACCCTGCAAGGCCCGTCGGTGTTGTGTGGTCCTCGCCGGCTGGTCCCCACGAGAGGGTGAGGGACAGAGCGTCTGCAAAATTCTCGGGGTTGAACTTCGACCAACTCCACCGCACATGGCTCGTTCCACTCCTACGCTCTTCGCGTCTGGGAACGCCAACGCTGTACAAGATGTACCGGTGGTCGGACAGCGTTTCCTGGTCCTTCAACACCTGCCACCCATAGATCACCGGCCCCAGATTTACCGACGACCATGTCAGGTCCACGACGGACGACCCCTGTGGCCTCACACATGTCGCCGTCTTGCCAGCATTGCGGAGACGCATGCCACACGATGCCACCCACTCCTCGAGCAGCTCTCCCCTACGGTTGGACCAAGAAGGGTCCCAGGTATGTGAGCGGGCGTTGAAATCCCCCCCTACAAGTACCCCCCGTCCGCTGTCCCCCGCCAGCTGGATCACCCGAGCCAAGTCCTCCAGGTGGGCAATGAACTCCGCCAGTCGTATGTTCGGGGATATATACACCAATATGACGGCAATGTCCCCAATCTTAGCGGCCACATACCCTCTACCCTTCCCAAGGAGCGAGCCTTCGCCGGCGTTACCCCCTGCCCTCCAGTGTATGGCCGCTAAGCCGTCGTCGCTGCTGAGCCAAGTGGGTATATCCGGGACAACGTATGGCTCGGATACTAGGCATATGTCGATCCCTTCCTCGAGCACGAACTGCCTCAGTAGATCCTGAGCCCCCCTACTATGGTTCAGATTACTCTGGACACACTTGGCCATTTTCGCTGGGATTAGTTGCGGGCCTCCGACCCCGTTCGCCTACGGACGCGCAGCGTCCGGAACCCATCCTGTGGGCGCTGTCTTTACCGCTCTCCTGGCACACCGCACATTTAGGTTTGGTCGTACAGTCACGCGCCTGGTGGCCTTCGGTACCGCACCTATAGCACGCTGCCCGGCGTTCCATCGGCTCTTTACACGTATTGCCTATATGGCCAAACCCCCAGCACTTATAGCACTGCCTGGGACGCGCATCCAGCAGCACCACCCTGGCTGTGACCCAACCAATCCTCACCTTGCCCTTCGATGCAATAGTCGTAGCTGCCCTCAGCGGGCACTGCACCCCCACGCTGAATAGCCCGTTGGGTGTCCCCCTAGGAACACCCACGCGGACCTCCTCCGGTTTGCAACCACCATGCTCAGCGAGGATGCGAGCCAGTTCCCCACCGGACATGGATCCATCCAGGCCCTGGACTCTCAGGCTCCTTTTCTTCTACTTTGCACCTTTTGTACCTGTTGTTTACTTGCCTTGTCACCATTGGAGTGTTTTGGGGTTTACACTCACTCATGTTGAATCTCTCTAGAATGTTTTCTGTGTATGTGTTCTGATGAATTTTCAAAATTCCGCTTTCTCTATTTCTCTCTATGTTCATACCCAGAAATACTTTTGGTACTCCCAGGTTTTTCATTTCGAAGGCTCCGCATAAGCTCTTTATTACCTCGTCTAGTCTCTCTTGATTGTTTCCCGCTATCAGCAGATCGTCAACGCAAAGTGCAACGACAACCATTTTTCCTTTCTTTTCTCCACGTAAACAAACATGGTTCGTGAAGGTCGTTCTCTAAACCGAGTTTTACCATCTCTTTAGTAAACCTCTTATTCCACTTCTTCGGACTTATCTTTAGCCCATAGATAGCCCTCTTAAGTTTGCAGACCTTGTTTATTTTTATTGTTTCATCTACCTCTAACCCATCTGGAATAACCATGTATATCTCCTCTTCGATCTCCCCATTCAAAAAGGCCGTTTTCACGTCCATTTAAATCACCTCTAGATCGTACTTGTTTACTATTGCCAATACTGCTTTAACTGTTGCTAGTCTCGACACCGGAGAATGCGTCTCTTTTAGCTCGTACACATTTCTATCTTTAAAGCCTCTAATTACTAATCTCGCTTTAAATCTAGTTGAGCCGTCACTCTCTGTTTTCCTCTTGAACACCCATTTTGAGTCGACAATGTTGCGTTTTTTTTGTCAGGTCCCATTTCTGGTCTCTTAACTATTTCCCAGACATTATTTGTTTTCATTGACTCTAACTCTTCTCTAATTGCCTCTTTCCAGTTTCTACTCTCTAGACTGGTCATTGCCTCTTCATACGTCACTGGGTCTCTATTTACAGATGCAAGGAGTATATTTCCCAATTCACCCTCTATATTCAAGTCGTTTTGATTTTCTATACTAACGTATCTTGCAAAGCTTGTATCCTCTACGCGTCTAGCAGGTTTTGCGCTTGCTGTTTTATTTTGAGTTCCTTGTTTCCTCTTAGATCCACTTCTAGTTGTTACTCCGTTGTTCTCTTTTGGAGTTTCGGTTGCTGGTTGTATGCTTTCAGACTTTTCTTGTAGCTTCTGTTTCGGCGGTCTGCCTCTTTTCTTCGTTTCGCTCTGATTTTCCTCTTTGTTTGTGTTTTCCTCTAGCTCTTCTTTGTCTTCTTCTAATTGAGTTAACCAGTTCCAGTCATTTTTCTTTGCCTGTTTCTGATTTTCTCTATAGACGTATTTATAGACTATTTTCTCATTAAATCTAACATGCCGAGACTCTATAAATTTTCTGGAATTTGGATGCCAAAGCACGTAACTTGTCGGTTTGTATCCCACCAGCACAGCTCTAATCGCTCTAACATCAAACTTTGTGGCTGGCTTCGGTAGCTTTACATAAGCAATGCAACCGAACCTCTTGATTTGACCAAAATGATATTTCGCTTCTAAGGAGAATTTCCTCAGTGGTGTTTGATAATCAATCCCACTGTGTGGAGATCTATTGTAGGCATGCACTGCTGCATCCACCGCTAGTTCCCACATACTCTTAGGTAAGCCCGAGTCGAACATTACCGATCTAATTTTTCTCTGCAAAATGTCATTAAATCGTTCCGCCAGTCCATTGTGCTCTGGTGTATACGGGTGCGAAAACTCTGACTCTATTTTCTCCCTCTTAAGTATCTCTAAGAATTTTCCGCCCGTGTACTCTGTACCTTGGTCTGATTTTATATAGCACACCTTTTTGTCTTTCCCTAGCAAATTCCCTCCAGATATTAAGAAACTCTCTGGCGCGTCTCCTGCTTCCTCTTTTGATTTTAGTGGGTATGCTTTTGCTCATCTAGAATATTCGTCTACGAATACTACTATGAACCTCTTATTACCCGGATACGAAGTCGGCTTAATTGGACCCATAATATCTGTGTGTATTATTTGGAAAAGCCTTTGTGTCTTTGCTCTAACCTCTTTGAACGGCAACTTGTTCATTTTTGCCATTATGCAGACCTCGCAATCCAGTATAGTTTCGTCAAAGTTTACGTTCTCTAATTCTATCTCTAATTTTTGGAGTTTCCTCAGATATCCCAGTGAGGCGTGACCTAATCTTATGTGCCACAACATAGATTCACTGAGTTTTGTTTGTTCTAGCTTGTTGATCTGTGAATCTAATCACCCAGTTCGGTCTCTCGTAGTCTCCCTCCATAATAGTTTTATTTGTACTCTTTTCGTATACTCTAAATGTCTCATCGTCCAAATAGATACCGAATCCAGCATCAGCTAGCCTTCTTAGCGAGAGTAAATTCTCTGATATATCTCTAGCTGCATAAACCTCTGTTAGTTTAAAACTACTGTTCTCTGCACTATTCGACTCTAATATTAGACTTCCCTTTCCATCTATTGAAATGTCTGCAAATTCGTTTTTATTTGCGCTCTTAATAACATTATTTTTGCATGTTTTGAAATCGGTTAGAATCATTGTCTTGTTCACAATGTGATCTGTCGCACCTGAATCAGCAATGAAATCTATATATGCTATACCCTTACCTTGTTTGTTTTCGTTTTGGTTATTCTCTTTTGTCATCTGGGTGGCCGCTCTCCTCAACCTTCTATTGTCCTTCTTAAATTTCGTTATTTTCCCTCTATTATTTACTCTATTAGACTCGTCCCTCTTATTTCCCGACTCTTGAGCAGTTTTACCTCTAAATGTATTTTTGTTTATGGCTTTGTTGTAACCGTTTTGTGTTGTGCAGTCTGACCCCTTATGGTTCTTTACTGCTTGGCAATAATAGCAGAACCATAAGTTCTTAGCCTTTAGGGGGCACTCTTTTGCCCAGTGTCCCGGCCTGCTGCAGCGGTAGCATTTTTCCTCTTGATTTGTTGATGAATTTGTGTATACTCTGTTTGCTTGCAGCCCACCTCCTCCTCCTCTAGCAGCATTTTCCTCTTTCTTTTCTGCCTCTAACTGAAAAAGGAACGATCTTATTTCCTCTAAACTCATTTCCTTTGTTGTTTGCCTTCTTATAAGATCAGCGTTTCTCACTTCGGTACTGCTTGTACCACGGCCCGATAAAACGCTGCCCTTTTCTCTTGTTCGGAGAGGGGGTTCGCATCTTTACACATTCCGTATTCTCTAATAATAGATTCGAAACGTTCACAGAAATCGTCTACTTTTTCTCCTCTTTTCATTTCAATTTGGTGCAGTTTTGCTCTAACAGAAGTCTGTGTGACGTTTAGCTCTGTCGTCTTAAATGTCATTAATTTCTCTAGAATCTCTTTTGGCTCTCTAGCATTAAGGATCCTCTTATGATAGCACTCATCTATATGATTTATAATTATGTCTCTTACTAAACTTTTTCTCTTGTTTTCCGACTCCTCTGACAGATTAGTCGGACCTCTGAAGCTATCATCTATCACGTCACTCAAATCGTTACTCATTAATTCGGACTTCAAGTAGTCTAGCCAAATGTCTATGTTCGATTTCTGTGTCAGTTTGTAATCCGTCTTAATATTTATCTTTTGCAAGTTTTTTTCTTCCGCGACTACCCTCTTAACCTCTAAAATGCTCAAGTTATCGGTACTTATGTGATTTGAGTCTACCTCCATATTGTTTTCTTTATTTTTTCTCTTTACCTCTAATCGTCTCAATCGCATCCTCTCTGCCTCTCAGTTTTTGTCCGATGCCTCTAATAGTTTTTGGACAATTTCCCTCATTGCCTCCGATAGGTTTCCTTGCGTTTTTGTCAATTCATTTATATTGACCGTCTGTATTACTACGTTGTTGTTTAGCTCCTGTATCACTGTCAGCAGCTCCGGAATGTCTCCTCTTTGTGGCATCTCCTCCACGCATCTCACCCTCGGTTTCTGCGGTGCGGGAGCTCGTTCCGCTTGACTTGGAGGCACTGTTTTTGGAGGTGTCGATATTTCCTCTATCAGCGGCCTCTTACTCTTTGCACCTCCTCCGGAGGTTCCACTGCCAGTGGGGGAGGGCGCCAGCAGCGAGTTTTCAGACTCTTCTCCTATCTCCATCACAGGAGCCTCTTCGTCGTCGCTGTCAAGCCGCTCTTCATCTCTTGACTTCTTTATCTGTTAGGGGATTGTGCAAAATGACTTAATTTTTGTTATGACTCTCAAGTCTACCAGTAGATCTCACTCTAGAATTCTCTAAACAACCTCTTTATTCCAGTAATATACTCTTGTGTTTTGGATCTACGTTGCTCTAAAATTCGCAAATTTTTCTACGTCTACTTCTAATCTTGATTAACTTGCAAATATTCTAAGCCTGTATTCTGAAATATTGTGAAATATTCTAGTTACTTTCTCAGTTTACCATGTATTCCAAATCTCTAACAAATTTCACAATAACTCTAGTTTTCCGGACTCTAGTACACTACAAGAACTCTAGACTCTATGTTTGTTATTCTTGCAGTATTCTAAAACAGGTCACTTCTAATTTTTGAGTCATTTTTATGCTTCTGAATCGAGAGTGACGAACACAATCTCTTTCAATTCGAAACGAAAAATCGGTTCTCGCGGCTGCGCCAGACACGTGCTTGCACCCAGTTACCGAGGTTGGATTCCACGCACGGCAATGAAATCTCTTGGAGTTAGGTAGGCCTTGTGCTTACACGGGACACAGACGAGATCCCTCGATTTCTCTAGTCGCAGTCAGAGCTCCACAGCACAGCACGCTCCCCTCTGATCACGACCCCCAAACAATTAGCTAAGCATTTTACATGGATTTTTCTTTGTGCATGCACCTGTTGTTGCTCAGCGTACTTTCGGAGAGCCTGAGGAAGGTTGACCGCGTGCGCCTGGACGCACGTGGCAGCTCTTGTGTTCGTGCGCGCGCGAAAAATAGTTCCGCGCTTCGTGGCGGACGGATTCTCTAGCGTCGTGCGTTGTGCGGCTTGCCGCCTTTTTCAAGACGCTGGCTTCGCGCCAAGCCAAGATGGCCGACCGAACCGGCGTCCCGACCACGTTTTTCTTCTAATCGCACGTGTACGCTGCACCTTTCCCCATTAGCTTTTTACCTCCACAATCTCTATTCTCTATCCTCTTAATAAGTACAACTCTATCCTCTTAATAAGTACAACTCTATCCTCTTAATAAGTACAACTCTATCCTCTTAATAAGTATTACTCTGTGCACATCTTATGCCACCACGCTACGAATTTTCTTAGTAATTTTTTTGCTTACCTCTAATTTTTTCTTTGCCTCTAGAAAGTTTTTCAACATTCTGCGGGCGCTCTTTCCTCTCAGTGCTTTGTTTTTCTCTTCTCTCTAGGCAAGACACATCAATCCTTATTCCGGAACACACGTCACAAAAAAACCTTTCTCTAACAGTAAGCGCAATGTACCGTGTGCCCTGGGCCCATAACCTGTTGGATTATGGGATTCCAAGGAACGAGGCCGGGGATTGAATAAAAGACTTACCTCTGATAAACACTCTATATAGTTATTTTATTATTTATATTTGGTCTCTAGTCTTCTTATGTTACTTCCTCTTATATCACAGTTACTTAATATCACAAGTCAGTCTCTAATAATACGTGCGGCGTGGACCTTCAAGCCTCTCATGTAAAGTCACAGTGCGAGAGGGTGAATGCCGCGCGGCATAGTAGGTAGGGTGGGGGATAAGAGGAGAGTCGGTGAGGCGGGCCGGCAATGTTGCCAACCTAACAAAAATGAGAACCGTTGGGATTTTACTCCAAAAAACTTCCTCTCGATCAACGGAAATATAGCACATATAATCGTTAACTACTTGCTATGTTTTCCACCCTAAAGTTTTTCCGATCCATAATTGAAGGACGTCCTCTTTAGGCTAAGAGCCGCGTATTTTTTCTCTGCAATCTTCTACACACCAAATTTTACTGTTGGATCATGTTCAGGGGTGTCCACTGAATATAAATGCAAGTTGGTGTCACGGGGGGGGGGGGGGGGGCGTTAGCCGCCATCTTGGAAAACACGTTTTATCAAATATCTCGTGAACTGTGCATCGTACGACAAAAATAGTACGAATCATTTTCGTAGATAATAACATTCTCTACAACTTTTATCGATAACTTCTTTCTGTACGATGCATAGATTTTTATTTATAGCGCTCCAAACTTTTTTCAATTTGTTTATTGCTAAATATATAGTTAACGGTTGATGATACATGAAAAATGGTAATAACCAAATTTGTAGAACATAAAATTTCCTATAAATTTTATCTGAAATTGTTTTCCCTGAAATGTAAAGTTTAAGAGCTATGACGCTGTAAAGGCCGAGTGGACGCAGAATGTCCATGAGATTATAATAATGCTGCATATTGAATCATGCTCCTGTATATTTTAGTAAAGCTGTACTACGTACCGTACTACGAGCGGAAAACATTTCATATCGGATAAAACGGCATAAGATATTCAGAAATTATTAATACTACTATTATAAATAATAATTAATGTTATTATTTTATTATATTTTTATTATATCATTTTATTTTATATTATATTATTCATAATATGAATTTATTTATTAATTTTTTTTTTATGGCAAGGGAAATGCATTATGCACGGAGTGACGGACTCCCGGATCCGTGATTAGATTGATTGAGTTGAATAATAATAAAAATAATACTAATAATAATGAGAAGGAAAAGGTGGAGAAAGATGAGCTCGTCTCGACGAGATCGCGCGGCTAATCCTGATATCGCGTTTGAAATTATAAACTTTGTCACCGTTTTCTGTGCGCTGAGTGAACTTGTGCTGTGTAAAGTGTGCAAGAAAGGAATGCAGTATGCAATGCTCGGTATGTCATACTGGATTGGCATTTTAGATAAAAGTTGTTTATCAACATCGGGAGTCACGCTACATCGATTTGCTACGCGATTGCTGCAACACAAGCAGCAGAGATCGAGACGTCCTTCTACAGCGCCGGCGATTTTTAACGTACGTGAGTTGCAATGTTTCTACCGTAGTATTTTGTAATAGTTTTGCCACGATAATTCGAGAACCATTGAAGATATCTTTTCAATTTTTTTTAAATGAAGATATCAACTTTCTCTGAACATTAAACCAACGTCTATGTAAGAAAAATCACTATTGTTGTTTTTACAATAAATGTCATCCATTTTTTAACATTTTTTCAAATTTTCACGCGGTTTTTTCAATTTTCATGTTTTTCCAGAAAATATCGGTTCAATCTGTGAAGGAACATCCAACACAGAGAATGCCGCTTGGAAATTGCCAAAAACTGAAACCGTTCACTCAAAATCATGGCAATAAGAGAGCTACACGTGAGACGCGGGGTTCTCTACATCCGCCCATATCTTCCTTAAATATTCATATTATTCAAACCCCAATCACTGAATTTTGACGCCAGAACTCCGATCAAAAGTTGCAAAAAAAAAAAAAATGTATCTATGTTGTTTCAGTTTTTCACAAGTGCTATTTGAATTTTTTCCCACTTTCAGCCTATTTTCGCTGCATAGTCCCCTTAAAATAAAGTAATTGGTATACAGTATAGATGTATGTCTGAAAATTACACCAAGATATCTTTTATCGATATTTTAATTATGTAAATGACAAGACTAAGAACCATTGGATTACCCAGGTCGTGCTCCGGCAAAAACAGCTGACTCATAGGTCCAGCTCAAGGTCAATCTTACACCTCATTGGCTAATTAACGCGCGCGTTAATACAAAAGGTTGCAGCCTTGGGCTCTTGGACCGTCAGGCCCAAGAAGCCATATGTCTTTCGTCTGTCAAGTCACGAGGTGTGTGGACGTGAACCCGTATTAGCCCTTCTCAGCAATAGTAGTGAAATGTTAATGGAAACCAGACTAAAGTCTCGTGCTGATTCGATAATCTCGACTATTCAGTTTACTTCTTGAAATGCAAAAGACTCACTATCAACTAATTTCAACTCGCTTCTGTTAGTTACTAATTCTAATATTTTCGCGAATAGACATTTTCATGATATTCCATTTTCCTTGAATCAAATCAGGTCCTGCCATGATTCAAAGAGAATCAGGTAATATTAAGTGTTCATCGAAAATAATAATACTGATAATAATCACGCTATATTTTTAATTAAACAATCTTTTCATTTATATAATTCATCAATTCAATTAAACCATCGAGTGAACTCTTGAACATTTTCAAACAATAACTATTTCGGCATTAAACCATCTAAATTCTAAATTCATCAAGACTGCGTGGCTGAACATTATCGTTACGAATTCCATTCAACTACCTGTATGAATCGGAGGTGAGACTCTGCTCCAGAATACCATCGACTTAGACCGACACGATGCGACGGCCTTCAATCTCGTCCTCCCATACGAGTGCATCCAAAGATAAGTCCAATTCAAGCAGTATTCTCCAACATTCAGCAAATCCTCGTTTTCACCATTTGATAAACTTTACCTTTCTCTACTATATCAACTCAGAGTAACACAAGAATTGGTGGCGAATTTTAATACTCGTTGCTCAATTAGCAAACATAGAACTGGTGGCAAGCTTCTTTAGCTACTGTCAAAACGAAACATATTGTTTTCTGAGAACTTCAATCGCTTTAGCCACTGCCAAAACGAAACATATTGTTTTCTGAGAACTTCAATCACAAGATTTTGTCACAAATAGTACAAACATATGTCTTGACCGGCGGAAGTACGTCCATGTTAATTCACAAATTCATATCCCGAATAGTGTGTGCTTCTGCAGACGAATTACATATAGTTATAATTTGCATTTTAACATAAGACGTTTATAAATCTAAAAAGAGAGATACAAGTTAATTATGAACGACCACGAGAGATAATAATCGTTCAGCAATCAGCATATATCTTCTTGGTATCGATTAATTTTACCGTTTTATATTAATACAACGTACACATTTCCTGAAGAACGTAAATGATTGAATTTGACTAATTCTACAGCTTCTCTGTATTTGAAACCAAATTCTCTCGTCGACGAAGCCTTTGTATAAATTTAAACACTTTCATTGATTTAATTGTTTCTTTTCGACTGTTATATCATTTATTGTCATCGTTCATTTTTTATAACCAAATCGATTGAAGAATATATCTTATCTTTTACCGATTAAATCATTTTTGAAACATTTATTTTGAACCATCAGCTATCGAATCTTTCATTATTATAAATTAGCCTCAACCATTAAAAAAATCTCACAGACCTGTACAGGACTATAACAACATGCCTCGTTGATACTGCTATGATCCGCTTTGTATTGCGTATACTTCAGCTTTTGAGTTCTTCTTATCTAGGGCATTGCTTGTTGTTGTCGCGCTTTTCACGGCTATTTCCCGCGTTGTTGCAATATCTAGCTCCTTCGACAGCGTTATATCTTTTTCTTCAAATAATCTGATTTTAATGTCTTGATCCCATACAGGGACTGATCTTTTAGTGAGTCAACCAACTTTTCGAAGTTGCAATTCAGCGCAAGTTTCCTTACGATGAGTTGGCAAGATGACAAACGGCAATTAATACCCGGACAGACTGATACAGTACCTCGGGGTTTGCAGCTGACCCTTAATAAACTAATTATAGGATTAGCAGTACAGGTATACAACCATTTATTTATTTTATTTATTAATATATATGAAAACTATTTATTTATTATTTGTTGGAAAAAAGTTGACTGAAAATTTAAAAAGTTGACTACAATGAAAAACAGTTTACTGAAAATGAAATAAGTATTAACCGCATGAAAAAAATTGGATTATTATTAATATTATTATATATAGCAGGCTCTCTGGGGTGGACCATCCCTTCCTGAACACTCCTGGGACATCTTATGGATGTTGGAAATGAAAAAAAAATTAGATCTAGGAAAAAAGCCCGACGAGGAGATCTCCATGGGGACCAGCTCACCGGTGATATAAACTGACGGCGGGACCCCGGGGGGATACAGGTGGACGAGGAGGCCTTAGTCTTATGTGACAGACAACTCATGTTGAAAACCATGTGAAAGTGTGAGGGTTAATCCATAAGCCTGTTGACACAGCAATTTAGGAACTTATTTCCCCCTTGACACGTGATCAAGAGACTGTAGAGTCTTGCGCCAAGTATGTCAGAGAAAATCATATCTTTTTACCAAATAGCATTCATGCAATTTACTTTTGATGAAACATTTTACTGGAATCAGTTTTTACGATTTGATGTCCAATTTCTGGCTGAGTGAGTGAATATAACTGAAAAAAAAGAAATGATTAAGAGGTGGAAGGTAATAATTTTTGGTAAGGGCACATGGTCATACTGACCGGTAAAATGGTGAAATATCTATTTATGCATTTTTTATGTATTTACGAGATACAGCATTGTAAACTATTATACGTACAAAAAAAGTCAGGTAAAGCACACAGCATCAAAACCAATAGCTACCATTGGATTAGGTAACAATACCTTCAACATTACAAAAAACGACATGTGCCATATTAGGACAAGATGCAGGTATATGCAATAGAAAAATAGAAACGAAACAGACATAAAATATAAATATTTAGGGAAATACAGGTATCAATCTTGAAATAGGTATACCTATGTACATAAGAAAGCCATGACAAGAAACAGCCATAAAATATAAATATTTGGGAGAATACAGGGGTAAGTCTTGAAATAGGTATATGTACATAACATAAGGAAGTCATAACAATATATATTATAAAAAATATAATAAAAACGTCCGAAGTATATCACCAAAACATCAACAACTGTGAGGTATACATCCATCAAACCATAAAAAAAACTTATCATTGCATTCATAAATCTATTATTGATCTGCCTATACAAGTTGTCTAGTGAGGAAATGTCTAATATGAGTACCCGTTGTAGCCAAGGAATGGTTTTATTATTGAAATATATATAGATTTGTGAATACATCCGTAATTCCGTATAAGCTTTGATAACACCTTTTATGAGAATATGCACGTGATTTGAGAATTCTTCAGGTGCCCTGTCGAAACTATGGTCATCTAGATCTGCAAAACGGCCTTTATCTTGTGTGACTTTATTAAACACCGTGTTTGAAAGTACTGCTGGGAAATTCTTCTGGATTGGTGGACGTCCCATATTCATGTAGCATGCGTGGCAGAAGAGTTTTTCTGTGGCGAGAAATATTTTAGTCGCGCTCATGCTTGGAATAATTAATCCACCTCGAGACTTCAAAATAGTGAGTGAGGTGCGGTTTAGACGATTTTCCGTTTGACTACCCACCTCACCAATGCAAGGAGCAGCACACGTAACACATTTTATATGTTCCTTGAGCTTTTTCACGATGACACCGGCTATGTATCCGACAACGTGTTCGCAGAACTCGCTGGTATTTTCTGGCAAAGACCACGCAAAATCTACAAATTCTCTGAGGTCATCAACAGCATTATCCTTTTCAACCCTCAAATCATACCTGCGGTATAATCTGGTGTTTTCTAATTCTATATAAATGCTGGTATCATATCCATCTAATTTTGCCGCTTTTTGTTTTCCAGAAGACACGTGCAGGATTTTGGTGTTATCAAGTTCTGCAACGTTTCCATTCGATGACGGAACTTCATGACGTATCAACAGTCGTTTGAACGACGAAATAAACTGTGATACGGTTGAATTTGGGCACGAACGACTTCGCTGTCTCACAGCACAAAAAAAGAGCTCCGGATGATCTTGGCTCATCTTGTAGGGGAGAAGATAGTTTAATGAGGAATCTGCGTACTTCATAAGATCATCAAACATCCCAAACACCGCTCGCACTCCAGAATACAAACCTATGAATCCGGTAGCTCGTCTGGATTTGTAGATCGGCTTGGAGTCCAGAGTTGTTCGTTGTGCAATGTACTTTAATTCTTCCTCCATTCTGGGACGCCAAATTTCTTCATTTGATGCTCGTAATGGAGTCTTGAAACCCCTCCCGAACGGATTTCTCACATTGAGGAGGTTGAAAATACAATCAATGCAGCGCAGAAATTGCACGGTACCTGCACTATTTACAAACTGTGGTAGGTGGAGCTCTTTGTCACAAAATTATACGATCAAACGAACTTACCTTAAGTGAAGTTCGATCGTGATTATGATAGTCGTCTTGTCCTCTAAATCAATAGGTAGTAACGTCAGTTGCTGCTCGATCCGCCACAGATTTTCAAATATTTAAAAAACAATTGCACCTCCATCCCTAGGGGCAGGGTCGATTCTCATAACGCCATTACAATTTGAAGCCGACAAATTGCATGGTCAATAGATCAAAGAGGGATGGGAATGGAAGGGTTGGGTTTGATCTATTCGGACAAGACGACTAGCATAATCACGATCGAACTTCACTTAAGGTAAGTTCGTTTGATCGTATAATTATGCTGCGTCGTCTTGTCCTCTAGATCAATAGGTAGTTGTTCAAAGTTGAATGCAATTTGTATTTAGTACATGTTTAACTGTTAGAATTTAAACAAAACTTTGATACCTGTTTTAGTAAACATTTTATACATATTTTGTCTTTTGACAACACTTAATTAACTAAATTGATAATAGATTTAGCTACACTAGCATTTTCAATCACAGCTCGGTTATAGAAACAAGTAAACACACTCGATTTTGACGTCCAACCTGCAGTTTTACGAATCATCTCTATATCTACACCTCTACGATATGCTGCTGAAGTAGCAGCATGTCTTGTACTATGAGAACCGAAAATGGTAACGTCAACGCCACTTTTGGTCATAACATTTTTCAACCATCTACTAATAGTTTGTGTCGATGCGACTCGATGTGGTTTTTTAAAGGTTAACAATAAAAAATCTTCATTCTGAGGCCGTAATGGTTCTGAACGTTTGATATAATGATCCAAAACGGTTGCGACACACAATCTTGCTCGTTCATTAAAGAACGGCAGTTCTAATAAGGGCAGATTTCTTCCCGGTCCTGAAGTTTTGATACGATCTACTATCTTAATTCTGATTTCTGTTTCAGTTTTCTTAATATTACTTATTCGTATCTTGGACAGAGTTTGAACTCTTTGAGCTGTGACTAGCGCTAATAACATGACTAGTTTTTTCCCTAGTAATTCGAATGACAACGATTCATGAGGCCACAGTATTTTTAGATAATCCAATACTGGTTCAGGGTCCCAGATCTCTTAGTATTTTGATGATTGGGGATGTAAATGAGACACACCACGAAAAAATTTCTTTATGATGGGATGTTGCCCAATATCTTGTGTAGTAATTAGTGCTAGAGCTGATCGGTATGAGTTCAATGTTCCGTACGTATTTACATATCGTAAGCAATTAGTTAAAAACTCAAGAACACTTGCAATAGAAGCTTCAAACAGACAGATTTTCTTTTCCCTACAAAATCGCCACCATAAATCCAACGGTTTTTGATACTGTCTAATCGTTCCCTCCGACATTGACGCCATCATTACCGGGATAGATTCTTGAGGAACGCCCTTCAACTCAAACGCTTTCCCGATAATTTCCCGGCAACCAGGGAAAGCGACTCCCACAGTGGATGACGTTGTCTATAATTGTCAATTAACAAATCATTTCCGGGTAAGAAGTGAATTGGTTCGATTACGAGTGAATTTCTAAATAAGGGATACCATGACTGTGTAGGCGAGAAAGGTACGATTAAAACACTTTCTGCCTTGTCAAATTATTTTACGAATCGTTCTCAAAATCATGGCAAATGGTGGAAATGCGTAGAAATAGAAGTTGGTCCACGAAACAGTAAACGCGTCTACCGTCCAAGCCTCCGGGTCTTTATGCCAGGATACAAATTTGCTACATTTCTACTTTCTCATATGCTCAATTGGCCAACACCCACTCGGTTTCCTTTTGTCTGACTCTTGATTCTTCGTCAGCTTCCTTATTATCGCGAGAACTAATGTGTAACGGTGTTACCGGTCCTGGTCGGTCAGATTACCCTTCGGTGGTGGTTGCACCCCCCTCCAACCGGATGCTCAGAGTCGACCAGGGTCAGTTTTAGGAAGGAGTAGGGTAATTGAAATAATTGGACACGTTATTAAAATAATAATTGTAGTTTATTCAAAGCGTCGCTCGGATCGCTAGGAGAAACAGAAATACAAAAGCGTATGCTGCAATCCACTTGGTTTTTAATAAATAATTATAACTAACATATATATTTGTACAACAGGTCAAAGAAATATCCTCATGTACTAGACAGAGTATGACGGGTAATAAATCGGCGGTGCCGGTACAATGGATATATGTATATGTTTATATATATTTATATGTATATGTATATATAAACAAAGTAAAAAGGTACACTATAGATTATGGTATACTAATATTTAATAAACGGCGAACGCCGGTAACGATATGTATATAAATCGGAACGGTATATATATATATACATATGACGGATCGGTGTATATATTTTGGCGGAAGGCCGGACAGGTGATTCTATGGTGTAATCTAGATGTATGTTGCAAGCATAACCTATTTACACCCTCAACTACGAGTTAATAGTCGCACCTATTAACTGGATGAGTCTGAACTTGGAATAGCAGAGACTGGTTTTACAATGGGCCAAACGGTCCTCCATAAGGGTTGGCTCGCGGCACCTTTGATGCGAGCACCGCACGTGCCTGGCTGACACTTAGGGCCCTTAGGGGTTGCGCGCGGCCCGAAGGGTTCGGGGCCTAATGACGAGGTGGCGGCAGCAGGTCGATTTCAGGAATCGGTTAACGGGTGAACAGGTGTTCGGCCCGACTGCCGATTGCCTCGTCACAAATGCACGATGCGAAAATCCACAAATTGCAGGCTTCGCACCACTGCCAAATTTCTTTTGATAGTGTCGATAGCTACGGGAATTGAATACTACCCATACGGTTTACATAAGATACTGCAGTAGTATAGTCAATGCGAAGTAATATTTCACATGAGTGTTTATTTTTAGCCAAACATTTTAGCCCATAAAATACAGCTTTCAACTCTAGAAAATTGATATGTTCATCGCGTTCTTGGGTACTCCAAAAACCATGTGAACGAATCCCGTTACAAGCTATTCCCCAGCCAGATAAAGATGCGTTACTAAATATTTCCATCTCAAAATGATCTTCTCGTATTGGGTTGACACATGTCATTACGTTATGTGTCCACCAATCTAAATCCGGGTGAACTTTTTCCGAAATTAACATTTTTTTATTGTAATTTTGATCAGATTTTTTGAGTGCTAAAAATTTTTCTCTCTCTAAATTTTTGGTGTATACACTAATACAGTTCCATATCTCGTCGCCGGACACACAGCTACTAGTACGCCGATAAACTCAGCCAATTTTCTGATTTGACAATAACGAATATTTCTGAATTTTGTAACAAGATCGTAAATCTGCTTCCTTTTTTCTATTGTTAACTTGATACAAAAATGTTTTGAGTCGAAAATAAATCCTAGAAATTTAATTTCCCTTGTAGGGTCAAGCTTGCACTTGTCTAAATTTAATATCAATCCTACAGACTCGAGCAATTTTCTAGTTTCTCTAACATTTTTTCTACACTCTTGTACTGTACTTCCAAACAAAATAATATCGTCTAAATAAAAAACTGAAAGTAAATTTTTTGATCTCTAAAACTGAGCTATCGGTTTCAGTAACTTAGTAAATACAAACGGTGCTGTACACAGACCGAATGGGATGCAATTGAATTCATACAGCACATCTTTGAAAGAGAACCTTAAAAATTTTTCTGGAAGAATGCTTTACATGAATTAAAAAGTACGCGTCTTTCAAATCTATTGACGCCATGTGTGAATCTTGACGCATTAATCGCATAGCGGTCTTTTTATCTTCCATTTTAAAATGTGGAGCAACGATAAATTTATTCAATTCTTTCAAGTTAAGAATAAAACGCATTTCACCGTTCGGCTTGGGTATTAAGAAGTAAGGTGAGATGAACTGATTTCGACACTCTTCACATTCCGAAATTGCACTCTTTACGAGCAGTTTTTGAACTTCCGAAACACAAGCAGTCATTTCTTTTGGCGATAATCTAGATTCCCCAATCTTAAACTTCGATTGAGGTGGACTCACACACGGAATAATATAGCCCTTTACACATTGTAGAATAAATGGATCATTGGTCAATTTTTCCCATGCTGGTAAGAAAAAACGTACCCTTTCGGTTACTTTCACCGAGTCTAATCCTTCTGCCGCCGGTTGTTCTTGAGCCCGAAGTCTCTCGATTTCTGTCCCTTCCGCTGAGTGCCTCGGTAATTCGCTCCGGAGGGACGACGGTAATTTAACTTCCCAGCCTGCTAAAAATTCGGGTATCCACTTTGTCTCGAACGAGATGACTGGACTTGAGCTTTTGTTCCAAAATTTTTACGGTAGCCGCTTAAATTTGTTATATCTTTTGAAGATTTTTCCATTGATTTTGCCCTCTTCAGATTTTCTGCGAAATTCTCGCCGAATAACAATATTTTTTACGATCCTATTTAGCCCCGGTATGATGAACGATTTTCTGGATTTTGACATATCGTGATGTAAGTCAGAAAGGATCCTTCCTGCATCTGCTAGAAGTTCTATAAATATTGAAGTGTTAAATTCTTGACTTACATTATTTTCTCCTTTGAATATCTCTGTTAACGCCGCTCCAACAGCATTAATGCCCGCTCCCAGCTGATTTTGTGCTACATATTGGTAGGCATCTTTCTTAACCGCCAAAGGTGACAGGGCAGACTTTATTTCCGGATTCAGTTTTGGGGCTTTGGTAAGACGGCAATTTCCAATTGTCGGATATTTGTCTTGTAAATCCCACTTCGTATCTTTTTGAAGGCCATCTTGCAGAATTTTTGTCCATCGCTCTGCCACTGCCAAATGAATATCGGGACCGAGTTGATATTATATTGCCGGATCATCGCCGAGCAAACCCAAAGTCGATTCATCGAGCTCCGTCGGTGTTGGTTTATCAATAGTCGTAGGTTGTTTTACCGATGACTCAGAACGTGACGGATCTCGCAGATTCCGCTCACCGTCCACTCCGTCTGACTCTCTAACAGAAAAAGGTGTTCTTTGAACACTTGAGAATGGCCGTCTAGAGCGTGACGTTTCTCGCAGATAACGCTCACCGCCCCCTCTGACTGACTCTCTTACAGAAAACGGTGTTCTTCGAACACGTGAAACTGGACCTTCTACGACGCGAACGTGACGTTTCTCGCAGATAACGCTCACCGCTCGTTTCGTCGGTAATTCGATTTGCAAAATCCCTTTGATGATTTTTCGCAACAGAGCGGTTCTGATTAGAACGTGACGTTTTTCGCAGATGACGCTCACCGTTCTCTTTATCAGAAATTCCTTCAAAGTCACTTGACCGTGGACGTGATCTTCTCCTGTTGTGCGGCGATCTCCAACGATCGGAATGCAAATGGTCGTCGATGGGACGCGATCGTCTGTACTCATCTTCCAGACGACGTAATTTGTTCATAAACAGGTCCCTCGTTGGAAACTCACGTCTCTGGGGACTCCTTGATGATTCTCTAGATGATGAATCCATATTAGTGTAATTAGCAGGTGCTAAAAACACTCTGAAAGAATATTTTTCACCACAACTTATGAACACGAAAAATACAACCGTCACACATCGCACAGAAAAACGTAATGGCGTTATGAGGATCGACCCTGCCCCTAGGGATGGAGGTGCAATTGTTTTTTAAATATTTGAAAATCTGTGGCGGATCGAGCAGCAACTGACGTTACTACCTATTGATCTAGAGGACAAGGCGACGCAGCATAATTCAATTGCGTTTGCAACACTGGTGCTTAGTGTTTGAGCTGCAAGATTTGCCGTCATAATATTTTTTTGTAGTCCACATGTGAATTTCTCAAGTTATTCTCAGCTTTAAGACCTTCATAATCTTGGAGTTTGGCTAATTCAAGGATAAGCCTCCACTCAAATCGTCTATCTTCGCCACTAAGTCTATCTTCTACTAATACTTGATAATCACAAAAGAGTTCCGTGCTAATATTAGCATGTGGCACGCATGTAATAAGATATAAACTTTTTCGGAGGGGTCACTTGGATTAGGGAAGTGTGGTTTAGGATCTGGTCAATGTATACGTGCTCCCAAATTATCGATCATGGATAAATGACTAGGCGGGCCATCTAAAATCAAAGATGTCACTTGTATACCAAGCTTTTTCAGGCAAATCAGACTTTCGATAACCAGATTTGCCTGAGTTTCCGCATCAAATCCGTTGACGAGGAAGTAACCTGTAGGCAATTGCCATGACGAATCCACACCCACCTCCATGAAGACTAAAGCATCCTTTGCTTCAGGAAGGTATTCACCAGGAATCACACCAGTTCCCATATCTACATGCCCCCGCTGTTTGCCATCCCGACCTCTTTGAGTACCCTTCTTAATTCCCATTTCATTAAGCATAAGTGGGTAAATCGTACGTTTGTTATTTTTTGCGTCTTCATGTACTCGATTCCATAGGCCATCAAAGGATTCGTTTATGAAATCTGGGTCAGCACCCACAGATGAGTACCATGTTCGAAGGACAGTTGGATGAGAAAGGGCCAGGTCAAATTTTTGGCGAACATAATCATAGGCCTTGGGTGAGTAAGAGTGCAAAGCACCTCAATTCTGGTGGGTGTTTTTCACGAGTTAGTTTTCTAGTACTGTTATTTTTTATCATGCGCAAGGATAGCTCCCGTGGAGCTTCTGAAAAACTATCAAAGCAATCCAGTCCAACTGTACAAACACGACGTTCCTTTCGTAGAGTACCTACCAGTTCTTGTAAGGATTTGACCCGCTTTTTTGAATTCTTGATTTTCCGCCGCTGTCATTATCACCCGGACCTTATGCAAATTCTTCTTTATTCTCATGTTTCTACTTCGACAGGTTTTTGGGGTATCTTCATAATTGAGGTTGTGGAAAAGTAACGTGCGTCGGTGACCAGTACAGCATTTAACTACCGGAGTAGATGTTCTGGGTGTGACATCGGATTGAAGAATACGTCCTAAAGTTTTTGGTGTCACGTTAGATTCAGTAATCTCTTCTGCTTGCGGGACTTCGGCTAAAATAAAATTCAGAACTCTTAAAAATAGGAAGAATTTTCATTCATTAGATTTATTTATATATTTATTTACTCATCTACTTATTTTTTTATATATAGTCTGTAACGATTCTTATGAATATTTTTATATTTTTAATAGAAAATTTATAAAAGAACTAACTTATATTGAGATAGATTAGGATAACCTGTGAATAAAAATAATATAAACACATATATGTATGTATAGAGATCTATAACCCTTCGAAGTTATAGATTTATTTGAAAGTTTTAATTAATTCATATCATCAAAGTCGATTACGATTTGTTTTCTTCCGTTTTCTTGTATGTTCGATGACTGAGATCAATTGTATAAACTTGTTTAGATAAAATAGTGTATTTGAATGATTCGTCATTCATTAGTATATTCATTCATTCACATAGAGATAAAATACGCCTTTGGCATACATATAATAATCTTTTCTACCTTTAATTTGTACATCAGTTTGTCTGTCGTTCTTTTCCATTAATGATAACTTTTCCTTGACTTTTACTATCCGCTGCAGTTGTCCATCAGACTCCGGAATTTATTTAATTAATCATGTAATCTTCAATGACGCATGTCGCCAAATCGTCATATCGTGTAGTTTGTAAATTTTTTCTTTGATGTAGATTCATTATCACTTTAATTTATCTTAAGGAGATGAAATGTTTATTTTTCATTTATCACATTTAAATAAAACCTGGCACTAGGCTTTATACTAATACTTCTCGAAAAATCTCTGGAGAAAAGATCAATATATTTGATGAAATTCAACATGCCAACTACGAGGTATATAATTCAGGTTTTGCTTCTATGGCGTCTTCTCGTAGAGTGCTTTCGATTATGCTTTGGACTCACCCATACCTACTCATACACGATACAAGACTCCTACACACAGGCTCATGTCTCCACGCCTTGCCTACAATACGGAGCTATTGTAGCTGTCACAAGTCATTTATCTAGAATTTGCTTATTCAATCAGTCCTATGGTTAATCGTTTCTGTAAATATTATATTAATAGACATTAATCACATATGTTTCAGAAATAATTACCCAGTGTGCTGAAAACCTCCAGTTCTGCCGAATCAGGGATGTCAGATGAAGTAGAAGGATTTGAAATTACCACAGATTTATTTGCACAGTGCTTTTTTGGATTCGTTTTATTACGGTCTTCATGCGACATTGACTTTTGTTTATACGCTCCAATTTCTGAAACTGAATATTTATCTTAAAAATAGGAACGAAATAAGTAAGAAGATGCCTGTTACGAGCTCAGCCCCTCTTCACACTCACCGCTCATTCTTCGTCCCTCTTATCTATAAACCTCTCCGTTTCACCAGACTACACCATCTCCCATACATCCTGTCCACACCTGACTATCTCTTCTCGTTCCCAGAACCCTGACCATGCACCCTGCTTTTCTGCACTGATTTTCGCTTCGTTCTGCTATTCGAATCCCACTTCTGATCTACACTCTGAACTACGCACCTCGTATAAACTGTTCCGTCAATTACCTGGCAACAAACATAAAACGATATCCTAAATATACGAAGTTATTCAACCTTTATCCTAACCTACGGTTGTCCTAGGACGCAAAAGCGGAGCCGAACCCTTGTTATTCCTTACCGCTCGGGAATAACCGACTAGCAGGTCGTAACATGCCTAATGATTGATAATGTTATTAGTAGGTGATAGGATAACCCTCACCAGCTGTTGTTTTAATCCGGAAAAGATTGCTTTTACCGGTTCGAGTTAGGCAAATTACGCAAACTCCCATTGTCAGTTACGATAGCACTATTGTTGGTGAGCAAAGATTGTTTGTAGAAATGCTCCAAAATTTGAAATAAAGGACTCGCGGCTGACAACGCCAGTTGAATTCCTGCGCTTTTGGGCTTGCTTAAGGGCGTCGCTTGTCGGTTCAATTCGGCACCAATAGGGCCGAAGCCCTATCCGCCATCCAGTTAGTGTATATATCAGTGCGCGTGGTCTACCGACTAAAACCATAACCCCCCCTATGAGGAGTTTCTTGAAATTGCTTTAAACTAGCAGACTGTCGGGTTATTATTTTGACATCCGTGTGAGCGAATACAGTCGGAAAACAACTCCAAATGGTCCTGACTCAATTTGTAGGTTGGTATGTGCGTCAGTAATTTTTTGGCTTCACAAAGCTCGTGCAAAATACCTTTGAGGCTTTAAATTCAGATCAAAAATCCAAGGAACCCCATTTTGCGCTGTATATTCAAAATACTGCGTTCAGTGTCACCTTCTTTCAAACCCAATATATAATCCTTATATTCGTCAAGCTTCGTTATAATTTCAACTTCATTCTCTGAATGGATTGGCTTTTTCAAGCCTGCCTGTGTCAATTTTTTTGAATTGAATATATCAAAAAAAATCATTGAATTTTTCGAGAAATTCTTCAGTGGTTGCAGAGTTTTCGAAATACTCTAGCTGTAAGTTCGTTCCACCGAATTCAATACTGTTTGCAAGGGATGTGCTTAGCACCTGTGTGGTGAACTTCATTTTCATTTTCTGTTTTTTTAAATCAATGTGGCGCGATCGTAACTTATTACACAAGTGAAGGCCTTCTTCTTCCTGTATGTCACGGATCTTTTTGATATAATCCCATAAAATTAATTCGCCGTTTCCATTCATAATTACAAATTTTATATCTCCCAGTGTGTTCCGTACTGACTTGATAACGTGACAAGGATCTGGTATAACGTATACATTTTCTGCCGTCATAGGATGCGAAAATGATGGTTTCAGAGTACCAGGGCCATCGAAATTACAGCCGCGTTGTTTTGCCATTGAAACTTAGCAGAAGCTCCATCAAATATTACCGATATCACTTTTACACCACATTCTTGCAGCATAGTTGAACACTGACTGCCAAGAGTCACTTATTTCCGCGTTTATGCCGGCAGTTCAGAAAAACCCGATCGATATTTTCCAGGAACCGTTTACACATACGAACAAAAATACCAAGGTTTCTTTGGTAACAGTTTGTGTATGACTAGCTATGTTATATCCCCATATCCCCATACCCAGTAAACTTTGTTCCATCGTAATCGATGTGCTGGCGTATTGCCATCTTATCAAAAATTAGAGATCCCAGTAATAAATGATCAACTGTACTGGTACGTTTCTTGATAGCGATAAGAGATTCAGTATTAAAACTGGGCTCTCGATTGACTGATCGATACCAGTTAGATGAAGTTTCAGAGTGCAGTAAGCACGAGTCAAATTTTTGACGGACATCACTTTAGGCGCGTGGTGAGTAGTAGTGTAATATCAAAGCAAACGATCGTAGCTTAGGTGAAAACTTTTTAGACACTATAGCATGCCTGGACTTTATCGTTACTCGTTTAAATAAATCTTGGGTTGACCTAGCTATATTTGTTAACACATCTGGCTCCGCATAGGTGAGTTGTTGATGTTTCTTCAAACCAGACAACACATTCTGCAATGTAGCAATTCGCTTTTTTCTCCGCTGAGTTGCTCGTTTAAAAGTCTTATCCGTCCCTCATAAAGTTCTTCTGATTTTTCGTTATGCCACGTAAGTGCACTTTTGTTGGAGAATTAGCGATGAACGATTTTGATACCCATGTAGCGTTATCAGCAGTCGTATGTTGTGGCTGTGTTTGTGAAGACGCATCTTTCATTTGACATAAATCATATGGAGCTGAAAAGATTATAATTATGGGATCATAATCTGTTATCACAAAAATCCTATACATCTGGACAATTGGGTGGCATGTAAATGAAAATAATAATTTACGGATAACAATTTTCTATTTGTTCTGGTCGATACTTCAACCTGATGCACTGTAAAAGTTTCATCTCCGTTGGAGTGCTTACGTTCGGTTTCTTCAAACGTTTCCTTCTCCAGTCTTAATTTCAGTTTTTTACTCGTCGATTCTTCAACCTCACCGACAGCAAGAACTTCATTTCCTCTAGAGTGCTCAGGATTCATTGTTTTTTTGACAGTCACATTATTAACCACATCATTTTCATCCACAGCAGTATTAGAAATATCTGGAATATTATGTATCTAAAATAATTTAGAAAAACAGATAATTCACATTCCCCTCAACGCTAAAAAACATTTAATATATCTACTTTAATACCAGTTTGCATGAGAACCACATATACATAAAGATATTTAACTTACGGATGGAACAACAGAATGTTAGAGTTCGATTATGCATGCCGATGTACGGTCAAATGAATCACTTGAAAAGTGACAAGAACATAAGTGTGGATATTCGGGTAAAGATGCCTCCGTCAAATTCATTTGATTGATCCATATCTTTCGTTCCTCAATTTTCTTTGGAAAACTAAAATGCATATGCAAATGAAACATAATAAAAGACATCTACTAGGATCATCGCGTCTTCAACTTTTGCACGTGACTTACCGCTGGAATGTTCTCCTAATTTGTTTTTCAATCTCTAATTGAGCCTTGCTTTTTGCGCTGAATTTATTCGTGTTATGTACAAACCTAAACACCAAAATAATAAACAATCCAGTTGAGTAAGAATTTATCGTAAAAATATCAAAACCGTGGTCACAATAGATTTTGATACTTACTAAGCCACTAACTGAAATAATCTCACTTTTAGAAATACGAAACACTACATCAGGCACTGGTGGTGTGGTGTAAACAAATAGTTTGTACAGGTACTATGTCTATATCGATAGTGCCAGCCAAGATGGTTGACCATCGGATTCCCCTTCCGTGTTTTGGGTCACCCCCGCAAAGGATTGTTCTGTCAATAAATCCGTGGTCCATGCCCTTAGGTCTTTGATAAGCCGTGCAGTCCATCTTCCATCCGCTGTTATTCCAGTGTTGCCAGAGCTTCATGGAGCGGGATCGCGCCACAGCTGCCATGCCTGCTCTGTCTATCTCTCGACTTCTAGCATAGATGTACTTTCATTCCTGTGCCAGGAGGTCTATCGGCATGCCCCTACGACCACTATTACCGCGGATTCTGGCACCGTTCTGTACGAGCACGCGATCCTCAACGCTCCTCGGCGTTGGATGGCCGTCATCCTCGTTCTGTACTTTTGTACCGTCATTGCCTCGGCCCATATCTCGGTACCGTAGAGCATGACCGATTGGGCTGTTGTCATCAGTAGTCTCCTCTTTCCCGGTTTCGGGCCACCCACATTCGCCATTAGCTAGCTCAGCGTTGATGTCACTGCCGCTCCCTTGTCGAACGCTTTGCGAATGTGCTGCCAGTAGGTGAGCTTGTTGTCCAGCGTCACACCGAGTTGCTCAGCCGAGCTTTTTGTTCGAACTTTTGGGGATCTCACACTCATCGTGATGATGGTGGGAATCCTTTTTCTCGTGAGCATGACGATCTCTGTCTTGGGTATCGCAAGCTGGAGCCCGTGTTCTCCCATCCACTGATCGACACTTCTCATGGTTTGGTTGAGTTTTAACTCTGCCAGTTCAGCGTTACGGGTGGTGATGACCGCCGCAATGTCGTCTGCGTAGCGGACCAGGCTTACATCTTTCGGCATATCTACACGTCGTACGAGATATTCCAGAGGTCGGGTCCTAGCACCGAGCCTTGGGCTACCCCAGCAGTGATTTCCTTGCTTCCCCGCCCCTTTTCGATCTCGTATTGAAGCCACCGATTACCGAGACCACTTACGTAGTCTCTCACGATCCTCGAGAGGTACCCTGGAACCTCGGAGGTTCGCTCTACCGCCTCTAGCACGTCGCTACATCTGGCCGAGTTGAAAGCGTTTCTGACGTCCAGTGTTACGAGCAGGACTATCGGTCTAGCTTGATGGCACGCCTCGTTTGTTTTCTCCACAGCATCGACCACCTCTATTGTGGCGCTGATGGTGGAGTGGCCTTTTCGGAAACCGTGCTGCTGCTACGACAGGTCCCTGTCGGCCTTGGCAGTAACTTCTAGCCGTTGTTCAAGCAGCTTTTCGAGCAGTTTTCCTGCTGTATCGAGCATGCACAGTGGTCTGTAGGACGATGCAGAGTCCCGGTCCCCTTTTTTCTTGTTTATCAGCACCAGGCGTGCAACCTTCTACCGCGTAGCAAAGACTCCTGCCCGCAGGCATGTGTTGTACATGTTAAGTCGGAGATGTCGGCTACGGTCCGAGACTGCTTTCAGTGCCTCCACAGGTCTGCTGTACGGTCCAGGCGCCTTCCTGTTTTTCAGCTCCTCTTCGCTGAAGATCGGAATCTCCGCCGTTTCTGGACCGCGGGCCTCCTCTCTAATGGGGTGTGTGGGGAACAAAGTGTCCACAATGTCCCGCGTTGTAGCTGCGCCCAGTCGTCTACTTGTGTTCAGTGAGCCGAGCTTCTGAGTCACCAGCTTATAGCCCTTTCCCCAGGGGTTCTGGTCAATCTTCTCACACAGCGTCCGCCAGCTGCGGTCTTTGCTTCGCAGAATCGCGTTCCGTAGTTTTTTCCTCGCAGCTTTGTGTTCCGTTGATCTTTCAGCAACCTCGGGCCTGATTTGGGTGCTTTGTGCCCTGCGCCTGAGCTTTAGGCACGTTGTCCTTAGATCTGCGATCTCTTCGGTCCACCAGTGCGCGTAACGCTTACCGCTCCATTCCTTTTTTCTCGGCATCGACGAGTTACCAACCTTCTCGATTACCTGCATGGTGCACCTAACGACGGTCTTCACGCATTTTCTGCCCTCTTCGTTGGTTCGGGCCAGTGGGATGTCTTTAGCACCTTCGAGTAGGGCCGTGGCGAGCTTCTCCAGATCTATCTTGGATGTATTCCAGCCGAGCAGGCGTTGGGGCGGACTGCGTTGCGCCGTGTTACCCTCTTGTAGCTGGAAGGTAATGTAGTTGTAATTACTATACCGGTATAGTCATCTATTACCCCCCACTCTGTGGCTCGGGAAATCATTTATAACCAGCATTATGTCCGGTATAGAGTCCCCGAAGCCGGGTCTGCGGTAAGTGGGCGTCACTCCTGTGTTGAGGACTACAGGCCAAGCCGGGCTGCCATTTCCATGACTGGTTTTTCCCTGGTGTTAGGGCGCAGCATTTCCCAACTCGAGTGCTCTGGCGTTAAAATCCCCCGCTACCACCAGGCCGTCAGGTACTTCGTGGAGAGCGTCATCTAGCCCGTCGAGTTTTTCTCGGAATGCTGGCACTGTGTCATTAGGGGATAAGTAGCAGCTGAAAAAGGTGGTGCTTCCATTCGTGGGTTGGGGATCCATATTGCTGCAGCACCCAGCTTGTCAGTGTACCAGTTCGCACGGGTTCTGTTGCGGTATTGCTCGCTTACGATAACGAAGCGGGCTCCTTTTTCGTGGGCGAGTGGCGTCAGCAGGTCGTCAGCGACTTTGCTCCCGTTGAGGTTGCCCTAACCAGATCTTCGTCATCTTCGAGACATTTTCTTCGTTTCAGCCTCCAGGGCATCTCTGAAGATCTTGCATGAACCTGATCCGTTGACGTGATCCGACCGTCTTGGATCGTCATCTTCGGCGCAGAGGCGCACCAGGGGCTGCACTCGAAGTTCCTTGCCTTCTGTCCACTCTGCCCGCATCTCCAGCACAGGTTTTCTCTCTCTGGGTCTCTACATTTAGATCTCTCTTGATGGCCTCAGCTACCTCTTCAGGGGTGGCGAGTTCGTCGAGGTCTCGGATTTCCACCGTCTTCCGGCGGCTTAGGCTGCGCACCGTGGCACTTTACCCTAGCATGCCTTTGATAGTTTCAGCAAAGGCTACCTTTGTATTGGGTCCTAGCTCGACGAGAACGTCCCCGTTCTGCGATTCTGTTCTGGGATGGAAAGTTCTGCGGATGGATTTGACCTCGGCTCCTATATCAGCTGGGTTAGCCTTTCTGCGAATTTCACCAAGCACGTCGGCGTAAGATTTCCCTTGCGCTGGTTTAATCATAATAGCTTGGAGCGGTGGTTTTCTTTGCTCTTTCCGGTTCGTACCGCTTTTGGTTGCACCTTCAGGCTTCTGTTGCTGCGGCTGCTCCTTTCTTTGATCGTTCATCTTTTGTCGTTTTTTGCTATACGACGTTACCGTCGTCCACTCTTCTTCGATAGAGGGGTCTTCGCCTCGGGTCTTCTTGTCGACTGGGCTGGGCTGGAGGCGGCACGCTTCTGTCCCATGGCTGGGTAGGATGTGGGCTCTTTTAGGGTGCTTGCGGAAGCTGGTGTCGTCTCTCTGGCTACGGATTTCGGGTGATCCTTTTTCGTCTTGAGCCAGTTTTTCCTGTAGAAAGCAACGACGTTCATAGCTTCTTCTATCTCCACCAGTCTATCTTTACATCTAGTGAGATGTTCCACTGCCTTGTAGTTGTAGCTTTAATTTTTTAATGATTTCCCGGCATGTCCTCTAGGCTTTCTCTTCGTTCAGTCTCATCTGCGTGTTATACTCGCGCTTTGGTGAGGAGGTTGCGGTGCCCTAGTCCGTGCCGGATGCATCGCTTTCCCGACTCTGATGCGGAGTTTCATTGCCAGCAACTTTTGAGGAGCCCTATTCTAGCCCCAGAGGCCTGGGGGCTTTGTCGTTCGCAGCGCCCTTCTCCAGTCTCCGGTTTGTACGCGGTATACAGCAGGGTCCTTTGGATCTGTGAGCTCCTTGCAAATGGACTAATGACATTCCCGGCTGTTCCGTGTTGATCCTTCACCTCTCTACAGCATTCCGCCGTGCTCTTCTCGAGGCTTCCTGATCCCTTCGGGGTCCGTGTAGGTGGCCTTCCAGCGTGCAATTGGCCTCCCCCAAAATCCACGAGGCTGGCACCGACCACCGGGGCTTTTACCTGATCGGAATCGGTGGTGAGATTTTCCCCCTTAGGGGTACTTACTTGGGGTACATTGTTTTCACGCGCATCTGCCATAGTTAGTTTATATTCGGGATTCCTTCCCCTAGCTGGTTTTGGTCCGCCCTGGATTTCATTGTTTTCCTGGTACGCGCCATATCTGACGGATTTTCCCCTGTCCGCCAACTGGGGAGGCGTCGGATACGGGACCAGCAACCCGGCACTGGATTATCATCATCGTTATCGTCATCGTCATCATCATCATTATTATTATTATTATTAATATCATTGTTATGGATATGATACATATGTGTACGAGGGGCGGGAATGTTGAAATATTTTGTATAATGAATATTTTATTATTATTCTGAAAATATATACAAATTATGTTACATGTCTGTTCTATTTACCCAACTGTGGTTTGAACTGTCAAATCCTAATCACTTCACATACAACTGATTCCTAGTTTGCGTAATACTTTCTGCACCAGTCATCCTGCACTCTCTCCCGCTTCGCTCTGCTAATCTACACACTTCTGATCTACCTTCCTAACTGATCACTTCGCCTCGACTCTCAAACACTGTTAATATATTGTTACAAAGGATAAAATCACCCGTTTTACCCCCTTTTCTAATGATCTAGTAGTCGGCATGTGACGCAAGAAAACTAAGTCTTCTTATGTCATCAAATGAATAAGGTTGCTGCGTCAACCGCTATTATTGTAAAAACAGATCTGTTTCAGACTTTGAGCTGATAACACGTTCTTTACCCCAAATACATTTTTCTCAAAGCATATTTCTCATTTAGCGCCTTTTAATTGCTCACCTAACTAAGCTTCTTACCCTCGTTTTATTCGTTACACCAAAAAGTGTAACACTGGTGTCAGAATCGGGATTTAAAGCTTTTCTTTCGTGAGTCAATTCAGTGCGCGAATTTGAAGATGAGTGTCAGTCGTTCGACCCGCTCACGCCGCCGGGAAAGTTGTGGAGATAGCCCCTCACTGAGAGGAGACCTACAAGTTCCCGAGCCAACTTTTGCGGCTCCAGAAGCTGCACCGACGGTGACCCCTGTTACAACACCTTCGACGCCCACCGTCACCGCTTTAGACCTTCTGAAGGTCCTTCAGGCTCAACAAGAAACAGCTGAACGTCATCAGCAGCATCTGATGGATCTTCTACAGGAACAACAAGAACAGCGTCGACTGGATCGCGAGGCCCAGACACGCTCAGAAACACAAATCATCGAGCTATTCCAGTCCACAGTGTCGGCTCTTCAAGCTAAAAATCAAGCTCAGGAGTCTGGAGAACCGGTCGCTACTCCCAGAGTTTCCCCGGTACCCACTCCCAGGATGGTTCCTATCCCGACACCCCGGACTTCTCCTCGCCAGATCTTTTCGGATCAGGCTCCCCAGGATTCAAGGTCTGTCCCTTTTATTAGAGAACTTGACTGTTCTCCGATTTCGAGACCTAGAATAATAACCGAGACCTACTTTCCCGAGCCACCATCAAATGCTCAACCTCATTTCCCACAATCAAATCAAATAGATAATCAGAGAGTATTCCAAGTCCCCTCTCAAACATGTGAAAAACCTATCTGTGCGTTAAAACCGCCTATTTTTGACGGAAAAATTCCGTGGGCAGAATATGAAAGACAATTTAATACAATTGCTAGACATAATCAATGGGACTCCGCCATGAAAGCTCATAGCCTTGCCTCTTGTCTTAGAACGCCAGCTTTGAATGTATTGACAGCTTTGTCAGAAGAAGAAATTTCTGACTTCGAAAAGCTCAGCTCCGCGTTGAAATTAAGATACGGTAATGATCATTTGACAAAATTATATACTGCTCAATTACAAACTAGAAGACAAGGACGAGACGAAGACCTTGCCTCTCTCGGACAAGACATAGAGCGACTGTCGCGAATAGCTTTGCCAGACCACGAACCGTCACGTAATATTTTAGCGACACAAGCTTTTTTAAACGCTATTAACGACCCGGAAGTTAAAATGGCCGTTGGAACGTCGGGTTTAACTTCCTTACGAGAGGCAATGGCCAAAGCTCTTGAGGTGGAGGCCATGCGAAAACAATATTTTGGAGCGAGCAGACTCCGCCAAGTACAGGTGGATAATAACACCTCTATAGAAAAGAGAGGTGGTCGCTCGGAAGAGACCGAGTCTCATAACCCGAAAAATAATAAAAATTACCATAATAATAGAAATTTTAAAGATAAGAATAGTCGCGGTTCTTCTCAGAACTACATTAAAAGACCTCAGTACGTCAATGACAGAGTAGACAATAGATTTACTACCCTCACTTGCTTATTTTGCAACCAAAAAGGCCATGACGCCAATCACTGCTTCGCGTTAAAACGCAAAGCAGAGACACAGACGCAAAGCTCAAATTCAAACGCTAATAATTGGCGAAATAGTAAAGTAGCCAGGGAAGATAGTCATCAGAATTCTAATCCCGACACCTCGACCATGGCTATCTCAAAAAACTAGATTCAGATGATTTAGGAGGGCGAAAATCATCGCAGGTTGTTAGAGTAGAAAGCCCTTTTGCGACTCAGTTTTTACTAAGGAGTTTAAGACAGTCTGGTCTTTACGCACGCGGAACTGTCAATGGCGTTGACTGCCTCTGGGTAATTGATACCGGAGCAGAGGTAACCGTTGTTCGGTCGGATCTTTTAAAATCTGACGACCAGACTGTTCCCTCTTTATCTTTGCGAACAGCCACTGGAGAGACGACCCCGGTTTTGGGAGAGGTTATCGTGCAGATTAACCTCTTCGGATGTATCGACTCTCCACACAAGGTTTTTGTCGCAGATATCGAGGATGAAGGTATTTTGGGTTTAGATTTCCTCACAGCTCACGATTGCGTGATTTCCACCAAGAGGAATTCTCTGACGTCTAACAGCCGCGAAATCCCTCTCTGCTCGAAGAAAAGAAGAGTGTACTGGACTCCTCCAAGAATACGAGAAGTAGAACTCTCCAAAGACAATCATCAAAATCTGCTCCCTTCACATCTAGAAAATCTTTTTGAAAAATCGTCGACCACGCTGGATTTACAACAGAAGGAATCCTTTAAATCTGTTTTATTTAAGTACGCAGATTCTTTTGCAGTAAACAGCGGAGACAAGGGGAGATGTACGTCGGTAAAACATAAAATCGACGTCGGAAACAATCCTCCAATTAAACAAGCTCCCCGGAGACTCGCTCTCAACGGCAGAGAAGAGGTGAAGAAACTCGTTGAAGATATGCTGACCAACGACGTAATCGAGCCTTCTTCCAGTCCCTGGGCTTCTCCGATCGTCCTGGTCAACAAAAAGGACGGCTCCAAGCGATTTTGCATAGACTACAGGAAGCTGAACGACATAACCAAGAAGGACTCCTATCCTCTCCCCAGAATCGACGAAACGCTCGATCTGATTGCTGGCGCGACCTGGTTCAGTACCATTGATCTTCAAAGTGGCTACTGGCAGGTTGAGATGGATCCCCTGGACAAGGAAAAGACAGCTTTCGTCACAGGGCTAGGAGGATTATGGCAATTTAAGGTAATGCCTTTTGGCTTAAGTAACGCCCCGGCTACCTTTGAACGGATGATGGAGACTGTTCTCCAAGGACTCACAGGAAAAATTTGCCTCGTTTATTTGGACGACATAATCGTTTTCGGGAAAGACTTTGAAGAAGAAGTGTACCACCTCGAACAAGTCTTCTCCAGGTTAAAACAAGCAGGCCTAAAGATGAGTCCAAAGAAATGCCATCTGTTCCAGAAAGAAGTCAGCTTCCTCGGTCACATAGTCTCCGCTGAAGGAGTGAAGACCGATCCCTCCAAGATCGAAAAGGTCTCTGCTTGGCCGACACCGACGAACAAAGAGCAAGTTCAGAGCTTTTTGGGTCTCTGCACTTACTACAGAAGATTTGTAAAAGGTTTCGCCACGATAGCCAAACCCCTCCATCGTCTCACAGGAATCAAGATTCCATTCGATTGGACTCCGGAATGCGAAGAAGCCTTCAAGAAATTGAAAGAAAATCTTACTTCTTCCCCGATTTTAGCCTATCCAGAGGTCGAACTTCCTTTTATTTTAGATACAGACGCCTCTTTGTCAGGGATAGGTGGAGTCTTGTCACAGATTCAGGAAGGTCAGGAGAGAGCGATTAGCTATTACAGCAGAGTCCTTAGTAAAACCGAGAGGAACTATTGTGTAACTCGTAGAGAACTCTTAGCTGTTGTTAAAACCGTAGTCCACTTTCATCATTATTTGTACGGGAGGAAATTCTTGATTAGAACAGACCATGCTTCTTTAAGGTGGTTACTTTCGTTTAAATCCCCCGAAGGTCAGGTAGCTAGGTGGATTGAGAGGCTCGGACAGTACGATTTCGAAATTCGTCATCGAGCAGGTTTACAACATGGAAACGCTGACGCTCTTTCTCGAAGACCCTGCGAAGAAACGACAGATTGTAGGCAATGTATTCGCCTTAAAAAATACAGAGATCCTCCTCCTACAATACGGAAGATTTCTCTTGGAGAAAACCTCGAAGATTGGAAAAGATCTCAACAAGAAGATTCTACTCTGTCTCAGGTTAAATCTTGGAAAGAAACACAAATTCGCCCAGACTGGCAAGAAATATCCTCAGCTGAGTCTGACGTCAAAATTTACTGGGCTCAATGGGACTCTATTCTTTTAATAGACGGAATATTATACCGCAAATGGGAATCCGCAGACTTGAAAGAGATCAAGTGGCAATTTTTGGTTCCCAGAAATCGAGTTCCAGAAATTCTTGCTCTTTACCACGATTCTCCTGCAGGTGGACACTTTGCCTCGAATAAAACTTTAGGCAAGATACGCGATCGTTATTTTTGGCCACGATGTCGTGCCGACGTAGAAGACTGGTGTCGGAGATGTCAAGTTTGTACGTCGAAGAAAGGACCTCGAGATAAAGGACAAAGCTCTCTCCAAGTTTACAACGTGGGAGCTCCTTTCGAGAGGGTAGCAATGGATATCCTTGGTCCTCTTCCTATAACCTACAGTGGGAATAAATACGCCTTAGTCATCGCTGATTATTTTACCAAGTGGCCCGAAGTAATTCCACTCGCCAGTCAGGAAGCCTCTACCGTAGCTCAGGCGTTCGTAAAAGAATTTATCTGTAGACACGGAGTACCTCTAGAAATACACACTGATCAGGGCCGAAATTTTGAGTCAAGCTTAATGAAAGAAGTTACTCAAATTTTAGGGGTTAGAAAAACTCGTACTACTCCCCTCCATCCTCAGTCTGACGGCATGATAGAACGTCTGAATAGGACTTTACTCCAATATTTGTCGTCCTTCGTAGAGCAGAATCAGAGAGATTGGGACACCTGGATTCCTTTTTTCCTCCTGTCTTATAGATCTGCGATTCACGAGACGACAAAACAGACGCCCGCTTGTATGCTTACGGGGAGAAATCTTCGACTCCCGTCAGATTTAGAGAAAGGCCCTGTTCCCGTGCAAACTCAACCTCAGACAGATTATGCCTCTGATTTACAACAACGCCTAGAAGAAATTCATAATTTTGCAAGAGAAAGAATTTCTATGGTTTCAGATAAATTAAAAGCTCGCTACGATATACGAGCTAGAGATTTAAAATTTAATCCCGGAGATTCTGTCTGGCTTTTCCAACCTAGAAGACAGAAAGGAAAATGTCCAAAACTCCAACGAAACTGGGAAGGTCCATATTTAATAGTTAACCGGATCAACGATGTCGTTTACAGGATCCGAAAAACGCCTCACTCTAAAGAAAAGGTCGTACACCTGGACCGTCTAGCTTCGTTCGAGGAACACACTCGAACGGAATCACCCGGACCTGGAACATCCTCCCAGGTTAGACCACCTTTGAATCAACCCTGAGAAAAGTAAAGAAACTTCGAGTCTTCTTGTTTTCTAGTCTTTGATTGATTGGGAATATAACCTTCCCTTCGGAATTTCACTCCATAAGAAGAAGTCACTTTCTATTATCATCGAAGGGAATATCGGATGCGGGAAGACAACCTTTACTAAAAGATTCTTGTCGGACCCTCAGGTTTGCACCCTATTAGAACCCCTCGATCAGTACCGTGATGTTGCCGGAGTCAACTTATTACAATTGATGTATGAAGACCCAATTAGATATTGCTACCAGTTCCAGCATCACGTTCAACAAGTTATGTACGATAGACATCTTCTTTTAACCTCTCGGCCTGTCAAAATTATGGAAAGGTCGATGTTTAGCGGCGATTGTTTTATCGAAACTCATCGCAGGTTAGGAAATCTTCGAGACTTCGAGGCTCATCTACTCAGAAAAAATTCCGCTCTTCTCATTCAAGCGTTCGAACTCGGAGTAGATTTAATAGTTTATTTGCGAGTTTCCCCAGAAACCTCTTTTGTTCGGGTTAATTCTCGTGCACGCAAGGAAGAAACAGAGATTCCTCTGCAATTGCTTAGAACTATTCATGAAGTTCATGAAGATTGGTTAGTTAGAGGCATTTTTTCTTCCTTACCTGCCCCCGTGATAGTTATCGATGCAGAGAATACAACTGAACAGATCTATTTAGATTTTACAGAAAGACTACTCTCCAATCTCTACTAATTAACACAATAACAAAGAACATATGAAATTTTATTTTATTTTATTCAAAGATCTTTTAAAATATGGGATATTTCCATGATTTTTTTTATCGAATCTTTAACCTCCTCACAAGATTCACACATATTAGTATTTCTTTCCAAGGTGATTAGTTCCTCATCGCAATCCATACATTTTGGTCCATCTCCTCCAAAAGTGATATGAATACATAGTTCTTTAATTTCCTCTATTGGAACTTCGAAATGGAAACTATAAAAGAAAAATTTTTGAAGTATTGAAAGATGAAAAATCCTTATTCTTTTGAGAATTTGTCTTCAAGACTTACAATCTTAATAAGCAGCGTCGACACCTTATGCCGCATTCCCTCCGAACATGAAAAGCATTTAGTTGCCCACATTTTAATTTAGCCCATTCTTCTGTGAATTTGGTTGCTATAATCTCAGCAGAAATTTCGTTGAAATCGGAAATTGAAAATTTTTTTACTAAAATAGCGGCGTTAATGAAATTATGTCTCGACATTTTTCGGCAGACTGGAGGATTCAAGTTTTGTTTTGAAGAAGCTTTTGTTCTCGCGTCGGTTTTTGTTTTCTTCTAGAAGATTCTTCTCATAAATCGAGTTTTGTATCAGATTGGCTCTGATTTCTTTGTGGTTTGAACAGAGCCGCGATTGTTATTTTTCATGGTCGATAAGCGATTATTTGATTTTCACATTTTTCTAACCCATGTGTCAGTTTTTGTCAGTACTTTTTCAGGTTGTTTTATGACATAACCTGATTTTCCTTCACCTTCTCCTGGAATTTGAGGATGACTGAAGGCCCCGATTTTAAAGAAACACTCAACGATAATCCAGATAAGATCGTTTATTTTCTCTTTTAAAAATAATAAAATTTATACGATCCGTGCTTTTCTCAAATTCACTTAGCGAATTCGGATTGGTCTGCCTTCACTCACGTTTGTCCTCCCAATCTAGGGTGTGCAGTTTCCGAAAGAATTCGGGACCGGCTCGCCTCCTTTCCTCTCCCTCGTTCCCGAAGGTTGAGAAGAAGCCCTAAAAACCTCCTAAGGCCACCGTCGATTTGGACTTCTGTTGGAACCTCTCCTATTTCCGTGGTCCTTTTCCCGGACCATTTTGACCAAATTTGGATTTTCCTGATTTCCGGAATTTGGAAACTGGCCGTTCCTTCGGATTTTACACGAAGCTATACACTACACACTTTTTACACTGACTTTTGTGAAAACACGGCACATCAAAGTTTGAAAATTCAGTTCAATGCTCGACTATCTGCTCAAGGTTTTCTGTGGTTTACCTTGAGACTGTGGGCAAATGCCAGATAGCAGAAAGGGAGTCTTTGAATTTTTAGAGCCACAGCTCCGACTCACCTTCAAGCGTCGTATGCTAGATCAAGATCGTTATTGTTTTAATTTGTTCGAGTCGGGACGACTCTTTTCCTCAGGGGGGAGTAGTGTTACAAAGGATAAAATCACCCGTTTTACCCCCTTTTCTAATGATCTAGTAGTCGGCATGTGACGCAAGAAAACTAAGTCTTCTTATGTCATCAAATGAATAAGGTTGCTGCGTCAACCGCTATTATTGTAAAAACAGATCTGTTTCAGACTTTGAGCTGATAACACGTTCTTTACCCCAAATACATTTTTCTCAAAGCATATTTCTCATTTAGCGCCTTTTAATTGCTCACCTAACTAAGCTTCTTACCCTCGTTTTATTCGTTACACCAAAAAGTGTAACAATATATAAAACCTATACCAGTACTACGCATCCGTTAAGCCTGATTGCTCACCTTCCCGGTTGCTGTTAAGCGTAGGAGCGAAGTTGGACCAAACCGACATCTATTCCTACCGCTTGTGAATAGACGACTCCCAAGTCTCTACAAATTTTTTTTTTTTTTTTTCTCAATAGTAAAAGTAAAAATTAATGAATGGTGTTTTTTTCCCCAATTCATAGGAGTGAACAAAATGAAAAACACTTTCATCATGAATCTCGAGTGGAGAGCCGATTTTTAAGAACAGAAATTAAACTATAATAATGTTTTTTACCGTGTTATTTAAAAGTGTCCACCGCCAAACTTTGTCAGAAAATGTCTTCTATACTCTTTTACACTCAAGAATTTTTTAATTTTTTTTTTAAAGTGGTGGAACATTATGAAAAAAAAACTAATTTTTTTCAAAATCTTGCGTTAAGGGGACACGGCAGTGAAACTTTAAATTTTTCGATTCGCTTAAAACTTGAACTTATTATAAAGCTCTATAAAAAAACTCGTGGTTTTGACTCGGTTCTAATCAGTTACATTCCACATTGCAATTTCCATGGTAACTTTTGTTCTCTACGCACTTCTTATGGCCGTGGCATTTTTTCAGATTTTTATGATGAGAACTGTGACGCAAGGAGCTTTTCGAAAAACACCACTTTTTGACGTTATTTTGAATAATAACTGGACACATGTGGAACGGCACTGATTGGAACCGAGTGAAAACCACTTGTTTCATGGAACTGTATTATGAGTTCAAGTTTCGAGCAAATCGAAAAAGTTTTAGAGTTTCACCGATGTGTCCTTTCAACCCTCTGAAGCATAGTGGGAATCCACGTTCCCATCTCGATTTTCATGAATTTTTCTAATCTTGTTTAAATTAAGATTAGGCTCAGAGGAACAGTCCAAGGACAAGACCCGGTCTTATAACATGAAATATATTTGAAAAACTACTATGATAATTATAGTAAATAAAAGGGTCAATAAGGAAATTGCAAAGGAAATAACTAAGGTTTCACAACCAAATGCCCGGTGGACGGAACTATCTGAAAAGAAACGAAACAGTATTATTTTGTTGTTGATTGAAGAAGGTAGTTTGGTAATGCAGTCACAAATGATATTCTCGGAGGTGAGTAGATGTCATATTCAGAATAAAGCAGGTATGTATAGAATGCTTTCAATACAGTTAATGATCAAGTCGTTTAGGGAAGATAGCGCGAACTAGGCGCTCCGGACCAGGTGCACGAACTTGGTGCAAGCAAGTACAATGCATGAATTAAATGTGCACGAACTAGGTGCCTTGGGATAGGGTGCACGAACCAGGTGCCTTGAAAATAGGGTGCACGAACTAGGTGCGTTTGGGAATATGCACGAACTAGGTGCAGTTTGACTAAGGCCTCGACGCTGGTCAACGAGAAGTGCCTCTCGCTCCGTTGTGGCGCTTTTATAAGCGGCGGTTGGTCGGATCATAGAGCGCGCAGCATTCGCTCGGTGACGTCACCGATACAGAAGTAGTGACAGATAACTTCTCTTGTCCCTTGCCGAGCTATACTTTCAGTCAAACGTGATCATTCATTCATTGTCTGTAGGAGTGAGTTTGTTAGTGTAAGTCCATATAAAGAGAATTTATTGATTCTGTTACATTGCGATATAATACGAATGCTAGGTTCCTAAACAAATCTATTCACTTTTTTACGTATTCAGATCCGGTTTTTCGCACTTTTTTGTTACTTTAGTAATAAACGAACATAAAAATACAGTCTAAAGGTGCCTCTCTACATATGAGTAAAATCTGAGAGTTGCTCTCGAGAGTACTCTCATGACTGTTTCCACGTGAGAGTATTCTTCCGCGAGTTTCACTCTCGCGAGTAGCTCAGACAGTAGCCTGAGAGTTACTATCACAAATTACTTTCTGGACGTTGTCTACTAGAGAGCGTCTGCAATTCACGAGCGACGCGACGTCAGTACCTTTCGAGATGGCTTGTCAAAAACTGCAACGAGTCGCAGCAGACATAACAGTTCCGTTTGAAATTCGAAAAAAGCTAAAAAAAAATAAAAGGAGTTGCTGGGTTAAACCGTGGATATCACGGAGACTGCAACTTAGTGTCACTAATAATCTCATGCGTGAATTGAAAATAGAGGACGCGTGTCGAAATTTCATCCGAATGGCCGCAGTTCGATTAGAAGAATTGATAGAATTGGTCGGTCCGACTATTGCAAAGAAAGATACACGGATAAGATAAGATATTCAAGTAGGTTCACGTGCGTCGTGTCATGATCAAGGTGCCTGTCCACATGAAATTAAAATCTGAGAGTTGCTCTCGAGAGTACTCTCATGACTGTTTTCACGTGAGAGTATTCTTCAGCGAGTTTCACTCTCGCGAGTAGTTTAGACAGTAGCCTAAGAGTTACTGTCACGAATTACTCTCTGGACCGTGTCCACGTGAGAGCGTCTACAACTCGCAAGCTAGGCGACGTCAGTACTTTTCGAGATGGCTTCTCATAAACTGCAACGAGTCGCAGCAGCCATGGTAGTGACGTTTGGAATTCGAGAGAAAAAAATACGTGAAAATAAAAGGAGTTGCTGGGTTAAACCGTGGAAATCACAGAGACTGCAACTTGATGTCACTAATAATTTCGTGCGTAAATTGAAAATAGAGGGTTCGTGTCAATTTTGAAATTTCATCCGAATGACCGCAGTTCGATGAGAAGAATTGATAAAATTAGTCGGTCTGACTATTGCAAAGAAACATACATGGATGAGACAAGCTATACCACGTCGTAGGTCCACGTGCGTCGTGCCATGATCAGACTTTGGAGAGCACTGTCACAATTCGAACCAGGTTCGAACCTTTGCGAGTAACTGTCAGATAGCGCTTTTGAACTTGTTCACTTGAGAGCAAGCTCTCGCGAGTCTACTATCGGCGAGTTTGACTTTACTGCTTGCGAGTAACTCTCAGGAGCATGTCCACTGGCCAGTACTACTCTCGAGAGCGACTCTCAATAGTTTTACTCTCATTTGGACAGGCACCTTTATTAGCATAATTGTTTATAACATAAGATTTATAAATAAACAAACTACAAAAAAATTACGATTTTTTCGAAAAAATTCGTCTTTGAAGAATCTATCCGAGGTAATAACTTGAAATTTAGCGACAGTGGGTTTTTGAGGTCGCTGATTACGAATCCTAACTCAGATTTTCATAATGGCGGATTCAATTTGGCGGCGAAAAATTTAGAAAATTGTGGATTGTTGCTGAAAATGACACATAACTTGAATCCATCATTTTGAATTTCGCAAATTGAAAGCGGATTCATAATCAGTGACCCCAAAAATCCCCGCGTGAGAATTTTCACGATTTACTTTAAAGGATTCACGCAAGATTTTAAACAAAAAATTATTTTTTTTCCATAATGTTCCAGCACTTAAAAAAAAAATGAAAAAATTCCTGAGCATAAAGGGGTACAGAAGACATTTTCCGACAAGGTTTGGCGGTGGACACTTTTAAATAACACGGTACGAAAAATTATTATAGTTTTATTTCTGTTCTGAAAAATCGGCTTTCCACTTGAGATTCATAATGAAAGTGTTTTTTTTATCCCGTTTACTTCTAAGAATTGGGAAAAAAATCACCATTCATTAATTTTGAATTTTACTATTGGAAAAAAAATCGAAAAAAGGTTTTTTTTTCGAAAATCTTCAAGACTGTTTGAGATAATGAGCTAAAAATTCAGCTGGATTATTTTAATGTGATGTCAAATTAATCCCCCAAGTGTCAATCAAAGAAGTCGCCGGGGCAGATTTTCCATACAAACTCGGTTAGACCTTTTATACGTCGGTGGATTAGTATTTTTCTGTACTGATTTACTTACATAGCCACCCCACTGTATTCATTGTCGGCATCACCTGAAAGGACGCATTTCCTGGATTTTTTTTAATTGATCCAACGTGTTTACCAATCGATTTACTGATAACCTTCCGCCACCAAACAACATCCGATAGGAATTTTAAGACGAACCCCCCTTCCGAAACGCCGCCATTTTGAGCCAGAACTATCGTATATACTCTATACCAGAGGGCTGACACTGGCAGATAAATCCGACTTGGCAAATGTCCTCGCCGCACTGTGGCGCTGGTAGTTGTTTGCCAGGCATATATATATATATATATATATATATATATATATATATATATATATATATATATGTATGTTGCACCGAATTTGCACGGATATATCGGAGCATCAAGAGCCAAAGGCTGTACAGAATAGCCAACGCTACGGAGTGGAGATTTCAAGAACTACAAAGCGGGGACAAACGCTTGTTCGATTTTTAGTACAGGAATAGGTGCCAGTGTCACCCCCTTGCTCTATACTCATATGATGTTTGTTTCTATTTGATGTAATTAATTGCAAACCTGCCTCTCCTGATAGCAAACAGTAAGTTCCAACGACAAGAATTTAACACCGAATTTATTTCCAGGAACGGGGAAATGTTTGAAATGTGAGAAATTTGAAATTGTTTTGGCGCACCTGAAATTTTTTTTCTTTGAAGTGATTATATTTTTCGCATGAAAGTACCACATACTAATTGTAAGTAGGAAATGTGCACTAAATAAACGATGTGAATCGTGCGCAATAAATTTGATCATAAAAATTAAGATTATTGAACAATAAAAATATGCAAAGTATATTGGTAACAGGCCGCACAAGTGCAAGAATTTAATCAGCTTCTAATTCTAGAACTACTGGCGTCTGTCCGTCGGAAACAGACACATTGTGCCACTTAACGCATATCTTGATATCTTGTCGTTGCAAGTGTATAGTAGTAGGTGGTGATGACTTGCCATGTGCTTATCAATTGTGAGAACAGTAGCCGCGTGTGTAGATGTGTCACTTTGCTTCAGCGTCTGTGAAATTTAAAACGTGTCTTGGTGGTCGAAAACAAGGTCCCAATAAAGTTGAAGAATATTGAATCGGAAGGCTGCGGAATGTTCAAGAATAACTGACTAGTGAGAGGTTAAGTAATACGCAAATACGTCAGAAAGTTACAACTTTGTTGATAATAACAAAATTTAACAATTGTGACGGATCAGTTCAGTTCAGTGTAAAGTAATAATTATTTTTCATTTGGTACAATTAATGCAAACTATTTTATACTTTAAATTGGATTCTGAACTTGTCCGTGATACACTCTGACATATTACATGTATAATGTTGCATTTCTACCGATTCTCTTGATTAAATAAGGTTGGATTACAATTATTTTTCAGTAGTCATAAGAAAGCTTTTTTCTTACCCTAGAATTAAACTTCCAGTCAAGGCCATTGTTTTTAAATCACCTTGAAATATGAAACAAGTTCAATGACGCAGCAGCGGCTCGTAATTCCCTTAGTTTCCAGTAGCCATATAGGAGTGTTCTGCAACTTACACGATGAATTAGGAATTTGGAAAGAACGTTTCAATAAAGAAAAGACTGCACTGATAATTTTTTTTTACTATCGAAAGTTACCCGTATCATTTGTTTTTCATCGTAGTGCGAGTCATCGTAAGCATTTTCGAATTTAGAAAATTTCTTCATCCATTTATCAGAGTTCAGGTATTTTTGATTTTGAGTACATTTTTAAAAGATATTTATGCATACTCAATTGAGTGAAAGATTTAAAATTAATCAATTTTGTTGCTCTGAGTGTAATAACTCCAGTAAATAATGTTATTAATACAAAATTGAGCTTTTATCAAGTATTACAAAGCATAACTATCCCAGGAAAACTGTCGACCTGAGGACACTGTTACGATTAATTTTTATAAAATAAGAAATTTCGAACATTTTGACAGTGGTAGCAATGTTTATGGAAACTCTTTCACGTCAAAACACACAACCATTCCTTTCTTAAAGTAACATGATTCTTTAATAAGGGAACTTGAGTTTTTTTTTTCAAATATTCCCTAATTCATGAGATACAACTCTCGTGTATGTTGAAATACGAAACTTTACTTACGTAAGGCAGGATTCACTATACCCCATTATTTCTGTGTTAAATCATTCTTGATAGATTCGTATCTAATCTATTCGAACTATTTATATTCTAGGGAAAGCACGAGATATATTATAGATTTGACTGGTTTCAAGGTATTCTCTTTTCAATAGTTACCTACAACAGTTCTCCCTAACCACGTTTCGATGCATTTAGCCCATTTACCTGTAAAACAACATGAGAACAAGCACTTCCTCACAGTGAGAATGCTGTGAATTTATAAAATTGATTAATACCAGTTTCATATCTTCAAACTCCTGCTTCGAGAGAACGGAAAGTTATTGCATTCGTCACAGGAAAAAAAATTCCAAGCTATCACTGTTGTTTTACTTTTGAAGATCTTGCATATCATTGCGAATTATTTCGGATGGATTTTCTGTGCGTGCGTGTGTGTATGTGTGTATAAATGGGGTATTCCACGTTAAATAGACAAATCAAATTTTCACCATCTTTTTTAATCAGCGATTTTTCTTATGGTAAATTCTCTCTGGAATATATTTTTTTCCAAATTCCCTCTTATTTACATCAACCAGCACAAAATTGTCTCTCATTGTGGTTGCACCTGCAAATGCAGATGATGGTACTCCATTTACGGTACTGAGTATCAGTCAAAGGTCAATGCATGATAAACTTTCATCTGAAGATTAAACTGTGGACAGTTGTATTTCAGTTCAGTTTCCAGAATTATTGGACATACTGAAGGTTTACAAATTTAATCTCGATGTGGACTGGAAAGCATAAAAAACTAATTACAAGATAGTTTTACATTGAATATTTTTAAAATTATTATATTGGTAGTTGTGATCATTTCTTTAAAATTGAAACAATAAGAAATACTAGAATTACGAACGAAGGCCTGCTGATGGATATACATTAGCTTGAAGTAAAATCGAATGAATTTACTACTCTCTCAATGTGGATCAGTTATAAATATACCACTGGAGAAGATCAGTGTATAGTGTATATGCACTGGTTTCTTCGAGTGCTATACTTATAACTGGGAACAGTGAATTTTCAGTGATTCAAATATGAAGTATCGATATTAAAGGTTTTGTTTATAATATAATTATTTTGAATCCTCGTATTTTTAAAAAGAGCTTCGTAGTTTACGTATACAACAATTTGATGAATACCAAATGTAGAACTACCTTATGACAATTTTAAGAGGATACCTTAGTCTTGAAATCAACAGAAAACAAATAATTTTTTTCTCGTTGAATATTCTTGCAATGTGAACTTTGAAGAATATCTCAAGACTGATATGAGCCGGGAAATTCACTAATTGCTGATGTTGCAAGATTTGTTAAGTTAAGATTCGCTTCTCAATATATCAGGCCTGGGAACATAGCAACACGTAAAAGAGACCGCAACTGTCCACAGATTACAAAGATTGGGTATAGAACATAATCTGAATGACGAAGGACAGCTGAATAGCTCCCACTAACTGGCGACGAGACGATAATATTTAACAAGATTGTAAAAGATACGTATCAAAGATAACGCGATTATTTGAAACGTACGTTTCTTGACACAGCGTGATTAATGCCTTGAGTAAAGGTAATATTATTGACATGATCTTGCGCGATTACACTGGAAATACTGGTTGTTTTGAGTTTATTATAGCTGTTTTTGCTTGGATGAACCATTTGTAAATAATAAAGTAACGAGCATGTTTTTTTAAATGCAAAATGAAGTTTTTTTCAAGAAAATGTCACGTGGGCAATTTTTTGAATTCAGGAAAAGACAATCGTAAACCAATAACCCATGACATGTACCTATTATTTAACCAAGCGTTAGTAGATGTGTATTCGATCAGTAAACCCACCAAATCATGTTGTTGACTTGTTGTCAAATCATGATCATGATGTTGGGTGGCTTGAATAGGATGTGCTCCAAATCCGATCTGCTTATGTTGAAGACTACCAGTTTCTTGGACATAAGCTTCTTGTCATGAACGATGAAACATTGCACATCCAGGATTATCTTCATACAGTACGAGAGATAGCGACCAAAACCATGTCTTATAACAAAATGGCTAAAACCGTGTAAGATTGATAGATTATATGACCCCAGACCCGACTAGGTGGGTAGTAACGGTCAAAAGTGTAGCATCTTCGCGGAGGTCATATCACAAAGTGTCTGACATTGAAAATGTACATAGAGTTTGTTATTTTATTACTAAAATTTGCGTTTTCAGACATTTTGCGCATAGCGTTTGACCTGGGTGTATCTTCAAAAATGTCAACAAATCTGACCCCCAAGTGACATATAGCAGCACTGTTAATTTGTGTCGTAAATCATTGGTGTGGATCCCCAGATTACAAAAATACTGTTTTCAGACATTTTCAGTGTCACCTAAACTTATCCGATTAGTTACATGCTACATTCAATTTGTCTGATATCATTTTTTTAGACATTTGAGCAACGTATTCAATCATTTCCGACCAATTTCAGACATTTTGCCATGTATCACTTAGGTCAGATGTGTTGAGATTTTCGAAATGCTCTGAAAATGTAAGGAGAGTCGATTTTTTTCAGAAAATTGATTTTTCCACATCACATGACCATTCTTAAGGGGTCATTCATTAATTACGTAAGGGTCCCCAGGGGGAGGGGGGGTTAAGAAAATCTATGCATGCCTTTATCTTGGGGGGAGGGGGGGGGGGGGGGGGGGGGGGGGGGGGTAAAACCCATTCTTACATAATATTTTATAAGTCGAAATTTATTATTAAAAATCTATTTCTATTTGGGATGCTGAATGATTTTTTCATTCCATAATGTGCACTTCGATTTACATCTTATCTTACAAATTTTTATTGTTTATTAAAATTTAAAAATATTAAATATGTTCATTTTCATCCATTTTAAATGTCATAAATAATAATTATATCATAGTAAATTCTTCCCGCGTATTGATTTTATTTTAATCATTTGGAAAATAAAAAATTATTCTGATACTATTCGTTTAAAGATTGTTTAACTGATTTACGTTTGTTCACTTAAGGATTATTTGAAAACTTACTTTTAATTATAATAATAATATTCCAAAGACTAGATAGTTATCTAATAATATAAAGATAATCTATATGTGATAGTAATGATAAAGTATAACCTAAATTATCTGCGAAAAAATGAAAATCTTTGATTCACGTAAAACTGTGAGTTTTACCGTAACTGATCTTTTTCTAACAACGTTTTATTATTCAGAAAAACGAGATTGAATCTTACGTAAGAAAAGGAAGAGGGGGTTCGAGAAATCTTATGTATCCTTACATGGGGGTAGGGGGGGGTCAAAAATCGTCAAAATCATCCTTACGTAATTAATGAATGGCCCCTAACCTATAAAAATAATTTTCAGACGTTTTGCAGTGAGTCATTTTTTTGGTCACATGTTTTTTTCAAGATGGTCTCTTGGGTCCACGCTACACTTTTGGTGTCTGAAAACGGCGTTCTTGGTATCTCAGAACTATTATCTAACTACATTTCGAAAATCAGACATTTTGCTAGATGTCACTTAAGTCAGATTTGTTGACATTTTTGAAAATGCGCTCAGATCAGATGCTGCACGCAAAATGTTTGAAATTCGAATTTTCGGTCATATAATCTATCAGTTTTATACGGTTTTAACTATTTTGCTATGTAGCGAGAACCCTAGTCACTATTTCTCGTACTAATATTGTAGAGCGTTTTTGCAATCGTGTGTTGATTTTTTTCTGAAGTTTGGTAGAAGACTGACTTTCAGCCTCTTGCACATCTGTTTTAATTTCCTCATGGATGAATTTGAAAGAAGTGGTGGGAATTAATTTTAAAAAAGTAGTGGGTATTAATTCTAAAGATGTGGATCGGATGACGGATTGCATTGAGCAATTTTATGGAGAATAACTGCACGAAAATTCAACTTTATTAAATTCTTCCCCGTAGTACTTTAACTGCAAAAGATTTTTCTTTGCCACTGACATATTTTGGTCAGCTGATTCAAATCTTCTTGCAGAACCCTCGAAATTCTCGGTGGTAAGATGACGTGTATTCTTCATCAATCGTAGCCAGAACACGTATCCCAAATTCTGTTTTGCCAAGTTTTAGATTCATAACGTTGTATATTCCACCAATATCCAGTTCGGACATCTTCGTCGGCTGGCTTTCCAAACATCTGACGAGGTTGATTTTTCTAAGATCATTGTGTTCGGCGAGAGTTTCTTTTTTCACAAAAGTAAGAATAGGTCGTGATGAGAACAGAATGACTGTTGGGATAATCCGACGTTTTAAATACCATCCACCTCTCGCCATGATTTCCCATCAAACAACACTCAACACACATTCCATAGGGAACTCCGATTTATTGCAAATTGTACTTATCGAGTTCTTCGTCGATACATTAAGTACATACTTTAAAGCTGACACTTCTCGGAAATTTTTCTCTTTACGAGCACCATCATTCCGTACCATAATTTTCATTTCATTGGAATGGTAATCGTTGGAAAATAATAAAGAAAACGTAAACTATTCGAAAACATGTTTAAATCTGCATGCCTTTATCAATAGCTTGAGCGAATGTTGAGGTTGAGAGGTAAAGTGTTTGAGTACGACATAACGAGATTCAACCTGTAAGTCTGCCGAATAACAGTTCGTTATATCCTGTGGGAATTGCCGTGGAAGAAATGATTAGAATACATAATTCTGTGGGATTCGATTGCTCACTGTGAGATTCACGCGTATCAACCGTTTGCATATATTCAAACAGACAACCGTTATTTTCAAACTTCATATTTTCTCCATTTTAAAAATTAAAAATTTTTAATAAAAACAAATAAATGATTGAACAAATTGCCCATCGATAAGCGTCTTATTATCAGAAAGCAAACATCAGATAATCGTATGGTTAGACAGTGCGTAAGACAGGAATCAGTGCTGACCCCGTCGATATGCCACTACTGTGGGTTAGAACTCTTATATCCTATCTACTTACTGTTCATCAAACAGGAAAAAGTATAAAGGTTTATCAGTAGAAATAGGAAAAAAAAGTATAAACAAGAAAAATTTCAAATTTCATGAAATACAAAAAATGTGTACAAAATCTTTTGAATAAATAAATGAACTCGGAAAAACATAATCGTTAATTTAGAAAAAGTAATAAAGAAGAGGTATAGGTTTGTCAATAAACAGTTGAAAATACATTTACCTCCGGTAGAATAGGAAGTTCAAATGATAGCAGACAGGACAATTTTCTATGCTTATCCCTTGGTTATAAAATCCAATAACATTCAGATTTTTTTATCGAGTGGTTTTCGAGATCATTGGGAGAGTTGCTTGGATAGACCGACAGACCTATAGACAGAACATTTCTTAAAAAAACATGTTTTGCCGATTCTACAGGTTCGAAAACGTAAAGATCCGTTGTAATTAGACAAAGTGATTCTCGACCAAAACCAATACTCTCACCAAAGGTGATAAAAGTAAAAATATCTGTTACGATATCAGATAAGGTTTCAGTCTAGCACAGATCCCGCCTTTTGGAGCCTCGCGCCCAGGGACTGCTACGTCATCACCTGTCACGTGGATAGTTCTAGTAGTAGATAGTCAGGGATTGTATCAACTCTCCCGTTGTCCAAGGTCAAAAATAAAAGGGGGAAGTCAAATTGAACGTCCGGCCCTGAGGGGGCTTTCTCAGAAAAACTAGAAATATTCATTACAAAATTATGATAATATAAAGAAAATTAAATATGACAAAAATTCAAGCGAAGCCTAATAATAAGAAACAAAAAAACTTACTTACATTCATTAACGGCGAGAACTGCTTATACTGCTATAATCACAATCTTGGTGTACTTTTCCCGACTTTTTCGGCGATTTCACATACTCTGCGGTGTAAGTTTTGAAAGCTTAACTTAAGTAATGAGAAAATTTTCATTATCTGTCAATTATGCAGCGGAAAATTGCTTCAATCATTCTGATGATTAGTTTCACAAAATGTTGCTATTCACAGTCAGTGATGCCGACGACAAGTTTCAGGTAAGTACCATTAGGTGAAATCATTTCGAAAAATTAATAAAAACTTGCTTGATTCAGACATTATTTATTGCTTCATTAACAATATAAACACGTATAAGAATTTCTCCAAAGCAACTGATGTTATTTCATGAAAAGTAAAGTAAATTCTTTCTTTGGGTAAAAGATTCACACTGAAGATACATTTTTCTCAACTTCTGGAACAAGCTTAATGCATTTTATAATCAAAAAGCTGTCAAGGTTTAGTGAAATATGTTCATCTGTGCTTGATTCATAGAGTGCGTACAGTGTGCTCCAAGATATTTTTCATCACATGTGCGTGCAGAGTGGGGCTTTGCGTAGCAGTTCAGCGAGACGAAAGTGGCCAATTTCATTTCACAATCAGTATTGTAAAGGTAGGTTCGTGCACGCGCAGTCCACAATTGCTTTACTTTTGACCCTTGGAAAATCATTTTCCTCCTTAGGGCGAAGAAATTGGCAACTCGCGTCCCGCGAAACTGCCAGGCAAAGCCCCACCACTTTTTATTCACCTGTTACAAAAACTATCGTGTGTGACTTAGGCCAAAAGTTGGCATTCGCAAATCGTGTGATTGCCGCCTTCGCTTTGCTCAGGCGCAAGTTCTCACTCGTAGCAATCACCAACTTCCGTCTCTTGTCACACAATACATATTTGAGAATACATGTTATTTTCTTATTTATTTCTACGTTATCAATACCATTCGTCACAGTGCCGCAGTGTGATCAGGGTAAACAGTCATAAACCTCTGTCAGACGCATTATGTGGCGGTTATAAAACTATCTCTATATTTTGCGACATGGTGATGGTTTTCACTTGTGAAAAACTAGTGGCATATAATTAGTGAGTTTGATACCACCGTCAGTTGACCTTGGTTTAATACAAACGTGGAAACTGTGTCAAGGCTTATATTTGCCGATATACAAATCTTGGAGCCATACCCTCTAGTGTGAATGACAGCGGGTACACCGATAACGAGTTCTCAATCTCCACTACGTAGATTTTGAGCAAACAAACAGTAAGAATGAACGTTTCTTGTTGACATTCTCAACCTAAAAACCCTTTAGATATATTAGACGTATTTTTTCATGTCTTCACTAAAATATGAAACCTGGAATCAGCCATTGTTCAGAGGTAGACAAATTTAACGTCGGTTTGTACACTTTTCATTTCCAAACAGAACTAAACACTTGTGTATACACACACAGGCAGTGTATCTTACCAGGTGAGCGTTTCATGAGTACCAATTATGATGTAAAGAGCTGAAATACTCACACAATCAGCTCACGATTATCAGCTGTACTCTGTGCAGTTAGGAGCGGGACTGCGATTTGCTCAGAGAATTGTCGGAAATAACGGAATCCAATTTCAATTGATCGAGTTGTTGGCAACTACTATAGTACAAATGTTGGCAATGTAGCGGACTTATATTTGGCGTAAACTGTATTATATGAAACTCTATTGATTTAAATTCAATCCGTTTAAAACGTCGGAATTTATTAAAGTTTATTGCGGGTCACTCTTATTGATTACAGCGTACAACAGTTCGATATTTTCTTTGCAGCTACTCCGAAAAAAGAAGCCTTGATTGATTTGCAATTTGTGACATAATCATGTCGGTGGCCGCTACAAAATCAGCCAGTGGTAAGTACATTTGATTTTATGTAAATTTAAATAAATTAAGTATTGGAAAAATATTGAGTCTGGAACATGGCTCGATTGAGAGCTATCTCAGATTTGGCAGGCAGGGGGGTTAATGGGATTAGTGTAGAAAGAATATCGTGACTGGCTGTCCATGACGGAGATCACAAATACTGAATACATCGTAGTTTAAAAGCCAAGAATCCTCTAGTGATTTGTCAATCCCAAATAATCTTTAACAATATGCATTATAAACTCCTCTGAACCAACTTGAACATGATCAAAATGATTTGTTTCTTTTAACTGCAATGCTTCCTCACAAATTAAAGTGTCTATATGTAATATCACATCACTTAGTATTCAGCCACAGTAAATTGTCAAACGCCTGCCAGTGCGAAATTTATTAGTATTAAAACTGACTAAGATGCAATCATTTTTACAGAATTATTCCACTAATCCATGCGTTATGGATTTTAAGCGAATATTACTTGACAAACTTCTTTTTGAGGAATAGATCGCTCTAGATTTTTCTACGACCACCACTGTTATAACAGTTCATTTAATTTAGAAATCATTTGGCCCCAATTAAAAGCGAACATTTAAAAAAATATAGAATGGTTTTATAGAAATCTGTGGCTAAATTATTTTCTAGTTTTGAAATACTAATAATGATATTTTTATATGAATTGTTGCATAACATTTTTAATCTTTTTTTCAGCCTTGGTCTGATATCTCATTGTTTTTTCATATCTAAGCAATGTAAAAGTTTATCAAAGAAAACTAATGACTATTTTCTTAAAAAATTCTAATTATATGGATAGCTTGTCATTTTTTTTTATCTACTCCAATTGACTGGGTATATTTGAACGACAGAGTAGCTACCCAAGTCTGAATGCGACAATTTTTGTAAATATGATCATGAAAAATATTCAGTTCGGAATTTTTGCTTGAAAATAGGTGCTCGCTGCTTTTTTCCGGTTGATCAATTAATAAGAATAATCAAGGTGGAGGCGCTGACCCATGCGTTTGCAAATACACTGAATTCTGAAATGCCTAACACTCACCGTTTTGCTTACGCAGCTGAAGAAAGCTCGTTTCATATTTGGTAAAGTACTGAAAATACTTCTCAATCAAAAAGTCAGTACTTATGCTGCATCGTCTTGGCCTCTGGATCAATAGATGCGCCTCTACCCCTAGGGGCAGGTTCGATTTCCCACAAGGCCATTAAGTTTTCCTGTGCGATCCGTGACAGACGTGTTTTTTGTAATAAATAGGTTGTGGTGAAGAATATTTTTTTATAGTATTTCAACATTTGCTAAATGCATAAAAATGGGTTCATCGTCTGGGAAAACATCAAGGAAGCCTCGTAGACGCGAGGTTTCGATGGGGGACCCGTTTGTCGATAAATTACGTGGTCTGGTATATAATTACAGACGATCGCGTACTATCGACGGGTGGCGTAACGCAAAGTCGAGTGACTTTTCAGAAAGTCTGATAAAGAGAACGGCCAGCGTATTGCTGTTAATCACAGACGAACGTCACGTTCTAATCGGAACCTCTCAGCGAAAAATCGAAAAAGCGGTTCTCATCTCGAAGTTCCGACAAAATGATTGGGGAGCGTTATCACCAAGAAACGTCAATTCGCGTCGTAGACGATCAGTTTCGAGCATTCAAAAAACACCATTTTCTGTCAACGAGTCAGGCGGAGAAGGCGGCGAGCGAAATCTGCGAAATCCATTGCGTTTTGAGGCATCGGTAAAACAGCCAACGGCAGATGGTAAACCAGCATAGACGCAGCTCGATGAATCTATGCCGGGTTTGCTCGGCGATGATCCGACAAAATACGTTCAACTCGGTCGCGATATTCACTTGGCAGTGGCGGGGCGATGGACAAAAGTTTTGTACGACGGCCTTCTCAAAGATCCGAAGCGGAATCTTTAAGGAAAGTATTCAACAATTGGAAATTGCCATCTGACCAGAGCCTCAAAACTGAATTCGGAAATCAAGTTGCTCTGTAACCTTTGGCATTAAAGAAATACTCCTATCAATATGTAGCGCAGAATCAGCTGGGAGCAAGCATTAACCCCTTGAATGTCAGGCGAAAATGAGATCTGCGTCTCACTTTTGTGTTGGAAAAAAACTTTCATCGCTGAATCCAAATCTAAACTCAGATTTTGAAAATTCAAAATGGCGGATGCGATATGGCGGACGTGAATTTAAAAAAAAGTTCGCTTCCAACGAAAGTAAGTTTTTGAGGTCGCTGAATCTGAATCTGAAATCGGATTTTCAAAATTCGAAATGTCGTATCCAATATGGCGGATGAAAAGTTCAAATTTAATCAAATCTGTACACAAAATGCTACCTAGGAATTTTTGGGGTCGCTGATTACGAATGTTGGCAACATGAAAATTTTTTTTTTTTTTAATTTGAATTAGAAGTTAGATGTAAGCATGTAAAAGTAACTTCAGCGCATTATGGATTAGTACGTGTAGCTGTTCTCGAGTCGCTTTGTCGTTCAGTTTGAATAGTGTATGTTTGGTTACCACACAACATTGTTATATTAAGTTTATGCGTCGAAATTAAATGCGAAATGTTATAAACAACAACTCTTTTGTAAGCGAGCCTTAATATTACAATATTGCATAGAATATTTATTGCGAAAATGTAAATGTAAATGTTGCGTCCGACATGTAAATTAATTTACGAAAATTAAAATAACAGCGATTGCTAAAATGGAAGGTGGCATGTTTTGATTGCTCAAAAGCCAGTAGAGTTAATTTTTATAACACCGGGAATATTTGAGCGACCGCAGAAGTTGAACGTCTCTCTCGTGGTTCGATGCTCGCCCGCGAACGTATTCGAGCACATAATATGTGTCGTCGAGTACGTATCGCCAATTCAGCTTCAGGAGATTTTTCCTTAAGGGCTATAAACCTCCCGGGAAATTCATTTTTCTGAAGTGCATGCAGGTCACCCTAAACGGCACGAGGAGGCCGCAAGCCAAGCCGGGGCCGATAGGCGGGAGAGCGGAAGTGCGAGCAAGAGAGAAAACTTTCGGAAAAGCGAGGGAGCTAGCGGCGCGTCAGGCCCAATAAGAGCAGCCTTCTAGACCGAACGGCGCGGCAGCGGGAGAAAGTTGCGGTGCGCCGGAGGCGTGCGGTTAAGGTGCCTGTCCACGTGAGAGTAAAATCTGAGAGTTGGTCTCGAGAGTACTCTCGTGACTGTTTCCACGTGAGAGTATTCTTCCGCGAGTAGTTTAGACAGTAGCCTGAGAGTTAGTGTCACAAATTACTCTCTGAACTATGTCCACTAGAGAGCGTCTGCAACTCGTGAGATATGTGATGTTACTACTTTTCGAGATGGCTTCTCATAAACTGCAACGAATTGCAGCAGCCATGACAGTTGCGTTTGAAAGTCGAAAAAAAACTGAAAAAAATGAAAGGAGTTGTTGGATTAAACCGTTGATATCACGAAGACTGCGACTTGGTGTCACTAATAATCTCGTGCGTGAATTGAAAATAGAAGACGCGTGTCAATTTCGAAATTCCATCCGAATGACCGCAGCTCGATTAGAAGAATTGATAGAATTAGTCGGTCCGACTATTTTTGGGTCTACGTGCGACGTGCCATGATCAGACTTTGGAGAGCACTGTCACAATTCGAACCAGGTTCGAACCTTTGCGAGTAACTGTCAGATAGCGCTTTTGAACTTGGCCACTTGAGAGCAAGCTCTCGCGAGTTTACTATCGGCGAGTTTGACTTTACTACCTGCGAGTAACTCTCGAATCAGGAGCATGTCCACTGGCCAGTACTACTCTCGAGAGCGACTCTTGAGAGTTTTACTCTCATGTGGACAGGCACCTTTTAGACGTTAGTCAGATCAGCTCCGATTATAAGCGACGAGGCAAGTCGTCTTTTATACGACTTAATATACGATATATTTATAAAATAATTCTTTATGGGACTTTGATATTTTGCTCTCTCTAATGATCTTTATGTCTGTCTCTATCCTTGTCTATTTTACTATCGATCGCTCTCCTCAATCGCGACTCGTTTCATATTCGACGAGACATCTAGCAGATGTTATAGAAGTGCGCGGAGCATGCTAAGCGCGCTGAATTTAAAGAGAGTATATTCTCTATACACAGGTTGATGCGAGAAATTAATGACACTGGGGTCAGGGCGGCTAGGTGGTCTAGTGGAGTAAGTCTCCGGTAAAGCATCTCTGGATACCAGGTTCGATTCCTGGCTCTGTCGTTAATTTTTCAAGTCAACCAAAAAAAATATTCGAAATACATTTTTCTATATATTGCAACGTGATTATTATTTAAAAAGGAAAATAGAGATAATTCTTGAGGGAGGGATAATCACGCTACCCTACGGCGCAGGTACTGATCTGATCACGGAATAAAACGATAATTAGAAAAAGAGATAATTGTTGGGCGCCAGACGCAGTAGCGTCAGTGATACGATAATTAGAGAATACGATATGACGAAATAGATCAGATTCTACGACGGTTTTGCACAGCTCACTCAGCAGGTAAAGATAATGGTAGAGGGAATGGGTCGTATCCAATTCGATAAAACACAATATTAAAGAAAATGGTAATAGTATCAATTGTATTGAAAAGGCAAGTAAAGAAATTCAGGTACAGCCAGAGATAAAGTTAATCCAGAGATAGCACGGTAGCGATACAATTATTCAAGTAATTTAGCGGTATGAAGCGGGTGATCGCGATACTATTACTCGGTGTAACAATCAGCAAGTTTACAAAGCAGATAAGAAATAGGCTAGCATGCAATGCACAATCTAAGGTTCTTAAACTAATTGTCACAATTCAAATCAAATAGCAAAGTATGGCGAGAAAAATATGATCACATAGAAATACAGAATAATCGCAGCAATGTGTAACAATAATGAGGCACGATAATAGATAGGAGCTACGAAAATACAATTAGCAAAAGAAGGCAAGAGGTATTATAGTTAGTCGAAAAGCAAAAGATATTATAGTTAATCGAGAAGCAAGAGATATTACTGTTGAATTAAAGGAACGGGTTGGTAAATAAATGAGGGTTGTATATCTTTAATTGATAAGTATATTGACTAATGTTATAAACTATATACATCGTGCTTGAAGAACGTTTATTGGATACATGACCATCTCGGCATGACTCTGCTGATCGACTTGAATATTGGCGCTCTCGGCGCTCACGCATGCATACACACACATACATGCTTCGTGCATGCTCGTCTATACTCGCGTTATATCCGCACATTATGTACGCGCATTCTTACTAATTGTTCAAGACGGGCAAAGTTACTTATTTTCCAATAATTACAATTAATCGACAACAAGAGATATAACAATTAATAGAAAGGCAAGGATTACAAGTCAGTTAGATAATTCGATACTTGAAGCGAAGTCAGAAATAATCAGGTATAGCGAAATAATATAAAACAGGTATGATAGAAATTACAAGAGAAATTACGGTAGAAATTAGAAGAGAAATGAGAGAAATACGTAGGTTCTAGCTTGCGATATATGCGATACGACGAAATATTATAATTACGATAAACAAGAAATAGATATCTTGACGTGTCAAGAACAGGTATTATAGAGAGAAGAGTAGTATAATGCGATATATTACAAACTAGAGATCTACGGACAAACTACGTAACAGCGGTATTAGCAAAGAAAGCGGTGAAAAAGGTGTTATTCGGTACGGCACAATACTCCAATGTCAAAAGAGAACAACGGCTATACCGCGCAGCGATATAAGATCGCGCACGCGGTACGCTTACGATATAATTTATCCAAGATATTCGATAATAATTAAATCCAAAAGATATTTGATCATATTCCAATCAGCAAAATATTAAGAAATCAAAGAAACGATATTTGAGAAATTATAAAAGAGATACAGAGAGAAAATAGATATTAGATAGCGAGAAACGAAATAAGAGACAAAATTAGAGACTTTATAAGCTAATTGATTTAACAATCACTACTGAGAACAATAAATCAGAGATTCAAATAAGATACGGTATTCAGAGATATTCTACGAAAGCATAAGTAAGGCGCTGCTATTCAGCGATATCAGGAAAATCATTCAAACAAGATAAATCAAGGAAATAGATAATAGTCACTACAAATAATAGAAAACTAACCAGTCGCGAAATTACTTGCAATATTCGATAATAAGGGAGAGAATAAGATAAGAGATAAGAAGAGAATACGATACGAGCCCACGTGGCTCACGCAGAGCAAACTGCGAGATAAAAGAGAGAAAATCGATAATAGGTAAGAAAAGAGAGAAAAAGATATAAAGCAAGTAAATTCGTAGCTTCACAAAATAGATAGAAAAAAAACCTCACTTACGAAGATAGAACAGAGATAGGCGGAGAAGCAGGTAGTCGAAAAGCGGAAAGTAGCAAGCACTGAGTCGTTAGAATACGTAAGCAGAAAATAGCGATAGTAAAGTGTCACTGAGTGTAGCGAAAGCACGTCTGTAATTAGCGCTAGCTGGACGTAGAGTGTGAAGAGACGAGCGGCGATCCTGACGATCCCTGTCGATTTTCGGCGAGATTTCGTCACGTGATCCTTTTCCGGTGTTCGGTGATCGATAATTGGGCCAGAGGGTCACGTGGTACGGGTCAACAGGTGTAGATGGGCGATAGTCCATTCCTGGGTGTCTTCTCCTCCCACGTTGTCATGTAGAGAATTATCGATCCGTCGAGTAATACGTGGGAGGGCTATGGTCAGCTGCTTGCGGTACTCGCGAGAGGGGAAGGTCTACCCCTCACGGTATTGCGGTATCGATGTGTGCGAGAAGATCTAGGAACGACGACGAGAAGAATGATCCTACTCACATTATTGCGGTATCGATACTTTGCAGAATTCGGGATTGGTACGTCGTCAACTTATGCAGTGCTAGTACTCCGAGCCTTCCTGATGGTGATGATTTACACGCAGGGTTCCCATCCTTAAGACCATCAGTCCGGCGTGGTCCACCACTGTTTCTCGGGCTTGTCCTCACGATGCAGTCCTTCGATAATCGTAGGTTTGTAGACAGCTACGATTCTGCGGTATAGTAGGCGAGACAGTAGATATTATGCTGGTTCAGCTCCAGGCTGATAAGTACCGCGACGGGAGGCTTGATTGTGTTTTTGACGCACAGCCCTGTACGCCGTCTACGATGCATCCAGGCGGCAGTGGCGTTGTAACGATGGTTCGGCTCCTGGCCGATACGTCTAAATGATCGGAGGTCTTCGTTGTGCTTCACGCACGACCCTGTACGCAACCTAGGTAGGCATCCATCTGAAGTTGACTTTGCGGTATCCGATCTGTTGCAATTGACGATAGTTGGCTGTTGACCCGGTACGTGACCTCGGCTTCGCGATATTCAGTTCCCTCGAAGCGGTGTCGTTGAAGATAGTTCTCGTAGTGCGATACAAAGATAAAAAAAAGACAGGAATGAGCTTAATAATTAAGTCTCACTTAGAAATTAATTAGTTGTTCTTTTTGGAGTATTGGCCCCAGACGTGTTTTCGTTACTTTTTACGACATTCTAAAAATAAGGAGAGCGATATTCAAATCATGTGACGGGGTATAAAATACCACGTCACAATATATAAATACATACATATTAGACAAGAAAAATTCCCTACTTCTATATATATATATATTTCTATATATATATATATAATTTAGCGTTACAATATATATATATATATATATATATATATATATATATATATATATATATATATATATATATATTGTAACGCTAAATTCTGTTACCCTCTGACGAGGACTTACCGTTAGGACTTTGGCGCGATTCTCCAATTATTCGATACGATATTTAAAGATACGAAAAGTTACTCGTTGGGCGCCAGACGCTTCAGCGTCAATTTTTAGAGAAAAGGAAAAGATACGATACGTTAATAATAACTAGAGAACCCGTTGTATGGCTGGCTAGGCTCAGGTACTTACACGAACTGGTAGAGTGGCGGTATCCAAAGGCAGTTACAACAGTCACGGAAATAAGGAAATAAAGAAATCAAGAAATAAGCTCGAATTAAGTAAATTAACCAGTCAATCAGTCATATATTATTGATCAGTTCACAAGCGGTAGATTAGTCAAATTGGTTACAGAAAGTTAGCAAAGATAATTAGTCAACGAGAGTAGTTTACAAGATTTTCGATTAAAGAAGCTAACCGATAATTCGCACAAAAATGATAGTTAACCAAAGAAATTAATCGTAGGTCGAGAGAAGCGATATAATACAAAAAGTCTACTTAAACTAGACGTCACTGGGCGACGTGATTTTACCCAAATTTCAAAAGCGGCACTACGAGAATTGTTAATTTGTTAAATTAAAGCAAGAGTGAAACTTCAGCGAAAATCGGTAGTTGACGGAATTGACGATAGCTTAGAACGATAGTGACAAAAAAATAATATTGAAATTACGATAAACGGCAATTAGCAAGAAAGATCGACAGTCATATACAATTCATATATATCGGTAGCTGATACGAGAGAATTATTCACGGCAAGTGAATCGATAATTTACAACAGTCAAATTTACGATATTATTTTAGTAAGGAAATTCGAAATTATAGTAACGAGAGAGAATACAAAAATTATACGAGATTGAGAGATTTAGAGAAGGGATTGAAAAGTAAAAGTAATACACTAAATACACCTGTTTACAATAAGCAACTTGAGATAACACAGAAATACGATATTCGGGAAACAAGAAAATATTACAAGGCAACAAGAAATGTAAATCAAATAATAAGCGATAGAAAACAAAGGTGCGGTAGTATTTAGCGGCTTAATCTACGCTCAGCTGTACTCCAAGTAGCTCGATATACGATACGAAATTTCATGCACAAAGTAAATAATATAAAACAAGCGATACGATACAAAGCGATAGGCAATACTAGTAATAAAAGTAAAGATAACGATAGCAATAGACAGTAGAAATTACACAAGCAATTCTAGCATAAAGTTACGAGAAGCAAAGAAAATCAGAGATACAAAAGATAAGCAATGAAATTCAGAAATACAAAAGATAGTTATTCGGTAGTTACGAGGTCGCTCATGATAAGTTTTCGGAAATTAATTACAAAACGAAATCATGCAGTCGCACGCGGCTTACAGCACCTCAATGTCCGTGGACCATGATTCACAAAGATACTGGCATCATTCGATGCAACCAAAACGATAATTAAGATACGATACGAGAAATAGGAAAGAGAGCAACTTCGTAACGGTACGATACATAGGCGAAAGCCTTACCTTAGTCGGCGGCGATAATAGGTAACACTGATTTTATTTTAAAGTAAACTCAAAGAAAACTAAAGCGAGAGAAGGAAAGGATTGACTCTAGAGGAAGGAGTGAAGCTAAAAGATCAAAACGATAGTGGGTGAGAAAAAGGTGACGATAGCGATAGCGATAAAAGGAATAGAAGATAGAGGAAGAATAAGGAAAGTTGAAGGATTTCTAACTGAACGAGAGCGAGGTGGTAGCGAAGCTGTCTCCTGGCGGGTTGAGCGTAGAATAGGCAGAGTTCGGAGTCCGGATTAGCGATCTCGCCGGTATCGTCAGGTGGTCCTTCTTCCCCTTCGGTGGTCACTCAATCCCCACCATAATTGGGTCATCCCTTTGGCGAATATCGGCTACGCGTTGCCGACGATTACCGCTAGATGAGCGTAGTTGGCATCACACGTATTTTTCTTCGGCTGCTGCGTCGTACTGTACAGGTTGCCTGTCATTGGGGGTTCCCTCCTCGTAGGCAGGTACGTAGGCTACCTCCGGAAGGTTACCGGATGGAGTGCAACTCCACATTGTTTGCCTCCACCGGCTCCGTCGTTTAGGCAGTGGCCAACTGCCCACGATATATCACGAAGACCATGCAGTCACACGGCGGCTTACAGCACCTCATCGTCCGTGGACCATGACTCACACTGATTGTAGCCCTTACTGACAGGAAGGCTGCGTCGATCCTCAGAACGAGGGCTTTATCAACTTGGGACGTAGTGTTTTGGGTTCGGTCCGGCTCCTGGCCGGTAAGTCGGTGGACGACAGGCTGCGGTCTGCCCTTGATGTCGAACTTACGGCATCCGAAAAAGTAGGCATTCAAAGTTGTACTGGAGATTCATGATTACGAAACGGTAGTTGAATTCGTCGGTAGCTGGAACTGCAGTTATCGGTAGTTGTCGATCCCTCGGTGAATCAAAGAAACGTGTTGATCCCTCGATGATCATGGTTGCGGTACCTGTTTAGCTTGCGCCGAAACGCGGGATTACAAAATTTATACAGAAAATATTAGTAACTAGTATTTTTCGCGTATATCGTATCGAGCTTGCTTAGAGTACCCCGCCAGGGACGCGTTTTCGGTAGTTTCCTTTAGATTTTTAGCCTTGTAACGAGCAATTCTAAAATGCCACGTTACAGTATATATATATATATATATATATATATATATATATATATATATATATATATATATATATATATATATATATCATGAATGAATCAGGGTGGTATTTAGCGTAGGAGAAAGTGAAGTTAATTACTTAACTTGACTTCACTTTCTCCTGCATATATATATGCAGTACTTCACGATGATGAGTTTGAATTAATTCCAACTAAAATACAAGCGGTGAATTAGTACATACATTAAATAAATTTGTCGTGTATAATTTTCTCACAATCTTCCGTAAAAAATGTCTTTCCCGTTCCAACATTTCTCTTCGTTAGATCCAGCATGATAGCGTTTGTAAATATACATATTTGATTGTAGATGAGCCGAATAAACAACAATACAGTACAGAATGTTTGCAATGAGAATCTCGTTATCGTGCATGAGAGGTGATAAAAAGAACAAACCCGAGCGCAAGCTCGCTGCGCCACGTGCTCCGTCCGCAACATTCAGAATCGATATTCTTAAGAACGGTTGAAAAGTGGGTCCTATCGCTTGCACCTGTTGAAGTGCGATTGATATACTACACGTATCTTGAATATCGATCAAATCTGTGAGGGCGAGTTCTAGCCTCCCCTTGTAAGAGGAAGTCCCTGAATTATTTTATTCTTGACATGTTTTCCGTTAAAAGGCAAATACACTCATACTAAAAGGATCTTCTCATAAGCCAAACGCTTCAAGAAAACCTCACACATTATATATGCCAGCCGGCCGACCGCCACCCGTAATGCTAGGCGCGACCAAGCTAAGGTGCACACCCCACTCACCATCCTAGGGCAGGCCTACTGAGCCATGCATCCTGGGTGTCTTGAATTAAATACACATCACTGACCATGGTGAGGCACATGCACTGAGTGATACTTATGGAGTGTCCGTGTTGAGTGAGGTGATGCCAACCTATTACATTATTTACCCTAAGTGAAAAGCACCGTTCGATTTATAAAAGTAATACTGATCGCATTGTTTCTATAATCTCGGTATTTGCCGAATATAAGGCACCGGTTTGTAAATCTATTACTGACGATGCGTACTGCATTTCTCATAAAAGGAAACAGAGATTGTATTTTAAACAAACATCCCACCAAACGCACCAACCCGAGTTGCAATAACGAATCCTGGTTTACTTTTGAGCATCCGCAAACTGCGCAACTCGATGTCGAAGAAAGACCGCGTCAATGTACGTCGGTAGTTCGACGGTTACAGCTTTATTTGAAATGATTTTCGTCTCTATTGACTGGACTATAATGTGTGACGTGAATATGATATGAAAATTGTGCCTTTCTGCCTGTATAACACTACGATCTCTATGTTATGCAATAGTTAGATAAAACTTGTGTAAATCACAAAAATAGTAATGTATAATGTCAATTTCATACAATATAATTTTTGCTTTCCTGAGTAAATTCCACCGCGATGTCTGTGTTAAGTAGGAACTACAACAAATTAGTGAAACGCACAAAAAGAGCATCATGTGACATGAGATTCATGTAGATTTGTGTTTGTTGCGTGTTGTCACAATGTTACAGAACAATCACAACTCTGGATCAGTGTCACATTATCACAGTGATATGAATGCGTCAAGAATGTTTACCGGGAATATATTACTGACTGATTTTCGCTGATTTTGCTTTTTCAAGGAAACGAATGGTTATCTTGTCGAGATGTACTATGGTACCTTAGCTTCTGTGGATTTGCCATTGACTACATATTGAGAATCAACTTGAGTCTGACCATTGTAGCCATGGTCGCACCCCGGCCCGAATTTGTAGTGACTGCACAATGCACACAAGACATACCGCCAACAATAAGGCCAAATCTTTCTGACCTGTCGGTCAACACATCATCCCCAACGGATGTTGAAGAGAATACCGTTATACCATCGTTGGGACTTGCAGAGAGCCAGAAAACCGTAGGTGATTTATCATTTTTATTTTGTGATATATTCTCAGTTAAAGAAAAAATCGGAAAATATTCATGATATGAAAGTGGGTCATTTTAATCAAATTTTTCAAAGTCTATCCACCCGTTGGACTTATTTTCTATCTTTATGACAAATTTGAGACCAATTTGAATTCGATTTTTCGTTAGTCCGTGAAAGACATGTCTGCATATGTCAATTTCTATTTTGTTCTTCCAATACAACTAAGAATATGCTTTGAACACCGTGTCATATGTCGAAGAAAATTCGATTGCTATTTAACTATTCCTATTTTATCTATCTTACGCAGACAAAGTAAAATAACTTCGTAGTAGCCACTTCCGACGAAAATTGTTGATAAAATGTTTCAGGGTTCATCAATAAATCACACTGAGTACCCTGATCGATTTTCCTGGAACGAGTACGAACAAGGCCTAGCTCTTGGAGGATATTATTGGATGCACTGGGCTATGCAACTTCCTGGTGGCGTCTTAGCGCGTCGTTACGGAACGAAGCTAGTCTTTGGCTTAGCTAATTTCATTCCTGCATTATTGGGCTTCTTTATACCACTTTTCGCGCGATATCATCTGTACGCCTTCGTGTTTATAAGAGTTCTACAGGGAGCGCTTGCAGTATGTACAGTATTCTTTCTGAATAGGGCTGCTCGAAGGGCGGTGAGGGGGACATAATTATTGGAAATTACTTTCGCCAATTAAAGTTAATTCACACTAAATGGCACGGACCTTCACGTAACGGCAACGGAACGGAACGGCTTCCGCCAAAATTACCACAAAGAATGTTTTGACGGCTTGCTACGGTACGTTTCAGAGCTTGTCCGCCAGTCTGAACACGAAAACGGCACAAGACAGTCAGAACGGAGCCAAATTGGATCAGAGAATAAGAATTGAAATCTTAAAATCGTGCGTGGCATTATACGTAATGAGCCACTCGAGGTATAGCGATACTGAAGTTGAGGAAAATGATTAGAGAGCAATTGCAAAAGAAATAAACCAGCCAGGTATGATGAATTATATTTCTAACAAGAATTGTTACAAACTTACGTCTTGCGATTCGACACGTTTTTTCGACTGTGTGACTAGTTGTCGTCTAGAAGTAAGGCTGTGAGTGCCAGTTCATTGTCGCCCCATAATTGGTTCATTACGACTACTGAATGTTAACTGACGGATAATTGCCGGTGCAATCTGAACACACATGTAAAGGTTGATCAACACTGTACGGCGTGGACCGTCACGTATCGGCAACGGAACGTACCGACATCAGAACGATAATGTTACGCATATGTTCAAATTTCACCAGCAATTATCCTTCGGTTAACATTCAGCAGTCGTAACGAAGCAATAGTGGAGTGCCGATGAACCAGCTCTGATAGCCTTAATTCTAGACAAAGACGAAAACAAGAAGTCGAAAAAACGTATGGAATTGCAAGACACAATTTCTTAATAATTTTTGTTAAAAATAACAATTATTTCTGTTATATAGTATCGCGATACCTCGAGTGGTTCGTTACGTACAATGCCTTGCACGGTTTTACTTTTGCAATACATTTTTCTTGATCCATTTTGGCTCTGTGTCGTCCGTCTTGTTCTGTTTTCGTGTTCAGACTGGCGGACAAGTACAAGGACGTACGGTAGCGGACCGTCAAAACATTCTCTACGGCAATGTCGGCCGGAGCCGTTCCGTGCCGTTGACGGAACGTGCAGGTCGTTCGAGGTTAGTGTGTACAGCAGAGTAGACCAAAAAAAAATTCTTTTTCACTTGTTACCGTGAAAATATCGTTCATGATGATGAAAGACAAATTCTGTGAAAGTTTGAGTATACGAAATAATGGCTCAAAAACATAAAACATATTTTTCGTGAAGTTCATCGAATGTTCTTCGGTAAGACATCGAAATTATTAGTATTTCGTGAAAACTTTGATGTTTTGGCAAAGAACACTTGATGAACTTCACGAAAAATATGATTTTTTATGTTTCTGAGCCATTATTTCGTATACCGTTTGAGGTTAAACTTTAACCTTGAATAACTTTCAAACCAGTCGACTTGGCGAAAAATCACATCAGACCTTTTTTGTAGATCGTTCAAATTCCTACAAGAATATGTATTGATTTCTACGACTCGCTTATTCGTTAGAACGCAATAAAATTCCAAATAAAAAAAAAAAAATTTCCCGTCTTATTTAAAAATTTGGGAAATCGAAAATCGCGGTGGAGCACCTCATAATATTAATATTAAGAGCTCAAATTTTCACAGAATTTGTTTTTCATCATCTTGAACGATATTTTCACGATAACTAAACAAACGGAAAATTTTTTTTTTTCTTTGGGCCACCCTAGTGAACAGTCCTATTGAAACCCATGGTAAAAAGTTTTATCGTACCGGTACCGGTACGTTCCGTTGCCGTTATGTGACGGTCCGTGCCGTACAGTGTGGATCAACCTTGAAATTATCGTACCGATGCCGGTACGTTCCGTTGTCGTTAGGTGATGGCCGGTGCTGTATAGTGAGAATAAACTTTAGCTCGTGCACAACTCGATTCGGCCGCCGGCCTCACCTCTGAGTAGGGCCGCGTGTCTTCTCGAAATTGCATATTATTTTTGAGGTGACAGTTCTTTTTCACTTGATTGATGGTAGATAAAAAATATTGAATGAAAAGTTTATATCGATTAAAAAATCATCGCGCAAGCGAGAGCGACATGAAAGTTGAATGATTTTGAGAGGCATATCGCTGCGCTGAGAGGAACGAAATGCGTATATCGGACGAAACTAAGAATTCTACAGATTTATTTGACGCTTTCCATATATTGTCAGAGCTCCAGTGAATACGATTGAAAGACGATCTATTTTGTATTGATCTCACGAAAGTATCAATACAATTCTATGTTAGTTGCATTTTCGTGTATTCATAGAATAAAAATGACTCGTCTTAAATGAAAAACATATAAAATTATTTGCATTCGTTGGCGTGCAAGTTCCAACGTCAGAGTCTTCAGAATTATTTATCAATGAATTAATTTAAGTTATTCAATGCGATTCTGAATACAAGTGTATGAATAGGAAAATCTTTTACAAAATATGTTAAAAATTATATGATATATCATCAATAAGTGGTGCGAAGTGTTTTCCAATAGCGTTCTTCTACAGAGGTAATTGTCCAAACACTTGTAAACAAAAAGTAGTGGGGAAGCGCTGGAGTAAGGATTACGAGAAGCGGCCCTATTCAGAGGGGCTCCATTCGAAGGAAATACAGTATTTGTACTTGATAACCTACCAAAGGAGAACAGAAATCAATTCGATAGAAATAGTATAACTCGGAAGAATTAGTTTTGTATCCTCCATTTTTTCGCGCAGGGTGCAGCTTGGCCCGCCATGCACAATATGACAGCTAAATGGATTCCCTTTGGTGAGAGAAGCAAGTTCGTCAGCTCTTACCTTGGTAAGTTGAGAACTCAATTTTTGAATATCTCGCATTTCATCTCATGGAATTTATCATCACATACCCACTCCCACACCAGCGTACCGCAATTTTGACCTTATGAAGTGGCCGACTGAAGGGGGGCTAAGGGGGCGACTTACCCTGGGCCTCTGGTCCTAGGGGGCCTCCAAATTTCGAGAAATCCTTTTTAATCAAAATCTAAACAAGGCCAAAATATTTTCAGTAAGTAAGGGGCAATTTGGAGTTTGAAGTCACGGACGTGAGCAAAATATAAACGTAGGTACGTAACGACTTACCTATCACCAGGCCATGGAAATTATTCGTGGGTGTTATAAGTACACTTAAAAAATACGAACAAAAGCAGTGAAGAGCTTAATGGTGGTTTATGAAGTTTTTTACTGCAATATTACATTCTTAAAATTACTTTTTCAAAAGGTTACATATAGTTTATTTTATAAATAATCAAATCCAATTAGAGTAAACTCATCTATCACCTATTCTTTGCACTCTACTTACTGGTTGCTGTGCTGAATGCTGATTCGTATTCTAACTTTCTCACCCGTATCTATATGTGCGTATATTCCAATTACTAAAGCGTAGAGTACACACTTTTGAAACACCCTAGTACAAACATTCTAAGTATTTTTTTTTTTTTTTTGTCAATCTACTACATCGATACTATTAATTTTTTACAAAATGTAGACTAAAAAGAAAATAATTAATTTATTCAAAATGGTCTTACCAAACCGATTATTTTTTTGCATTCTAGGATTCATAATGAAAAGATTAGAGTACATGAAATTCACTGAAATTGATAGTAATAATACGCTTTATGCACTGTGATCTTCAGCTATCTCACTCATTATCCTGGTCAACCAAAATCTATTTTTTTTATTTTTTTTTTGAGTTTATATTTATATTATTTAATGAGTAAATTTTAATTCTATACTTGAATAATAACCAAAATCGTAATTTATTACTTGCAAAGTTTTCTTTTCTCTTTTTTACGTTGATAAATAACACTAGTCAACACAAATTTTGAGTCTAGGTCCTACATGTCAAAATTTGATTTCTTTCACGTAACTAATAAAACAAAAAACAGTTTTATTAGAAATAGTTTTCTTTCTTAGAAATCCGACCGAAGTTTCGGATGTTAAAAAAAATCACCTACTTTCTCAATCAGGTATTGTAAGTAACAATTGAACAAACTTCAGTTTCGCATTTGAATTTTTCTATGAAAGTGATTTAATTTAATTAAGCAAACTTTAGTTTCGTATTTAAATTTTTGAATAAAAGAGATTCAAATACGAAACTGAAGTTTATCTAATTGTTATTTAAAAAAATGTTTGAGAAAGTAGATAATTTTTCTTAAAATCCGAAATATCGTTCGGGTTTCTACAAAAGCAAACTTTATCTTATTCGCTGTGAGCCGCCGATTGGAGGGGATAGCCGAAACGATCGAAGCGCTCTGGCAATTTTACATGTACAGTAGAACTTCGATGCAGCGGGGTTGACTCAGGCGGAAGGGGATTGAGGAGGTTGGCTCCACTCGCCAAATTGATAAGAATTAATTGAAATTTTTTGTGTATATGTGTCAATAGTAAACCTATTTTTGTGCAAAATTTTAAGTCGATCGGATGCATAGGTGTCCTGTAATTGAATGTTGAATTTGGACCCTTATACACGGCAACTATAGAAAAACCATGCAATGTATCATAACTATGCTCCATAACTTCCATAAAAATCATAAGAATTTAATGAAAATAGTACGGAAAGATTCTATACATGTTCGGGAAGAAATTTTTTGCACACCGAAACATTTCGTCTGTATAGTTATTGAGATATTTAAAAAATAAAATAGCATTTTGTGATTATTTCAACTGATAGCTATGTGTCACGCCACCGACCCGGCAATGTCGCTGCAGATGCTCATCAGCACTAACACACCGCAACGTTTGTTTACGTCTCGAGTCTCGTATGAACGCGTCAGGGATAGCAGCTATTGAAAACTGAATTGCCCGCTTACCACATTTTGACATCGATAATCATATATTTCGATGTTAATATTATAAATAACTAGGGGCTCAGCCCCTGCGTGCTTCGCGCCTCACTATTTCCTTATACATTGTCTATTAGACAGGTGAATTCATTTATGCTGATTTGATGACATTCAATTACTTTTCTTTTCTTCATGAATCTAAGCTTCTGTTCGTCGGTTGAAAATTGGTGTTCCTTCTCCATTGATATCGATCTATCTCCTTGACTTGATATTTCTTCACTCTCCTCGAGTTCTGTTTCATTACTTTGCTGACATACTTGCCAGTATGATTGGTTGGTCGTCCTCTTGATTTATTTTCCAAATCAATAATCACAATCGATTCTTCTAATTCTTCTACACCCTTCGCTGAATTATTGTGGCTACCACTCACCATTGCTGAATTATTTTTGCTACCACTCTGCCTGTTATTCTCCAAAATCACCTTCTTTATATTATTTCTTCTCTATATTTGCGTTGCTATTCACTCCGCAAAACACCTCTTTCTCTTGTGGTCAACATAGATACTGGTCGTCCTCTTGCTTGGTTATACGATGTTTGTTAATATTATTCTATGACTTATTTGGTTATTCGCACTTATAATTTTATTTTCCTTTTTCTTTTGTGATACGTCTGACCATCCATCGTCTCCATCGCCTTGTCTGCTGATTGAAACTCCTCCTTTCTCCATTGTCAACGTAAATCCTGGTTGTCCTTTTGACTGTTTGGTGATATATATATATATTAGGGTGATTCAAATGAATTTTTTTTTTTTCGAAAAAAAGTGGTAGTGAAAAAACGATTTGAAATGACGAAAAAATAATGCCTGCACGCGGAAAAAATTCTTACTCAAGATTTAGAGGTCGCGCAAGTCGATTTTATGTATTTATTTAAGGTTTTTTTTCGTAAAATTTAGATAATATCATAATTGCCAGTGTAAATATATATTTTACGGAAAAACCACTTATCTTGTTCTTTGTTCTTGTTCTTGTTAAATTTGACATAATCCAGTATTTTATGAGATATTTCTCGGAAACGCATTTTTTTAAAAGAAATAAATTAAACTTACCGAATATATTTGTACCCTTCAAAAAAATCGAAAAATCGAAAACAAAAGAAAATTGAATCTTAAAGTTTGTACTTTCTTCACAGTGTTTTTTAGACAACTTTAGACAAAATTAGACAAATTTAGACAAAATTAGATCTCGATCTACTTTTAAAAGTAAAGAGATCTAATTTTGTCTAAATTTGTCTAATTTTGTCTAAAGTTGTCTAAAAAACACTGTGAAGAAAGTCTCGATCTACTTTTAAAAGTAAAGAGATCTAATTTTGTCTAAATTTGCCTAATTTTGTCTAAAGTTGTCTAAAAAACACTGTGAAGAAAGTACAAACTTTAAGATTCAATTTTCTTTTTTTTTCGATTTTTCGATTTTTTTGAAGGGTACAAATATATTCGGTAAGTTTAATTTATTTCTTTTAAAAAAATGCGTTTCCGAGAAATATCTCATAAAATACTGGATTATGTCAAATTTAACAAGAACAAGAACAAAGAACAAGATAAGTGGTTTTTTCGTAAAATATATATTTACACTGGCAATTATGATATTGTCTAAATTTTACGAAAAAAAACCTTAAATAAATACATAAAATCGACTTGCGCGACCTCTAAATCTTGAGTAAGAATTTTTTCCGCGTGCAGGCATTATTTTTTCGTCATTTCAAATCGTTTTTTCACTACCACTTTTTTTCGAAAAAAAAAAATTCATTTGAATCACCCTAATATATATATATATTTACTATCATTTGCTTGTTACTTTTGATACTTATTACTCACTATCTGAATTTTATTTTGGTTCTGCAAGACATCAAAGTGTCCACTGTCTCCGTCGCCGGTGAGGTGTAGCGAGAATTGTCTTTCATCTTGGGATCCGATTTGGTGTGGACGAATTTGTTCTCCGCAATACACGATTAAACATATATCCAAAATTTCCGCAGCTGTAGCTAATTCTGCTTCTACCCTGTAAATTCCATTTTTATTCATGTGTGATTTGTAATCACCAGGTGACCTAATCACGGCACCGTTTGACTCATTACCTGTAATAAAACCCGCAAATGTAGACCAATTATCAACTATATTTGAAACGATACTCAGTATCACCTTTGCGTGTCGATCTTGAGTGCTGTGTACACAATACGCCATTTTTATTTACTTGAATGACAGAAATTTTTAATTTTTCGCGGTTGGCAACCACCGGAGGAGCCTGTGTATAAGCATAGCTTTACCCTCCCTTACTGCCTGCCCCGCAAGGTGTGTAGCCACCCTCCTGAACCGTGGTCCTCTTAAGCGCCTCCGCACTTCGCGTGACCAACCAGATACAGTCGTACTGAACTATTTCGTACATCAAGTTCCCAGCCATTTACTCGACTATTTGCATCTTTGACAAATGAAACATGTGGTAGAAGAAAACCAAAGGAAAAGCCAAAAAAAAAAAAAAATTAACTGATTATTTACATATATACAGGGTGTCAATTAAGTCCCAGAACGGCTGAATATCTTCTCGGGGACAGTACTTCTGGAAAAGGTTATGGACAATTCTTCAGTGAAATTCAACGAAGAATGCGATGGTGACCTTAAATTTGACCTTGAACTTGACATTCAAGGTCATTTCAAGGTCAACTTTTTTTCAAATGGCATTTTTCTTTTTTGACACTGGTAATCGACAGAGCGAAAAATTTTACGTTCAGATATATATTCAAAACATAGAAACCGCTTGACCTTGCAGGCCATTTGAGGGTACACGTCGAGACAAACTTCAAACTTTTTCGGTTTGCTCAAAACTTGAACTCATAACAAAGCTCCATAAAGCAATTAAGTGATTTTCACTCGGTTCCAATCAGTTACGTTCTACATGTGTCCAGTTATTATTTAAAATAACGTCATAAAAATTATACACATAAAAGTGATGTTTTTCGAAAAGGAAATTGCGTTACGATTCGCATCGAAAAACTTTGACAAAATTCCGCAGCCATTAGAGGAGCGTAGAGAACAAAAGTTACCATGGAAATTGCAATGCGACAAGTTACCACCTAATTGTTCCAATAATTGGCAATTGACAATTTTTGTGAATTTTAGTGAAAATTGCAATTTGCATGGTAACTTTTGTTCTTTACACTCTACACATTTTTTTAGTTTTTTCCAATGAGAATTGTAACGTAAGGAGCTTTACGAAAAACATCGCTTTTTGACGTTATTCTGGACAGATGTGGGACGTAACTGATTGGAATCGAGTGAAAACCAATTGTTTTATAGAGCTTTATTATGAGTTCCAGCTTCAAGCAAATCGAAAAAATTTAGAGTTTCACTGACATGTCTCCTTAAATGACCTGCGAGGTCACACGTTTTCTATGTTTTGAATATATATCTGAACGTAAAATTTTACGTTCTATCGATTGCTAGTGGCAAAAAAGAGAGTTGAAATTTAAAAAAAAGGCGACCTTGAAATGACCTGGAAGGTTAAGTTCAAAATCAATTTTAAGGTCACCATTGAATTCTTAGTCGAATTTTGCTATAGAATTGTCCATTTTTCAGAAACACTGTCTCCGAGAAGATATTCAGCTGTTCCGGGACTTAATTGACACACTGTATATCAAAGTATGGAGTTAGCTTGTTTATATGCTAATATATGCACATAATACCTAGTCATTGAATAATAATTGTCACGTAATATTCAGGAATTATGTACACTGTTAGACATAAAAAAATGATTTACAATTTGTGTTAACCGTGATATCACTTATCCGTGGATTCTTCGGTCCCGAGCAGCCCGATTAATTGGGGTCCTACTGTAATCTTATGGATGTACGCCCACTATTATCGGTGTCAACCGCTTTAACTAAATTTTCTCCATAAGATTTAACGTAGACATTACGCCCAAACCAGGGCTCCATAAGCGCGGCTCACAATGAATAAAACTATTTTTTCTCATCACTTATGTGAAAAAAATAAAAATTTGATATCTATGACCCAGACTCAAAATTCGTGTTGACCGTGACTCTTGTAGGGGCTGTTCAAAAACTACGCAGCTCTATGTTCAACACTCTTAACCTCCCCCCCCCCCCCATATCGTCTGTCGTAGAAATTTCCAAGACCCCCTTACCCCAGGAAGGCATGTGGTTTACAATAAAAAGTGTATGCATTAGAAAATTGACAAAGAAGTAGTTTGAGTTTTAATTTTTGTTATTCTACGATATCCGAAGGCACAAATGACGAGAGGAGCCATACATGCAAATCATTATTATCAGGAATAGAATTATTCTTGACTTTTTCGCGATAATCAAACTGAGTTTCAAGTGTAACTATTATGAAAGTACGTCATTGAAACCTGTGTTTGCATAAGACATAATATTACGCGCGGAATAACGAATTGGAATACAGTGCAACCTCCGAATAAGCCCTCTCCAAATAAGTCCGCTTCCCCTAATCTTTGCTCGAGAGTTGCCCCCACTACATCACGCATCGTCACGCATCGTCGCACATCTCAAAATCGGGGGCGAACTTCTAAATAAGTCCGCCCGTGGAAACTGTGTTTTGGTCTCAATTTATGCTTTGAATAATAGTATAGTAATGAATTAATCTATTGTTAACACCTATTAGTATTTATACTTTTTTTTAAATTTAAATTTATTAATAAAAAAATGTAATTATCTTAAAAAAGGTAACACAAAAATATTCAGCAATTCTTGTCAAAAAATAATATCATTCTTTAATATCAAATAATGTCATTCTTCGTATGTACTTGAGCATTTGAAATTTTAAAGTAGAGAGCAATTCTTTTTTTTATAGAGAGTAGTTATTTTATTATTAATGAGAAATCCAATTTATAATACATAATGCAGTCCATAGCGCATACATTGTGCATAATGCAGACTTACTGTTCAAACAGAATTTGATAAGAATAATATAATAAAGTCAAGTCAATGTCGTCAATTCGTCGAGTGGGCGAGCGGACTTATTTGGAGGTTGAGCCGAGAATTTTTTGTGGCGAATTCAGACTGCGGGTGGGAGTAACTTATTTCTCGGAATTATATTCTCCTAACCGCCCGAGCCTGGTCTTATTCGGAGGTTGCACTGTACATCAATTATAAAATTACGTCTCGCGGACTAAGTCCCCCCTCCCCTTCTTATAGTCTAGTGCAGCCTTTCATCAAACATCCCCCCCCCCCCCCCCCACCTCCCGCAAATTAACTACGTCGCTCATGGACAGCCCCTTACAGCTTACTGGCCATGAACTACTTAAAACGTTTGACAGCGGTCTTCGTTTCATGCTACAATAACGGTGAAACATGAAAGTTTGCAAGCAGTGATAATTGACGATTGTAAATTAATCACAACAATTAATTTTTTTTTAAATATTATTCGGATGTGAACTGTAAGTGCAAACCTCTTTATTATCCATAAAATACTTCGTTGATATTCAAAAACCTTCCGTATGTTGTGAGATTGTTCAAATAAAATGAGCTCGACACGAATATAGTGCACTGTACAATATATTGCAATGGGTGAGATAAAACGCATACTGACAACTTGTGTTCGTTGATGAAGTGCGTTCCGTTAACGACTATGTGGTTCACACATATTATGAAGTAATGAAAATAGGTTATTTATTCAATATCTCTAGCAAGTGCAAAATTCTTCAATGCTATTGCTTCTACAGTATAATGATGATAATCGATTATTTCCTTCGGATATCACACTGTCATATAAAATTTCAGACGAACATTCAAAGCGGGCCAGGCTCCTCAGGATCGTTACCTGAGACGCTCCACCGCTAATAAAGCGGACTGCGAGTCGTCCGTATAAATTGCTTTTGTCTTACACATCATACGGGTGATTCTTCATCAAGCAGTCCTTATCCTCTAGCCTAAACGAACGGTTATGCCACCGCTTACGTTTACGCTTACTCTTTAATAATTACTTTATTTGCAACAAACAAAACACTATCTAACCATTAATCTAGCTGGCTAGTTGAATACCTTATTTCGTGGTAACCCTCGAAATTCTTCAGGCTTACCTGGTGATCCTAGACCCAGAAATGAGGCGGTTAACTTATACCGACCGCATGGTAACACTAGGTAGGTTTCCACATAACAACACAATCCATACAAAAAAAATTGTGACGCAGTACATTATAAGTGTTACGTCAAATGTCGCAGTAGCGCCATAAGCCCTGTGACTTCTCACGCCAGCGCACGGTCTTACATACAGGTCTTGCAACGAAGCCAATTTTCTACAGAGCGGCGTGGTTCTCTTGTTGGCCGTGTTTTAAGTGTTTAAATAGCCATGTCGCGGCGCTGCTATCTAGGGATGTAGCTTAGAGCATATACAGTATGTAGTGGGATAGGGAAATAGGAAACGGAGATGATACTCTTTGCCTCTAGTCTCCATGCATATATCATTCATAATAATTATATCATACTAATATTTATATTAACTACTTTCATTCATAACAATTCATTGCTTGTAATAACAACAATAATATTATTATTAGGTTGGCGCTACATTGCGCACGCGTTGATTATCCATCCCACGATCACAACGCCGACCTGGCGGCCACAAAATGAAATAAATAAGCGCCCGTGAAATGAACCACCCCCACTACCTTCGTTGCAAGACCTGCATGTAAGACCGTGCGCCAGCGGCAGCGACGTCGGCCGCCAGCTTGAGTGGCGTCCCCCAAAGAGTATAGGATAGAGTGGAAGGTCCCATAAGAGCCAATGTATAAAAGCGTACCTCGATTTTCAGCACGCTCTGGTGGCTCTGAGGAAAAATAAAGTACCCCCACTACGATTTTGGCGCTCTCTTTAAACTGGGGAATACAGTGATGTATATATATATCCTCAGTCAACGGTTCTGATAATAAATTTTTTGCAATGAATTCTTCAGTCAATGCTGTTATTACAGAACGATCTCATATTTTTCTCCATATCTGGCAGCCTATAAATATGTTTGCATGGATACAGAACATAAAGTAAGCATCGTACATACACATTTCTTCTATGAATGTGATGTGAATTTAGTATAAGACAAAATTAATGAAATAAATGGCAACAAATATCAAACACATTGTATCGAAATTATATATTTAAATAGGTAATCTTCAATATATAACATCAAAAAAGTACTTATATTTAAAAAACATAAACAGTAATGTCAAATCTTAATAAAAATATATATCCGTACATAATACTGTATCATAAAGAATGGTTACATAAAATATTAAATTAACTCAAAAACCTCTTGTATTTTTTATTAGTTTCTACCAAAACAACCATACACGAAAATCATTACATTTATTTTCACAATATATGAAGATACGTGAGGAGCCACAACATTCCCGCGAAAGTGAGGTTATATATTCATATTTACTTACAGTTGCTGTTTATTTGGTAACGAGAAAAACGTCACTTGTTTCCCGTTATTTATGCTTTGATTTTTTACATATTTGTTATTGTCACATAATTTGATGTCACAAGAAATTGGCATCTTTGGAAAAAGTTCGTTTGTTACTCAATTCTTACCATGTATTCTTACCATTGATTCTTACTCAAAGAATATGGCGACCGCGTCATCACACCAACAAACAATACTACATCGCATGTTCACTGACGCTACACATACACGTTATACTTTTCCTCAGAGCTGCTAGGGGCGCTGTAATAGGGCGATACGGGTACCTTCCACTCTATCCTATACTCTTTGGCGTCCCCCAGCGACGCGGCGCCGAGTGTCTGTTCTGTTGTTCACATTCTTTCAAGGAGCATAGTGCGACGGTATCGCTGTAGATGCTGAGTGAATGTAGGATGAATCGGTTGACCTTATTTCTATATCTCTCTATTATATTCTATAAAACGGACCTTTCGAAACCATCTCGTTTCTTCTACCAATCTTAGAACAATAAAATTTATTTGAAAAGATTCAAATAACATATTGAAAAACTTGACATAACATAATTTCAATAACGTAACATATCGGGTGCGTTCCTTTTATATCAATTTTATGACACAAATCGACACTTAATTGCTTACATTGATCTGATCCAATGGAATAGGCTAATGACATCATGCAGTGTAGTGTTCTGTCAAAAAATTGACGTAACAGGAAAGCACCCATAGTTTTTGTTTAAAATGCCTGCAAAGTTGTGAGTGATCATAGAGGGAGGCTTATGTCATACTGCGACGCTTTGTACAATTTCAGTCAGTGTAAATAATCAACAATAACCTTCGTTTCCTTCGTAAACCTGTAGTGTTTTTCTCAAGAAGCTAACTACCTTTCTAATTCTTTTCTTACTACTGATTACCCCATAGGCATACACTTTAAAAAACGAACATTCTTTTTCAACATTAAAGCGTATGGTAAAAATGATTTGAGGAACATGATGGGTCAAGAACATATAAATCATCTCACCTCGATGAATATAGAATATGATTTGCTTAGAGAATTCGATATGAATAGTGTTATCTCTAAATTTGCGTACATTGAATCCAGAAAAGTTCATTTGTAACAGTTCTGTTTTATTTAACACTCCAATCTTACGAACCTAAAGCAAACTAAGGGCTTCTAGATAGAATTTACTACGGGCCCCACGCTGGTTTAATCCGGCACTGAATTAATAGCGCTTACCGAATCTCAGCCAGGTTAAGAAATCACACACTCCGTAGCTCGACACCGAGGTAGAAAAGAACTCAACAATCACAAAAAAATAAGAAAACAAAATCTCAAGCGAAACTCGCGACTGCAAACTTATATTTCCCTCAATATTCTTCGTACGAAATATCGTGTCGTTATTGTTCTGACGCCAAAATACGAACATAGGCGCTATCAGTCGCGAAAACTCTCCAGATCTGATTGGCTCTCAGATTACGAAATTCTTCAATTCCAGCTTATCACTACGTAGATTTTACGCTGTCGCGAACGCTGATTGACTACCGGGTTCACCAGTGTTCCATCGTTCGGCAGTGACGTGGTGACGGCTCCGCAAGGCTTACGATGCTGGTGTACTTCGGGGAGGCTACGGCTCGCTGGCTAACAATTGGAATCTCGTCCGCCTCGGTTACCCTCGCGGCAGAGCTCTACGTCCGCGTTTATACGGTCATCACAAGACACTGTCAAATTCGCCGCCGACTTCCTGCCTGGTGACGCACATACCCGAAACAGAAATAAACAAAAATACTGAATTACGGTATTCGTTAGCCTGTAACGTGTCCCCTCCTCGAGTTTCGGATGCGTAACCCTTGTCCTGGCGTTGTTTTTGAAATTATGGGCGATTATTATCGCGTAATCCACGCTTTTGGATTCCGCGGGCCGTTTGTAACGCGCATTAAAAATGCCACGTTACAATATCCACTATTCATTAAATTTTGTTTTCAGCGTACATGTTAAAAAAAGATACAACGCTGATTTTCAGAATCACACACGTACCTCACTAGCACACTCTTCGTTACATTACGTAACCTGTAAAACATAAGAAAGGCATGCACGTGCAGACATTAGTACTGTATTGTTATATGCATTAATCTTGAATAAATACAGAAGTTCACATAAACACGACCTCCAAGAAATTTTAATTTCATTGAAATAACTGACAAGTTATGGGTCCAGTTTCTCGGATTCAAGGAAACTGTATTCTACACTAGGAAAATGAAAGTGAGGTTAAGATGTCCGACGCAACGCGTTATCAGATCAGCAGATTGAATAATAAGAATTACCAGGTTTGGAAATTTAAATTTGAATTACTACTACTAAAAGAAGGCACCCGAGATGTTATAAATAAAGACACCTCGAGTACTCGGAGTGAAGACTGGTTGAAGTAAGGGTTACTTATTGAAGACCATTGGTCAAGCATAGTACGTCCAGCGAAAAGTGCAAAGGAAGCATAGGATTCCTCACTAAATTACCATGTAAAGTATACTCTGTCAGCAAAAGTAACATTATTATGAGGATTTAGCACTCCTACTTTTACTGACCGAGCAAACTCACCCTTCTTGCTATATTAAATAAACAAATCGACGGAAAGGGTCAAAATTTCGTCAGTTCATGGCTCTTTCGTTAGTCCAGTCAAATTACGAAATAAATAAACATAAAATACCCTAGTTTGGGGATTATGAAGGATCGATAGGGGATATATTCTGAGCATAAATTCCAATTTGAGGGGTTGTCCGAAGGTCAGCTCAAGGTCATTTCGATGAAAACGCATTTAATTCGATATCTCGAGAACGGTTAGTGTTAGGCAAAAAATTGTATAGACCTTTTCTCTTCTAAATTAAATTTACTAACTTTTTTATTTAAGACTTTTTTTTTTATCATCAATACTTTTCCATTTATTACTTCCGAAAGGTAAAAATTTGACTTTTTTTTCTCCCTATTTTTCATTTTTCGCCATTTTCTCCCCAACCGTTCAATTTTATGAAATTTTACTAATTATCAAAATTGTAGATCCTTCAATTATGAACAACTTTTTCCTATAACTTTTTCTTCTAATACCAATATCTTCGGAGTTATACCTTACTTTACCGAGCGAAATACCTATGTGAACCTGGCACCCGACATTTTCAAACATCAATTTTCAAAATTTCTATGGATTCTAAATCGTTTTTAGTTGTTTGTAGTGGAAAAATTTTCGTTTGTAGTTGAACCAAAAAAAAGTTACAGCGATTTATTGATTTTTCAAAATGCCAACTCTTTCGTTTTTTGAGGTGCGTTTGACCTGAGGGTGTATATCGACGCGAAATCGTTTGTGGTTGTTTGTAGTGGACGAATTTTCGTTCGTCACAACTCTCATGTTGTGGAATTAAACAGAGAATTGGTTTGATACTCACGAAAGAACAGTTCAATTTCTTCAGCGATAGAACGGAAGAAGGCTAATTTTACTGGTAGAAGTTTATCGTTTGCAATTCTGTCGATGATTTCAAAGCTTCTACACTTTGCGCTTTCTTCTTGCTCTTGATACCTTCCAAGTATATTTTCATGTCAAGCAAGATCGCTTGAGCACGTGCAGCGACTTTTGCATTTTCCAGCCATCTAACTGAGCCTAATTTCATTGGAAATTGAGCGCTACTGGTAATTTCTATAAAATCACCTTATCGAGAAAAAACATCTTTCAAAAGTTTATACAAGGCTTCCAAAAAATTGATGATCTCCTAACCGGTATGGTAAATTCCAGCTTCGAATGCACAATGCAACGTATGAATAGCACATGAACGGATCTCAAGAAGTTTTGGTCAATATTCACAGATTTTATGTCTTTTTTGAGAAGCCGCAAAAATTTGAAATTGACATGTGGACCATTTATCGATACCTGTAGGATTTTTTCAAGACCATATCTATTTATCAACAGTCGTATGTTTCAGGGAAACAGACGTCAGGTACCTCTTGTTCACTTCGTTTTTTTCTTCGTGCCAATATTTCACAAGAAGATCCATTTGTTGTTTCCGTGCAATCTTGCTAAGGCTTTCGTTGAATCCAAATACGTAATCATCACATGACTTGGTATATCATAGAAGTTGCTCTTGCATTAAGGTGCCAGACCATGGGTAATTACATACGGATTTTAGATTTACTCAGTTATAATTTTTGAACTTTATCAATTTCGGAGAACATATATTTGAATAGAGCCAAAGAGGATTAGGTAGAGCGGAAGGTCCTATAAGGCGCCCATGTATAAGTTCGTAGCCAGTTTCGCAGCGGCTCTGGTGAGTCAGGGGACGAGTTAGTGGCCCCCCACTCTCCAATTTAGCCGTAGCGGTAGATTTAAATTCGAATATTGCATTCTTTGATATTTATACGAGTGAAAAAATACAAATGCAAATGTAAAATCATAGTCAAGCGTGTATTAATAATCACATTTTATTTCGAAACGTGAATCCGTTTCAATATTTACACTATTTATACTATTTACAGTTTTGGTATTTACAATATTTACAGTATTAATCTTTTCTTTTTATTAACCTCTATTTATTCCTATTTTTTTTCGTTCCAAATTTTCTAATTTTTTCATCTCTTTGCTGAGCCTGAGCTGCGGTTTGTATTTTACTTTCTTCTTTCAATTCTCGCCGCAAGAACCTAGCTTCCCAATGACATCTGACTCATATGAAAAGTAGCATAAAAGCCCTACTGCTTTCTGCGCTACATAAATGTAAAGGAGTGCACGTCTCTATGAGTATTCGTTCCACCACCATGGTGATGTTACTTGCGTGTATTATGCTTCGTATAATTGCCTTGTCATGGTGTTCCCAAGCAAGTATGGTTTTAAATATATTTTCTGCAGCGTGAATGAGCCCATTGGTATCAAGGTGGGCTTAATAGTGGGAACGCTACTTCGAGTCAGTAAACAGCGTAGATACCGTTTGCATATACACTTAGGATCAAAGTGATCTATGCAAATACGAAACTCTGATCCAGCTTTTTCAACACCAGCAAATGATAGCCATTTTGCACGTCTGTAATGAACACAAAAGAGATTACTGAGACAGTACATACTGCTGTATTGCAAAACAAAGCGCGCTCAAGTGAACTGGACTAGGTTATGTTATTCGTCGTTGAATACTTAAATTTTCGGATCTCGCGGAATACGAAAATATGTGTGACGTGGGTGCATATGGGAGCTTTTCTTGCAGCCCTGTATCCCACATTCGTGTACCATTTTTGGTAGAGTTAACACGTTTTTACCGGTTTTTATGCAGCACACTGTAATCACCAAAGTTCACATCACACGTTAGTCGAATAGACACGCTTCACCCAACAACTACGGGTGTTGTGTCCCCCGACTCGCTAGATGACGCTCACGGCGGCGGCTACGCGAACTTTCCACTCTACCTAATCCTCTTTGCCCTCCACATTCGAATGGCGCTGCTGAAAGGAAGAATAGAAGTCTCGAAAAAATTTTGCACGGCATGCTAATCGACGGAAAAATGAACAATAAACACTAGGGCCGAGGGCGGGGTGGTTGTTACAGTCAATTACCTGTAAAATAGGTTATCGACAGAGCCGATTGAAAAAAACACTATTTGAGTTGCGGCATGCCCGAAGGCCAAACGTACAAGATTTAAAGGTATTCGGAGGCGTAGCCTACGCGCATATACGTAAAGAGTTAAGAAAAAAGTTGGTCGAAAAAACGAGAAAACTGTTCTTTGTAGGATATTCCGAAGATCACAAGGCATACAGACTGCTAGATAAATATGCAAATATAATAATCATAAGGCAGGATGTGCAGTTCCTCGATTGGAAGACTGCAAGAATATTTGATGGTTGGTTTGTGTCAATCCTCAAAGATGAAAATGAAACGGCTAAAAAAAATGCACCAAAGAATGCGAAAACGATTACCGAAATTGAAATAGAAAAAGAAGAATTAACAAATACAGAGGATATAGAAGAAACAGTATATTGTGCACCAAGAGAGCAAAGACCGTTTTCGCTCCCGAGCGTGTAGCTATTGCCCGAGGGCAGCAGACTACACCGAGGGAGCAAAAGGGTTGTGTTGTTACACAGAATAAATGTTAATTAATGGTTAGCTATTAATTAGATGTGGAACGATTACCGAAATTGAAATAGAAAAAGAAGAATTAACAAATACAGAGGATAAAACGATTACCGAAATTGAAATAGAAAAAGAAGAATTAACAAATACAGAGGATATAGAAGAAACAGTATATTGTGCACCAAGAGAGCAAAGACCGTTTTCGCTCCCGAGCGTGTAGCTATTGCCCGAGGGCAGCAGACTACACCGAGGGAGCAAAAGGGTTGTGTTGTTACACAGAATAAATGTTAATTAATGGTTAGCTATTAATTAGATGTGGAACGGGATGTTTTATTTTATTGGGTAAGAATGCTAACGTCTTCGTTTGGTTTGCAAAACGTATTTATTCAAAAACAGATTAGCACGTGTGTTAACTGTTGAGCGTGTACAAAAAGACTGACGCGACATCCGGTCGACGCACCAAAAGAAAATGGACGCTACAGCGCCACAATGTCATTGGGCGACACACCGCCCAATCTCTAGGCGAGCTAGAGCGCGCGCAATACAAACATGAAAATGCGAGTACGAAAACATAATTCTCAATAGGCTGCTCCCGTGGCGCACACGATATTTATTTTCACCCGTGCATGGGAACGCCGATTTCGCTACCATGTCGGTAAGTAGGGAATAGACTAAACTGCCAGAGGGCCAGCCGTGACCCTATAAGTTGTCTGTGGCCGTGACTCGGTAGGAAAAAAGAAGGGGAAACTGGGAGTAGAGCATGAAGAACAGCTCTTCGGTCGGCAAAACAGTACTTTGCTACTTCGAAAATGGTAGCGAAATCGACGTTTCCACGCATGTGTTAGAAAACGAATTATTAGACACAACTCATGAACGATCGTCATACAATTCCACGAACGAAACTCCAGAAGACACCTAATGCACTTTTGAGGAAAACAAATTCTCGGAATCGAAGCCATCGTTCATCGAAACTATTGAAGAATTTGAAGAAAGACACGGCAAACAAGCGGATTTTTATCTGAGAGATGTGAAACAATCAAATTCGCTCAATACGAAACAGAAGAGCCACCAACTTATCAAGAGGCATTAGAAGACAAAGAAAAGAAAGAGTGGCAGCAAGCCACGAATGACGAAATAAAATATCTAAACAAAAATAAAACATGGAAATTGGTAAAAGCCCCGAAAAACGCACACATCTTGGATTGCAAATGGATTGACAAAATCAAATTAAACGAAGACAATAAAATCCAAAAATATAACGCTCGATGAGTCGTTCAAGGATTTTTGCGAAGATTTTAAGTAGATTACGACCAAGTTCTCACACCAGTGGCTAAACAAACTACACCAACAAGGAAAGATCGCCAGGCATCCGCCCGAATTTTGTTCGTTTAGGATGTATTATTCTTCATTGAAATTTTAGCGACACGTAATTTTAATTTTATTTGCAAAAAAGGGACTAAAGGGGTGAAATCAACCCCCGAATTGGGGCATCTCCAGTGTTAGTTTCACAGTTTTGCATACTTCCAGTTCAGATAACTGAAAGAAACCAATTGGATGTTTTATTCTCGTGGCAAATAATAAAAAATACACTTTGTCCGACTTTGATAGGGTTGAATAGTCAGAAATTATGGGGGTTGGAAATTAATAATTATTTATAACTGAAAAACTATTGCTCATATTTCAATGGAATAAATTGAATTTGAAAGAGCAAAAAAAGTAGGGGATACGTATTTCTGCGTTTTTTGAAATGATTTCACATAGGGAATGAACTACCCCTATACACATGCACCAAGTTTCCGTTAAATTAGTAATTTTTGGTTTCGGTTCGTCTTATTTAATATTAGAAAGTGCTTTTCAAGCAACAATTGAGGACCTAATTCGTTTAGATAACATTCGATTGAATCAACGATAAAAACCACCACCCCGAAGGGTATTCTTGGTTAAAAGAGGCTAAATGGTCTCGGGATTGTCAAACTATCCGTCCAGAAATGTTTCTTAGGTCAGAAAAACATTTGCCGAGCGGTTCATAACTCAATCATCAGTATTATATTGTTTCAGATAATCTGACTTTGACTTGTTGATGAACTCACAGAATAAAAATAAAAAGTTGTTGTGATTTATTATTCTTAGCTCTGTAATGAGACATTTTCTCAACTCAAAGATCTCATATACAGGGTGTTAAGGCTAGATATTAGGTATAGTCATCTTTAAAAGGCAAATCTTGATATTCTAAAGCTATTCAATTAACTTTGTCTCAAGACATTGTCGAAAATAGTGCAAGAACGGTGTAAAAGCGCGAAAATTGTCATTTTCGACCTGGCGACTCACTCACAAGAATCTAGATCAATTCATGGAGCTAATTCACACCTCAGTAAATGGAATAACGAAAAGAAAGTTTTTATTACGTTGATTGGCTTTCGAAATATACCGATTTTCCACCTTTATGAATTATTTTCGAAACCGTGGGAGTAGCCCCACGTTCCCAAATTATTTCACATAACAGCTATTTTGGTAATAGATACCCATAATTGTTTGCATAAGGGTCGGTCAATCGAGTCTCAAGATAAAAACTCGAATGCACAAAATGTCATTTCTTACCTCTCGGAGAGGGTGGAAGGGGCTACTAAGTTATAAATCGCTGGGGACATGTATTTCTGATTGAAGAAACATTTCCAATGAATGGTTTGAAATTCCCGAGACAGAGGCATCTGGCCCCTTCTAGCCATAGACCGGGAGATAGTGACACAAAATATTAGGTCATTTGTACCAGTATGGCGGTTCGTCAGGGGTCTAATTACGTAAAGGCAAAAAGGAAAATGATGGTCATAGCGCTCGCACCGGCGGCCCAATCGCGTGGGCGTTAATCGAACGCGTCGGATAAATATCGAGTGTCGAACGATTTGTTCTACAAAAATGTTTTTATTTTCAGATAGTCGAAAAAAAAAGAAGTAGGCGGTAGCGTAATGCCATACTTCTCGGATGTGACTTACAGCCCGCCATACCGACGCGAATACATTAATTTAAATAAAACAATTCAACCATTTGTACCAGGCTAATTTTTGCAAAGCTAATCATCGTCGAGTAGCCATTCACGAAAATCACCTTGCCATACTTTTCCGACAGTTCCCAATGGCCGCCATACCACTGCAAAGGAGTAATTTTTTTTTTTTTTCGCCAAACGATTTGTACCACCCTGAAACTTTTTTTAACAGTTCCCTGTATGATCATAAATAGAAGTCTGATAATGCCATACCTGTGGGAGGTGGCGAATGTGAACAATATTATTTCAAAATCCCAAGATTTTATTCGTAATTCGAACGATTTGTACCAGTATGGCACTCATTTTTCCTGTAAGTGTGAGGTTTAACGAATATAAATACAAAGTTTCAAACACCTAGGTGGCGGCAATCTTGTCTTATAAGCAGATGTTATGTTGGATAATATTCTACGGCTCCCACCGCTCGAAAGATTTCTCCAACTGTAGAGGTCTTGGCTTGCTTGAGTGTGACAGTCTTCCGCCCCATAGTTATAGTATGGGATAATTTTTTTTAGGTTGAATTTTATCCAAATGAACCAAATACAATGATGCCATACTGTAACAAATCATTTTATGTCTTGTACCTTGAAAACGTGTCGAAAAATCAGGTTTTTCAAGTATGGCGCCACTTTTTCCCTCTACTACAAGTATGGCAAATATAATAATGGTCACATTGTATCGTATAATTTCCAAAAATCGAAATGCCATACTGGTACAAATCGTCAATTTTTTTTTTTTTTTCACCTTTTAGCTCAAGTCCGACAGTCATCCGCCCGATGGTTACAATCTGTAATAATTTTTTTTAGGTACAATTGCATCCAAATGACGAGAATATAATGATGCCATGATGTAAAAAATAATTTTACGTATTTTACAGTCGTATTTTAAAAACGTGTCAAATAAATAAGTATTTCAAGTATGGCAGCACTTTTTCCCCCTACTAGAAGTATGGGATAAATAATAACGGTCACATTTTGTCAAATACTTTCCAAAAATTCAAATGCAATACTGGTACAAATCGTTTGGCGAAAAAAAAAAAAATTACTCCTTTGCAGTGGTATGGCGGCCATTGGGAACTGTCGGAAAAGTATGGCAAGGTGATTTTCGTGAATGGCTACTCGACGATGATTAGCTTTGCAAAAATTAGCCTGGTACAAATGGTTGAATTGTTTTATTTAAATTAATGTATTCGCGTCGGTATGGCGGGCTGTAAGTCACATCCGAGAAGTATGGCATTACGCTACCGCCTACTTCTTTTTTTTCGACTATCTGAAAATAAAAACATTTTTGTGGAACAAATCGTTCGACACTCGATATTTATCCGACGCGTTCGATTAACGCCCACGCGATTGGGCCGCCAGTGCGAGCGCTATGACCATCATTTTCCTTTTTGCCTTTACGTAATTAGACCCCTGACGAACCGCCATACTGGTACAAATGACCTAATATTTTGTGTCACTATCTCCCGGTCTACCAGGGATACTCAATCGGAGGCTGTTTTTTGCCATTAATGCTTCCGAATGTTATCTAAATGAATGCGCTCCTCAATTGTTGATTCGAAAGCGTTTTGTAATATTAAATGAGACGAACTGAAACAAAATAGTACCGATTTAATGGGATCTTGGTTGCAAGTGTATAGGGGTTTCACCCCCTATGTGACCCCCCTATGATTGTTTTGAAAAAGGCAAAAACATGTATAGCTTACTTTTTTCTGTTCTTTCAAAGGCAGTTGATTCCATTCAAATATGAGCAATAGTTTGTTAGTAATAACTAATTTATTACTTTTAGCCCCTATAATTTTTTACTATTTAACCCTATCGTAATCGAACAAAATGCATTTTTCAATATTCGCCATGAGAATCATCTTACTATTGATTTCATTGAAAGATCTCAACCGGAAATATGCGGAACTGTGAAATTATCAACGGGGATGCTCAACTTTGGGGGTTGATTTCACCCCTGTAAACCGTTTTTCAGCATGCAAAAAAAATACAGGTCACTCAGATTTTGATGAAGAACAACATACCCTGAAATGAATGAAATCGGGGAGGGACACCTTGGGACTTATCCTTGTAAGAATACTACTCGCAGGAAAACACAGACTCGTAATATATCAACCTGATGCTAAAACGGCATTTTGGAACGGAATATTACAGGAAGACATCTACGTGTGGTAACCACTAGGCAATGAGATCAACCCAAGGAAGAATATCGTCTGTAAATTGAACAAAACTATTCACGGTCTGCGACCCTAGAGGATTGTTTGAACGTTGTGTTTCACACGAAGCATTGGAGGTCCGTGCGTATATAACATGCTCACGAGAAAGGTTTGGATGTATGTTATCTTATATGCGGATAACACACTTGTTGCTAATAAAACACCCAGCCACATTTAAGCTATGGCAAAACGACTTTAGGAATATTTTTAACTAATCGAACTCGGAGTAATCAAACACTACCTGGAAATCAACGTCCACAAAGACAAGCAGATTCTACAGTATGAAGCAAAAAAATTACATGGAAAAATTACTACTCGCAGCACGAAAATAAGATTCGAAAAATTTAAAAACACATATGGATCCAGGTTATTATAAAAACAAACTGGATTAAGCCTACTTGAAAATAACATAAATTACAGAGAACTCATTGATCACTACTACTCAAGGTTTCAGTGAATATTCGACCAGACACATCTGCAGCAGGATCAATTTTGAGCCAACAAATTTTGAATCCTACCGAAATGGATTGAGCGGAAGTGACGAGAATTCCAAGTTACCCGATGTCGAGAAATGAAAGGGAATGAATATCAGGAGCTGAATCAGAAGTGTAATCAATGCTCATTGGATATTCTTATGCGGAATGGGTTCAAGATACTTCAGACAGAAAATCATATTCCGGGTACTTCTTTAAATTCAATAACGCCTTAATCAGTTGGGATTGCAAAAAGCAAACATGCGTTTCTTTATCATCAACAGAGGCAGAATACGTAACGCTGGCAGAAGTAAGAATGCATATTGTTGGAAGGACCACAGTAAGATATGGGAACAGAACACAATGAACCTTCTACAAAACAATCAAAGCTGCTTAGAATTGGCACAGAAGGGGCGTGTCAGTAACTAATTCAAGAACATTGAGACGAAGTATCATTTCACTTGAGACACGGTCACGAAAGAAGTACAATTAGAATACTGTCCGAGAGAGGGTATCGTTTTTACCACTCGAAGCCTACAAGTTCGTTTCTACAAGTGGCGATCCTACAAGTTCGTTTCTCCCGATGCGCTCTGAAAGATTCATTTCTCATACATTTAATTTAATTTTGACTTAATTGAATTTGATCTAATTCAATTTTATTTAAATTATTTGAGCGCCACTTGTGGAAATTAACTTGCAGGATCACAACTTATAGAAACGTACCCTTTGGAGCGAATCGAAAGAAACGAATTTGTGAGATCGCCATATGTAAAAAGGAACTTCTACACATCGGCACTTGGCGAAACGGTGCTCTCCCTTGTCCAACAGAAGATATAATGGCTGATACGATGACAACGCCGTTAGGATCTGAAAAGATGATGAAAGTTAGTCAGAGCTGCGGACTACGAGGCCGTCGTTGAGAGGGGGTGTTAAAACAAAATGCAAGCTGACTTTCACATACACATACTCATACTTGCATCTCAGACGCATCCAAATTCTCCACTTTCTCGTCTCACATTTGGCGGTGTTCACGAAGGAATTATTTCTATCAATAGTAATAATAATTCATTATGCTGTACGATACTCCCTGCTTAAATGCTTGACCCGGGTCGCATACGACTTAGGTTCGTCACATAAATGAGTTCCCACCACACAACCGCATCCCCACCACATGCGATGTTCAACCACAGGACTCACAACGCCGCGCACCAACGATCCAAAAATTACCAAAACACGCACCTAATATTCAAATCTCAATATTCCCGCAATAAGATATGGTGAGATATTTTGAAATGAGGTCATCAAGTCAAGTTTAAAGTACAAGTTTCAATTTAAAACCTACATTTTGTTGGCGTAAAATTTTGTTATGAATCCAGATCCATTAAGAATGTGTACGAAAAATACCCACATATTTTTAATCAATATTTTTTTGTCTAGCTTTCAGATAATCATATATTATTAAGGCTCTGCAGTGGTCACAATGGCACCAGCATATCCAAATGACTTATTCCGACTAATATCTGAGCCTAGGCAACTTCGATCGATTTTGAATCGACACAATCTTTGACAGCATAGTTCTGAGAGAGAAATTTTCAAGGGGGAAAGTTGATCCTTACGGCTAACACAACTCAGTACATTCGTGATGACTAGACTTTTCGATGTGTCCGAAATTTTTTGATTTCGGATTGACTTGATCTAGGACAACATAGTAGTAAGAAAGAATGTTAAAACGGGAAGTTCCTCCTTTCGGCTAGCACACCTCAGCACATGCATAAAAACTAGACTTTTAGATATTTTCGAAATTTTTGGATTTCCGACTTACACGAAACCGTTTGTCCATGAATTTCGTAGAGGTATTTCGAGCTATCGAGTTATGTTTCGCGACACAAGAACGTATAAGCGTAGTCGAAGAAAGCACAATAATAAATTTTGAAGAAATTTAAAAAGGTGGAACTGATGAAATTTTTTTCGAATTTGATTGTATCACAAACCCTTGCATGTACAGGAAATACCCTTGCGGTACAATAGTCAGTACGCTTTGATCCACTTGGCACAAGAATCAAATTTATAGAATTTGAAAATGGTGGAGCTCGCCAAAAATGTGTTTTTCCAATTTTTCCGAAGTTTTTAGAGTTATCTACCCACGCGTTTCGGCACAACGCAGCACAAGCTTAGCACAACTAAGTACAATTCGAATTTGTAGAAAATTCAAGAATAGCGCAGCTAAGTTCAACATACCGGCAGCTCAAAGACGTCAGTTATTCAACTGTCGAGTTCGAGCAACGCGGAACTTGATTTCGACAAGATTTATCTGGCCGTAAATAAACAGAGACTACAACAAATGAACACGCGCGTGCATTCCTTGTCAAAGAATGAAAACGACACGTCTCTGCTCCCATCGGCAGTGTCGAAGGTACCGGAGGGAGATTCGAGCATATGCACATCGACATCGTTGAAACCATGCCGAGCTCCCGGGGATTCCTGTATTGTCTCACCTGCATGTATAGTTTCACGAGGCGGTCAGAATCAATACTCATTCCGGACATCGATGTCCGGACATCGCGGCCGAGACCATCCCGAGGACCCTCTTCGAAGACTGGATTGCAAGATTCGGAGAACCTAGAAAGATCACGACAAACCAAGGACGACACTTCAAGTCAAATCTCTTCCAAGAACTCGTGTATCTGACAGGTAGTACAACGCACCTACGAACAACGCCGTATCATTCAGTGTCCACTGGAATGGTCGAAAGATTCCATCATCAACTGAAGGCTGCGATAAAAGGTTACGAGACAGAAGCTTGATTCGATGTTCGATGTTCTACCCTTAGTCCTGCTCGGAATTGGCACGGCAATCAAAGCCGATCTCAGAGCAACGTCAGCTGAGATGGAGTAACGACACAACAACCCTCATGACGCAGCGACGGCAGCGGATCGGCGCAATCAATTCCGTCCAGCGACGAGGCACCGTGCTAAGAGAACCTTCGTATTCAAGGAACTCGCCACCTTGCTGTACGTGTTTCTGCGACATGACCCCGTTCGGGAACCGTTGCAGCCACTTCACGATGGACAATTCCAAGTTGTCAAAAGATCTGACAAGAACTTCGTCATGCGCAAAAGCGGACAGACCGTTCGTGTCTTGATCGACCGTCTAAAACCGGCGCATGTACATTGATGTGTTCCGATACAGAAGGAATGAATAACGACAATTCGGATGATAAACGAGTTGGACAGCACCAACAATGCAGTAGCACCAACAACACGAGACAACCTGACAGAGGAACCACAGCAACGCTCCAGAACACGATCTGGAAGACGCGTACGATTCCCCGATCGATTAAAAACTGGTTTTGTGTAGTGTGTGTGACTGGTATAGTGCTCTAGTGTAGTGTCAGTGATTCAAACTATTCAGACAATGTACTCTAAGTATCCACTGATATCCTAGTCCATAAGGCAAATACTGTACATATCGAGCTTCTAATATATCATAGCATAAGTTTGTAAATAACTTTAGGATAAGCGATAGGTTTAATTAGTGTTATCACCGGTACGGGGGTGATGTAGCGACCCGGTAAGCTACGGCGCGACTCCTGGCATTTGCGCGCCAGGCTTTTTGAGGTTCGAAAACCCTTCAGATTTTCCCTCAACTCGGCCATAAAACATCTGGTCATCGAATGCAAATTGGACATGCACGACTACGCGGACCTAATGGTCATCCTCGGTCGGGTTTGTTCACGCGTACCCACCGATCGTTTCGAGTTGCGTTCCCCTTGTCAGGAAGAGTTTTAGTTGTAAGTTTAACCAATAAGAAATCGTGATTTAGGAAAACTCTCCACCTACTGCAACGAGAGTGGTCAAATTACAAAAAGCACAACAACTCCTTGGAGCGACGCGAAGCCCGAGTTGAGTGCTGTAACGACGATAAATAAATTTGCATTTTAAACGAATAACAAACAACCCTTCGGTACAACCAGACCCATTCAGCACACCTAACCACTACCTCCACACGATTATACGTAGTTATAATTCGATAAAAATTCAGTGAGGTATACGGCACCCACTTGCCCGGGCTGCGAATTCGCTTATAGCTATAGTAAATTTTGACGATTCATGTTACAGCATATAGACAATATTAGGATGAGAGAATCAATTAATAATATGTAAGCATCCAACCGTTATTTTCAAACGATATATTCCTCCACCACCACCACAATCAACTAATAAACAAGTAGCTATTTTGCGGCGAACATTGGAAGCAATGCAGACCTGATCGATCGACGCTGAGAAAATAAACAATGATTGATCGATGAAGGTGGCACCACCTATAGTAACACTCACTGTCGGTAAAAATCGACCGCCAATACAGGTAATTTCTTACACCTCAGAGGTAACATACCGACAGGCAGTGAGGTAGGAACCGTAAACGGCTCGGCCAATTCGGCACCATGTTGATTCGGAACTGTCGCATTATATCAACTGGTACGCAAAGCTTCAGAATGTGTTATACAATTCAACGATTGACGAGACAATGAAACAATGTTGTTTAGTATAGGTATGCTGTACTGTTCGCGGTTTTGCTAGAGTCACCGGATCGTAGAACCTCGTTAATATAAGCTGTCTTCGTCCTTAATAAGACCGATTCAAATTAATGAAATTAAATTAATAGAATAGAAGTTCCATGAAAGAAACTGCTCTTTTGATAGGAAAGAAAAGTCATAGGTTATGCCTATACAAAATATTCTGTTTTATTAGCTGATTTGTGGTTCACGGACTGGAGCAGGTTGAGCTATCATCGCCAGGTTGACACGGACTTGGGCAGAAGAACCACTGAAGCTGCGTTGACTGAGGATATGTAAAGACTGCTAGCCCTATGGGGTTTTTCGTAATCGAAAATGGACGAAATGAATTCATCATCACGCGGTACCGTCGGCGTCCTACCCTGCACGCGCAACTCAAGTTGGAAAGCAGTCGGTACGTAGAGGCGACAAGAATCGATGTTACCGTCACTCACCGCGTCTACCCAGATAATGCAAAGTCTAATATTATTATGCCTAAGTATCAATTGTCATCGAACAGCAGTGTTCCCAACCTAGCCTGATCGAATCATCGCACCAGGGCCGTAAAATTATAGTGCACGCACAAAAATTATAGTGTCCTACGTTTTGCAGTTTTAAAGGGTAAAAAGATCATTTTAACAGCTCATGTTCATACTAGTTCATAGTTGAAATCCAATTTTATTCCATTTATGAATACTACAAATTTCCGAAGGTTTAATAAAATATAACGCAGTAATAAAATTTGTAATAGAATAAGAACATTTTTTTGCTTAACGCTCTATCACTATCAGACGTTTGGCATTTTGACAATGTCATCGTCGTCTGATTCGGAGTGTACTTTTTGTTGGACATTCAAATTTTTATCATTTGCCTCAACCTCACTAAGTTTTGCACTTTCCGTTTTGTACAATGAGCTTTTCGTCATCATGCTGTATTCCTCGGGCAGAGGTTCAAACGACGTGCAGTCATTCCGAATACCTTGTCGCGCCAAAAGAATCCCGTTCAACGTCGGAGTGACTAGCTTGTTTCTCGTTTTCGTTTTAGCTAAATTTATTGCGCTAAAAATTCTCTCACACTCCGCATTAGAAAGCGGAAGTGAAATGACATTAAGCGCAAATTTGGACAAATTTTTGAACGTGTACCCGACTTGATCCTATTCTTCAAACGAGTACAATTTGTGCCAAAACAAATCTGTTTCGTCAGAAATTTCGACATGTCCAGGCAACTCGAAACTGAAAAGTTGACGCCATTCGTCGTCAACTGCTTGATAATCGTTTTCCTCTATTATTCGAGGCAGCAGCTGCATCAGGGATAGTAAAGAAGGCGTCGTTTTTCTCGTTTTTTCCAACATAGCAATCGAAGGTTTGAAAACCGCCATTTTTTTCAAAGTCGTGTCAGCGAAATCAAAACGTTTTTTCAGTTTCTTACAACCAATTATTAAAAACTGGGTGCATCCTTTTGAAAAATCCGTTTGAAGGTTCACGTTATCGCAAAATTTCGGATCTTTGTAGAAAATTCGACACCTTCACGCCCAAGCACATTTGTTGCGGAAGTAATATTTTCTGAGCGTTATCTGGTTCGATTTGGTGCAATGGAGTGTGATTAACATAATCTCGATCCATGTAGATTTTCAATATTTCTACGTACGAGGAACTGATGTTCTCGTACATGGTCGCAATAACGGTTTTGTCCGATTGAAAATGGGCATTTAATCTAGTAAACTTCGGCAGTATGTACTCGAGGAACAAATAAAAAAGTTTGATCAGTGGATCACTCAACGAATTCAGAATGTGTTCAACTGCGAGCAATCTTTCGGAATATCTTTTGTCGATGAAATACAACTTTAAAGCGTCCCATTGCTCAAGTAATCGCAAAACGACTGCTTCCAACGAAAGCCAGCGCGTTTGCGATGGGTGAAGCATTTTATGTACTTTTAAATCGAGAAAAGTTTGAAACTTTTCTAAAGCGAATTGTCGCTTGGCACTTGCTTTGAAGAAGTTGTATACATTCCTTGCTAAGTCTTCACAGCTCCGAGGTAAAGCCTTGCATGCCTCACTTGCACACAAGTGCAATGAATGACATATGCATTTCAAAATTGAAATTCCTGGACAGATACTCCGAAATCGGCTCGCTACCGAATTATTGGCACCCATCATCGTTGAGCATCCATCGGATCCGAATCCAATTACATTATCGAATGACAGCCCGTATTTTTTAAAAGAATCCATAATACGTCGAAACAAGTGTTCAGCAGTGGCTGACTCGACATCGTTTTCTTTTCCAAAAATCTGACACAATTTCCAAAAACGACTTACGATTCGTCCTTCCTCGTCGTCGTAGAATCTGAAAATCGCATTCACACTTCTTTTAAATCTATCTATCTATATATAAAAAAAGGTTTTAATCGCTTGAAGTTAACGTTTTTAAGATTGACGATTTTAAGAATAATGAAGTTAACGTTTTCAAGATTGAAATTGTAATACGCATGAAGGTGGGTTGACAGGGAGGTGTTTTCCGTCGTCCGGGGACAGAGCTCAGTAGTTTCGTAGTCAAGGTTACGAGAGGTCGTCCAGGAAAGGTACATTCCGAAATATACTTGCAGTATTGACGACTGTGACGTCAGATAATCGCGTTTAGTTTTAAGTAGTCATGGTAGCAACAAAAATAACAATTTTAAAAAAGAGAAATAAATTGATTAAATCAGTGAAATGAGTGTAAAAGTTATAAATATGGTGCCAGATGGGAATTGTTTATTCAGCGCGATATCACAGTGTATATATAATACTCAAGAGAATCACCTAAAGGTAAGGGAAGATATCGATTCGTGCGTTACTCAAAACTGGTGCGATTACGAAGGTTATATCATGGGTGACGAATCACATAGATTAGCGGTTGAATCTACCATAGATTATAAGCGGTACATGGGTAAAGTCGTCCATGACCAGAGCTTCGTAGTTTTCGTGGTCCAGGTCGCCGGGAATGCATTTTCCTCCGTCCAGGAGCAGCGCTCCGTAGTATTCGTTGTCCAAGTCGAAGGAACCAGCGTATTCGTGGTCCAGGTCAGAGGGACGATATTTTTCGTCGTCCAGGTCGTCGGAACAAGCGTATTCGAGGCCCTGCACGAGCAGTGAGACGAATTGGAGGTGAGCCGTAGACGAACCGAACGGTGTTGCATGAGGACGATGTTTTTCATCGTCCAGGAGCAGCGCTTCGTAGTATTCGTGGTCGAGGTTGACGGAACAAGCGTATTCAGAAGGACGATGTTTCTCATCGTCCAGGGGCAGCGCTACGAACTGTTTGATTAGGTACTTATCGGTACATGTCGCAGGGACAATGTTTTGCGTCACCCAGAACCACCGCTCTGTAGCATTCGTGGTCCAGGTCGAAGGTAATACGAATTCAGTAATCAAGATATAAGGTGCGATGTTTTAGAAACACAGAAGGGGACTTTTGCAGCCCAAAGATGAAAGTAATATAATAAAACATTGAATAAGGACATCTTTTATATTCACTCTATTCAATCGGGTGACAAGGTTAGTGTGGGAAACTCCAGAAAGTACATCTCTTACTCCCTGAACAATAAACGAATGAAACGCACAAAAGCGCGAGCCGCGAAGCGCCGAGCATCAGAGGCGCGCGTAACGCGCCAAGCGGGGTTGGTGCGCGAAGCGCGCAGGGGCGGAGCCCCTCGTATACTCAAAAAAACATTCAAATTTATCATCTAAATTTTCGAGGAGTAACGTTAAAATTTATTTACAATATATATATTCACCAGACTACAATACACATCGATTTCACTGCAGAAACGTCGGTGGATTCGTCCATGAAAATGCTGAATTTAACCGTTTTTAGCTTTCGACTGAGATAAGCTTTTTGGGATTCGCCAAGGACGTTTTTCACGATGGCAGAGGTTTTCGTGGATTTCAGCTGTATGTTTTCGAGAATTTTTGAATCCGGAAAACAGTCCTTCATCAACGTAGATAAATGGTTCATCGACCGAAACGAAATATTGTGCTCAACCATGAATGCAGTCAATTTTATTTCCGCTCTTTTCACTACCGTGTTAGCAGAATTTTCGTTATTCGTTGAGCTCGATTTGGTGAATTTTTCTAGGGACTGTTGATGCGATATAGATCGAATTTTCGTTACATGAGCCCGGGACTTCGAATGATTTCGAATTACCGCTATTTCGGCGGTAATTGAAATCTCACACAGGCGTCATTTTGCTTTGCAATTGTTTTCATTATCGCGACATAACCAGTTTTTAAAATCGCCTTCGTTCAACCACGCAGCCCGAAACTTTTGCGGTCGGCGTGTGTTTAAACGAATTTTTTTTTCCGGCGGTGTATTCTGCTGATCATTTTCTTCATCCGAATCGCTGGACTCCATACCGACTATACCCGATCGAGAAATAGTTCGTTCGTGACTGTTTGTATGACAGTTCAAACGAGAAACGACTGACGTTTGTTTTGTTGTGTTAAAGAAGCCCTAAGAGAAAAAACACGCCAGTACAACAATGTTTCGCTTGGGAGTTTATCGTTCAGGTTGTGTTTGATGATGAAAATCCTGCTGTTTTCAAATTGTAATTGCCCTATATACATACCTCTACAGTTCTATACGGAAAGAAACTGCGTATCAATCGAAGGTAAATTAAAATAAACTCTGAGGAAAAACGGAGACACGTAGAAGAAAAGTCCTCAAACTAAAACATTTGAAACACGACGGACGACGGACTGGGTATCGAGAAAAACATAGAGTGGGGACTGAGTGCGGTGAACGACCAACTGGGCAAAATATTTACATCGTTGCTCACTAGAGCGAGTAAAAGCGCTCAAATCGCAAAGTGACAGGGGACGGACGTGCAGCATGCGTTTTGCGCTGTTTTTCGAATTTCAAATTTTTTCCAAGCGCATAACGGTTCTTGAGGAAATTATAGTAGATTCACATTACATAGTACAAGCACTATGTTACATAGTACATCATTATGTTACGGTTGGGAACACTGTCGAACAGTTCTGTGCTGACTCTCCAGATGGCGTTGCGTAAATAACTGTATGCTTAGGTGCGTTTCTATCCCATTCTCTTTGGCACGCCCCACCAGGAAATGCTCCGTCCACAACTCCGTGGGCGAGGCCAATTGAGCCTGCTGCAGCGGCTGACAATGAGTACACAAGAGCCTCGCTACAATTCTAAAATTCTCGAAGTGATTACAGCAAATTGAGCAATTCAGTCGACTGGCTATTAACTGAACTAAATAGTACATTTAAACTCTTCGAAGTTTAGCCTTTCGAGATTTAAAAAAAATTTTAATTGCATTCGTTTGAGTCGACGTTTGAGTAATATTTAGAGTGCAGGTTTTTGATGTTTCTAAGATTTTTTGCAAGGTTCTGCAAACAAAAAATGTCTCTGAAAAATCGGTGGTAATAGCTAGCGTTGATAATTTTTCTCAAAGATTAAAATGAAGCTGCGACAGTCTACGTTGATAGAAAATAAGTATTCGATTGATTGATAACTGGATCGGTTTGATTATATTAGAAATTCATGTCGCAATCTGCCACGTTGCCAGTGATACTACGTTCAGTACGACATTGATAAATTAAAAGGTGAAATATTTGAGCACAATTCTACGAGGAATCTCTGGGATTGTGACCGATTATGTAGGCACCTTCTAGTAGAGCATCCATTCACCGTTGAACGGATTGCTCCTTGTATCACTATCCCTCCTTGCCATTGCCTTAATCCAAGTCAGGTTTAGCGCGTTAATATTTGAATCTCACAGTACTGATTGTGAGGCTAAAAAATAATTAACCGAAAGACAGAGCCGAGATGCGATAGAACTTGGCAAAATATTGGATTTCTTAGAAGACTATCCAAACAAAGCAAAACTAGAGGATACGTAAAAAAATGTATAATCGCAGAATGATCAAAATTGGTTAAATTTGTCCAAATTGACTATTCTGTGTGGGAATATAACTCGGACATGTTTCTCAGAAAAAAACAAGTATCAGTTTGATCATTCTTTTGTAAAACTTGTGGAAACCCTGCCAATTGTCTCGATTGATAATGCTAATTGCAACAAGTCAAGTCGATGGCGTTCTTCCGTTCTTAGATACGAATTCTCTTGATGTTCGGGCAGAAGAAAAAATGGAGTAGACGCTCGTACTATCGGAGCCGCTCGAGGTTACTTCAAGAACAGAAACCGATTTCGTCCATTTGACGACGCCCACAGTCTTGAGTGACGCATTTTGAGACTGATACAGACATTCGATTTAATGGAATAATTGAACCAAATAATGACACCACTGAGTTGTCACGATTTTCAGAATCGAATCGAAACTTATTCAGGAAGTCAAGAACAATTTGGCAATGAGACGCGCTGTTTGACAAATATTTTCTTTCAATCGATGAAGAACGGTAATAAAAGTGAAGGCTTTTGGCTTGATTTCTCACCATCTGATCGATAGCTGCTTTGAGTTGCTTACAAGCTGTTTGATTCTAATCGACGGATTTAGTTTGTGACTCCCGGATTCCATGACTGAAAAATCGTTCATGAAATAGTTCAAAGCATTTTCTGTTGACGAATGAATTGTTATTAACAAATTTAGAACGTTTTATTTGTATATTTCTGAAGCAACTCAACTCCTCTTTCTGTAAGACACTGCATGTATTTGCAACAAGCAATAAAGTATTGTACCTTATTTTATCTTATCCATCTAATTTTTCATTGCATTATCACCCTTCTTTTCCGGCATTTCAAACAAAATAAGATTGAATTATATGCACGTGGTTTGCATAGTTTTTCATGTGTTGATTTATGATCTGCTGCGTTAATTTTTTCCCTGTGGTCGACGTGATGGGTAGCTTGAGATTTTTATTGATTCTCTACTGTTTGTATGTATCACCTTATAGACTTGAGTGGTCCTATTATTGACACTAGTGAGTGAATTCACAGTTGGCCCCGATTGAATACACAATCAAATAAATGAATATGAATCATCAACTTCCTTGGGTAATCCGTATTTCTACACAATATTATATCTAGCAGAGATTTCATAGCGTCAAGACTTGAAGCTCGCGTGGCGTGAATTTTCGATTTTTTTCGCCATGGCTTTTTTTTGAATTCTCTGTAGTTATATCTGCGATACACGATTTTATTACTGAATTTTTCTACTGCTCAGTGTCAACACGGCGGTCGAAGCTTTGGTCAGTTTTGTTAGTTGATCAATATCATTGATTTCATCTTGGTGAAATAAAATTTACATTTCTTTCATCCTACTCACAACATCACTTTACAAGGTTCGGACAGAAACAGTGACCAAAAATTCACCTGATCTAATTGCTAATCATCTAGTAAGAATCTTCTATAAGTAAATCTAAGACGAATTTTTCTTTCAACCATTAATTTTGATTATATTTTGTCCATGGTAGGTAGTTCTGTCGGAGCAGCGATTACGTATCCAATCAGTGCGATGCTTATCAACTGGCTTCGGTGGGAATCAGTTTTCTACGTGACATCTGCTCTCGGAGTTATATGGTGTGCATGTATTTTATTGTCTTACTTAAAACCACACGAAAAAACGTGATCTTAATCAATTCACCGCAGAAAGTCATTCTCGGGCTGTGAAGACTGAACTCTATATATATAATCCTGGAACAAGCGCAGCCTATGCTTAAGCTAGAAGCGGTGTAAGAGATAGGTGCGCTCGAAGCTGGTACGCTTTTGTCACACTCATAACGACTTCCAGCGACTATCTCGCATACAAACGTTGACCACCAAGCCAGATCTGCGAACAACGCGGTTTTTTGTGTGCAAAATTCATGGTACAATTCAACAATAGTCAAATTGTGCAGTATACTCCTGACTGTGGAATCATCTATCATTTTGTGGTGGTGCTCTCCAACTGATATATTGATATATCGATGAATGAAAACACCAAAATCAACAGCAAAATCAAGCGGAAAGAATCTATTTATACAAGAATGTAATCTGCTTCTGAATCAGTTCTTATCAAACAGGATCAATCTATATCTATACAAAAATGTAATGAATTTTTACCTACGCCATTTATTCTACATATTATAGTACATTTATGTTTATTAGAATTCATTTTATGATTTACAGTTTCATATTTACATATTTTACACACTATTTTAAACACTTTGACCGTAATCAGGATTTTTGTTTTATACATCGGTCAATTTATGTTTGAATAAAACAAATAAACAGAAACAAAACATGAAGAATATTTATGCGTATCTACGCATAAACTTACCCTTAGGACCAACTGTCAAAATCTTAGCGGACCGATGTTTGTGCTCAATCAGTAAATATCATGTGCGACAAGTGCCTACCAGCTTCCACCACTATCTCTGTTTGACGCGTTCAACCGCCCCCATTGCCGTAGCGCTCATTCCAGTATATTGTGGAGTTCAGTGGCTATAAATAACTTACCCGAATTGCGCCGGACAAAGCTATACACTGTCGACATTTGAGCTGATTCTGTTCATTGGTTTACTGAATAACCGAAAAGTAAGGATCCAATTACACCGTCGATAACGGTAGGAGTACTACGTGACCGTAAGGAGCAATTGAATTCTGTTCGATAGCTATTTCATTCATGTAAAGCGAAGTTTTCACTTTTTCTAGGTATGTTGCCTGGTATTATCTTGCCTATGATAGACCACAAGACCATCCCCGGATATCAGAGGCCGAAAAAGCTTACATCTTAGAGAGCCTAGGAGAGACTGTGAGCCACGACGATTCTCAAACTGTACCATGGAAGGCCATTCTGACCTCACGGCCTCTCTGGCTAATAACCATAGCCGAATGCGGCAATGCTTGGGGTGTTTTCACACTCAATTCAGAAGCACCATCTTACTTGAACTATATCCATGGATGGAATATTAGCGCGGTGAGATGCAACAAATCTACTGTAATATTTCTCAGCAGGCATAGCACATTACGTAGATCTGTGGAAAATATGAATGGTTATGTTTAACATAGTACCTAAAGAACTATGAGGTTCAGATACTAAAGAGGTTATGATAAATCACTAGGCTTAAAATCTGACAAACAAATGACTGATATGGTTTCTGGAAGTGTTTTAAAATTTTGTCATTCCTCAGTTTAGTTTAATGCAGCTCCAGTATACAAAGCCACCGAAAATGAATATTTACACTTGCTTTATGACGGTCTTGTTAAACCTTCGATTGTTTTCTGTGCTAGTTTCTCAATGCCTATTTCCTGAGTTAGAATATTTGAAAATTTCAATAACAGAGGCGTATATTGAAATTTAACAATAAATATTATTATGTCTTGTCTCAGAACTGTAGCCCTGATATTTTTACATTGAATGTTATTTACAAAATTGCTGGAGGCAAATAATTGCAATCATTATAACGACAGTTCAAACTGATCCAAAAATACTTAGTCATTAGGCATCAACATTCGCTGCGTCATGGGGTCGCCACCCATATCGAAGATATATCAGGAAAATTTCCTGAGTCATTCGATACACAGTATTCAGCGACATGCTTCAATTTATGAACATAGCAACTCAACTTATAGTCCGGTCAATTTAGACACCCAAGGTTACATAAATTCCCAACAAGCTGAAAGTTGGTATAATTGTTTAAAACATAATTATAAATAAAATTTGAAAGTTCCCCATCATTCCCGTATTTGAAAAAATTTTTATTCAAGGTCAAAGGTCAAAAAAATGAGTTATTCGCGATTTTTAGCAAAACGGTGAGTTTTGTCATAAAATTACCCTAGACAAAAATTGTAGATCATAAAATTATCTATAAAATATGTAACAGCACTTTTTTTCCTAAGAACCGCCGTTTTCGAGATATAACAATTCAAAAAGTTGTAAAAGTTGTAATCGTCATAATATGCACACGTTTCCACGCCACCTATGAGGTAGTGTACTTGGCACGTTTTTTTAACGTGGTTTCCCCAGTAGGCCTATTCCACGGTCCTGTTGTGATTCTGTTTAATTTGAAACTATTGCAAAATAACCGATATTAACAAAGTTTGAAAATGATAACAGCGATGTAAATTTAAAAAAAATTGTGAAATAAGGGACTAGGTTTCATTTTACCTGATATTCTTATAGTTATACTTATTATGTGTATTTTATATTTTAAGTGTAAGTTACAATCACCGATAGAAAAATATTTTTACATATATTACAGCTCCAGAGATGTATATACGTGGCATACTCATGCATATTATGACGCTTACAACTTTTATAACTTTTTGAGTCTCATCTCAAAAACGGTGGCTCTTAGGAAAAAAAGTATTGAATTTTTGTCTGAGGTAATTTTATGATAAAACTTACCGTTTTGCTGAAAATCGCGAAACTCATTTTTTTTACCTTTGACCTTGAATAAAATTTTTTGCAAGTACGGGAATGATGGGGAACTTTCAAATTTTATTTATAATTATGTTTTAAACAATTATACCAACTTTCAGCTTGTTGGGAATTTATGTAACCTTACTCTTGTTTTTTGGTCTAAATTGACCGGACTATTAATTTACTTGGCTCGAAATACTTCAATGTGAAAAGGAATCACATCATGTTTTTTCACTTCCTTCTATCGAAAACTCGTTGGTTTGTAATTTGGATTTTTCTGCAGGCTGGCTTGCTTTCAGCTGCCCCCCACATGATGCGCATGTTGTTCGCCTTCGTGTTTTCCAGTTTTGCGGACTGGCTGCTCCGAACGAGACGAATGTCGACAACAAGACTGAGGAAGTTTGCAATTCTAGTATGTAACGGCGTTCAAAGTATAATGCTCTTGGGTCTGGCCTTTAGTGGCTGTCATCCGATCTTAGCAGCAGCATTTATGATTGCTGGGATGACTGCCGCCGGTGCTAATTCTGCTGGAACACTCGCATGCACTGTCGACTTGAGTCCAAATCACGCAAGCGTGCTTCTCGGTATTACAAACACCGTTGCCACAAGCTCTGGATTCATCTCTCCTATGATAGTCGGAATTCTGACTAATAATAATGTAAGCTTATGGGGTATTCCACACCAACTCGACCAGTGTTAAGCACTGACCATCTCAAAATCTTTTCATGTTTTTTTCTAACATTCTACTCGGTAAAAAACGCGACCTGAATTTTTTTCAATTTTTTTCATTTAACCGTTCATTTTACATAAATGTTTGAAGTCGATTGAGAATGCTTACTTTTAAAAATCAGAAAAAACTTTCAGAAATCCAGTGACTGACACAAAACACCCCCCGTTAAGGAAAACGTGGACTGAATTTTTTTCCATTTTATTATCACCTAATTAGGAATTTTTTAATTTTCAAACTCAAAATTACTACAGGACCAAATTGTAAGCGTCGAATAAGGGTCAATTTACTTGTAAATGTTTGGTTTCACCAATTCGATGATGCGCCATTCTAGTTAGTAAAAGACATCTACTATTCTACCGAGGAGTGCAGCGAATTTCTGGTCTAGTTGAATCGGAGTGGGACAGTTTAAATATGGCACCGTGATTAATATTCTTGGAAATTAGGAACATAAGCGCAGCCTAGCTGTATGTCCATGCACCCAACAAATAACGAACATTATCATGAGATTAATAAATTTGCTACACTCTCTCGATGTAAGTAGATATCTTTTAATAACTAGAGTAGCGCATCATCAAATTGGTGAAACCGAACATTAGAAGTAAACTGACCCTTATTTGACGCTTACGATTTGATCCTATGTTAATTTTGGGTTTATAAATTTGAAAATTATGAAATAGGTGATAATAAAATAGAAAAAAAAATTGGCATACGTTTTCCTTAACGAGGGGTGTTTTGTGTCAGTCACTGGATTTTTGAGAAGAAAAGTGGGCTTTCGCAATCGACTTCAAATATTTATAAAAAATAAACACTTTAATATGAAAATTTGAAAAAAATTCAGGGCGCGTTTTTTACCGAGTAGAATGTTAGAAAAAAATATGAAATGATTTTGAAATGGTCGAGGCTTAACACTGGTCTAGTTGGCGTGGAAGAACCCTTATAGAAACGAACCGTGAAAATAATCTTTCTTCGGCATAGGCATGAAAAAATCACTTTTGCCACCTGTTCCTGATACGTAAAGTGATCACGTGATACCGTTAACCTCAGAACTGCCTTGAAAAATCTTTTTACGGCAGTTCTGATTTCTGTTGCGCGATTAAAGGTGGGGATCTCAACTAGCGACAAAGTGATATTTCAGAAACTGTGCCAGAAAAGATATTGCTGCGGAGCGCTCGTAAAGTGTTTTTGGCTTGAATAATGATTTCAGATTCAGATGAAATCATTATTCTTGTACTAAAACCTCTTACTTTACGGGAATGCCACATAAAGTACTATTCTGAGTCACTTATCTCGCAAGTTGTAGCCTAATAGTTTTGAATTTATTTCAGCAAACGATTGATCAATGGCGCTTGGTATTCCTCATCACGGTTGCAATAATGTTTTCCACTGGTGCGTTGTACATATTGTTTGGGGTTGCTGAATTACAGCCTTGGAACAACACACGTAATGAAGAAGTGGGCGAGGAACTGCAGAAACTCCGCGGATCAGACGTAGATAAAGTCGAATGTGGAAAAACCACCAATGCGATTTCATAGAAGAAAAATAACACTTTATAACTCATAGATAATGGATGAAATTTACGTGTTGAAGTGAACACATTGAGATAACTGAACTCAGCAAAATGAACAGTTCATCCTGCTTTTTTCAATTCACTTTCGATGGTTCTCACGTTACGTCCCAGTCGATAATTATGGTAGTACCCTCTCTCTATCGTAACTTACAGACCTGCAATTACCATAAGAGAGTTCCGCATGCTCATACCGTAGTTCTAACATCCGATCCATATCGATCTATGTAGAGTTAACATGACTCCGTGTCAGTGTGCAATGGTCTTGCACCAACAATCTGCATACAATATACCATTCGTTATGATATAATGTAAGCGATTTTACAGTATGTAATGCTCTGCAGTATACATCATTTTCACACTTAACTTTACATCTTTGGTCTCAACCCATACACAGATCGCACGGTCTGCAACTGAAATTCGTAAAGCTCAGGTTGCTCGTAAAAACGAGCCCCTCGCTGATTAAACGCAAGGACCGTGGGAAAATAAAGGATGATCAATTCGCAAAGTTTCGTTCTCATATCTTGTATAACCATTTTTATAATCAAGCATTTTGTCAGAACTACGCTGGTGGCCTCTTTAAGGCCAATTATCTTGCACTGATATAGCCAAAGACCAATTAGGAGTCTTTCCGAAACTCCCACTATTGAAGTTTCTTTTTAAATCAGACTGATTCAACGAACAGAATCAATTCAGACACCAGACGAAACAAAACTTAATTAAATTCAGGACCAAGAACACATCGAAATTACGAGCAGTGCAGATCACTCTAAATTATAAAGCGCTCTTATTCAGAAACTTCAAACTTAGATATAATTAACGTGATTCCATTAGTGATTCATATAAGGGTATAAAAACATTGTGAAACTGAACCTTACAAATCGATATGAAGAACTTCTTGTTATTAATAAATGTGTATTTCAATTAAAATGTTGTGTAAATAGAATTATTTCAATCACTCATAGTTAGGATGACCCAGAATGACATAATTCCTGATTGAGACACGCTGAACAAGAATTTAATACGAGCAGATCATCAAAGTTCGTGAACCTGGACACCACAAAGTCTGTAAATCGAGATTAAGTCGAAAATCATGCATTGAATCAAAGATGTCTCAGGACGTTCTTCCCAGAACATAACACTTATACCAGAGCAGTGTTGGGCATTTTTTTTAATAAATTATGTCCTCATTACTAATTACAAATGTAATTTGTAATTAAAAGAAAGAAAATGACTGATTACAATTTTGATTTGTAATTAGAAGAGTAAACAATACTCATTAAATTTTTAATTTGTAATCAGAAAAATTTCAATTACGAATTACGAATGTAATTAGTATCGATTTTTTTTAATTACAAGTTACGAATGTAATTAGTAATTCGATGTAATTAATTATACAAAGTAATTAGTGGTGCCCAACACTGTACCAGACTACGCCGACATTCGTGTAAAGTTGTAAAATTAATTGATTACTTCATGAAAATGCAGCAAAACAGTTCTATTAATTTTTTTCTTTAATGTAAGTACGTAAGGGAATAATTCCAATGAAACAGAAGTTTCTTCTGACTGAGTTGACTCGTGGCAGTCTCAATAAGAGCTGGAAAGGCTGAAAGAAAGTAATTGTTGGGCGTCAGGCACTTAGTGCCATGAGATTTGCTAGTACTACAATTAGTTAGTAAAAGATAGGCATTACATTCATCGGGATACTCGGCTGCTGAGTGTTTGGTAGAGGGGAACGTGGGCTGGAAAGTAGTGGTTTTGACACATTCATAATAACAAAAAAATAAGATAGCTAATAGAAATTTATGGCGAAATCGAAAAGAAGTTCGCGAAGCTGCTGTCTTATACAGGCAACCGTAAAGAGAGGTATTCAAAAGTTTCATACAACGCGAAACAATAAGCAAGGCCGAATTACGATACGAGGCACTCCTACGCCAAATCAATCGCAGCGCCCACTGGAATTTTAAATTTGTAAAAAAGTTTTTTACATATCTTGTAATTATTTGCAATGCTTAGAATGCTAGTTATATTAGTCGAATGTCGTGAATTCCCGAAAATCTAATCAATCCAAAATTCATTATCTTATATGAATACTAATCCAGGGTGACGACAGATCGGGAAAACCGGGAATACTCAGGTAATTTCGTTTATTGGTAAAAGTCAGGGAATTATGATGGTTCAAATGGAAAAATGTACTTTTGGATAAATTGTTTTCATACTTAAATCGTGCTTCATAAATTTAGCTAAGCTCGCTTTCCGGAATGGTATTTTGCAATTCCCCGCCATCTAATTTCTTGACGAAATAAAAATATATATTAAACGTAAATGCATGTGTTTGTGTGTGACAAATTTTGCATTGACCTAGAATTTATAAAGACGTTTGTTTTCAAATCTTCACGATCATATATGCAGTGAGCTTTGAAACAATTAAAACTGATTCGCGGTACAATCCGATACGCCGTTTGCCAGGGTGACCATGGCAACAGACATAAATTTAGACGACAGTTTGCCTAGTATGTTACATTGTTCTTTTATGTGTATATAAGGATTGTAACCTCAATGACCGTCGTTGGTGGCAGTAGTAAAATTATACCCAGACACTCTACAATCAAGAGTGCCCATGATGTATGAACTGGGCAAAAAACCAAGTGAAGCTATGGTTAGGAATCGTGCGAGACAAAGATCAAAGCAAGATCAAAAAGTTATCTCCTTAAGGTGCCTATAAAGAAGCGTTGTACACCTCGAAAACGCGGGGAAGCAAAACTCCTATACCGCTTAAGCAAACAGAGTGAAACTTGGGCAGTTAATGCCTTATTTTGGTAAAAAGTGGAGCATCTTTTTACTTTTTCAAAATTTCAAAAAAACATTTGCAGATTGGTTACCATCCACAGAAATTGGCCAAATTTTCACAGTTGCACTGAATGGATCGAACTATCCGGTATGATGCCACTCGGTGGTGATGAAACACACATTTTGAGCCCAGTCCCATGAGATTTGATGGTTTTTAATAAATAAATATAAACACATGTCATCAATGTTCTTATTGCTCATCAATATGCCACTAAATAAAATTTTAATTGTTCAAAATTACAAAATAACACGATTTATTGAACACATTTGAGATAGAAATGGAAAAAAATTTTTTTTAAGAAATTAATTTTTTTTATTAAAATTCAAAAATTCATATTTTCAAAAAATCAAAAAACACAGTTTCGAAAATTTCAGGATCTCTTAAGATTGGTTCAAGGTAGTGTTACGTCCGACGTCCCGCCTCACGTTTCTCCCACCTTCCTCGACGCTTGTCTTTACCTACCATTCCCACACTCCATATCTTGTCATCCTATTTCCATCTTGGCTTACACCACTCGCTATCGCCCTTACCTTGCTATTTCGATCCCCCTCTACCCTGTATCCTCGCTCATTTTCTCATGCAAAAGACTCACTCTTATTCCAACGCTCTTACCTCTTACATTCAACTTGAACTCCCGTTCCCCAAAACCATTCCCTCAACTACTCCTCATCGACTTCACTCAATTTCCAAATCAAAATAAAAGTTATAATCATTCTCTAATTACTGTTCTTTCCCTTCCGTTCCCTGAACGAAGACGTCGACGACTACGAACCAACAAAAATAGCACCCGAACCAACACCATCGGGTGGGTACATGGACTGCCGTCCCCCTGTACCGTAACATTCTGGTGGCAGCGGTTTTGCCGTCGACCTACCCTTTGTTCAGTGCTTCGGAAAATCTACGATCTGTCATCCGATCTTAGCAGCAGCATTTATGATTGCTGGGATGACTGCCGCCGGTGCTAATTCTGCTGGAACACTCGCATGCACTGTCGACTTGAGTCCAAATCACGCAAGCGTGCTTCTCGGTATTACAAACACCGTTGCCACAAGCTCTGGATTCATCTCTCCTATGATAGTCGGAATTCTGACTAATAATAATGTAAGCTTATGGGGTATTCCACACCAACTCGACCAGTGTTAAGCACTGACCATCTCAAAATCTTTTCATGTTTTTTTCTAACATTCTACTCGGTAAAAAACGCGACCTGAATTTTTTTCAATTTTTTTCATTTAACCGTTCATTTTACATAAATGTTTGAAGTCGATTGAGAATGCTTACTTTTAAAAATCAGAAAAAACTTTCAGAAATCCAGTGACTGACACAAAACACCCCCCGTTAAGGAAAACGTGGACTGAATTTTTTTCCATTTTATTATCACCTAATTAGGAATTTTTTAATTTTCAAACTCAAAATTACTACAGGACCAAATTGTAAGCGTCGAATAAGGGTCAATTTACTTGTAAATGTTTGGTTTCACCAATTCGATGATGCGCCATTCTAGTTAGTAAAAGACATCTACTATTCTACCGAGGAGTGCAGCGAATTTCTGGTCTAGTTGAATCGGAGTGGGACAGTTTAAATATGGCACCGTGATTAATATTCTTGGAAATTAGGAACATAAGCGCAGCCTAGCTGTATGTCCATGCACCCAACAAATAACGAACATTATCATGAGATTAATAAATTTGCTACACTCTCTCGATGTAAGTAGATATCTTTTAATAACTAGAGTAGCGCATCATCAAATTGGTGAAACCGAACATTAGAAGTAAACTGACCCTTATTTGACGCTTACGATTTGATCCTATGTTAATTTTGGGTTTATAAATTTGAAAATTATGAAATAGGTGATAATAAAATAGAAAAAAAAATTGGCATACGTTTTCCTTAACGAGGGGTGTTTTGTGTCAGTCACTGGATTTTTGAGAAGAAAAGTGGGCTTTCGCAATCGACTTCAAATATTTATAAAAAATAAACACTTTAATATGAAAATTTGAAAAAAATTCAGGGCGCGTTTTTTACCGAGTAGAATGTTAGAAAAAAATATGAAATGATTTTGAAATGGTCGAGGCTTAACACTGGTCTAGTTGGCGTGGAAGAACCCTTATAGAAACGAACCGTGAAAATAATCTTTCTTCGGCATAGGCATGAAAAAATCACTTTTGCCACCTGTTCCTGATACGTAAAGTGATCACGTGATACCGTTAACCTCAGAACTGCCTTGAAAAATCTTTTTACGGCAGTTCTGATTTCTGTTGCGCGATTAAAGGTGGGGATCTCAACTAGCGACAAAGTGATATTTCAGAAACTGTGCCAGAAAAGATATTGCTGCGGAGCGCTCGTAAAGTGTTTTTGGCTTGAATAATGATTTCAGATTCAGATGAAATCATTATTCTTGTACTAAAACCTCTTACTTTACGGGAATGCCACATAAAGTACTATTCTGAGTCACTTATCTCGCAAGTTGTAGCCTAATAGTTTTGAATTTATTTCAGCAAACGATTGATCAATGGCGCTTGGTATTCCTCATCACGGTTGCAATAATGTTTTCCACTGGTGCGTTGTACATATTGTTTGGGGTTGCTGAATTACAGCCTTGGAACAACACACGTAATGAAGAAGTGGGCGAGGAACTGCAGAAACTCCGCGGATCAGACGTAGATAAAGTCGAATGTGGAAAAACCACCAATGCGATTTCATAGAAGAAAAATAACACTTTATAACTCATAGATAATGGATGAAATTTACGTGTTGAAGTGAACACATTGAGATAACTGAACTCAGCAAAATGAACAGTTCATCCTGCTTTTTTCAATTCACTTTCGATGGTTCTCACGTTACGTCCCAGTCGATAATTATGGTAGTACCCTCTCTCTATCGTAACTTACAGACCTGCAATTACCATAAGAGAGTTCCGCATGCTCATACCGTAGTTCTAACATCCGATCCATATCGATCTATGTAGAGTTAACATGACTCCGTGTCAGTGTGCAATGGTCTTGCACCAACAATCTGCATACAATATACCATTCGTTATGATATAATGTAAGCGATTTTACAGTATGTAATGCTCTGCAGTATACATCATTTTCACACTTAACTTTACATCTTTGGTCTCAACCCATACACAGATCGCACGGTCTGCAACTGAAATTCGTAAAGCTCAGGTTGCTCGTAAAAACGAGCCCCTCGCTGATTAAACGCAAGGACCGTGGGAAAATAAAGGATGATCAATTCGCAAAGTTTCGTTCTCATATCTTGTATAACCATTTTTATAATCAAGCATTTTGTCAGAACTACGCTGGTGGCCTCTTTAAGGCCAATTATCTTGCACTGATATAGCCAAAGACCAATTAGGAGTCTTTCCGAAACTCCCACTATTGAAGTTTCTTTTTAAATCAGACTGATTCAACGAACAGAATCAATTCAGACACCAGACGAAACAAAACTTAATTAAATTCAGGACCAAGAACACATCGAAATTACGAGCAGTGCAGATCACTCTAAATTATAAAGCGCTCTTATTCAGAAACTTCAAACTTAGATATAATTAACGTGATTCCATTAGTGATTCATATAAGGGTATAAAAACATTGTGAAACTGAACCTTACAAATCGATATGAAGAACTTCTTGTTATTAATAAATGTGTATTTCAATTAAAATGTTGTGTAAATAGAATTATTTCAATCACTCATAGTTAGGATGACCCAGAATGACATAATTCCTGATTGAGACACGCTGAACAAGAATTTAATACGAGCAGATCATCAAAGTTCGTGAACCTGGACACCACAAAGTCTGTAAATCGAGATTAAGTCGAAAATCATGCATTGAATCAAAGATGTCTCAGGACGTTCTTCCCAGAACATAACACTTATACCAGAGCAGTGTTGGGCATTTTTTTTAATAAATTATGTCCTCATTACTAATTACAAATGTAATTTGTAATTAAAAGAAAGAAAATGACTGATTACAATTTTGATTTGTAATTAGAAGAGTAAACAATACTCATTAAATTTTTAATTTGTAATCAGAAAAATTTCAATTACGAATTACGAATGTAATTAGTATCGATTTTTTTTAATTACAAGTTACGAATGTAATTAGTAATTCGATGTAATTAATTATACAAAGTAATTAGTGGTGCCCAACACTGTACCAGACTACGCCGACATTCGTGTAAAGTTGTAAAATTAATTGATTACTTCATGAAAATGCAGCAAAACAGTTCTATTAATTTTTTTCTTTAATGTAAGTACGTAAGGGAATAATTCCAATGAAACAGAAGTTTCTTCTGACTGAGTTGACTCGTGGCAGTCTCAATAAGAGCTGGAAAGGCTGAAAGAAAGTAATTGTTGGGCGTCAGGCACTTAGTGCCATGAGATTTGCTAGTACTACAATTAGTTAGTAAAAGATAGGCATTACATTCATCGGGATACTCGGCTGCTGAGTGTTTGGTAGAGGGGAACGTGGGCTGGAAAGTAGTGGTTTTGACACATTCATAATAACAAAAAAATAAGATAGCTAATAGAAATTTATGGCGAAATCGAAAAGAAGTTCGCGAAGCTGCTGTCTTATACAGGCAACCGTAAAGAGAGGTATTCAAAAGTTTCATACAACGCGAAACAATAAGCAAGGCCGAATTACGATACGAGGCACTCCTACGCCAAATCAATCGCAGCGCCCACTGGAATTTTAAATTTGTAAAAAAGTTTTTTACATATCTTGTAATTATTTGCAATGCTTAGAATGCTAGTTATATTAGTCGAATGTCGTGAATTCCCGAAAATCTAATCAATCCAAAATTCATTATCTTATATGAATACTAATCCAGGGTGACGACAGATCGGGAAAACCGGGAATACTCAGGTAATTTCGTTTATTGGTAAAAGTCAGGGAATTATGATGGTTCAAATGGAAAAATGTACTTTTGGATAAATTGTTTTCATACTTAAATCGTGCTTCATAAATTTAGCTAAGCTCGCTTTCCGGAATGGTATTTTGCAATTCCCCGCCATCTAATTTCTTGACGAAATAAAAATATATATTAAACGTAAATGCATGTGTTTGTGTGTGACAAATTTTGCATTGACCTAGAATTTATAAAGACGTTTGTTTTCAAATCTTCACGATCATATATGCAGTGAGCTTTGAAACAATTAAAACTGATTCGCGGTACAATCCGATACGCCGTTTGCCAGGGTGACCATGGCAACAGACATAAATTTAGACGACAGTTTGCCTAGTATGTTACATTGTTCTTTTATGTGTATATAAGGATTGTAACCTCAATGACCGTCGTTGGTGGCAGTAGTAAAATTATACCCAGACACTCTACAATCAAGAGTGCCCATGATGTATGAACTGGGCAAAAAACCAAGTGAAGCTATGGTTAGGAATCGTGCGAGACAAAGATCAAAGCAAGATCAAAAAGTTATCTCCTTAAGGTGCCTATAAAGAAGCGTTGTACACCTCGAAAACGCGGGGAAGCAAAACTCCTATACCGCTTAAGCAAACAGAGTGAAACTTGGGCAGTTAATGCCTTATTTTGGTAAAAAGTGGAGCATCTTTTTACTTTTTCAAAATTTCAAAAAAACATTTGCAGATTGGTTACCATCCACAGAAATTGGCCAAATTTTCACAGTTGCACTGAATGGATCGAACTATCCGGTATGATGCCACTCGGTGGTGATGAAACACACATTTTGAGCCCAGTCCCATGAGATTTGATGGTTTTTAATAAATAAATATAAACACATGTCATCAATGTTCTTATTGCTCATCAATATGCCACTAAATAAAATTTTAATTGTTCAAAATTACAAAATAACACGATTTATTGAACACATTTGAGATAGAAATGGAAAAAAATTTTTTTTAAGAAATTAATTTTTTTTATTAAAATTCAAAAATTCATATTTTCAAAAAATCAAAAAACACAGTTTCGAAAATTTCAGGATCTCTTAAGATTGGTTCAAGGTAGTGTTACGTCCGACGTCCCGCCTCACGTTTCTCCCACCTTCCTCGACGCTTGTCTTTACCTACCATTCCCACACTCCATATCTTGTCATCCTATTTCCATCTTGGCTTACACCACTCGCTATCGCCCTTACCTTGCTATTTCGATCCCCCTCTACCCTGTATCCTCGCTCATTTTCTCATGCAAAAGACTCACTCTTATTCCAACGCTCTTACCTCTTACATTCAACTTGAACTCCCGTTCCCCAAAACCATTCCCTCAACTACTCCTCATCGACTTCACTCAATTTCCAAATCAAAATAAAAGTTATAATCATTCTCTAATTACTGTTCTTTCCCTTCCGTTCCCTGAACGAAGACGTCGACGACTACGAACCAACAAAAATAGCACCCGAACCAACACCATCGGGTGGGTACATGGACTGCCGTCCCCCTGTACCGTAACATTCTGGTGGCAGCGGTTTTGCCGTCGACCTACCCTTTGTTCAGTGCTTCGGAAAATCTACGCAAGAAAAGTATTAATACGCAAAACTCCCGATATCATATCAATAAGTGATAGCCACGTAGAGAGTGTTCGCCGGCAAATCAAGTGCGTACCTGACAAATTCAGGACCCGCAACGAACTGTGCAACGAATGGAAATATACGACGCAAGAAAAGTGTTAATACGCAAAACTCCCGATATCATATCAATAAGTGATAGCCACGTAGAGAGTGTTCGCCGGCAAATCAAGTGTGAACCTGACGAATTCAGAACCCGGAACGAACTAAATATACGGACGACAGCCGATCTATACCACACATCACCTTTTGGAACCCAAAATTGTGATTAGCCCCCACCCGTTTCTGGACGCCTGCGACGCTGGAACAAGAATTTGGACCCAAGATTGGCATCACTCAGATACCTGGAACACCAAACCGAGACTCTTCAACACGCAACGGACTTCCCCGCCTACACCCTCCCCTTGCCGACGGACGACGTGCATCACACCTTCAAGTCTCACCTGCCTTCAGCCGCCTACAACCATGCTGTACCTTGCGTTTGTGTTCATCTTTGCTCTGTAAGTTCGTTGTAATCCTTAGTAATAAGTTGATATTTCATCCCCGTACCCATTGCCCATCTACGAAAATCGATATGGCACCAACTAATGAGACCGGTTCATCTTTTTGGTCAGTAAAAGACGTCTTACCGACGATCCCTGCATTCGATGGCAACAACATGCCTTTTGACCAATTTGTGGAACAATTGCGCCACGTGGAAACCCTCATTAGAGCTTCAGACAAAATGACCCTTGCTAAATTTGCACAATCAAAAATTACCGGTCCCGCTTCCCAATATTTAGTAGGCATTAATTGCAACGACGTCGAAGACCTTATAACGGCCCTCAGCCGAGCATACCGTCCAGACATCCCCGTACGTCAATTATCAACTCAATTAGATAGAATTACCCAACAACCGCGTGAGCGCGTCATCGATTACTCATGCAGAATAAGAGTAATATCAAACGAAATAAGCAAAGCTATCGAAAAAAAATACCCGCCAGACATAGCAAGCGCTTTGCTAAATGACTTAAGAAAAGACACTGCTAGAACATTCATTAGAGGGCTTAGACCAGAATTAGAGTGGAGAATAGCTACCATCAGACCACTCCCTACCTTTGATATCGCCGTCAGCGTCGCCGAAAGCGAGGAGACAGAGTTAAATAACCGTCAAATGCAACGCTTTGCACAATATTGTACTCCTCCTACACCTATGTATCCCCCAATTTCCGTCTCTGCCTGCCAAAACGATACCCCTCCACCTCAGGTGTCCATAACCCCCTCCCTCATCCCCCCTCTAATGTCACTGCCCACACCTGGTTACGCGCATCAGCAAGCGCTCGGTGCAAGCACCCTCGGGCCTCCCGCAGATCGAACGAGGACCTCGCCGACTATTTGCCAATTCTGCAACCACCGAGGTCACCTGATCACGGAATGCCATCGCCTGCAAAATACAAGATACTGTACCAAATGTCGCAGAATGGGCCACTTTTACAATGAGTGCAGCCAACCCAGCAGAAGCGACAAACTGTACTGCGATAACTGTAAACGCAGAGGCCACACATCAGACCAATGTAGATCTCCCCCGCGTGATAACCAAAACCATGTAAGTTCGAATCAAGATTTAAACGGCAACACTGCCCGCGGGGAGAACGCGCCCGCGAGCTATGCAAACAACTAGCGTTCCGATCCACAAGACACATCTTAATAACAGCTTCAGCTGATCCCCCTTTAATTTCAATCGATACCCCTGAATTGACAAAGATCTCTAAATTTATTATCGACACCGGTGCAGACGTAAACTTAATCAAAGAAAGTTGCGTTAAGCCCTTCGTACGACGCACCACAGACGAACGTTTGACATTGACTGGTATAACGGACGAAAAGACGGAAACCATCGCAAAAACGGAAATATGCTTCAATAACAACTCCCATACCTTTCACTTGGTCCCTGATCCATTCCCAGCCCCACATGACGGTATTTTAGGCCAACCCTTTTTACGAAAAGAGAAAGCAACTATCTCGTTCAACTCAAACTCGGTAATGCTTGGATCCTCATTGCCAATCCACTTCAACAAAATCGAACAACCTCCTCCTGAAACCGCACGTGTTATCACAATACAGGCCCGCACCGCGAAGGTCATCCCGATAATAGTTGCAAACCCAGATATCAAAGTAGGCTACCTTAAACACATTAATTTAGGCAACAATGTTCTTTGTGGTGAAGCAATAGTTCGAAATCAGAACGGCATCGCTTATTCCTACGTGTTCAATTGCAACGAATCTGTCGTAGAGATAGTATGTCCAACGGCAACCCTGGAAGAATTCGACGAACCACTGAGCACAGCCATGCCCGAAATTAAGCCTACCCCGCCGAATAATTCTGACAAAAATAATGGACAAAAATCCCCCCTTCCTACCCAAACCACTTCTCATAATAATTCATTCATTCTTTCCACTAATAATCACATATCCCGTCCGCCCCATTACCCCCCCTCCAACCCCCGCCAGCTCACTGACCTCGCACATCAGCAACCTGAGCCCCGCATACCTGATAACAGTGCACCTCGTCGTGGCGCCGCAACAGTACTCTTAACTGACAGTAGGTCAGAGAGATTGGACACACTAAAGAATAGTGTGTGCCTCGATCATCTAAATGACACCGAAAAACAATCAACACTCGACCTGCTAACAGAATTTAACCATCTTTTCTATCTCCCGGGAGATAAATTAGGCCATACCAATCTAACCCACACACTATCCCCACGACAGACGACACACCAATTCACACCAAACAATATCGTTTTCCAAAAATCCACAAAGATGAAATCGAATCCCAGGTCAATAAACTCCTTCGGCAAGACCTTATTAAACATTCCGCATCTCCTTATAATTCTCCGGTTTGGATCGTCCCCAAAAAACCCGATATTGACGGTAATAAACGATGGCGCATGGTGATCGACTACCGAAAGCTCAACGAAAAAACAATCGGCGACGCCTATCCAATGCCCGACATCACCGAAATTCTTGATCAACTTGGCTCAGCTAAATATTTTTCTACATTCGACCTTGCTTCCGGCTTTCATCAAATTCCCATGCACCCCGATCACAGTGCAAAAACTGCGTTTTCGACGCCCCGGGGTCACTATGAATTCTCCCGAATGCCCTTCGGACTAAAAAACGCCCCTGCCACGTTCCAAAGGCTCATGGATCAAGTCCTGCTAGGTTTACAAGGCAATGAGATGTTCGTATATTTGGATGACATAGTTATTTACGCTCGAAATTTACAAGAACATGAAATTAAATTCAGAAAATTGATGAAAAGACTAACTGAAGCCGGCTTGACTCTGCAGCCAGACAAATGCCAATTCCTGCGCAAAGAAGTCGTTTACCTTGGTCACCTTATCACTGAGTCAGGAGTTAGACCTGACCCCGGGAAGTTAGTAGCTGTGAAAGAATATCCTGTCCCGAAAAATCCCAAAAATGTTAAACAGTTCCTCGGTCTTTTGGGTTATTATCGCAGGTTTGTCCCAAATTTCGGAAAAATTGCAAAATGCCTCACTAACCTAACCAAGAAGGATACCCCTTTCATTTGGACATCCGAACACCAATCTGCCTTCGAAACCTTACGTGATTGTTTATGCAAAGAACCAATTCTCCAATACCCGGACTTCAGCAAGCCGTTTACGCTCACTACCGACGCGTCAAAATTCGCCATCGGTGCGGTTCTGAGTCAAGATAAGAACGGTGCCGACTTACCAGTAGCGTACGCATCCCGAGCACTCAAATCCGCTGAATTAAATTACTCGGTGCCCGATAAAGAATTTTTAGCCGCCTACTGGAGCATCAACCACTTCCGCCCCTACATCTACGGTCAGAAATTTACTTTAGTTACAGACCACGAGCCCCTCAAGTGGGTAAAAAGCGTTAAGAAGCCTAATTCTCGTTTATTACGATGGAGTCTAGAACTAGCAGAATACGATTTTGATACCAAACATAAATCGGGAAAAGCGAATGTCAACGCCGATGCTCTATCAAGAAACACGCCGCCTGACGTCGCACAAATCCTTCCTATAGATGCAAAACGCCCTCGTCCCACGACCGAATCCTCTGACAGCAGACCGAAAAAACGCACCAAAGAGACCCATCAGTACCCCCGACACCCTCGACAGACCACAGACGAATCTACGAACCCGGCCCCGCTAAAATGCCCAAAAATCTCACAACCCACCTATCAAATGATATACCCCTCTGATTCTTCTGATCTCTCAGATGACGAATCCAGCGACAAAGAAACCGCAATGCTTTTTAAATCTCCCCCCTCCATCCCACGTCCGCACCCGGTTCATCCCTATCCGAAACGCCATCGAGAAACGAATTCCTCTACAAACCCTGGACCACGTAAGAGACCACAGCTGAGCTATTTTTCGGATACTTCAACTAGCTCAGATGACCTACAAACCCCAGAGACGAACTCAGAAATTGATGACATTAATTCGGCTACCGATTTACCTAGCTCCCCTCACATTCACAACCCTTCCTATAGCGATTTCCTTATAGAATGCGACACGTTCCCTCTTATGCGTAATAAATATATTAAAGAAATAAAAGCCGACCTACTACAGCAAAAAGATAATTTAGCTCACTGTATATCAGCTGATTGCCAAATGTCAAAAGGAATCGCGTCACAGCTAAGAGAACGTAAATTCATAAATCGCGAACAACTTAGAGAATTCAATCCGACTGTGACTGACGTTATTTCTACCACTCACGGAAACCGAAAAATTTATAACCTAGTGTACAATGACATACCCTTACCACACGTTTTTTTTGATACCTTGGTCAACTTTAGGAAAACCTTGGAAGAAGATGGTGTAAGATCTGTCTCAATCCCGTTAATAGGCTGCGGACTCGACAAACTAGAATGGAGCACGGTGCGCAAAATGATCCACTATATTTTCAAAGATTCAAAAATTAATATCACCGTTTGTCGCCTTGACCCTCCGCTTTCAACCCCCACACACCACGACGACACAACGGTGTCCGTTGATAACGCCTCACCTGACCCCATCCCTTCCACATCTGGTAACCCCGCTCCCTCTCTTCGTCTGCCGCGTAAGAAACCGCGACCTCCGACCAAATCAGTCGCACCTCTCGCGACCCCACCTCCCCTCCCAGCCACGAACGTCGTCATGCCCCCGCCTGTAGGACCCCCGCGTCGTGCTAAGAGACGCCCAACAGCTGTCCCCAGGCCAGCGAACTCTACTACTCACACCCCTCCACCTCCTCCCTCACTGCCCACACTGGCCTCTGATAACGACAACAGCTCCAACTCGCTCACGGATACCGAATACCATACATGCGCCCGACAATCCGACTCCGATATGGAAACCATACACTCTGACCATGACATTGACCCCAATGTCGACGACGATTTGACCGATACCTCCCACGATTTCACGAACTTTGTTGACAACTTGGACGACATACCGGTAGCTGACAATGTCAAAGACACCAATGATGGTCTTTTGATGCTCAAAACCAATTATGCACACTTTATATCAACAGACTGCTCTTGGACTAAAGGCATATCATCACAACTTGCCCACGATAATATCGTTGACCCAGATATAGTTATGAGGCCCCGTCCACAGAAATTTGATATTATCGAATACCTCATCTTAGCAAAGCACCGTTCCAAGACGTACTACGACCGTCGTACCAACAACCAAAATTTCGAAGCAGGCCAAAAGGTCTATCTACTAAACGAAACCCGATCTAAATTTGACGACCACTATAAAGGAGCATATACGATCAAGCGCATAATTGACGATATCAATGCCGAAATTTTCATCACCCCCCATAAGACCAAAATTGTCCATCTGAATAAACTCAAATTAGCACAGGAAGAAAGTGATTCAAATTAAACCACCTTTAGAAGCCAACAGCCGTATATTATCAATCTACCCGTAACTGCATCATATTACGCCTCATGCCCTGAATGACGTGCTTCAACGCTCAGCCGATCTAAGCACACACTATCGTACTCAAAGTAACATGCATCGCCTCACCACCAACCTCAGCTATGGCGGAATCGTCTTCGCGTCCCTCTCAGCAGTTTTCCTTTGCTACAAACTCTCATTATTTAGAAGAATCTCAAAAGTATACTCTTCCTGTAAATCCAGGCGAATACGCCACAACCTCGACTCACGTCATCCAAGACCCCAAATCCTTTCCCACCATGCCATTTCCCACCCTCACCTAGAAAATAGGTCATTCCGTAAGGACCTGTCTCCTCGCACTTCGTCGCTGCCCCGAGCTCATTCAGAAATTGAAATGATGGAAATGTCCAAGCTACGACAACACCCACGTAAACTGCCCCGCGATCAGAGCCTTGACGCTAGTTCCGACTCCCTCTTCATCTGGACAGACTAAGCCCTCTACTACATATTTATAAGAACATATCCATTGTTATGCCCAAATATCATTCAATAAAAATGTCTCAAATTACGCTATTATAATAACCGTATACACTATCTACAATTATACCCCTGACATTGTCATTTAACTTTGACTTGTATCTATAATATCTACAATCAAAACCCTAAAAATTATAATTTAACTATAATCGTATATATACTATCTACAATTATACCCCTGACATTGTCATTTAACTTTGATTGTATCTATATTATCTACAATCAAAACCTTAAAAATTATAATTTAACTATAATCGTATATATACTATCTACAATTATACCCCTGACATTGTCATTTAACTTTGACTTGTATCTACAATATCTACAATCAAAACCCTAAAAATTATAATTTAACTATAATCGTATATATACTATCTACAATTATACCCCTGAGATTGTCATTTAACTTTGACTTGTATCTACAATATCTACAATCAAAACCCTAAAAATTATAATTTAACTATAATCGTATATATACTATCTACAATTATACCCCTGACATTGTCATTTAACTTTGAGTGTATCTATATTATCTACAATCAAAACCCTAAAAAATTATAATTTAATTATAATTGTACCTTTATAATATGTAACTACTACACGCTTAAATTATAAGAACATACCAACTATAAAAAAAAAAAAAAAAAAAAAAAAACATTTCTGCTAAAAATGTATACTAACCCGCTTAAACGCGCATTAACCCTAGGCGCTATACTCTTTAAGGCAAACTATGTTGTAATCTTTCGTAAGTGTGTCGATACATTACCCAAAAAATTCGGTTTTCCTTCGAACATTCGGCTCTGTACCCTCACCGAATGTTCTTCCCGAAGGGGGGGCGTGTTACGTCCGACGTCCCGCCTCACGTTTCTCCCACCTTCCTCGACGCTTGTCTTTACCTACCATTCCCACACTCCATATCTTGTCATCCTATTTCCATCTTGGCTTACACCACTCGCTATCGCCCTTACCTTGCTATTTCGATCCCCCTCTACCCTGTATCCTCGCTCATTTTATCATGCAAAAGACTCACTCTTATTCCAACGCTCTTACCTCTTACATTCAACTTCAACTCCCGTTCCCCAAAACCATTCCCTCAACTACTCCTCATCGACTTCACTCAATTTCCAAATCAAAATAAAAGTTATAATCATTCTCTAATTACTGTTCTTTCCCTTCCGTTCCCTGAACGAAGACGTCGACGACTACGAACCAACAAAAATAGCACCCGAACCAACACCATCGGGTGGGTACATGGACTGCCGTCCCCCTGTACCGTAACAGTAGTATACAAGAATTTGAGTCAAAAATTTATTGTCCATCGTCAATTTTGAGAATTTTTAAAAATTCAAAATTTTACAAATTTACAACAATTTATAAGGGAGATATGGAGATAGTTTACTAAGCCGAGCGAGAGGAGCCGCGGGGCGAGACACAAGCCCCCACCACGCCACCCGGCGGCACCGACGCTGCCATCCGTATATTCCGCGCCCGAGCGACCGAATGCAGTCATGATCTGCCATTAGATTAATGCTCAAAACGGTTTCTATAATATCAAATATTATGCCTAACACTATTACGAATGCCCCCGAACTTGAATTTCGCGAAAATGTTGATTCAAACAGTAATAAATTAAACAAACGTAAAAATGATTGTATCTCAGCTTGTAATGAAGATATTGAGACTTTTTTTTTTAGATTACGCGTCTTGCTAAGACCTATGAGGATCTTGAAGAACATTTTGAATAACTTGAATATTTAAGGCGTAACTTCTATTTGTTTATCAGCTAAAATTTTATATCCTCGAAAAACATGGTTTTTTTTTCTGAAAAACCTATTCTTCTCAGTTAAATCCTGAATGTACATGCTGAAAAGAATCACCCTGATTTTTTTGCACCTTCTCGGCCTTGTGGAACAAGTGCTATATCGACACGCCGGATTAACGAAAATTGGTCATTATTGCTAAACTGTATAACATGGCTGGATAAAACTTACCGATATCTTTTCGGGACAGTTTCTTTTCGGGGATGGATGAGTTTCAGAACAGTACTTTATAAATAAACCACGTAAATACAATAATAAATTTTTTGACAAATTTTTGTTTAACAGTGATTTACCGCCAAACCAATAATTATACGTGATTTTTGCATAGAACTTATTTTGTATATTTCATTACGGCGCACATTTTTTGTAGGAAACATTTTTCGATAAATCTCATTCCAAAGATAATAACATCAAAATAGTGATTTTTTTTTCAAATAATTTTTTCGGCCAAAAGCCGTCATTTCTCGACACCTCAAATTTCACACTATATTCTTTGAGGTCCAAACTACCTACAAAAAAAATGGCGATTTGGCACGGCTGTTGAATAGAACTCATGTACATTCCGACTGGACTATGTCTTTGGTCTGTCAAGTCGCGAGGTGCGTGGACGTCAACCCGGAGTAGTCCTTCTGATCAATAGTAGTGTTCGGAAAATCTTAATTTTGACCAGCCTAAAGTACCGCGCTATTTCGTCAACTCGAGCTCCCAATTTAAAACTGTGAATTGAAGAGACTCACTATCACCTTATTTCAAATTCTTACATTTTTACGATATTCATTTCCTTAAATAAAAATCAAATCAAGCTCCGCCCTGATTCCCAAGAATCAAGTAAATTTTAAGTGTTCAACTAAAATAATTAATAATAACTTCACGCTAAATTACATTAATAATTCGCTAAATAACATTTTCGAATCCCGAACTACTCGTTTCTATCTGAGGTGAGGCTCTGCTCCAGTTGACCATTGACACTGACTGACACGATCCGACGGCACTCAATCTCGTCGTCATCACATCCAAAGATAAGTCAATTCGAGCATACACTCCAACATAAGCGATTTTATAACTTCACCAATTTATTAAGAAATTGCCTTTCAATAATTGATCCAATGATAGGTGGCAAGCTTCACTAGCCACCCCTTCAACCACCACGTTTTGCTCATCAAAGTTTCGACAAAAACAGTCATGTATTAAATTAACCACTAGAATTGGTGCCTAACTTGAAGTCAAGATCATTTAGGTATCCCGAGAGCTATTCTCCAGCTTTCAGCTCGGCCCCTAATAGATTCAACAATATTTCAAAATCACAAGTTTTCCCATTAAGTCATAAATATATATATGTATACGCGTGTTCATTTCGAGCAGTGGAACCACACTCACGGGATCAGTCAATATTGGATAAAATATTGATCGTCCCGGATCTTTCTGTCTAGTAAGGTTATCGTTCGTGGATCCTCCTGGACACACCGAAGAGTTATTCTCCTGACGAAACCCTACTCATAAGGATAATTGTTATTAAACCAAAAAAGTGTGTGTGTTTCCGCGGGTTGACAGAGCATTTCTGTATGTTACAATATAATTTAAGACCATTATTTAGATAAAGAGAGAGATACAATCAAACGAATCGAGAGAGAGTGAGAATACGGAACTGCGATCAACTCAGATCGAAAGGAATAGAAAGAGTGATATTACTATCAAAGCTTACAGAACTAGAAATCATCCATTGTAAGCTGGTGAGTAGAGCCGAATTATTTCTGAGCAATTCTGTATGTTACAATATAATTTAAGACCATTATTTAGATAAAGAGAGAGAGACGATCATGAAAATCATTAAAACGACCATCTAGATTTAATGCGCGTTCATTATAGATGTTCTTGGTCCTAGTTTATCATTTTATTTTATAATAACAATTTCTATGTAATCTCTTATATAACTTCAACTATCATAAATTTAGATTGTTTCCTCTTTTCGAATTGTCATAACATCCTTCATTATATATCATTTGCAAATTTAATTGTTACCTCGAATTATTCGTTTGTTATTGTTTCACCATTTCACAAATCGATTGAAGAATACATTTTATCTTTTACCAGTTGAATCATATAAACCATTCATTTTGAACGACGACCTTCCCCAATTTCAGGATTCAATTATCATTATTATAAATTAGCCACAACTATTTAAACAAACCTCACAGACCTGTATAGGACTATAGCAACACGATCCTACAAATACCGGTGTACCGAAAGGTAGGTCTTTCTTAGTTTTAATTTTTATTCAGTGCTGTTACGTGAGTGCCTAACTGATTATTATCTTTAATAGTCATAAACTTTCATTGCTCTTTACACGTATACCCTCCCACGTAACACTATCAAAAAAAAAATAAATACAGCAATCCATGACTTTTTCATGAAAACATTTTTTTCATATTTTTTACATAACTTTAAATATTCTCATGTCCACGAGCTCGCCATTTTTTTGCAGTTATTTGTCATTGCGGTACGAATAACTTGTAAACTATCAAAAATACGGCAGACACTCCAAATCTTTTTTATACACCACTAAATAATAACTTTGCTTACCATTCCCTCTGACAGCATTGATACGGTGTTGTCAACGTTCAACAGCTTTCATGATCGTTTGCAATTCACTAGTGAACTTGAAGTAAATAACAAAATTAGCTTTCTTGACGTATCCGTAGTAAAATGTTCGGACGTGATTCTGACAGATTGGTTCCCGAAGCCAACTTGGTCACAAAGGTACATGAATTATTTTTCCCATCATCCTCCAAAGCAAAAAATTGCCAACATTTACAATCTTGTGGACAGGGGTGTCCTATTGGCGAACGAATCGTTTTATGCCAAGAACTTAAAGTTAATTAGAGAGGTCTTGTTAAGGAATGATTATCCTCCCTCTTTGGTTGATAAGTGCATTACCAATCGTTTATCGATGATTAGGGACAAGGCGCATGGGGAACAAGGAATAGTCGCTACAATTGACAATGTAGTTACCGGGGCTTCTATTATGACGTTTCCTAATGTCAAAGGCCTGTCACAATGCCTTAGTAGAGCCCTTAAAAAATTCCAAATTAGATGTATTTTCAAAAACAACAACAATTTGTCAGGGCTGTTTGTCTTACCAAAAGACCGTGTCCCCATTGAAAAGTGTTCAAACCTGGTATACAAAATACTATGTGGAGATTGCAACAAATGTTACATAGGTCAAACAAGCCGTTGCCTTAAAACTAGATTAAATGAACACAAACATAACATTTTTGCTGACCTGGACAGACAAACAGCCTTGACTTAACGCAGAGTGGAGTATAATCATAATTTTAATTATGATAAGGTTAGCATTCTTTGTCTTGAAAAAGATTATAGAAAGCGGTTGGTCCTAGAAATGTGCAGTATCCTGGAGGACAGAGATTCTGTTAACTTGAGATCAGACACAGAGAGCCTTAGTAACGTGTATTACAACTTGATCACGCACAAACTCCACAAGTAATCCTCTTCAGGACTAAGTATGCACCTTACTTTTTAACCTTTTTACACCTTATTTAACTATTTTAATTTTCTGTAACGATCTAACTTTCTTGGTCTAAACCTAACGCGGATTCGTTGGCGCCACAACGGCAAAATCAGACACTGTGTTTCGTTCTAGTACTTATTCTCTAATTTCCTAATCAGTGAGTCTCCCCTCCGATATAGACCGTTGAAATTGTGCTCCCTCTCTCTTGTCTCTTACTCTCTAAGTGTGGCACGTTCCGCCAGCTCGCGATACAAAATTTTACCTGTTAGACTCTACATTTTTACTTTTTTACTTTTACACTTACAATTTTATTTATACATGTGACAAGTTTATTTTAACCTATTACGGTTCCGGTTTTATCATGTCTCCCAAAGAGCCCGATAAAATTTGAGCCACACCAATTTGTAAAAATGTGGTAAGCCCCGTTCACGCACAACGAGCGAGTTCAACTTTTACACCTTTAACACCTAACCTTACTTTTTGTAGTCCATCTCTACATCCCTTGGCTAGGAGGAGGATTTGTGTTCTTTTTCTGTTTTTATTGATCTGATGCGTGTACCTTCTATTCTCCTCGCATGGAATCTTTACCTCGACTTGAGGTTTTTTTGTATTTTAATGTAAGTTCTTTATTTCTTTCTACCTTCTTTATTTTTTGTGTTACTCTGGAGCATTTACTAAAATTTTTCATGTGTTTATACCAAGTTGTTTAATAAATTGTAGTTCTGAGGAGGGCCCCTCTCAGGGTCGAAACGTTAATTTTCCGTTGATGTTTTTTTGATGAGCGACCTTTGACACCGAGAAACCTACGCACACTAAATAATAAGATGTCGGTCCTAACAACAACAATCTTTTTATCCGGATTTTTTCGTGCAAGATCGATTGCTGTGTGGATAATCAAGGTATCTGCATCTTCTTTAGCTTATTTAATACTTAAGTTCGTATCTGCTATGGGGTGCTTTTTAATTTGATGATGAATCGTGATTTGTTTTTTATATTCGATAAAAAAAAGTCTATTTTTTGTGTTGACTTCATAGGGGTTTCGAATGTGATGTTAATTCATGTCGGTAACATTGACATAGTGTATTCTGTTTTTCTCTGGTTGGTACTACTGTTGGTTGTATTTCTCCGTTGGTAACTAAATAAATTGCCTTCTTCCCGCTTGACGCCATGAACGAGAGCTAAAGATAAAAACGTGTTGTTTCTCTAACTGAAACCTTAAATACTTTTCTCAGGAAAAATAAAATGAGAGTGCACACCAAAGTGTGATTTCGGGTGAAATTTTTTTCTATAGTCGCCTGTGTCTTTCGTATGATTTTACATTACGAAACTCATCATCGTAACCATAAAAAATAATAAAAGTGGTAGAGCAGATGGATTATGATCAGCATTGTAGAATACATATTGAACGAAAGCGCTAGGTACAATTTTAATTACATGAGATTTAACAGCTGATATCTCCTGCAGAGATACACTATAATACAATGCACAGACACCCAATTTTGCCAAAATATTTATTACAGTTTTTGAACCGCATTTGCGATTTAAATAAATTCCAGTAGCTAAGTGAAGTGGAGATAAGAACGATTTGGGACGAATAGCTTGTATAATTGATGCACCTATGTGGTCAATTTTAATTTTTACGTCTTTGATTATTGTTCATCACTGTCAGATAATTTATTACCAGATTCTGTGGTAAAATTAGTATCAGCAGAAGAAACATCATGAAGTTGACTGTCATCAGTCAGGACACTATGACGAGATCCATCGGACTTCCTCGTAGCTTTAGCGATTTTTCTTTTCTTCTTTTTATTAGCATCAAACAATATAACTTTGTCCAAAATTTGTTTAAGATATTTAGGTACATCAGCACTGACAGAATCAAGATAATTTATAGCAGAAGGATAACTTTCATTGTTGTATTTTGTGCTTTTTATTTGTTTTCTAACTAATTCCGCAGCAGTTTTAATAATGCGAATATTTTCGGCGTCTTCATCTGCTTCACGACGCATGTACCACGTATCGGTTATCGTCTTTGTACCTTTGCCGCAATAGCAAATTGTTGTATCTTCATTTGGTAAGTTGAAAATGTTGATGTTATCGGCATATTTATTTTTCAAATGACTCAATAATGTTTTTTCCGTTGGTTTGTAGCTCATGACGTCGAATAATTGACGTATGGTAAATTGATAATCATCATTGTTTTCAATGAAATTATAAACGGAATTGAATGAATCCTGCAGTTCTTTTTTAATACCGGTAGGTTCTGGTTTACTTTCATAAGTGGAATCACGATAACAATATTTATGATAACGAGCACCGACTTCTACTAATGATTGGACACCGGTTATTTGATTTATAATTTTTTTTACCGAAATCGTCGTCTCTGCGCCGTGCTATTTCAAGAAGTTTATTTTTTATTTCATCAGATCTGATTTGAAATCTGTTTTTCTCCTTTCTTAGCCAGTCTTTATCACAAAACAAACATAACTGTTTAAAATGAAAATCGTCAACACCACGTGGCAATGAACGAGATGTTGAGGGTTCACAAGAATCGGAACGACGTTTCGCAGAATAAGAATAATTATCTCGACACTTTTTATGAACATCTATTTCAGTTTTATCAATTAAGAAAGTGTATTTATCATCTTCTAACTTTTTACTAAAAGAAGTTAACGTATTAATCGCTTTTTGCTTGATGCGCTGGAATGGTGCAGTATTCAAAAAACGTCCATAAATCAAACAATCCACAGATGTAACCATTTTTTTTTAAATTAATTAACTGGAGTATTGAAATCGACTTTTCAAATTTTTTTTGGTAGCTCTATTTGATTTTTTTAACAATGCTAAATCGAAATTGAAAAAGTTCATAAACGGGGATCTCTTTTAAACCCTTTGAAGAATGGATTCCAGAAGTTGAAAAAATTTTCAGGTTTCTAGTTTGGAAATGACGGGGTTTTTTATGTTGATTTGCAAATTGTAAAAATTACTTGATTCAAAAGAGTACGATTAATTGAAAAAAGAGGGAAAATTTTTTTTTCACCGGATTATTGTTCATTTATGTATCGAAATGGTACCTGAATTTTTCCGTTCCTTAATATTAATAATTAATGGGTTAAAACAATTTCTGTTGTAAATATGAGCGAATCGTGCCGAGCGCACGGTCGTCACATCGCCCGTTTTCAGCCCTATTTTCAGCTCTAAATTAAAATTATAAATATTGGAGGTAGAGTTCCGGGAGTCAGAACTTTTTTGTTGTAAATTTCCCGCTCTTTAAGAATCTCTTTTTACAATTGCGATATCTGCAGTGGTTTTTTGAGATATTTGCGAAAAACGAAATCCTTTCTTTTGAATTCACTAAATTGTTGATAACTTTTGCAATTTTTTTTTCCCCACTGAATTTTTTCAAAAAATTTCTGGACGCGATTCCGAATCGAATGACACCTCAACCATATTTTTCGGAGAAGTCCGACAGAAAATCGTAAAAAAGGTTCTTGTTGACTAGACTACAACATGGCGTCGGCTTGATTGTTATGAGAATTTCACTGTGATTTGTAACTCATTTTATAATTATTATAATAAAGTGTTCCGCCGATTATCTATTTCGATCAAGTCTGGGTATCGTACCCTCCTTTCCTTTCGTTTGTACTTTCCCCCTTGAAGTGCAGTGCGATTTTGCTATTAAGCTAATTACCTAGTGTGAGGTTACGTTCGTTAGTCTGTCTGGATGTGTTTTGCTCTCTCAGCTAGGTCTTTGTTGTGGCTCTATGACTGCCCCTCACTCAATGTTATTGTCTCCGACTACCTGCTGTACCTGTTTTTGCCCGGAGGCGTCTCAACTTCTTCCCGTTCATCAATTTTCGATTTTAATTACCAACACGTCTATACTTGTTCGATCTGCTCTGAAGGTTTTGATCCTTCATCTATGATCGTTTCTTGTATGTGCTGCACTGAAATGTTTCATTCCTCATACTCAGCCAGCGGAATCAAAGGGCAATCCCCCGACTGTGCCGGTGTTAACTCTAATGAATCTAGACTTGTCAACGCTTCAGCTGGTGCCAAGAGCAAATGTGTGTTCTACAGGTGCCTCAAATGCACGAAACCTGCCAAGGAGCAAGCTGTGTTCAAAGATGCCACTGAGAACGTGATTAAACAGTCAGATACAATATCTAATCTCAATCAAAAAATAACTGATGCAAGACAGAAGCTAGTTGACTTTGAGTCTTTTGCCAGAGAGGTCAATGAAAGTAAAAAGCTCGTTGACAGCATCTCCGAAATAACTGACTTGATGAACGAGTTTGATAGCAAGTTGGTCTATGTTGAAGATAAAGCTATTCCTGAAATCGAAACGAGAATGCCTGACAAAGATGATATCAGCGATGATGTTAATAAGGTCAAATTGGCCTTAGATAATGCTTCCTTTGACCCTAACGATCTCAAGGTCTACAGAGTTGGTCGCTACAACCCTGAGAAAAATCGTATCCTGAAAATAAAATTTCCGTCAGTTGAAAGTGCTCAATGGGTACTGGCTAATCAGAAAATTATATCCCTTAAATTGCACCAACATGCCTACACTTCTAACGACAAAACAACGATTGAACGAGAGGAATATCGACGACTTAAACCCGAACTTGAGCGTAGAAAGGTTTGTGACAAAAATCTCCGGATATCCTATCGCCGAGGTGTTTCTAAGATCATCCCGATAAAAGCCAGGGAGACACAAAACTAGAGTCGTTCGTATGCAATATATATTATCAATACGTTAGAAGCATCAAGAGCCGCCGGAAATTGAAAGAATTTATAACCAACGTCGACACTGCCAACATAAAATATGATGTTATCGCCCTCACCGAGACCTATTTTGATTTCTTAATCACCGACTATCTTGTGAGGCTTGATGGTTATTTCATCTTTATATGTGATAGAGACGGTGATGTCACGGCTAAATCTGAAGGTGGGGGTGTATGTTTCGCCATTAGGGACGATTGGAGAGTAAAGTTTTGAAGTGCACTAGTAATGAGTATGAACACTTTGAGATTCTAATATGTTTTGCTAACTTTGAGTTTTTTTTCTTGCTCGTCTATACACCACCAACGTGGCCTCTAGAATACTACGAAACTGGCATTCAAAATCTAATTTCACTTATCGACATTAATCACGTAAATAATTTATTATCCCTCGGTAACTTCAATATCCCCAGGTATCAGTGGCCTAATATGTCTGCTTTTTATCCGGTCCATAGGTGGCACGTTTCTAATAATGTTGGGCAAGCTGCCAGGGTCGTAACTAATTTCATGAATCTATTAAAGTTAATGCAATGTAATAAGTATGTTAATAAGTGTGGAAACACCCTCGAATTGTTCTTCAGCAATAGAGAGATTACATCCTGCGGGGTGATTGACCCTTTATCCCTCATTGATAGTGCTCACGATGCTTCCTGCATTACAACTAAGATTCTTCCCCTACAATACATGCCGGTTCCACAAGCATTTGTCACCGTTTTGAATGCCGACTTTTCGGTGATTAAGCAAAATCTGTTTACAGTTGATTGGTCTTTTGACCTACCATCGCCTGTGCCTGTTGACCTCTATCTATCCAAGATATACTCAACTCTTGGGTCTGATATTGCTGACCACATTTCTCCCTTTTCAACTCTTAGTAAGAATTTTCCGGACTGGTTCACTATTGAATTGATTAAATGCAAAAGAAAAATCCATGCCTTGTTCAAAAGGTATAATACTCAAGTCCTATATATGAAATTGTGTGACTTGAGACGTCAGTGCAAGCAGTTGCACCACAGAGATAATAAGGCTAGGTTGAGTAAATCTGAACAAAATGTCATTATAATGACCCCCATAAAATTTGGTGAAACCTATCCGGAAAGGATAGCCATGCTACATGTATTTTTTCAATGATGTGGCCTGCACTGCTGAAGCCATAGCTAACCTTTTTGCAGTCGACTTTGAGAAAGCCTACACCAATAAATCCTTGGATCCTTTGCTGGTCCCTTCTGTTTCTTTTGATACCTTTTCTCAGGTCGATATAACCTGTGAGAATATTGACCTAGTCATTAATAAGTTACGGATCAACTCTCCTACGGGTCCCGTTAAGCCCTGTCATAATGAATTACTTCCACTGCTCTTGATATTATTCCATCTAATTCTGACCTGCGGCACTTTCCCCAGTCAATGGCAAACTAGTTTTATACTTTCATTATACAAAAAAGGTAATCGGAATAACGTTGATAATTATAGACCTATCTCAATCATTAATGTGTTATCTAAAATATTCGAAAAGCTTATTTACAACAAGACATGCTTTTACCTTCAGAAACACATAGTTCTGAACAACATGGCGCCATGACAAAAATTCTACCGTAACGAACCTGGTCGCTTTCAAAGATTATGCTGCTAGTGTTATTATTGAGAAATCGATATTGTAAGTTGTTTACATCAACGTTACCAAGGCTTTTGACCAGGTCAACCAATTGTTACTAATCAAACACCTTGAAAGCATAGGCTTTCATGGTAACCTGCTTAGCCTGTTTAAAAGCTATATTACCGATCGCATCCAAATTGTTAAGGTTTTGAATACCACTTCCAAAAATATTCATGTTAAATCAGGTGTTCTACAGGGGTCGAACTGGACTGCTATATTTTATAATCTTTACATTAATGATATTGCTAAATGCTTGTCAAAAGCTAAGTTTCTGTTGTTTGTTGACGACCTTAAAATCTTTATGCGCGTAGATTCTCTTCAAGACATCATTATTTTGTAAAATGAATTAAACTCTGTGACCCAGAAGGCTTCGGAATTGGAATTAGTCTTCAATCGAAATAAATGTCGCACCATGGTCTTAGGTGCACGATGTTCATCTTCGACTACACCCTGTCTATTGACGGTCAAGTTATTGAAAGAGTTCAGAGCATGAAAGATCTAGACGTTATATTCCAAGAGGACTTAACCTCCACTTTCCATAGTGAACATATAGCGTTGAAAGCTTTTCGAAAGCTAGACTTCATCAAATATAAGTGCAAAGAATTTAAGGTAGTCTCCACCTTTGTTTTACTTTACAATACTATTGTTAAATCGATTTTAATATATGCTAGTGTTGTTTGGTCCCCAAACCTTGCTGTCGGTAAAGATAAGCTTGAAAGGATTCAGCGAGGCTTCTTGCGGTTTGCGTCCTATTATTCGAATATTCCTATGTCATACGATAACCGTGATGTTAGTCGGATTATGGAGGTTTGAAAATTCCATTGCTTGAAACCTATAGTTTTTTATTTTTTCTGCCCGCCATGTTATGTTTCGCTTCGACAGTTTATTATTTATCCTGTATTCTCTTCCGTTAGGTCCTATACCTGTATTGTATACCTAAATAAATAAATAAATATTCCAGGTACTTCAGAAGCTAGGTTACCTTTTTATGTAATATTTTAAAACAGAACAGAAGTACGCATTTTACATTTTATCGAAATATACAGGATAATTACTGGTCAATTTTTTTTATTGCACTATATTTCTAGCAGAGATCACAGTCTTTTTCATACATTATGATTATGAATGAATCTTACGATTACGACATTGCCATATCATAGTCTCAAAAATTTGAAAAAAAAATGTTTTAAAAAGTAGTTGTAAAAAAATATGTCATTAGGGTGGTCCCTAAAATGCTCATCTTATAAAGGTCTGTCTCCAAATCAGAGACAAAAAAAAATTGAAAAATTCTTCGAATATTGGAGATAAACTAAAAAACTCAATGACGATGATTGATCGCCAACATCAAGTAATGACTAATGAGTGCGAATTGGGAATTTCTCAGTGTCGAAAGTCAATAAAGTCAAAATTAAATTTGACGATTTGGCCCTGAGGGGGGCCCCCTCAGAAAACTAAAATATATTAATTGTGAATAAAGTTATGACTAAATATTCTTCTACAAAAAAAATAAATAGTTGAAGAAGACTTAAGTATAATTACTTGATAAACCTGATAAAGAGGTGAAAATTTTTTAACGAAAGGTAAAAACTGAACCGCAACAATGGTAGAATTTATATTAGGTTTCCATAGCCGAGGTATTATCCATTAACAGCAATCAGAATCCAAAGTGGCTGTCTGGTCATCATCTGAATAATCACACGGTATTGTTAACCTTCATATCATAATCCAAAGTCATCAATCATGAATTAAATTTCAAATGCTTACCACCATCGTAGGTTTTCCTTCAATGCTTTAATGCTTAACACCATCTCAAGATAAGGTCGGGAAATCAGTAGAGCTGCACGAGAGCGAGACGATACGAGATTTTACTTGGCTCTCGATCTCGATCTCGCGAGAAGTTGAAAATGAGACTCTCGTCTCGATCTCGAAGCTAGAAACTGTCGTCTCGAATCGAGACTCTCGGAAATCTTTCTTTTTTCTACAATAAACAAAATAATTTTGTTAAATTCGTCTTTTTTTGTTTCTTTTCTCTTTTATCGATATAAAAGCACGAGCACTTTAAGATTACAGCTTTCACTTTTGAGTACTCCACTATTTGGGTACTATACTACACTATCTAGTAATGCATTGAGACAGTCAACAATCGCACGATATAGGTATCATATTGGCTTCTTTGGTTTCGGTTGAGAGACTCTTTTCGGTCGGCGGTCTGGTGATGTCTCTGAAGAGAACATCACTGCACAACGATTCTCTGAGAGCATTAACTTGTTTGAACGGATGGATAAAAAGTTCACTTTACACACAAATTTGCGATCCTGATTTCTAGTTTTCTGTATAATGATGAGTTCTATTAAGAGTTCTGTAAATTAATGATAAATTATTTTTTATTGAATTTTAATTGTATAAATTATTTTGTAATGGTAGGTGTATTGTCGAGGTAATCCTAGAAAACTTTCGAGAACTCTCGTCGAGATCGATATCTCGCCCAACCCTCTCTTGATCTCGTGATCGAGATTCACATGTGACTGTCGTCTCGATATCGTCTCGACTCTCGTCTGCGAGACGAGTCAATATCGAGAGTTCTCTCGAACTCTCGTGAAGCTCTAGAAATCAGGACAAAATCGAAAAAATAGGACAATGAGTATTGTACTTCAGAGTAATTTGTCAAGGGATCTCATTATCGCTATCCAATTATGCGTCGATAGAGACATTTTCGTCAGAGGTAAAGAATGATAAATTTTAAGCTGTACGCGGAAATTTCATTCCATATCGTTATCCTCACAAGTTATTCAAAATTGATATACATTTCATATGGTCACTACAAGGATCTACCAAATTATAATAAATATAAATAGTTACACATCTTTTGTTTGAATACTTACCTAAACCGCACGTTCAGTATGATTCGTTTGTCACAAGTCAAAGATGGTTTGCTCAATACTTTCGGGGCGGCTTGCAGGATAGGGTCCACAGAAATTTGCCTTCGGCTCCGGCCTCGCCGGGTCAACATCGAACCGATAAGTTATAGTGGTGGCGCCATCTTGTATCACTGAATTTTCGCGGGGTAAAATATCAGTACATAGAGCTTAACCAACAACGGAGTTGCAATTAATCTATTCGCGTTGCTATTTTGTAGTGGGTGAAATTGAATCAAGTGATGTCTAAGTGCCGTGAATCGTTAAACAGCCGGTCGATATTGATATCAAGTCTAAAACCACGCAGTGAACCAAAAATTCCTCGCGACGTTCTTTACAGAACGATACATCGTATTTGCATCTAAAGTTTTTATATTTATCATATTCTTTGAGTAAATATGAAGTTTTTAATCACCTAGTTCCTCATGAATTAATTCAAATCATTTCTGATGTGTTTAAAGCTCCACATGCATGATTGATAGATGGTGATACCCTAATGTTTGAATTAGCATTAAAGAAAGTTTTTAATAATCCGTACCGAACTCAGTTTACAGTGGTATAAAGGATAATAATGTGGAAACTTTGAAAAATTGAATACTTCTTTTGGAAATTACAAATAAATTACAATTGAATTAATATTTTTCGTCGTATAAGTAAATAACTTTTTACATCAAATTATTGTAAATAACAATATACTTTCAAAAAAAAAAAAGATTTGCTCTTCATTTAACGTATCAAACATTAAATTGAATTGCGAAAATTAAGTGTTACGCAGTGTGCACGATGTCATTACTATTATGTATTAATAAATGAACAGTACTCTATTTTCGCAAGGCTATCTCGAGTTTAAGCAAAGTATATATAAAAAAAAAACTGAGCCTCGTTGAAGAATGTACAATCACATTCAAAACTCAATTGTAATGAGATTTATAAATTATTGTACAGATAAAAGCTCTTTTACCTTATTGACAATTGGAAGAACAATAAGTTTCAATAATAATAATGTCAAAAAGTTTTTACAAAAAACAGTGATAACATTGGACACTGCAAAATACTCGAATGCACCATTTCCGCTATAAACTTAATATTTATCTGCGATGAACATTTGAAATAATCTATTTTCGATTCACACCACGAATAACCTCAATGTTGCACAATACATAACCGTCAAACTGTAATGACCGTTGTGTATATGTACTCTACGCAATGGCGTTACCGAGCAGGGTAGCATTTGCCAGAAAAATAATTCCCCAACAATACAGGGATATCTTTGGACAGTTGGTACAAAATTACTTAAAGGTTTCGATCTCGAAGAAAGGGGCGTATAGTACGAGATCTAGGCACACCGTGTATACTCACTCACACGACGAATTGCACGCACGAGCTTACAGGTTGTAGATATGGTAATATCTAATCCAGTGTACAGTTCTATAATAGCATTATAGTCTGATTTTAAGTTACAGGTAGCACAAGCGCCCGTGACAGGGTCAACGTCCACTCTAGACTGTTATACGCTTTGATATGCACAAGCACATCATTCAGTTTTTTAGCTGGTAGCTAGAAATCCTCAAGTACAGAACTCGGAAGGCCGATCGGAACCCCTGTGCTTTCCGTATTGGAGCGTTTTGTCAAAATTGTATATTTTTGTTGAAAATTCATGTGCTAGAGGCAGTGACCTACCTGAAGTACGGAGCTGCAGTGTGTTGAAGCAAATATGTGTATACCCACACAGCCTAGGTCAGTGCGTCAATGCACACGAGTGCCAATTTTTGTGGCAATCCGCGTACATCATCGAATTATAATGGTTCGGTGTTGTGTAATGTAAGATTGCTGAGTGAACGAGATGCTGTCAGAAAGCTGAAAAAATTAATTATCAATTTGAACTGCCCGCATTACATAGTAAAACCGTGACCGCAGCGCTGCTTGGTGGCTAAAAAGTTTACTAACTTCTTTGTCCGTTTTTGTCTCTACACGACACCTGCCTGATCGTCCTCTTGTATTTTAATCTCCCTGTTGGCAACACTGTTCAAGTTCAGCCATTGCTAGCATAGGTAACTGTAGACGATATCAGCCAGGTTACAAAGTGTCAAATGATAAACTTACAATTTGGATCAAGGAAGGGGAAATATTCAGTAAATTTTTGATTTTTTAAGCATCCTAACATTTACATGGATTATCGACGATTCCAGAAAATGGCTGCAGCCATCCCCAATTTATATCAAAATGTTGGCGTCCTGAAATATGTTGGCAACCGCACAGAAGGTTAGCATGCTAAAATATTGATACTTCAACCTGCACTTTTTACATATAGTTATAAGGTTCGTTGTGTAACTTATGTATTTATACAGCGTAATGTACAAAAAAAAGTGTGTTTCGTGGGACGCGCGACAGAAGTGACTACTTTCGGTGATGTTATTGTTTCTCGATGTTTTCATCTCTTTTTTTTCTGTGTGCTGACACAAAATCACCTGCACTTTTACTCATTTTATTGGATTATCGGCGTGGAAATGAACTCTGTGCGGTGATTAGCCGCCACCTTGTGTTCTATCTCTCTCGCTCGCTAAATCTGACATTATAAGACCCTAACCTTAATTTTGTGCTTCGTGAAAACATGCGTAACATGCTCTTGTGATATAAAAAATCGTGTGCAACAAGGAGCCAACAGTCTCTTTGCTTCGCATTTTTGTAATATTCGTTTTCGGTTCGCACAAGCATACTCACCTACGGCCCATACTGCAAACTTACGTTCGGCCCGAACAGACTGAGTTTACCACAGCTTGTTACACAATATACTATAGAGAGCTGTTCTGATAATCTAACAATATCAATCTGACAATAGTATTAAGTACCATTGTCAAGTTATCTTGCACTGTATGAACCAAGTATAAATATGTCCATGATGTTGCTTTTTAGGTGACAGACAGATTCTGTTGATAACTCGAGTCAACACCGTTTCTACAGAGCACCGTTTCTACAGAGTTCTTTTCTACAGAGTTCGTTTCTACACAAGATATTATCTAGAAAGTTCGATTCTACAGAATAAAGGAGAAAAGCTCGTTTCTACAGAAAAATTTTCTACAGAATTGCGACATGCAGTTCGTTTCTACAGAATTTAGATTTGGAAGTTCGATTCTACAGGATTCGGTCGTGGAAGTTCGTTTCTCATACATTCAATTGTAAATTTTGTACATTTCGATTTAATTTAGTTTAATCTAATTTAATTTAATTTAAATTATTTGACCGCCACTTGTAGAAACGAAACGGACTTGCAGACCTGAATTCTGTAGAAACGAATTCTGTAGAAACGATCCTGCCCCGGCAATTCTGTACAAACGAACTCTGTAGAAACGAACTTTGTAGAAAATATTTCCTGTAGAAACGAACTCTGCAGAAATGATATCTGTAGAAACGGTTTCTGTAGAAACGATCCTGCCCCGACTCTGGCTAGGTTATATTGTATGTAGAGCATTCCCATAAACTTATAGAGACAGACTGCGTGGTCTCTCCATCGAAATGAAAGCGTATCAACAGAAAGAAAGCAGCAGCTGGGGCCGACCCTCTTACTTTAATCACTGACTTGACGGGGAAACAGGTAGACTTAAGGCCCCGCTGACCTGGCATGTCATATATATATTTCGTGACGTCAGAAGCGGGGAAATTGGGTGAAAAAGCCTATACGAATCCTGCGATAACGAGAGTATGAATCTTACTGGGAAATATTTTAAATCGTAGCTTGAATAATAGTGTACGTGTGAATCTCAGTCACTGCTCAGGCAAATCGCTGATAATGTTTATAATAAAGAATGATGAAGTGAATAAAATCACGCGACAACAAACATGGCCGATCGGAGCTACCGCATGTTGAATATTCACTGATTGTACTGTTCCACAATTTCTTTCACCCTCGCCAGGGAGATTCACACGTACAAAAGCACACACGTTATCCGGGAAAACTTGTACTATCAGTTATTTTTTTGTAAACATGGCTCGATTCGTATAGACGTTTTTCATGTGACAGCAGCCCGTTTATGGTCCACAAGAAGTATGTTCCGATCTGTAACTGACATCATTGGTTGGATCTTACAGAACAAGCCAATGAAATCAGCGGCCTTAGTTCACCGTTCAACGTTCAGAGGCGCTGCACGTATTTATGACGTCACGATTTGATATTTTCAAGTCAGGTCAGCGGCGCCTTAAACAAGGTATAAATAGTAAAATTGAACGAATTCATTAGGATTTCAACCATTTTAAATCGGTTTGCAATTAGAAATCTATTCATCTAGGCTCTAGTTAAACAAATTTTTTCCTATTATTGATGGAAAATATTCCTCTATATGTGACTATCTCGATATAAAGTGAGCGAAAAAATGGTCGATTCTTGACTCACCAACTTTCTTTAACAAGGCAGTACGTGATATTCGAAGGAAATCTTGATATTTCACCTCGGAACCGAACAAAAAATGTATAAAGTGGTCAAGGATAGTGTAAAGTCTAACTAAAATAGTATATTGTATAACAAGGAGGCAAACACGATCTTTTCGGGCCGAGCGTAGGTTTGCTATATGAGTCGCAGGTGAGCACGCATACGAGTTGAAGGCGAGTAGAAAAGAAGCCGTAGACGAATACTGCAAATACGCGAGGTAAAAAGACCCTTACCTCCATGTTGCACACGATACTTTATATAACAAAAGCATGTTACGCGTTTTTTCGCGAAGCACAAAAGTGAGCTTAGGGTCGCGAACCGTCAGATCGGTTCACCGTGTTTGTCGCGACAGCGCATGAAAACTATACAGAAATGACCACTTTTAAATTCTAGAAGTTAAAAGTGGCCGTTTCAGTACTCCGCGTATGCGCATTTGCAGACTCACTGGACCGTCATAGAAACGGGCACTTTGTGTACGGAAAACAACCTTGAAAAAACGCGTAAATCGGACTCGCGTTATGTAAATAATTTTTTTTTTTTCCAATACACTGGATGTAATATATGCAGGAAATACATGAGTTTAATATTGGTTGATTGTCCAATCATATTCATTTGTGTAAGTTTGAACACCACCCAACACCAAAACCAAATTGATTTGAAACACTGTACGGGTTCAAATATGCCCCCCCCCCCTCCCCCGCCCCCGAAACTAAAGTAATATTCAAGTAAGACTTGACTCTAACAATAAGTGCAAATCATGTAGTATACACCTACGCATAATTCCCATCCGCCTTCTCACGGACTCGCTCTCTTTGTTAAACTCTCTTCGAAGTACGAAGTGCCGAAATTCTTAGTAACAATTTTCATTTAATTAATAAATATTGAAAATAATTATAACTAGTTTCTAATATGAGAATATCGATGAAGATTCTCTTATCCAGGGTGTCTCATTTTGATAAATCCAGTCAAATATCTCGAAAATCCAAAGTGTCATTGAAAAATTTCTCAGAAAAAAGTTGTAAGGTTCAAAGAAGGAAAGAAGATGAGGGAATCAGATTTTTCGTAAGTAAAGCTGCCAAGGTCAGATGAAGGTCAACTTGATTTTTTTGAATAGAGCAGTAAATTTTTTTCAACGGCATCTGATTGTGAAAGGGTATTTGCATATTTTTGTCAAGTCTTATCTTTAATTTTCTAAATTACTTAATTTGAAAAAATTTTCAAGTTCGAATTTTTATTAGTTGAAAATTTCCTTATTTCAACTATTTTTAGAAGGATGTTTGTTTATTTCATCGGAAACTTTGAAAATAAAACCATAGTTGTAAACCACATTTCCGATCACCAATTACATAATTATACATCAATTCAATTAATAAATGTTCGAAAACATTTTTGCATACCTCAATGTACCGTTGAGGTCTCATTTGAAATTGGTCTACTTTGGATAATAGTACAGCTCTCCGGATAGCGCGACACGCGTTGATAATTTGGTAATTTGTTATCGTAAATACGGCTTACCAATAACATGTTATTTTTAAAGTTGCTGATCAAATAAACAAAAATTCTTTAAGAAATATTTGAAATAACAAAATTTTGAATTAATAAAAATTCAAACTAAAAAATTTTAGAAATCAAATACCTAATTTAGGAAATTTAGAGTCAACCACGGTGATGTCTTTTATTTTTCTGACACTACCACATATGCACACGTACAAATGTGAAGATGAGAGAATACTTTTCGAATGTTTTGTGATGAAATGATTCCTTATTGAAAATTGTTGTGGATGAAATAGCAGTGGGAGATTACAGTTCAATTGATAGTATCGAAAAAAATTATTATAAAATATTCCGTTGACCGTTGATACACTCATTCACACTCTTACAATATCAACGTGGCTGCCGCTGAAACGACTGCGATAGCATTTCGGTTGTTTATACTCAGACTTTTAGACTGGATTGATTAAAATCAGACAATGTATAACAACAAAGTCAATGTGACGTGAATTAAAAAAGCTTGTTGAGTTATCCTATGAAACGAAACTAAATAGATAATACGCTTTCGACGAACGTGTCGCCCTTATTAGCATAATTGACTGAAGACCCTCACTCATTATCATCAACAGAGAAGTTATTATCAGAAAACAATTGATTACACTAAAAAGTAAAAACTTTAACGAAAGATGTGAAAATTAAAGAAAGACTATTTTGAAATAAACACCGATAGATCAGAGACAATTTTAACGAAAGAAAGACAATTCACATTTACATTTTTAAAGTTATACACTTTTTTTGACAAATAATTCGATCAATGTATGAATATACAGTTTGATTTGCGGATATTGGTATAAAATTGAGAAAATACAATAAAAGAAGATATTTACAATCCTCATTTTCAAACATGAAATGAAACATTTTATAATATATTTTGATTCCACTAAACCTAAATTTTAAGGATTCTTTGTTTCACAAAATATTTGTAGTTTTCTTCTCACTTTCCAATTTTTAAAGTATAAAATAAAATATTTACAACACGATTTTACAGCGCAAATGATACATTTGCCTAATTCTTCAAGAAATGTATCGATAAAACCTCATCTGCATAGAACTTGTTTACAAATTCATGTGCCTTTACCTTTCTGCGTTAAACATATTATTTCCTAACTCACACAGGACTCGTTGCGGAGAATAATGATATCAATTCGTTACCCCGACGTCAAGATGTACAAGTGAGGCCATGCTTACGTGGATCCAATGTTTGTGAATTTAAATTCAAAAAAGAGTTGTTCAACGTAATAGAGGTAACAAATAACGATGGTGATTCTAATCCAAGAATTTGCGAGGTGAAAATAAAGTATTCATATTTCCCTAAAATTTACAGGTTGTGAACCAAATCAACGATAATTTCATAGCTGCAGTTGCCCTCAACCACGATTACAAGGCCTTGCTATTAATTGATCAGCATGCAATTCATGAAAGGATTCGCTATGAAGATTTGCTCAAAGGTATTGGTAAATTCTGCTTTCGCTGAAGCATATATCCTCAACTTTCTTTAAAATGAAGCTGACACTGCAGTTGATCCTCATACAACGATACAAGTTGTGCACGTAACGATCTGGGGCTAGTTGAGCCTGGAGCATACAATTTTCTGCAAGGATTCTCGTGCACTTTGCTTTTTGTACTCGCTCACTCTTCGAACTGCATACCTAACTTCACTTCTCAGCTACATTTTAACCACTACAATTTGCAATCAATCTATCATTACATTTCAATACATTTCCATACTCTAATATATATCCAAGTATGTTATTTTATTCTCATACATCAAATGATCTGCAACATCTGAATCACCGATTTCTATCACAGTTACGATAAATGCAGACGTGAGCAGGAACCAAGACACGCTGTTTTCCTCAAAGCAATATCTTGAAGCGTTATACATTTTGTTTTTGTTTCTGTATTCACTGTTTCTTATTACTCAATTATCATAAGTGTTTAAATAATTATCAGTTAATAACTTATGAGATTTGAAACTCAAAATGACCCGTTCTTACATAATAATTTCTGAGGACTAACTAATCGATTTCCGCTTAAAGTTAAAAAAAAAAAATTTAATCACCATCGTAAACAATTACGGCAGATTTTCGAATCAAAACACAAAATTGAAGATTGATAACCAACTCCACTTTTTATGTTCTTTTGAAGAAGAAAAAAATACATGAAAATATGAAAGTCTTCAATATATGTTATGTATGGTTTGAATTTTTTCTCACTTACAGTCGCCCCGCAGTAATACGACGAATGTTATGCTAGGCGGTGTCGGATTATCTTTGTCGGACTATAGAGTGCTACCACCGACCCCTTGTAGTCCGAAACTTTTTGAAAACAAGTACCTTGTAATCCGACAAATTATGAAAATGGCGAATTAAAATCGATACTACGCATACATAATTGGCATGCCGGATTACCAGAGGACGCCGGATTAGACAGGGACCGGATTACCGAGGGTCTACTTTATTATTAATTTGCTGATTAAGACCATTTGAAATGAAACTGAGTGATGTACATAGCATTCCAAAATATGGCAGTTAAGCTCATTTTCAATGGTTCTAATTGCAATTATCTACCCTGAATTCGAATGAGATTTGGAAAATAATGAGAAATGGAAATGGCATTTTTTCGAAAATACGAACTTTCCAAAGTTTTGTATACTGTATCTATTTTGAGAAAGAAATTTATTATTGACGAGTGGAAATCAGAACTAGCTCTATACCCACGCGAGATGTTAGTTCGGGTACTTTTGAGTTCAAGGGTATAATCCGGTATGGCAGTGGTTTAAATGATTCCTCTCGTGTTCGAATAGAATAACAACAACTTGTTTTTATCTCAAATCCGTGGCTGTAGCAGCATAACTAATACACCAAATAATGACGAAATGTAAATATAAATTAAAGAAGTAATTATGAACAAAATAATAAGATAATACTCCTGTGAGTGTACAAAAATAAATAAATGTGGCCTAATATACCGAAGTAATGAATCACTAGGATTGTAAAAATAAATACGACCAATAGGTAATAAGCGTATATCAAGTAATGAATAATTACTAGATTTCTAATTAATGTCTGTGAGAATCGCTCTCAGAATGTTTGAACATCTCTAGCGAAAATAAAACAATCGAGCAATGGAATCAAGTTTTCAATTGAAGAATTGATTATGAAACTATAGTCTAGTCGAGGTGGACCTAAAAATAGCTAAACCTGGAAATAATTAGGGGAAGCGATTTTTTTTTTAACTCCAGAGGGGATACTTGAAAGTGTAAATCTTGATTTTCGGAAAAATTCTGCCATTGCGTTCGCCGCCAACTTGGTTTAAACGTGAAATTTTTTGCTTTTCCTAAATAACTCGCTAATTTACAACTTTAGAGCGAAAATGGTAGAATCCAAAGTTGTTGGAAATTTAATTTCCCGCAACTAATGCGTTAAATGACGCATTGAATTACTCGACCACTTAAGAATTTATTGATAATCCGCAATGCTTGCACGCACTTGTTTTCATGCCATGTGTAAGAATTACGTTTCAATCTTTGTCTTTGTGTAGACTTGTGCCTTAAGTGGTTGGGTCATGCAATGCGTCATTTATTTAATGCATTAGTTTGACCTTTTGGACCATTTCGACCCACAACAAGAATACATATCATTGGTCAAGGTCACCGATGTATGGCATTCTTTGACTCAAACAGCAGTATCACGATTTACCAGCTTTCCTGCACCAAGCGAAAATTTTACTTTTAAATGGCCCCTAGGGGTCACTTTGACTCCTAGTGTGAATAATTATCTATATATCGAATTTCTTTTTTCGGAATCTGAGGTCAAAAATAGGTGTATTCATTTGAAAAACAAAAGTTCACCTTCAAATAACCTTCAAAATGAAGGTCAAGGCCAAAGTGAAGGTCATACTTAGGTCATCCCTTCGATACCAGACAACTTTTATTTGATACAGTTTTTGGTTGGTCCGCAATTTTTTGAGTTATTTAGCCGTGTATGTTAAAATGAGACACCCTGTATAAGTAGATTATGATAAATTCTCAAGAAGTAAAATGACGTGTGGCATTGCATATCAGTACAGAAGGGATTTTAAATTTTGGTAACGAATATGAAAGTTGATGTTTTGCTCGTTTAAGAAATAGACACATGTTGATAAGAGTTGGGATAGAGAAAATTGTCTTTATGAAAGATTAAATAAGAGTGAACTTGACATTATTTGGAATAGTATCTCTCGCTGGAACATGGAATAGAAGTGGACTTGTTAAAATGTATATTAGAAGTATAATTGATGAAAATCGAAGTATAGTAATTATTCATAAAAATCGAATAGAAGTTACAACATTATAGCGGTCAAAAATGAATTATATACTGACATTCCTGTTTCATATAGAAAGTCCAAACGAAATGGTCCCAAGAAAAGTTCATTTCTAAAAAAGACATCAAAATTTAAAAATAGTCTTTGAATCTAATTTTAAATTTTATTTTGAAAATAACGACACGTACAAAATTTAATGACACGATTTCGATAGATTTATTTTTTGAACGAATGCGACTAATCGTTTCATTGTTTGATTTGGAATGAATCATGTCAAGACGATTCGTATCCATATTGATTCAAATTCATGTGAATTACATTTAACCCATAAAATGTCAAACATTTACAATATTGGGGAGTAGCCTAAGACAGTAGGAGAAGGAACTTTTTCAAATCTTCAAGACATATGGATTGGAAAGATACCGCAACGAATTCTTCTGAATTCCGTTGTTCCAATTCGTTTTGGTTCACGGGGAAGTGATATTTTTAAAATGTACGTTTATTTCAGAAAAAATACATCTTCTATCATTATCATATGCAAATCTGAATGGTTATTACAAATATCTTTTAAGCATTAACAATACCCAGCATCGAATTCTTATTAGAATTTCCGTGTTATGGCAAGTTGAATTTAAGGGGCCCCTCTACAAGATCGTTACAACAGATACCTGCATTGACTAATTTTCCGTGTAAGATGGTCAAAAACTGATCTGTATAGCATCAATTTATCCTTATTATAATATATTATAATTATAGCAATATATAACAGAGTTGCATTTAATAATTCTGAAAGAAGTCGCATAAGTTGTATGTTATAAATACCACGCCACAATTTTCAGAATTGAAAACTATTTTTCTATAATCCTGTACTCCAGGATAACCGGTGCATAATTTTTTACAAAAACATCTGATATTTTACCGTTTCTTCTTAGGATGATTCATAATAATCATATTGGTAATGGCCATGAAAATAATAATAATAATAATAATAATAATAATAATAATAATACATATAATAATAAAAAGCACAAAGCAATTTCAGTTCATGCCTTTGGTATTATTCAAGTCATCATTGTACTGTTGTCCAAAATGTTTCAACTTCTTCATAAATTGATATTACTTTCAGGTTACACCGTACAAAACCAGCGATCGTTTACATTCACCAAATTGGCCATACCAATGATCATCGACGGCTTACCAAGACATCTTACGGAGCGAATCACAACACATCTAAAAGAAATAGAGACGTTTGGAATTACGTTGAACTTAGAAGAAAAGGATCGTTTAGTTGTAAAAAGTATACCAACATGCTTTGGTAGAATAATGTTGAATCATAGTCGTGCTGAATTGGAGCATACGGTTCGGAAGCTTCTTTTCGAGATAGTGGATAATTTGGATTGCAATTACCTGCCAAATGCTAATCTACCAATGATTATTCACCATGCCATTGCAACGGAAGCTTGTCACGGTACCGTAACTTATTGTATTTATAGTTTATTAAAATCCACATCATGTCACTTTGTTGCTGGCCATTTTGAGAGTTAGAATTCTGAATTCGGTGTTGCATAATCCATGGACAATTACATTTACTCCAATTACAAATCAAAAAAATTAATGAGTGACTGAATGAATAACTTAGGCATCGCTATTGGTAAGTTGTTGGGATATCGAATGCCGTTTCGGCCTGCATTCAAAAATTTGATTGCCATACCTGTATGCACTGTAACATTGTATTTTAATAATGCAAGTTTCGGACCGCCACTTTCCCCGTATCGCATATTCGCTTGGTAGCGCGGCGGTGGCGTAGGTCGGCTAATCGTAGCCCCCGAGACAGAGAAGGGATGTAGAGTTACCACTTCCTTTTCTATGCCGTTTTCCACTTACATGAAAGGATGTACCAGGCTCCCCCACCCTCCCTAACTCTCTCTCTCTCCCTCTCTTTTATTATGACTTCAGCTCGGTGCATAGACCTGCGCTATTTCTAAGGTAAGTGTACCAACTATTGACTTTTTTGGTTGTATCTGTTTGATCCTTAGTTCTGAAGTTACAAAAAATACATTTCCAGTGTCTAACCCTCTAGGAATTGGTTTTAGTAATCGAGAAATTCACAATATGCGACGTGGATATATAATTTAGGTAAATAAGGATCAATATTCGGGTCTAAGCATGTCAATAACTGGGACACTTACCTTACATGTTTCTGAGTTAGAGAAATTTTTTACTCATAGATCGAGCCTTATTCCACCGATCCAATATAAACGGACAACCGCGTTTTACTACTGACTGTATATCTATACTGTGTGTCCATGAGGAAAGTGCGTGCCTTATGCCGTTAGCTATGGGCTCCTAGGGACATTTTCTGACGGCCACGATTGGTATTGCGTCGGCTGCTCAATTAAGTGGTATCTGTTGGCCAAAAAAATTCGAACGACTTGAATTTCGAACTCGCTTTGCTCATGGACACACGGTGTACTCTTAACCCCTTCACTGGTAAAGGATTTGAGAGTGAAGTGGACATTTCTGGTAGACAACTTTTTTTTTACTATCAACTTGAAATTTGGTACTCGGGGATTTTTGGGGTCGGGTTAAAAAAAAATAATTTATTTTAAACATCTACAATTGTTACGGGTTTGAACGCGTAGACTGCCATGAGTGACAACCGAATCTACTCTACGCCTAGCCCAGGTGTTATTTGGTTATTTTAGGCTTCGTACACGTCGATTATGCACTTGCGTGCGGCTACTTCCAATGTAGGAAGTGATTAAGGAGACGATTTAACTGGTATGGTTGATTTATTATGGATGATTAAGTGATTGATTTATAGTAGTGGTCAACGTCTTGGAATTGGGCCTTGAGAGATACAATTATGAGTGACTGGTGCGAAAGCTAGGATGGAAGTGAAATGTTTTGAGAAGGTAGAAGATTAGCATGTTGCAGTTCAGAGATATACCTGCTGACTTGGTGAAGATAAGGAGAGGATGCAGGATCTAAAATGACTATAAGATTGTAGCAAAAAATATAAGGTCTGGAGGACGTAACACGATTATGAACAAAAAACTCAAATTTTCGACCAAAAAACAGTTGAAAGAATTTGTGTAAAAAAAATTTGGGATTGAAATTCAAAAGTCTAGTCATGAGCTCGAGTCGATGAACAAGTTTTAAAGATTGTGTAAAAATTTCAAGTTGATCGGATAAAAATTGACCGAAGAATCTGCGCCACCGGGTGGAAAATGTGGTTGTTCGCTACTTATATGCACCATGTCACAATTTTTTTTAATAATTTCAGTGAAGAAATTCTGAATTGTTTTTAAGACTATAAATAATAAAGCCCTCAAACTCAAATTGCTCCAAGTATTTTCATTTTCTTAAAAAAAAAACTCCTAAAAATAAGTATAATTTTAGGCCGTCCGAGGTGTACCCCCCCACCGCCACCTTAAAAGCGTACGTCATATATTTAGTCGTCAAGCCGTTGGCGGTCGATGAAAATTCGTGAGATCAGAGTAATCATTTCGACAATGTTGAAAATATGAAAGGTGCTATATTTCGACTCTCCGTGCATCGATCGTATTGATATAGGGCTCAAGTGAAAGCTACCAAAATCTATAAGCGTGTGAAATGTATCTAATGGCGAATTTCATCGTAAGAGGGGAGATGTGATAATATGTTTGCGAGGAGGCTAAAGGCTTCTTTTTGCGACAAAAGATAGTGTGTCGGTTCGCGCACGTTCTTTTTTTCTCTTAACCCGAGAACGCATGTATCTTTTGTTCTAGCTTCTAACACATGAGTGGGGTTTGGTAACAACCCCATGCGTTTTTCGTTCGTAAGATTGTTTCAAAAGCAATAATGGAACTTCTAAGTACATAAATCTTTTCGTTTTTTAATAAGAAAACTAATGGTCAAGAGCAAATCCAATTTTATTGAGTCTACCTGATGAAAAATTTAATTAACTATCAAAAAGTGCAAAAAAACGGTGAGAATGTCATTTTTCGAACAAAATGTAATGAACCGATTTCCAAATTTCTAACGCGACTTCGAAGTGGATACATTAGACCGAGCATCAGACTATCATGAAAAAATGACTATCCCTATGTTTTGTTGAAAAAAAAACATATTTATTTCGGGTTCGGAAAATTGAAAAAATACGGGATACGGAAATTCGAAAAAAGTCAATAAAAACGTACCAAAATAGGGTTTGTAAGGGGTTTTCGTAAACTTTCAAGTTATGTTATTGAAACAATAGTATGTGATTAGTAATATTGAATTGAGGAAGGAATCGTATAACTCATTCGACTGCGGTAGCGCAAATACACCGTTCGATGTTCCTGGCAGACGGCCAAGCTGTATGTTTGAGCCATCTTCTGCGTGTAAAATAGCATACGTTTTATACAAAACCACCGAGTTCACGTAAAAACAATAAGTAGCGTACATTTTTTATAAAGCTTCCGAGTTCACGGAGAAAATTGCTTTGGTACGTGAAGTATACCTATGACTTTAACTACTATATGTGACTATCAACACTACAGTGTTGGCTGTACTGTGATAGCTACAGTAGAACCTCGATTATGCGAATGTTGGGACGAAAGATTCATTGTCGCTCACGTTAATATAAATGTAGAAATTTAATACATATCTGCTGACTTTATGTAAAAAAGTGTTGTTTATGATCCCCTCTCCAAAAAAATTACGTTTCGATTATCCGAACTTGTGATTATCCGACCTATTCTCGGCCACGATTGTTTCGGATAATCGAGGTTCTACTGTACTTTCATTTGAGCGAGAGAGTAAATTTCACTTACTTCCAGAAGACATGAACGGCAGTTACAGGCGGGATAGTTGACGACCCCAGCTGTTCTTTCCGATTGTCTTGCGCAATGACCAGCGAGCAGCTGAAGCTACCGCCAACCTCATCTCGCGGACAGATAGTGAAACTGAATTATGGTCACGGTCCCTACCTGATAATGTCAATTTTTAGCTCGGGAGCGCAGTTTGAAAAATGGCTGGGATCGTTCCCTGTATCGTAACAACCCCGTACATGCATTCTAAGGTTAATGAAGTTGCCGCGATCAGTGACCGCCGATCTTGATACGTCCATGTGTTCGACCCGGTATGCTGCTACATCTGTCGTTAAGGGTCACTTACTTCCTCTTCGGCGGGATAGTCACCAGCCCCCTCCACCACTATCCTACTGAACTGTTCGTACCGTAACGGCGCTCAACTTGATGAGTCGCCGAGCCTTCCGTGGCCCTTCAACTTTCGACAAAAGCACAGCGAAACTCCAAGTGCCACGGATGGAATTTTCGGTATCTTCTCGCTTTGCTAATTATTTTATCACTTTGTTTTTTTAGATTATTATTATTTTAATATTTTGGGTTTCACTCAAGCGCAGACTGTAAAAATTAAATACTAAATTTATTATGACTTTTAATTCAATTTCTATGAACTTCTTACCATGTTTCAATTTGAAAAAATTAATAGCAGTCATGAAATTCTCGTATTCTTCAAATCGCATAAGGCTCTAGATAACGTGGCCTGAAAAAAAAACTTCTTCGATTTCGATAATCAGTTATTTTTAGAATGGCCAGTCTTCTGAATTTCAAAAATTATATCTGATAGACAGAGGTCGTTTCAAATTTGTTTTACAGGTCTCTGAGATCAGGCTACTTATAAGAGAAATTCTGCACGGTTGAATATTCTTCATAATCGTTCATTCATAGGTTCTCAATGCGGGCGTCTCCTAATGACTAACATCATGATTTGTCAGCTTCTTCAGAACAGTTTATTTGTCTATAGAGATCACCGAATGTAATGTCCTAAACCGTGTTGGATTTACGTTGAATAGCTCTACGTGTATGTGTAGGCCCGTGTAGGTTTGGAATAATCTAAGAATGTTTTCAGGGGCAGTAAAATTCGGAGAAAAGCTGGACATCGACCAATGCACCAAACTTATACAAGCCTGGATACATACCAAGGCACCAAGTCGATGTGCCCACGGTCGTCCGTCTGTGATTTTACTGTTGGAGCTTAAGCAATCAGAGATCCAAATGCCGATGTTAAAGGTAAGGAATTAATTATTGCATAAAATGATTTCATTATCTAGATATAGCCCCGTAGCGATTTTGGCTATATTTGAATATTTTTCATTGATATTGAATAATGAAATTGAATGATTACATTGGTGATTGCGAATTCATACAAGGGAAATTAAAAGAAGACAATTGATATAAGAGAATTTCGAGCAATAATTATAAATTAGGCATGAAACAATTTTTACAATATGTACAGTAAGGCTAATTACTATAATTTCTGAAATAACGATAAATCAAGGTTTGATTTACAATTATATTACTTACAAATTTAGCGACAACCTTATGGACAAGAAGCCATTTCTCGCCATTATGTGAGGAAGTGAATTCTTTTTTGGACCTTAAATTTGAAATTAATCGATTGATCGATTAAATTATCGTTACAGTATGGTTAGATGCTGCTGATGATCGATTATAAGATGGTGTCATTTACATTCCCCGTGATCACGCCGCAAAACAATTTATAAAATATCGAAATAGAGATGCCTCAGGTTTTGAACATCAGTTCCGTTATTGCAAGTAATATTATTGTTCTTAAAAATGTGAATCATTTCTTTTAATATCCTTTTGTACCAATTTTGTTCCACTCCTAAGACCCTCACATTTTCAAGATCAAAAACGTGTCCCTCAGTTAAACTACAGGCCTCCAGGGTACTTTTCAAGCACGTATTAGTGTACGTGAGACCTGTGTACGTATACACCCGTCAGCGCCGCCTAACGTGGATGCCTGACAAAACTTGCATGGTGATTTTGTATGTATACACAGCTATAGGCACGTTTTCTTTGCTTGTGAAGGTACGCTGAAGGCGTATGAGGCGCTAACGCATATTTAACTGCGTCATGTGTCGAAGCAGGATGGATTTAAGTGATGAAAAGATGTCGGAAGGATTGTTTTTTTTTAGGTTAATGAACGGAAAGGGTATCGTTTCTAAAAGTTTGTTTCTACAAGTTCGCTTTTCCCGATTTACTCCGAAAGGTTCGTTTCTACAAGTTGCGACCGGCACCCTACGACCGAGAGGTTTGTTTCAACAAGTTACGATCCTACAAGTTCGTTTCTACAAATGGCGTTCCTACAAGTTCATCTCTGATACATTTAACTGTCAGTTTCGTACATTTTGATTTAATTTACTTCAAATTATTTCACCGCTACTTGTAGAAACGAACCTTTCGGAGAAAATTGGGATAAACGAACTCGTAGGATTAGCACTTGTAAAAACGAACTTCTAGGTATCGGCACTTGTAGAAACAAACTTGTAGAAAAAGTCCTCTCCCAATGAATGTTGTTTTCACTTCCCTTTAAGTCAATTTGTTGATGAATACACAGACGGCATAAAACAATGGCCGCCCGAACATGTCCGAGCCACTTCGGAGAGAACCAGCTGGCTGGCGAAATGCGTCCAATTTTTCTTAGTACTACCACCGTTAGAGTTACAGCAAATTTGATTTTTAATTTTTCGCACAGACTTCTAAATCGATCTCTTGGTACAGCTTTCGTTAATATGTTTGCATGTTGTTCCTCGAATGGAACGTACTCTACTACAACGACACTATCATCAGTCTTTTTTCTAATAAAATGGTAGTCAACGTCTATATGCCTAGTCCTTTTATAAAATACAGGATTTTTGACTAAATTGATTGCACTATGGTTATCTATAAACAAAGTCGTCTTGTTTTTACAAGGACATTCAATATCTGACAGAGTTTACGCAGCCAAACCAACTCTCGTGTCGCAGTTGATGTGGCTACATATTCCGCTTCTATCGTGGAAAGTGTTACTATTTTCTGCCTCGGAGAGGACCACGTGATCGCCCTATTTTCCAGACAGAAAACGTACCCCGTTGCTGATCTCTTTGTCTCATCTCTCCCGCATAATCGGCGTCTAAGAAACCTGTTAGCTGTGATTCGCTACCGCCGCTTCTATGTTCGATGCCAAGATTAACAATTCTACATAAATATGCAGATTTTTTTGCAGCCCTTCGTGTGATTGTTTAAAGTCTTGCTGATCGTGTTTATCGCGAAAGCAATATCTGGACACGTTACTGCTGCAAGACCAACGAGCCCACTGCCTCGCGATGCGGCACATACTCAATTGTTCTTTTCCTACCTTGTACGGAACTAGTCTCGCCGCAGACATGCGGGTCTGCCGGTATGCTTACAGCTTTCACATGTGTCATTTGAAACTTTTCAATTATCTTTTGCGGGTATACACTTTGATGTATCATCAACCATTTTCCTTCCCTTTTCCGTAAAATTTCCGAAACGTTTTACTTACTTGTGAGTGAAACAATATTCACTCAATCCAATGAGTCCGTTTTCCCTGTATAGGAATGTCCTTTTTTGGGGTAGCTTTATTCGACCCTCTCGCTTGCTGACCCTTTTCAGTGAACACTGTATACCGTGTTTTCTCACTCGGGTTTACACAGTAATGGTAGTTATTAATTTTTCTTGAGGGGGTAGGTGGAGCATTTTTCTCCACTTTCCCCGTTATACGTATAAATGATTTTCGCGGATAAAATTTTTGGTTATTTGAATTTAGTCGAAGGTGTATTCATACTTCACAATCAGTAACTCTAGCTTTTGTTTAGCGTGAAATTACATTTCATGTCCAACTGGCTCGAAAACCTGTTGGAGCTGGAATAGAATTCTTAACATATTCAAGAGCAGCCATTTTTATTTCACGCCTAAATTCTAATCTGGCTGATGAATATCGTAAGAAACAATATTTTCCTCGATAATCAAAATCTGAAATTATAAGAAGTTATTTAATGCCAAGCATTCATATCGAATGAAATTTTTTTCTCATCAAATACTTTCTAATTTCCAGAAATTCAGTCTACGCAAATTACTTGTACGTGGATAAAATATGTATTGCAAAAAAAAAAAACCAATCTGGTCGACTCTTAATCATCATGCAAATCGGTAACATTCGTCAACACACAAGATGTACACCACAAAAGTTGACAAAAGTAATGGTAGTTTATTATTCATGATTTATATAATCAATTGATCATATACATATAACGAAGGCTTCGGTCAAGCAGTAGATTTTTCCCAGTAAAGTAAAAGAAGTTAGAGATTGATCGAATTTATCTAGTCATTCTAGGGTTAGAAACATTGTGCTAGGTACAAAGTCACCACCAGTGTGTATTCTTATATGCTTTTAAAATATTTCCAATACAGCAAGGCTTTTCTCAATAAATCCGTATGGTCATTGTACATAATCTGAACAAATAATACTCTAAAAATGAAATACATGAGGTGGCCGATTTTAACAGTCACATGTGAATGTCTCAGAATCGGAAAGAGATATAAAAAAAGTTTTTCACTAAACTTGTGGTGACTACTTGAGGATTGTGCCATTTTGGAGATTATGTATGTGACATCTGATTTTAGATACGGAAAACTTATTTTGAATATGATCAGCTGATAGCAATATCAAAGACGGATCCAAACATGTCAAAGAGATTTTTTTTTAAATATACTTTTTGAGTGTGTGTTTAGCTCAATTTCTGCACGTATTCATTTCCCCTCGCCCTCACTAAAAACTTTTTTTTGGATACAAAATAGGCAACTTTGAGTTTCTGTTCGTTCGTCCATTTTTCTAGAAAGTTTCCAAAATTTCTACAGATTTTCCGAGTATCAAGACAAGTCACGCATCGTAGCTGCTGTGCTTGAGGTTGTCTTGAGCGTGGATTACGATACCCAGGATTCAATCATAACTATTTTCATTATTTTCATTATAATCAATACTTACAATATAATAAATTGCTCCCATTAGTTGCATTATTTTCATAATTTTTACTATTTTCACTATTTCCATTAGTTTAATTATTTTTATTGCATATACTATTTTCATCACTTTCGTTACATTTATTCCATTCATCAATTTCATTACGTTCAGTGCGGTACACGCTAAAAGCAAGACAGTATAATATCCTGTACTGCGCACATTTTGAGCTGCAGATGAGCGTCTACTACGAGGTGTACTGAATAAATCGTTTCCGATTTGATTTCTGCCACGATCGAGAATGTTTTGCACGGCTAGTCAGGTAATTCATCATACGACGCTTATTCATACCCCACTTTTTCACCTCCCGTTTTTTTGCTCGGGCACATTTTCATCCAAAATATTCCTTCATTCGAAACATTTTCCCATCTGGACACTTCTTTTCTTAGACACGTCTCGAGAGAATTTTTTCATTTAGAATACTCCTTGGACAAGGAAACTCTTTCGTCTATGAAACTTAGAAGAAATATTTTCCCAACACGTACATCGGTATATAGGGGAGATTGGGCAAAACAAGCGGCAATTGAAACGATCAAATCTGTGACACCCGAAACGCTAGGTAACTCGGGTTTTGTAGGATTTGTGGTTCTAAAAAGGTTAAAATAATTCAGGCTTCCAGTGGAGAGTGGTATGTTTGAAACCATAAGATTCAAGCCCCTAACAGGAATGCATAAGATAATCCTCTGAAGACTAAAATAAATTAAGCTACATGTAATCTATTCTGTGATCCTACATAGTATGAAATAAATTATGCCATAGGTAGGTGTTACCTAATTTGAAGAAACATTTTCAAAACGCAGAAACCTCCGGACGAAATTTTCTGCAAATCGAAAAAAGTCCAGATGAGAAAATGTCCACACTATGAAATTTCCTAGACGAAAAAAGTGCCTTGGAAGAAGAAGTATCTAATTGAACAAACAGAAGACGAAGGAAGAGGCGGAGTATGAATAATCGAATCTACGTTTCTACGTTTATAGTCATACAATGAACTACTTCTTGAAAAATTTGCTTCGGGAAATAAATGACGGTAATGAACTTTTTGATCAGAATCAAAAACAATGAATAAGTGTGGAGGCTAAGGTGAAAGCTTTGATTTCGCTATTAGCTGCTCTATCCAAAATACGTGTTCTGCATGTAAAATCAAACGTTACCTGCAAACTCTTCAAAATGGCGCAATCCACAAGTCAACCCGTATCAGCACCATCTTTCCCCCCTTGAAACCCTCCAAGTTTTATGAAAAGTTTTTTCTAACTTTCAGATATTTGCATCAAGCGATTATACCACGTATACTTACATAGCGGAATACACCCTTGGAAATTAATAAATTTAAAAAACAGTTATAAAATAGTATATTGTGTGACATTGGCGGAAAATGGGTAATATCTAAACGAATGTGGCTTTCGACATGAACCCAAGGCGACAGCTGTGATCACACCAGTCAGATGTCACACATCCGCACGTGTCGCACATGATATTTTTGCAGAACTCACGTGGAAAGTTCGATTCGAAAAGCATTGAAGGAGCGACTGACAATACGTAAAATTGAGGTTAAGTATCTTACACTGAATGACGCATTGCGTAAAATTGAGTGATTGGAAAGTACGCATGCGCCAAAGAAAGTCTTAGCGTGGAAAGTAGAGCATTTCAGTTGTGCATATGCACCAACGTTCCTCTTCCGCACTATTTGGCATTGCGGCACTTCACGCTACACAGGTTTCGAAATCCGAGCTTTCCAAGTAGCTGTTACAAAATTTATATTTCTGGATAAGCCGAAAAGAGAATTTCTTTACCGAAGTAAGTTATTTTGTTCGTGAATATTGTAAACGGGGTAGTTCCCAGTGATACTGGACATGCACCATTTGGGCGAATAAAGAAGCAAACCGTATACAGAGCCATTTCTAGTTCAGGTGAAGTACCAACGAAAATCGTTGTGACCGGTCTTACGATATCGTTCAGAGTTGCCCGTAATTTGACGATGACAGCATTCTGAAAAATAAATAATGTTACAGTTATCGTAACGTTGATGAAGAGAGTTCACTATTAAGGGTAAAACTGACGACAACAGATTTACAATTGTATCCATAAAATAGTACAAAAAATTCTTCGACTATAAGTAGTTATTTGCAATACATGTTTTCCAATATTTTATATTTAACTTTATCGTTGACTGAACCGAAAAATATATTTTATTGGTATAACACTTGAATTAATTGTTAAATAAATGAATGAAACATTCATATTCAATAAAACCAAAATACATTGCGTGTGATGAAAATTTTCTAAGAGAGCAGATACCAGCGATCTTCATGTCTTATTACCAATTTATTCTCATGAATTACCTAATCATTGCTTTTTTAGGAGAGGATTGAGCATGTGAATATGTCGTTTTTGACTCATTAACCAACTACGCTGTAACTTCCAGTAAGAAAACGAAGGTATTAATTAAATTAAAAAGCCGTAATTCGGAATACTCACGTTCCCAAGCTTAGCTTCTCGAATGTATCCCAAATAATTTGCTTTACCAGCAGACTCCTGCTCGTTGAAGTAAATCCAATTGTGTAACCCAGTGATATCCGTGTAAACTTTTTCGGCCAAGAATACGTTTTCAAAACCGCTAGTTGATATTATGTCATTTTCACGGGCATATTGAGAAAACCAAATCCGTTTCAAGGCATCTTTAAATTCGTACTCATCATTGGGTATCAAACCTTTCTTTGCGATAAATTTCATGGCCTCCATCATTACTCGTGTTTTCAGGAACTCATTTATCATATTTATTTCCCCATCACGTCTTTCTGGGGTTATTTTTTCGGCTACTCCTGAATCCAATTCGTATTTGTCGTAAACAGAACGCAGCAAAGCAATCGTCGGAATTTTTAATCCCTCAGGCTGGACAGTCAGCAAACTGAAATCAGAGAAATGGTTGTTTGAATGATATATCAAGGTGTATCGAAAATAATACTTACAATTATAAGTACATCTGCGTAGTAGTACACTGATGTAATTATATACTTCGCATCCGTGAATGCCCTTATCAGAAATTACTAACAATGACCAGTGATCTTGAGCATTGGATTTATTACTGAATAGGTAAGCACAAGTCAGTACTGCAAAGTATGAACATTTACTGGTAAACAATTAGAATACGTTAGTGGGGTACTGTAATTCACTACACTGATAAAACTAACTTCGATTCCTCGTTCTACAGTTCGATTTTTTATTAATTCGAAATGAATCGTTTCCCTAGTTAAAAAGATGATCCCCGCATATTTAAATAGAGTGCTCTCCTCCTAGGCCAATTAATAGAGCAGAAAATGCACCCTGGAAAATAGTGCAGAAAAAAATCCAAATTATAATTATACAAAAATTAACTATCCGACAGCGGATGGGTTGTGAACACATACAGTACCTGTTAATCACTACTACCTCATGTAATCCTACGCTAGAACTTGAAATATGGCAGCGTTCTGAATTTTTGAAAAAACCCTAATTTTGCCAGTTTTTCTCCATTAGTAATTATCCGATCGAGTCGTTTCGATGCTCATTTTCTTTGTATTTTAATTCTCTACGATTCGTTAATTCAAAGCATCAAGATTTCTTCGTAAGTTTAGGTTTTACAAACAAAACACGAAAAAAATACGATATTCTGCTTTTAAACGTTTATGAAAAATTAATGAGTGATAATTGCGAGGCGAAAACATAACAGAATATAACTTATACAGACTGTATTTCATGTGATGGCACAGTCGGTTTCCCATTGGTATTTTCGTAACGAAAAAATCTCTATTGATTGGCCTATACTATAAGGAAACGTTTATCAAACGTAACCCAATATCAAATTTTCAAAGACTCTGAAATCTGTTTTGTAGAATTCCGAAATGTAAAAGAGTAAAGTATAGAAAGCTATAGTATAGAAAGCTGAAGTATTGAACCGTCCGAATTCCGACGATTCTATATTTTTAGCTTGTTATATCCTTATCAATTCTGACGATTCTGTGTATCGGCGTTCTACGCTTTAATGTTTCTGAACTTTGACTTTCCGATATTTCGGTTGGCCTTTTACGCTCTGAAATTCTATGAATTAGATTTTGGGTTTTTGGCAAATGTGATTTTTTCGTATTTCTATTGTGTAGCCCTTTACTTTTTACCCCGTTAAATTTTTTGCAAAGAATTTCAGATAAACAATAGAACATATGACAAGTATCCGAATTGTCTAAATAAAACGTAACATATATAAGGGTAAAAGGAGCTCGCACTTCCGGGCAGCCAGCTCATTCCGGTTTGATGCCCATGATGATTATACTGGGTGTTGAAGTAAAACTGAATTATTCGAATCACTTGGGACGGGGCCTAGTTCGGACTAACGAAAGTTTGAATAAAGACAGTTATTAGAAAATTAGAGAATATTAGAAATACGACGCACGTATTTTTATGTTATCCTTACATACATAATGTGTTGACATTACTGGAGAGCTGGGATACTGGAGACTCGGTTACTCAAGGTTCTACCGTACTTGGTAGATCGATTTATCTCATGTTTACGTTTGTTCCGCAAGAAACTGAAGTATGCGATTGTTTTCAAAGAAAAAAAAACATTCACAAAGTCAAATTTATCTGTCGAAGCGATGATCTTACAATAAAATCGGTACATTTTTTTTTCTTTTAAATACATAAACTCACTTACGATAAGTTGGACAAATTCACAACCCTACTCGTCATTATTGGAAAAATTTGAAATCATTTGAGATCATACGAAATCATGCAAAAAGTAATGAATGATAAAAATTTCGACAGAAATGTGAAATGTTTGCCGCGTATCCATGAAATTTGAGAACCCATATCGAAATATTAATGTAGCATCAATTCTTCACGAAGCACGAGCCACGATTTTATACTATTGTCTTAGATTCTATTTTGATCTTTTAATTTCACTGCGTGAATTTGTTTTTTCGTGCAAGTGAAACAACTTTGTGCGATGTACTTACGGTTCCATTGCGCTGTCTGTTATACTGTCATCAATCTTCTGACCTTGCAAGTTCAAAGTAATATATTTGAATGCGTTATTGGCGTCAGCTTCAAAAAGTTCTTCTGATAAACGCATGAGCTCCTCGTCAGAGACTAAATTTGTTTGCATTGGTGGAGCCATGGGATTTCCTGAAGCTTGAACTATGGCGGCACCCGATCCTACATCAGTCACCGAGGCACCCGTATTTGATGGTAGAACGCTCATCGGTGCATCAGGACTAGGATTGGTTTGAACGCTCTTGCTTTCCGAGTTTCCTGCAACTTGCGGCGCCATAGCGGTTCCGGGGGCAGAGGTTGAGCCTTCTGCTGGCTTAGCCGTACTACTAGATTCTCCTGTGGTAGGTGGTGGCACAACGTGTCCTTGACTATCCGTTTGATTATTATAATAATTATTGTATGTTATCTGAGTATTGGTTCCTCCTCCACGAGAGCCGCCTGGAAGTAATCTGTTTACTGCAGCATTTACACCTGCGCTCACCCCAGCAAACACTACAGCCTCTTTAGCGATTTGTCCTAATCCGCGATTTGACGATGATGCTTGAGCTGGTGCTAAAATCACAGTTTGTCCAACTGGTGGGTTGTATGGCTGACCAACAGGTTGATGATAGGGTTGACCGACTGACGGGTTATACGGTTGTCCGATGGGTTGTTGATAACTCTGACCGATTGGAGGATTGTAATGCTGACCAGCAGGTTGATGATAAGTTTGACCGACTGATGGATTGTACGACTGGCTACCAGGCTGCTGGTACATTGATCCACCAGGCGTGTTGAATGGGTGATTGTACTGTTGTCCAACCGGTGGATTATAACCTTGGCTGACTGGTTGGTTCTGCCCGATATGTGCATTTTGTTGAGTTTGCCCAGGAGAACCTGCAATTTATTAGTTGGTGAATGAAAATATTTTGCTTAACTATAATTCCGATTTTTCTAGATTCATATAAGTTGATAAATTGGCCTTAACCTTATTCAGCCGTTTTAGCCCTTTCACTTTTCGTGTTCAATTTATTTCCAGAGTGTGTTCATTGCCAGTAAAATGAGGAATAAGTATCGCGTGATGACAATAGGCAAATTAATACACTTCATTTGTCAAAAGTATATCGGACTCAACACTTATTTAGACATATACCACAACATCCATAATAATAGAATTCTCAGAATACTAATTTGATCGGATTTTTGCACCATAAGTTTTGAGTACAAGAAAAAAAGCATTCATATTAGAGTTAATATCGATGCAAGTACGGTATTGTTGGCCGAAATTTTTTAACATAAAATCTCAGTCTTGGCTATGCTCTAATTGAATTACGTTCGATTGGTTTACAAATTTCTCCGCACATTTGATAAAGACATAATTACCTGACTGTAAGGATGGTGCGTTCGACTTTGTAGCAAAGTTTTGATCTGGTAGTGGGGCTGATGGTTTTGGATAGTGATTACCACTATTTTGTGTATTGCGAGAATTTGCTTCTGGAATTGCCCAGCCAATTTTGTTTGGATCTACCTCTGGAAATTTCAAATAAAATATTCAATAGTAATCTCATAAAAATTATACATCGTATTTTGTGTAGATTCCAGTTCACTATGAAATCATTAGTTTTTATTATTTTCAAATACACAAGTTTTTTTGAAGATATTGTTTCTCGTTCGAGGATTACGGAAAAAGACAGCACCTCATGAATTCTTGCAATTTTTCAGGTCGGTAGTTTCCGGAAATTTCGATTTTCACACCGAAGGATGTTACAAGAGTGAGATATTGAACAGCAATTCGTAATCCGCGCCGCTTATAGTTTATATTATTAGGTTTCTGTTAGTGCCACGTCTTTCAAAAAAGCAAAAAAGAGCCTCATGCGTAAATCAAGAAATGAGGCGGTGTACGCGTATATACGATGCAAGAGGTGGATATTTTATTTAACGTAAACTTTACATATAATAAACCGAACTTACCAGCACTCAAGTTTATTTGCTACTCCGCTATTCTTACACAAGTAATCTTAATTTGATTCAGATATTTCGCGTAGTAATTTATAAAAGGTTTTCTCTAGAAGTGATATCTCGAATACTGGTGAATTCATTAGAGGAATGATGCCCGGAGGAATGATGACTTACAAGGAAATTATCCCGGTTCTATCTCTCCGATATTGATCTAGTTCATATATGTTATAGTGCATCAAAAATTAAGTGACACGTATTTTTTTCATCGGCCATGAAACATTATAAGTGGGTGAAACAGCCCTCCAAAGATGCAGGCATCAATTTTGTAATTTTACCTATAAGAATATAACATTTTTTGATCAAACCAAGTGAAAAAATTATCTCTTTACAAAAAACAGAAAATGTCGTTTTTCCAATTGAAAAAAAAAAATTAAAGGAGTGAACCACCCTTAAATCTGATTAAATTTATGCGAAAAATAGTCAAATTTTGGGTGTAAGAATCTTGAAAAATATATATATTGCGCATGAACAGAAATGAAAATTTACGGGTTTACGGATTTTACTGAAAAAAATATCGGACGGAGTAACTACCCCCGAACGCTGTTTATCTTGCACGTATGCAAAAAGTGGTCAAAATTGCGTATGAACATGTTGACGGTTTTTATTTTCTCTTTGTATTATGAAATACTCAAAAATAAATCATCGGGAACCAAGGCAAATTGTTTCACTAAATTTCAATACGTTTCATTCGTATATTTTATCGTTACGATAACTTTATACAAAATGTTATCAATTTTAGATTCTTGAACAATAACGATAGTCGTCGAAAAAGTGCTTGAAGCGCAAAAATTTTTTACACATTGAACATTGAATAACAGCAACGTTTGTGCAGTATTGGATTTCACAATGCGTCTTACAAGAATCTCCGAAACTGAACTCAACTGGATTTTTGAATTTTTCTGGTCTACCATCAATGTATCCAGAATATCTAAGGTGTTTGAAAAGATTATTCTATTCCGGAGAGGCCAATTTATTGTGGAGAAAAGATTGGAATTTTGGGATGTTTTTTCGTAAATGTAAATTAATGTTGTGATTCATCAGTGTGGCGCTGACTAGAAAGTACCGCACGAAATTTTTCCAAATTCTAAGACTCTGTACATCCAGAGGTTGAGTTTTTCCTGTCGTTCCTATTGGTATTAATTTCAGAATAACATTCTTGTTGCGGGGTCTACTCAGTGGAACATGAATTAAATAAGATGATATGAATGCAACTATTTCGAACAAGAATGTTGAATAAAAATAATGTCACATTTATACCTGAAGTAAGTTTCCGAGATTTCGATGCTCCTATATAAGCATTAACAGGTCTAAACAAATTTTCCTGTACAATCGGTCCGAAGTTGTCACTTTGTTTTCTTAAGACCAATAACAGAAGTGATAAAACTTTTCCATCAGTTTATATCAGCGGTTGTATTGTATAACTTACTAACCTGACTGTACAAGACACTGTACAGCGAAGTGTCCGTTATTTCACAGGCTGGCTTTTTTTTGCTGCCACCCACTAAAATTTTAGTTTATGCTCTAAAAAAAATATCATACCAAAAAAGCTCTTCATTTTCATTCTAAACCGTGCCGCAATCATGTTACATTTCGTATTTAAATAACATGGGATGTTTGTACTTTTTGGAATTAATTTTTCATCTTCGGCATAAATTGCAGTACAGCAATGATCGATGCATATACTTGTAGGAAATTGAACGCTTTCCAAAAAAGGTTTCTTATAATTTTTTCGAAAAATCTTCTCCTTTGAAAGTTATTTGAGGTTAAAGTAGCGTTCATGGTAAATTTCAGTTCTTCAAGTTTTGCTATAATTTTCTTTCGTACAATCATTAAATTCATAAAGTGATGTTCTAGAAATAATCTTACGTGCTAAGCTGCTATACATAGGTGTATAGTAGAATGAGAATGAAACAAATTGTTGACAATTTAAAAACTATTCCAAGAAATAAAATTTTCGTCTAAATCTTTCAATATTTTCTCTTGCTTTTATCCATTTTTTCCCTTCTTCACTCTCCCTATAGTTCAATTTCCCATTTTTCATTTTTTTTTTTTTTTTAGATGTAGCTTCATTTATGGTTTTTTTTCATGTTTCAGAGCGAAACCTGAATTTTTTTTATACGCCCTTTCGGCCTTAAGAAAAAAAGAATACGCCTAAAAAGGGTGTATGTCTTGAAATACGCCTTTTTGGCGTTAGTACATCAAAAAAAAATTTCTATGGAGTTTCACGTTTTGAACGATTCTAAGTTGAATGGCAAAAATAAAAATTTTTACGCCCTTTTGGCACAAAACTCTCTGCTGTAATATGCCCTTTTGGCAGTTGGCGCGAGATATGTAAATAGTAATACTCCGGTGGTACGAATTTGACTTGACTTATATATTTTTCAACCTTTTCTCAACTTTTTACCTTTACATCGTCAGAATTACCTATACATTTTTCGAAAAAAACACCAAATTTCATCCAAATAATAATAATTTTGCCGTAAAAGTAAAAAAAATCAGAAAATTTACAATAAGTTCATCTTCAACCGTAAATAACTTTTGAAGGAGTAAATTAATCGAAAAATTATAAGAGACCTATTTTGTAAAGCATTTAATTTCCTATGGCAGTAAGTCTCTCTCATTGCTGTATACGAACGTGTTCAAGAAAAAGAAAATTAATTGTAAAAAGTGGCAAATTCCCATGTAATTTAAATGGAATATTAAGTGCTTATATTGCTCTGATATTTTGTTGGCGGCTGTAGCCTGAAAATTTACGGGGCGTCTCAGGAAAAATAATTAACTTGGTAAATAACGGACACCCTAATACATAATCAACTTACCATGATCATTACGATGGGTGGTTGTTGTGTGTGGTCTTGGTGTTGTGTGTGGTCTTGATGTTGTTCGTGGTCTTGATGTTGTCCGAGACACAGGTCGAGATGAGCGACCTCGTGACTTCTTTCCACATGCCACGTCACCTGTGTTAGTCAGAAAAAAATATTTTTATTGTTTTATTGTAACGCACGGGTTAGTTCAATATCGTTGCATTTCCTGAAATCTCTATTTACTATGACTTGTGCACCAAGCAGAGGTTTAGCATATAACTGCTAGATGGGCAGAGTGGTGGGGTGCTACACATTAAAGAAAGACTCGCGGTTGAGTATTGCGTTTCGTTTATAATTCAGATGGTATATAATACGTATACCACATACGACTGTCTACAAAGGCACATACGGAACTGTCGTTCCAATCTGAGTACAGTACAATGAAGCTTCTAGGTGTCGCACGCTACTAACGCGCTCACATATTCATGTAAGCAGATGAATGGTTTCATGTAAATTATTTAGAGATGATCAATAAATTGTCATGCTCATTAATTTCGACGCTCATTCTGGAATTAGTCCAAGATTTTTGCATAATTTATTTGAAAAATTATTTCACATTAAGATTATACAGCGCAAAATTATGCTACACGAGATTATATTGCACAAAATTATAGGTATATTACACTGAGAAAAAAAAGTTAGTGGATCTAGTAAATATTAATAGATCCAAATAATCCATGCGTATGTATAGTCCTGAGAGCACATCTACTCAAAGCGACAATCTACGTACTTTTTGATCCGAAAATTCCGTATTTAAGTCAAATGAAAAATAATTCAATTGAATTATATAGAAATTAAGCGACAAACTTGACTGAGTTGCTCTTCTAGTTTAGTATTTTTATCCAAACGCTAAATGCTTTATATCTAATGAAGTGTTTGTTCACTCATATAATATTTACAAGGTTCAATGGCATATTTTTTTAATCGAAGACGATATGACATTGTATGTAATGAAATAAATTCATCAGAAACGATCGCTTATTCAACCCGACAACGCGTATAAATAATGAAATATGTCACTCACGTCAGAGAGTTGTTTTAAATGTTTTAAATGAAATTGCACATTTTTCTAACATAACGAAGTATTTTGTAGTATAGTATAGAAGTATATGAAGAAAAGTCATCGTCGATCCGAAGAAATATTTCTGTCGGAGTAGGGATTATTTTTTTGTGATGACGAAAATTTACTCTCTCCAAAAATGACACTTAATTGCACAAAGTTTCAAAATCGTCAATTCAAACAAACGTACAATTATTTTAACAAGATAACGTTTGAAATGAGTTAATAACTAAAAAAAAGAAAATTGAAATTTACGCAAGTAACTTGTGACGCAAGTAACTTATTGTAGTTGTTCGCGAGTCAGATGAACGCATTTTTAGTTTCCGATTAGAAGCCGCATGATTTTGTTCGGGATTCGATCCGGAAACTGCTCGCACGAATTTCTATCATCCTACCTAGTCGCACATCTTATCCACTACGCCAAACTATCGCGCAGACTTAGGGTCAACTTTTACTCATTTAGATGACGTGATATATTTATCTTAGTGGTGCAAAGTTCAGGTCAGGTGACGTGAAGAAACTTTGTACAAAAATGCAAGGATTTCATCAGTATTTTAACAATTTGAAAGCAGTGAAAAAGTCAATGAAACAGTTCAGTTAATGAATGAAAGGATCGCAATTAACAAAATATTTATTTGAAGTAAATATTTCGTTTATGTCATTGGACTAACAAAATGCAAACTTGGATTTCATTGCCTTTTTTCCCAGCTGCTTTACACGTCAGAGTTTTGTGGTTTTCTTTCGACGACCAAAATATTCAAAAGTAGCTAACAATAAGTTTATTAGTCTATTCGTGATTGCAGATAGATTCAGAATGAATTAAACTATGTGTGTGGAAACAATTTCGTTGTTATTTTGACTGATACATACATTTAAATCAATAGTATTTGCAGTTAGTCGATTTATATTCGCTGGTTTGGATCAACGAAACAAATGGTACGCACAAGATGTAGATTTCTTTAGGCTCGGAAACTTAATTTGATTCTGTCGACCATCAAAAGTTTCTGAATAAAGGCACATTTAGTTCATTCAACGATACATATTCAACAATATATAAGTTTGAACGGTAAGAATAAAAATCATTCAGCTCGACGACATCAATTTGCTTTCTATCAAATCTCATGTACGGATTAATTCAAGAGGATCAAATTTGATTCCGCAGAATAACGAATTCTCTTACGACAAATAAATATTTAGTTGAAGCGATTGTACGTATTCGACTGCACGGATCCCGTTCTTCAACCGGACCAATATTTGGTTCACAGAACTAAATACTTTTGTGGCTTCGGAGCACCGGATACAAGTTGTTTAGATCTATCTCGAACAAATTCATCATTAAATTGCCATGATCAAGAAAAAAAATTTCCGGAGCACGACGGATCCCCTCCATAAAATGATAAAAGGTTTTTTGAATTTCACTTGCCAATGACTCTGCATTCTTTGACTCTACCTGGATCACATGATTCACTGATTATCTCATATCAATATGTATGACCAAATAGTACATTGTATAACAAGGAGGCAAAGACCGTTGCCTCCATGTTATACACGATACTTTATATAATAAGAGTACGTTACGCGGTTTTCCGCGCAGCACCAAATTGAGGTTAGGGTCGCGAAATGTGAGATCAATTTACTGTGTTTGTCGCGTCAGTGCCTGAGAGCCGTACAGAAATGACCAACTTTGACTCCTAGGAGTCAAAAGCGGTCGTTTCAGTACTCCGCGCATGCGCAATTCGCAGACTCACTCGACCGGCGTAGAAACGGGTACTTTGTGTACCGAAAACACCTAAGAAAAACCGCGTGAAACATACTCGCGTTATATAAAAATTTATATACCGGAGCAAATAGCCTTTGTCTAGAATATAGTTTTTTTAATGTAAAAAAAAATGTTGTCGCCTAATAGAATGTTTCATACTTCAATAGTATTTCAATATCAAGAGAAGTATTTTTTTTCAAAACTTTTCAGGGGGTCCGTCGTGCCCCGGTCTTCGTACATTACGTTTATGCCGCAATTATAACGACAAATGCTGTATGTCGAAAAATCGTTTGACTGTCGTATCAGCATCAACATTTCTTTTAACAAAATGATATACATTCCGTACAGTCAATGACTTATTTGTTGTAAGCGCCTATATGCAATAGTGACGGTAGTTGAAATCCATTCCAAGCGTATGTTTGCAATTTTCAACTACACGTGATTGTTTAAAAGTAAAAGAAATTCAAGAACTCTTTCTAAATTCCACTGAAACATATCCTCATTTGCTTGGATGATTTTTCTTTTTTTTTAAGTAACACTACAATCTGATTAACAATATAATTCTCTTAAATGAAAATCAAAATTTGCCTTATGAAACAAATTCTTATTTCAACACATTATACATTTTTTTGATCAGAGTTATCATTTATTATGTCGAACAAAGATCACATTGAGCCGAACATAGCATCTGGCAATAAATTGAATATTGCAACAAACGTAGGATTACTGTTTTCAATCTCTTGGTACTTCTGAACCGACGTGTTCAGCGTTCGAGGTACTATTCTTTCACGAATTACATGAAATTAGTTGATTCAAGAAAATAAGTTGTTCTTTGTAATTTAGTCCTGTGAAGTGAATATGTAATTGCTTGAAATAAATTATACGCAAAAGCATGTACCATTCAAATCAATGCATCAATATTATTGTTTCAACTAAAAAATTGTTGGTTTAAATATATCAAAAGTCCAATAACTCAGCTGTTTGGTTCTATAACTTTTTTTTCTCAGTGTATAAGATGTATAATTTTGTGTATTCCAGTTTTGTATGGTATGATTTTTTGTAGTACAATTTCATGTAGTATAATTATGTGTAGTATCGAGTGTATACTAACGGCGCGTTTTCGTTTATTCACAGATATATGAAAATGTTACTATGCTGTAAGTAAAATTGATTATAGACGTGTGATTATAACATACAAAATTTAAAATAATACTATTCGATAACCCTAATTCTTATAATTCAGTATTGTATTGTCGAATTTCTCGAACTATTTCAACTATTGCTAAAATAATTTATATCCAAGTCCTCAATACAATATTTTCGTTAATCTCCATGTTCAGTTTCAGAAAGTAACAAACTTTAATCAGAAATGCAATACAATATAACAAAATGGAGACTTTTATAAAGAGGATCAACTGATACTGTAATGACTTATATAGCACGTTTGAATTCGACCCTGTAGGATCAATTGCGAATTAGAAGTAACACGGTCACAGATTATATAAATTGTAGTGAATAAGCCCAAGTGAATAATGTCATAGCAGTCATAGGACGCGTACGCAGCGAACCACAGAGGAAGTACGATTTTGTTCAGTGATTCTTTTGAACGTACGTCCCCTTGAAATGTATACGTACTATATAGAAGTGGGTATACGGCTGATTTGCAATTTTTGCGTATTTTCACATGAAACAACAAAAGCATAGAAATTCGCACGGTGGATAGCTTCATTTTTACTTGCAGATGAATTATTTATACCTTTGTCAAAGCATATATCCGTTACGTAATAGCATGTAATCATCGCGCCTGCGCAACATTTTTAAACCGTTTTAACTGTTATGTCTAGATAAATCACGTTCTGGAACTGAAAGGATTTTCATGGACTAAGTAATGCATGGATTTCCACAGGTTTACTAAATTCTGTACCTTAGAATATTTTCAAAATTTTCAAAGGGTCCTATGTGAATCAGTGTGGTGACATTATACACCAATAGATGCAGATCCATTTTGTACTCTCAAATGCAGGTGGATGGTCTCGGACTAGTTGAAAATTGGGTAATTACGAAAAGGTAGCAGAGGCTGTAATTGAAATCCGGACTAACATAGGAACTAGCGATATCACAAGTCGAATCGCCTGTTGAGCGACTGTGGGATCGTATCTGCATTTATATTATCAAAACTTTTACATTTTTTCAGCTCACTGAAAGTCAAGTCTTTTTGTTCTTTCAACAAGTGAAATACGTTATTAATATGATTGACTCGAATTAGAATTCACATCCTTAAAAATAATCATGCTGTGTAGGTATTCGAGGTAGTAAACACACAAATACTTATATTCTCGAATTTCGATGCCCTTGAACAAGTACGATATTAGATAATATCTGATATCGGTAATCACGTGTTTTGCGACAGGGTAACTTTCTATCGTTCTGAAAGGTGCAAAAAGTAGACTTTCATCTTTATCCTAACCCCAGATTTGCTACAAAAAACTTCATTCAGTTTTTTTAGACAAGCATAAACGTATGCAGCCCCGATTGAGACCCTAGCTGCGCAGTGACGTGCGTTTAAAATTAAGCCTTACTGGTACAACGCGATGATTCAAAATTTGGCCTTCGAATATTAAGATGGCTATCTGTTACATTCAGTATCAATTAATTCATCCCGTCCGTGTTGTTACCGAAACTAGCAAGAAGAGTATCAGACTTCTAGATCGTGAATTCTGTTCAAACTTTCAAGGTTGTTTTGTTGACCTGAAATATGAAATCTGACAAAAAGGTTGTAAAATTCCTAAAATTCTTACTTTATTAGGACCTTTACGAATTTGAATTAAACCTAAAACTTTTCGTTCTATTAATGTTAAAAAAGCAACTCTAAATAAAACTATGAGATATATATAGTTTGATCTTATAGGCATCTCTACACTTCGGATAAAATTGTTTATATTAGCAGTTTCACGAGTGAAATGCTATAATAAATGAACCTATTGTGTATTTTTGTCTTAAATATTAATTTCCTTTCATGACAAGGTCTTATGTATTAAATGAATATATTGTTATCTCAATGCCATAATAAAGTATGAACTGCAAATTTTCGACCATTGAATCTATTGTAAATTAAGCGATGAAATGTACAACAGATGAAACTAGGCATCAGAAGCTCTATATTTTGGGTCAAAAAAACACCTCTAGAAGTTTTGATAGAATCCGTGATTTAGAGGTTTGGTACTCTTCTTGTAAGTTTTCCTTTTTACGTTAAACTAGGGTAAAGCCGTGGTCTTTTATTCTTTAACATAATTCTGTCATGGTCCAACCTTCTGGAAAACGCAAAGAGGAACACAAGGCCAGAAGACTCATAGTCCTGGCATTTTAGGTTTTCTGTTCGAAATAGATTGGAACTTTAATTTTTTTTTTTAGATCGCTTCGTTTTGACGTTCTCAAAATTATATTAAAAATCGAGAACGAGACCGCGTTCGCGTTAATAAATATTCCAGGTCAAAGGTTAACAAATTCTGTTTTTTGCGAATATCTCGCTTTCTGTGGCTCGAAGACCAATTAAGGATCAGATCGAAATTAAAGGTTATAAAATTTCACGCAAGAAACACTTTGTGCATTTTTCACGTACAGTAAACCGTTTAGATTAAAAAAAAAGTGCTCAGAAGTTTCTGCGCAACACGCACCCATGACCATAACTTTGGTTCGCCCTCCTCTCCGGCTTCCCCCGGTAGGTCTAAGCCCTGATGCAGCTGTACGGCGAGGACGGTTTGACCATTATTTTCTATCTGCCAGCGACCCAAGCAGCATTGTGATTTGATTTGACGCAGTTTGAAAATATTCGTGTTCCCTGTGTTTTCATATTTTACGCATGTAGTTGTTACGTTGATAACCGCAATGACGGAAAATTGTTTTATATGTAGCAAACATATGGCATTGGCGAAGAACAGGACCACGGAATATCTATACCTATATGTATATAATAGATATAGGCGACGACGAAGACGAGACATACTTTTTGTTTGCCACATTGACGGTCGAAAAAATTACCGTTTTAGAATTTTTTTTCGGGGATAACCAATTAATATCGGGATAAAGTTTTTGTTATTTTATCGAGTGTAAATTGAAAAAAAAAATTGTAATAGTAACTTTTTACAACAACAACAACGACAACGACAACGACAACGACAACAACACCAATAATAATAAAAAGCTATATACAACAATAGCTACATTCATCAGGTATTGTACGAATTACTTTTCTTATTTTCAGATAATCCTTCACCGAGATATCAATGTCACGACGGAGAGAAAGTTTTTTATTAGTCGTTAAGTCAAGACGCATATCCCTAATTAATTTTAAATATTATTTAATCGAAATTTTCATGAAATAAGTTGATTACACTCAATGAAATACCAGTAACCCGATCCCTTTATTCATTACTTATCCCTGTGAAAAAAAGTCTTAACAATTGATCATTTTTTCGGCCGTCACAGTGGCCTTCCCCCTTAATATGGATTAGGCCTACTGGAGAAACCATATAAAACAACGCGCCTTGTATCCTACCTCAAAGGTGGTGCGGAAACGGACACTACGCACGTTCTATGGACATTCGTCGCTCTATATCACGTAGATGGTCCACTGTACGTCGAAAATGAACAGAATGTTTCTTGCGTAAAATTTTATAATCTTTAATTTCAATTTGATTCTCAATTCGTCTCCGAGCAATAGGAACAGAGATATTCGCAAAAAAACAGATTTTTTAACCTTTGACGTTGAATGGTTATTAACGCGAATGGGATTGTGCTCTCGATTTTTAATATGTTTTTTAGAACGTCAAAATGAAGCGATGAAAAAACCACATTGAAGCTCCGATTTATTTCGAAGAGAAGCCGTATTTATGACTAACATGCCTGAACTATCAGAACATGAACATAAATGAAACACCAGAAACTTGAGCGAACGTGAAAAAAGTATTCACGATTATCAATTATATTATCCTACTGGAGAAATAAGAACAAGTGTGAATAATATGTTAGCACAAATGTTGCAGTCGTGAAAAAAATCACATTACGAAATAGTAGACTTTTATTCTCGGATTCGATGATATTCCAAGATTCAATTTTCCATCAACATTCTATAAAGTGCCACGCATATAATTACGTAAAATGTGTCGCCGCATATATTTGTCCTACTGTAGATTCATGTAGGAACCTATATCCCAATTTTATGTGAAAGAATTCATGCACATCTATCAATATAGTACTGCCTAGAAAAAATGGTCATTTGAATACAATCTTATTAGAAGATTTGTTTAGTTGCAAAGAGATTTATTGGGTTGAAATAAATTTCTATCAAATGAATTAGAATTTTCTCGCTTACGCCAAGTAAATTATTTACCAGGTTCATTATTGGATGAAGTATTTTTGTTTCGAAACAAATGCACAAGAATTTTTGTTTGAGTGTGTGTTAAGTCAATATTTCAAGGGTCAGGATTAATGTGAGAAATGAGGATAATCTCACTGCAATCAAATAAACCGGTTTGTCTAGTCCCCCATTTTTGCACTACCTGCAGTAGTGCTGATTTTCCGATCGTTTCCATAATTATTTTTACTGATGAAACAAATTCATCCTTATAAATGTGGAAGGAGCCAAAATTTTAACTGCGTAACATCCGCTAATACTTACGATATAAGTGTACTTTGTGTGTGATTGTACACGAATAAGTTTCTCCTTCGGTAATAACAAGACCCTATAATTGTAATTACTGCACAAATCTCAACTCGATACAATATATGGTGACGATTTTGTATCTGCCTGCCAAAGAGGAGGTAGGTGAACAACCGTCAATTAATCTCATGGCTGAAGTCTAATGCCAAACGTGGCAACATTGCATCGTCTGCGGGACACTGGCTTAAACAGAATATAATGAATGATTCACGGATCATGCAGGAACCATGTTTCTAGAAATCTTTCTGCGAAAAGTATGAGAATATAAGTGAAAGTATGAGAAACAACTTAACGGCGATTGGTAAAGTTGACATCAGCTACACGCACTACTAAATTAGATGTTCCGAGTGGCCTAATACCGCAAACTGTATATACCTAAACGTCAAAATAAACTGAAATATTCATTTGCTTGGCGTTGAAATTTTCAAATCCCGTGTCAATTGGGACCACAAAGAATTGTATTCAATGTTTCATTCTACTTACCGTAGATAATGATACCGATGATGATGACGAGGAACAACTTATTACTACTCTTCATTGCTATTCTCATAATTTCAATGGTTTACACGACTTCACACTTGACGTATCGGCAACCGTTCCTTTTCAATCACACAGACAACTGTGTGCCGCAGTTACCTCGGGCAACTGACAAAGGCAACTGACTTGAACTGACTCGAATGTAGGCTTTCTCTTTCCACTGATGCTCACTGCGAGGCTTCTACAAAGCAAACAGGAAACACTGACGTGAAGAGGGGGTAACTGGATAGTTCACGCCACAATAAAACGTAGTTGAGATCAGACTGTTGATAGATGCCATACTGCCAAGACACAGTAGTAAAGATTATTAAAAAAATCACATCACTTCATACCATGTATATTGAACAACCTGTTAATAAAATCATTACCTGTAAATCATCATGCATCATTCAATGATTTGAAAATCAGTTCTGAACACCCCGCTTATTTAAGACGGGAAAACAGGCTTTATCAGGGCAATTATCATGCAGCCCTTATTTGAGTACGCATTTACAGATTATTCAAATAGTTTTTCTTTTCAACTCCAATCCAAAAATTTGGGGAAGCCGTATGTGTGTTTTTGCTCGTTAGTTGAGTTCAGATTATTCGAATTGAGTATAGTTTCAGATATGGAAATTGACCAAATTCTATTTTGTGGCGGTTTTCGTGATTTCGGAAGCGTTTAAGGGAGTATTCTGGTCGAGAAATTTAAAGAAATCGATTTTTTTCTCTCCACATTTTCAACGTTTAGACCTTTAAGAATAAGTCTGTAAGAGGATTCATGGAAATTCAAATTGTTTTGGGAGTAACAGTTATTTTTGTGACGCACCAACTAAACCGGTCCGGCCGGAACAAATCTTAAAACGCGCTTTTCTCGAAACTATTTTTTTCAAGCTGGTCGACGTGATATTTCAAGTTCTACTCGAACGATTCTCTCAAAATTTGGTGGAAATCTTCTTTATATATCCCTCTATAGTTTGACACTTGAATTTAGAGAAATTTTTTTTTTTTTGTATTTTTAAAAAATTCGGAAAGGTCAGAAAAAAACGGGTAAAGAAATTTTTTTTTTCATGTCGTCGCCATTTCTTGATTTTTTTTTCTCCAAGCGTTGAACCATAGCGACATCTTTACTAATTAAAAATTTATCAAGTTTGTTTGTTTCAAACTACTGTAAGGGTTTAAATCACGTCAAGCAGGATGCACCCTTTTTCGTAGCCCCCACTTAACCAGCCTGTAACTCAAAGAATTTTTGATTTTTTTTTCTGTTCTTAAAATGTCAATAAATATTATATGAAAAAATGAATGATGAAAATGTTTTTTCTTTTTTTTTCATCTTACTTTAAAAAATGCCTCAAATTTAGGCCTCCAGACCAGAATACCGCCTTAAGCACGGCCTGATTGTGAAAGAATATTAAATGCGTAAGAAAAAAATGGAGAATTAGCTTTGTTGTTAACTTTAGCAGTGTCCAATGCACCACAGTTTACCAATTTTGTTCAATTTTTACTGTGCCGCTATTATGGATTATCTTATAGTTAAGAATTTGAATTTTCATCACGGGATTCATGTGACTCGTTTGGATGATGATTCTAGTTTTCTGAATTAATATAGTCATACCAAAAGAATCGTAGATAAGTTTGCAATGCTAGAGTCACCTACAGTCACAACTCCTATCGAAAGAAGTCATGATAAAAAAAAAGTGAAGTGTGAGTAGTTATTAATGATGTTCCACATAGACAAGCTATTCGAAGTTTCTCTCTATCTAATAAAAAAGTCATGTACCGCATAGCAACAGGTAAAAAAATTATAATAACAAAAGTATACGGATGAAGTTGGCGGTTGGGTGAGATGCCGAAAACAAAACAGAAAGCATATAGCAAACAAAACTTACTATGTTCATAACAAGATGTACGCTGAGATGTCGAACGTGGAGTATTTTCAAATAAACTCATTTAATAATAAAGTTGCTGTTGCTATGAAGTTAGTGTCAAGTGATTGACAGCTGTCATCGGCTGTTTATGACAGTCTTTGACAAATATCTTTATAGTTATCGGTTTATGACACACAAAAAATAAATATGCAAACGAGAATTATCAAGTTGATTCCCGACGGGAATTGTCTTTTTAGCGCGCTGGCGTATTGTGTACACGGCACTCAAGATCGACACGCAAAGGTGAGATTGAATATCGTTTCAAATATAGTTGATAATTGGTCTACATTTACGGGTCTTATTACAGGTAATGAGTCAAACCGTGCCGTGATTAGGTCACCTGGTGATTACAAATCACACATGAATAAAAATGGAATTTACGGGGGAGAAGCAGAATTAGCTGCAGCTGCGGAAATTTTTAAGATATGTTCAATCGTATATTGCGGAGAACAAATTCGTCCACACCAAATCGGATCCCAAGATGAAAGACAATTCTCGCTACTCTTCACCGGCGACGGAGACAGTGGGCACTTTGATCTTTTGCAGAACCAAAATGAAATTCAGATAGTGAGTAATAAGTATCAAAAGTAACAAGCAAATTATAGTACAAATCTAAATATATCACCAAACAGTCAAAAGGACAGCCAGGATTTACGTTGGCAATGGAGAAAGGAGGAGTTTCAATCAGCAGACAAGGAGATGGAGACGGTGGATGGTCGGACGTATCACAAAAGAAAAAGGAAAATAAAATTGTAAATGCGAATAACCAAATAAGCCACAGAATAATATTAAACAAATATTCGTATAACCAGGCAAGAGGACGACCAGGATCTATGTTGTCCACAAGAGAAATAGGTGTTTTCCGGAGTGAACAGCAACGCAAATATAGAGAAAAAAATAATATAAAGAAGGTGATTTTGGAGAATAACAGGCAAAGCGGTAGCAAAAATTCAGCAATGGTGAGTGGTAGCCAAAATAATTCAGCGAAGGGTGTCGAAGAATTAGAAGAATCGATTGTGATTATTGATTTGGAAAATAAATCAAGAGGACGATCAACCAATACTATGGACATAGAAGAGAGAATAATTAGACGGCGAGAACAGCAGCGAAAATATAGGGAAGCGAACAAAAAATATCATACTGGCAAACATGTCAGCATAAGTAATGAAACAGAACTCGAGGAGAGTGAAGAAATATCAATTAGTCAAGGAGATAGATCGATATCAATGGAGAAGGAACACCAATTTACAACCAACGAACAGAAGCTTAGATTGATTAAAAAAAGAAAAGTAAGCACAGAAGGGATTGAACTGGACAGCAAGAGACAACGAGTAGATGGAACGACAGACGAAAAAGAAGTGTATTAATGAATTGTGAGCAAAAATAACGTATCTGAAATTCATGTTTGTGAAGATATATTAAGTGACAGTGATACGTCGACATCGATGGAGAAGGAACTGTCTGTATTCAGCCAAACAATAGAAGATAGCAGAGACAGGTTGGAATTAGACAGAAACAGAGAACGAGTGGAAGCAATGAATAGTGAACCAGTACTTTCTAAGCGAACTCGCCTAAGAATCATTGCTGAGCATCGTTACAACGGGGATATTGAAAAAGGCATTTTCAAAACTGTGGAGCAACAAGACATCGGTGAAATAAAAGTAAAATGTAAACATCGCAATGCAGAAAGGTTCAAATATGAAACAGGAAAGGTGACAAGTAATTGTTGTCATGGAGGAAAAATTAAATTACCACCATTAACGGAATATCCTGATGTACTTCAACGTCTGCGAAAAGGGAATGACGAAGTATCAAGACACTTCAGACAACATATACGATCATATAATGACGCGTTTGCGTTTGCATCATTCAATTGCACCGTGGCAGATCTGGGAAATCGAGGATCATATGTGATGAAAATAATAGGGGATGTGAGTTACAAAATATCTACAAGTGTAGAGACCGCAAACAATGACAGAACGAGATATGGACAAATTTACATCTACGACGCACAAACTCAGCTAGCGCTGAGAGAAAATGACGCAAGAAGAGAAAACCTGTTACAAATTATTGGTAGACTGATAAAATAGATATCAATCCTTATGCAGCAAATTTTGAAACACTGTACGAGCGATTTGTTAAGGGAGAAAACCTGGTGAGATTAAACTTTGTTGCACTCAAGGAAGACGATAGACGACGGTACAATGCGCCAACCTGTGATGAGTTAGCAGCTCTGATCGTTTCAAATGACATTTCAATGATGAAATGAATAATATGCACTAATAATGAGGCGCGTAGCGCCGAGGTGGGGCTGGCGCGCGAAGCGCGCTGGGGCGAAGCCCCTATAAGTAATACATAAATTAATAACAGCGCCGCGTTCGGATATAGCATCAAAAGAACTAGTAATTGCACTTTATTGTACTGGATCATTTTGAATACGAGAACCATAGAATATTTAAGAGAGTATTCTAGTCTAGAGCCCCAAATTTTGGGCGTTTGGTGGGATGATGAAGAGAAACAAAAAAAAATTTGTATCATCAATTTTTTACAGTCTTTTTATTGATGTTTCAAGAACTTACAAAAAAAATTGGTGATAAAAAAAATAATAATTCATAAGTTATGGGCCTCTAAATATCACGATTAGTAAAAACGGGTTGAGACGGAAGATATGATTGCAATGCTGCTATTCATCCGAAACGGAAATAAAACTAATTTTCTCAATTCATAAGAATGTCATTATTCATTGAGAATTCATTATTATGGCAAAACTTTCAATAAAAAAAAAATAGCGACCGTCTGAAGAAGAAGTTAATTTTCTGCCCTATTTTTTTCCAAATGTTACGTTCTGGAGAGAACATCGCGAGAAATCTTTGATTTGCTGTGTGATATTCTGTTCAAACTGGATATACAAACCTTGTGATGTCCAGGTTCATGAATCTTGATGATCTGCTCGTATGATTTCTCGTATAGCCTCTATAAATCTGGAATTATGTTGTTGTGGGTCGTGCCAACTATCACTATGCGTGATCGAAATAATGATTCTTACACAACACTTCAATCGAAATACACATTTATTAACAATGAGATGTTCTTGTAACCGACTTAGAGATTTGGTTTCACAGTGATGTTCTTGTTCACTTAGTTAGTCATATTGAGTTCGGAGATTCTGAATATAAGCGATCAATGATTTAGAATGAGCTGTGCTCGATTTCGAAGAGTTCGCAATTGTCTGAAGTCTAAAGAGGCTCTGATTGCTTCAAGCTTGAATTTAGTTCTGTGTTTTTTGACGTTTGATTTGGTTCTCTCTTCTAATTATGATTCTGGTGTTTGAAGAATGATTCTTGGTTGGACCAGTTTGATTTGAAGTGGGAGTCTTGAAGAGACTCTGATTGAATTTTAGAAACGTCAGTGCAAGACGATTGGCCTTGAAGAGACCAATCGGTGCAGTGCTGACGAGATAGTTAATTGCAAGAATGCATTTTTGCATTCTGAGAATGATACTTTGTGAACTACTTATCCTTTCTTTCCTCACGTTCTTCAAGCTCTGTCAGTGAGGTTTACGAACTTAAATTCTGTGAATTTTGATTATATATATATATTATATATATATTGTCTATATGTGTGTTATAGTTAAACATACGAAATTAGTAATGAAAACAACATATGTACCATGTAACATTACACAAGTGTAAGCTCGGTTGCAATATGACGGATGGTATGTTATATGCAGGTTGTCGGTGCAGGACCGATGCGTACAGAGATGTTAATTAAATCTAGGTCGATATACCGGGACCATCTCTAGAAACTAAACAGGAACTGCGCATGCGCCAAATGATTCAATTTCATTGGCCAGCGAAATTGCCCCGCGGAGTAATTTTCGTCAGCTAACCAAGGCGACCAACGTACACGAAATGTGACAAGGCTCTGAATATCTCGCGCGTAAAGTAGCGTATTGAGGTTAGGTTGTTATTTATTCCTACTTATCGTGAATTTTCTAAGAAAAGTGTCATTCAGCAATACCGTAGTTGATATTAGCAGATATTTAATCGACACAATAAAGGCGTCAATGGAGAAACAAATATCAAAAGCTACAGAAATTGGATCAGTTATTTATTGAAAGAAGAAAACTGAAATTAAATGTGGAACGTCATCAACGAGTGGGAGTCTAGACAAACTGAGGCAGGTAAGTAAAAATATTGTTTATTTCAAACAGATTCTTTATTTACATAAAATTAAAAATAAATGGATTGTTGAAACCCAGTAGAGGGTTGCTCCAGAGTAAATTTGTTACAGTGCAGTGCTCCGGAAGCCAGTAATCAGTGCCAATGAACATGAAATATTAAAATAAAATCAGTAACAAGGAATAAAAGAAATAGTGTATCTTGAAACACAAAGCTTAGGAGTACAAAAAGTAGCAATTCGTTTTTCTGTCGCAATTTATTGAAAATTAGTGGTATTCAAAACAATTAGAAGCTCTTGTCTGATGATAATATCTTTTAATATTTTCATGTGGGAAACAAACATCATCGAAGCGAGACTAAAGTTGTCAGGCGTTGAAGCGTGTAAGTAAATTTCTGATACTATGATATTTGCATATTACAATATTTTCACATGTATTCAATGATAAAATTCGTTTGTTCTGACAGACTTGAAGTTTCAAGTTTGGATAATAGGATGAAAATCATACCTTACCTGATGGTCGAAACGTTTTGGTGGCTAGGACCCTAGTTTCTCGATTGGTGCCACCGTTCCAACCATCGAACCTGGTTGTTCCGTTGTTCCATTAGACAACAGGTATCCGAAGGAATTTCTTCTGGTCATCGCCACCTTCTGAACATCAGTCGTGGCAAAATTGAAGAGCACGACACACTACAGATCATGGTGTTTGAATATTCCATCATTTTAGATCTATCGAGCCAATAGTAATAAGTTTGTTATTCAACAATTGCTGCTAACTAATTTTACAGAGCAATCATTCCGTGCACCATTGTAATCCAAGCAGTATTATTGGCCCGCATTATTTTTCAAATTTTATTTTCGGCAGTTTTGATATTTTATTTTTCACTCTCTTGGTATTCAATTCAGATGAATAGTGTTTCAAGTGTTAAATCATATTCCAAGGATGAATTTTGATGTGTAAACTGAACCAATCTCAATCTAAAAATGTTGGATAACTTCAGTTGAAAATGTCTTTAAAATCAATATTAATCGACAGTATCATCTGACTAGCTAGTTGCAGCTAACATCCGTGCTTGAGCCTCGTTCAACCCCAGCAAGGTCTAAGGAATGCATTCACTTACTAGTACACGTTACAAATGATCACTTTGTCTACAATAGGACTTACTTGCTGGCTAACTTTTTTATGATGAATCTTTATCAGGGAGTCATCCGGTAACTTATTGAAAGCTTGAAACCAGATTCAATTTTATACTCTTACAATGGTCCTTCATTGAAACTGAGAGTTTGTGAATCTCCATTTATTACAATTAATTCTGCATCCCATGTTAACACTGTTCGAAACAAAAAATCTCATCCTAAGATTGGAAATGGAATCTGCAATGCAAAAGTTATCTAGTGGCACAAGTTAAAAACAAAGAACCTTATAACGGTTTCTGCGACAGAGGGATTCCTTCCGGATATTCATGTTACTGGATGATGTTCGGAGCACTATGAACAAGATATTGTATTGGATTTAGGTTTAAGTAAATATTTTCATGAACTTCAGTGAAAATTAGATATTCATTTGTTTCAAAGGAACAAGGGGTACAATGTTGAATCCGATAAGTCAATATTTTCATATGAATGTTCTGAACATTACTCTAAAACATGATTATCCTTAAAGTTAATTACTGAGGCACATTTTGAAAATGTTGATTTTTAACTTGTGTCACAGAATGTTTCTGAGTTTTACTCTTCGGATTAGATTTCTTTAGATTAGATTTGAAATTGAAAGAAACCGTAAGATCTACAACTTCCTTTTCCAACCAACAAAAGTGGCCGATGATCTCTGCATGTGTCACGAATTGAATGGGAAGAGAAGACATCAGCTAACAGCAGAGATGCTATTATTTTGGCTGTATTTTCTGTTGAAAGAAAAAAATTTCATTGTTATTCATAATGTATGAAGTAATGAAAATGATTGAATAAATTGTCCCCACCTACCTGCTTCGTTTCTTCCAAGCACCCAACATTTGAACAGATTTCTTGTTTCAATCGAATAGGACGAATTTTCAAAGAGCATCAGCATTAAATTCCGACCGTTCTTTGAACAATCAATTTTCAATAACAAATGCTTCCCAAGCCTTTCCGAGTGACTATCTCAATGACTTGAGATTCTAACCTCAAAAATGCATGTGAACTACATCGCCGACAGAAACAGAGTTTGACAGCAGGGTCTCGGGGTGGCCAGACTGCACGGACGGCGGATTTAAATTCGCGCATGCGCAGTTCCTGTTTAGTTTCTAGAGATGGTCCCGGTAGATCTTAAATGTGTGGTATGAGCGTATGATGCTCGCTCGTGGTAATTGCATGTCAGTAAGTTAGAGTACAGAGAGGCCGATGCCGTAATTATCGGCTGGGACGTAACACAAACTTTATTTTTTAATTAATAATAATAATTTCGCAATACCCGAGACTCGGGCTATAGGGGATGTATACACGGATGGAAAGGATTATTCGAGTCAAGTAATATTCGTATGATTCAACTAATGATTCAGTCATTCCAGGTATACATTTGGAAATGCAAGTGAACTGAGAAAACTGATTTTTGGATATTGCGTGGGAGGCGGGGGAGGGGGGAGGCTTAAAAAAGCTTAACTTCAAATTGTCGACCAAGATTTCCTATATGAATTCTCCGCCATCTTGAAAAAAGGGTTAAATTTTGTTTTTTTGCATAACTCGGCTCTCCATCGAGATACGAAAATTGTGATCGCATACGTTTTTGTTGTTTTTTTTACGCTCTACTGTTTAGGTCATATAAATTTTTCACCTAGCATTTATCGTTGTTAAGATATTGAACGAGAAAGTAAAAAGTTCAGATAGTGAACTTGTTTCTTGCCGTTGACTTCTTTCTCATGATAGATATTGAAACAATGTCTATTATCACACTTGTAGAGCATGTTAATACCTGAAACGTAATTTTTTTTTTTTTCTTTCAGAAAAAAATTACGACTTTCAGCGCGCCGTAAAGTCGGTAAGTCTGTGCGCAGTTTTGAATTCGTAGCTCACACGGTTGTATTCATATGTCATAACGGATTAACGGTTGTTGAGGAAATTATTTAGGTACAATATAAATAAATAAACCAGCAAAGATATACATCACACACATGAAATTTATAATGCAAACAATTTTTTTTTTTTGCGTCGTCAAATTTAAAATTAAAGGAGGTCCGCTTTTTATATTTATATTTTTCTCCGTTTCGATGGTCCTGGTTCAAAGTGTTCCTCTTCGGAATACTCACCGAGTGCTGGAGATTTTTCAACCACACGAGATAATGCTTCGATAGTGGAATCATCATCATCATCGTCGTCGTTAAGCAGAATGTCGCCCACTGCAATTGAGGCAAATAATGGAGCAAGAAATCACTGCTTTTATGTACTCACAGGCAGCTTCACATTTCCCTTTGCACGACATGAGATTTAAAAGTTCAGGTGGAGTGGATTCAGCTGATAACTGGTTTAAGCCCATGATTTGTACATCGCCAACCCCATTCCTGAGGATCCTCGTAAAATTCAAACCATGTTTGCACCTGCAGATACGTGGGGCATATATGCGGGCGGACTACGCTTTTCGTTGGTGGGAGTAGTAAGAGGTGGTTCAACTTATTTTTCGTCATTGACTTAGCGAAGCGGTGGAATCGCAAAACGTTAATGAGTATTCCGAGAAACACTTTGAACCAGGACCATCGGAACGAAGAAAAGTATAAATATAAAAAACGGACCTCCTTTAATTTTATTTTTTACGACACAAAAAAAAAAGTTGTTTGCATAATGAATTTCATGAGTGTGATTTATAATTTTTCTAGATTTTTTTTTTTATATTGTACCTCAATAATTCTCTCAACAACCGATAATCCGTTATGACATATGAAAACAACCGTGCGAGCTACGAAATCGAAACTGCGCACGGACCTACCGACTTTACGGCGCGCTAAAAGTCGTAATTTTTGTCTAAAAAAAAAAAAATAAAAAAAAACGGCATTGCAGGTATTAACATGCTCTACAAGTTTGATACTGGATATTTTTTTGATACTTATCACGAGAATGCAGAAAACAGCAAAAAAATAAGTTCACTACCTGAATTTTGAACTTTTTCGTTCAATATCTCAACAACGATGAACGCTAGGTGAAAAATATATATGACCTAAATTGTAGAGCGTAACAAAAAAATCAAAAACGTATGCGATCGCAATTTTCGTATCTCGACGGAGAGCCGGGTTATTGCAAAAAAACAAAATTTAACCCGTTTCTCCAAGATGGTGAAGAATGTGCATAGGAAATCTTGGTCGACAGTTTGAAGCCGAGCTTTTCTAAGCGCCCTCTCCCCCCACGCAACATCTAAAAAGCAGCTTTCTCGGTTCACTTGCATTTCTAACCCGTTTTTTTCGGCGTAATGACTGGACTATAAATGCTACGGAATCAAGCCTTTGAATGATCATGCTGACTATCAACTTATTCAAGATAACACGGTGCGAGTTCCTTGCAATATGTGAATTTTGTATCGAGAAAATATGTGATTGAATATGATTATTGCTGTCGTCTTGCAACGTGGCCAGAAATACCCGAGCACAAACTCGAAACGTTTGTTGATCTCGATTTTGAACGAGTTTTGAATTTGCTCAAAACATTAGTCAATTTCTTTTGGTTTAAATATTGTTGGGCATGCACTTCCATAAAGTTTTCTGAGTTTCGTTGAGATTCGATTGAGAGCGTCGGTTGTTTTTTCATAAGTATCAATTGATGAAATCTTAAGACTTAACTTCAACGATTTTGACAACAATTCGCAAAAATTCAATTATCAACAGACTGGGTACTTTTGTCCATTTGATGAGCGTTTGTACACATACTAGAAATTTACCTTCCAGTAAATCAGTATGGTTAATCTAACAAATTAAGAGTATTTCACCTGACACTAACACATCTTCATACGTATAAGTGAATTTCTCGGTATAAATTCTCGAAGACTAGAGAATACTTTTCGAATCGTTTGTAATGAAATGAGTCCTCATTAAAAATTGTTGTGGGTGAAATAGCAGCGGGGGATCACAGCTCAATCAAAAGTGACGGAAAAAAATCAACTTAAATAATGAGAATTAACTGAGAGATAAGTAAATTATGGAAAATTAAGTCTGATTAATTTGGATTCGTGGTAGAATTATTTCTTTGTAGTGAAAACAAAATTAAATCGAGATTAAAAAATTAAGTTGAATTAATTGAAAATACTAAAGAATGAATCGGAATTTTTTGAAACTTATTTAAATTATAGTGAATTATCGAGAATTAACGAGAAAAAAATTGAAATGAAAACGCTTATTGGATGCTTGAGACTAAAGATCATGCAAATACAACAAAAAATATTAGAAAAATATCGAAAATGAAAAAGAATGTCGAAGGATCCCTACAATTCTGACAGCTAGGTAAAGCACCGTGTAAGTCGGCAACCGACACTATGATAGGTAAGTCCATGATGATAGGTGAGCCGGAAGGTACGACGAATAGTCAACTAGTCAGTCGATCACTAAACGTTCACGTAATGTTTACTGCCGTTCTACGTTCACTGAAGCAAGCACTGCGAGGATTACTAATTTTGGCACTCTGAGATTCTGCGTAAGCATACGTCAAGATAGGTTAGGTTCATATGTTGTCAGCACTTCTTTCAAACTTGTTAGCAAGCCTGTTCACGCGAAACCACATACAAAACTTTCCTTAGAGCTATTATTATTTTACTTCGAAGTACTGACTTGTAAAACTTCTTGAGGACGAGTTCTTACACAAGAGTTACGCAAATACACTGATAAGAATAAGGACGAAGATAGTATTAGTGCATTGTCAGACATCTCCATTGCATTGAGTATAAAATGAGTAAAACGAAAAGAAGTGGAGGTTCTTCAATCTTCCCTCTTCACGTATCTGAAACGATAAATCACAGAAAAAGTTTCTCATTTCCATAGCAGAACGCCCATAAACAGCAAAAAGGGCGTCATCAACTCTAAATAGCAATCACCGCCTTCAAATAATTCCTTATGATTTGTCTTCTGGGGCTCAACCGGCTTTCAAAACAAAGATGACATACGTAAAATTATACTAGATGGAGGTTTTGCATGTGTGTTAGTGAGACCTGGCTCCTACAAACACCGCATACAACTTCCTTCAGCGCACACTCAATCAAACCTTGCAATGCCAAGAAGACCGCCGAAAGGGGACGCCAAAGTGGGGGGATTGTAATCACATGCAGTGAAAAAATGTATACAAACGCAGAGATTTAATATAAGTGATGACTATATTCTCATTCAATTTCATTATAAGTTTTCATTGTTTACTTTATGGTACGCATATATTGACCTATCGATAAAAACAGAAACAACTTTTTACGACTAAGAGGGACTTCGTCAGTTACTTCAGGATTTACATTTATTGAATTAAAAATATTACTAGTATATTTGTACCTCCATCAACTTCATCTGTGTCTGGAAACTTATTATACGGTTTGACCACCAAATAGTTCCGCTTCCCAAGTTTTATGCGCGAAGTGCTTCCCCCACTACGCAGAGGATTAGCCGCGAGCTCGGATTTTGTGAACCTACTTTTCAATAGTTCTGTCAGCCGAAACTTTTTCTTCATTTGTAATTTGAAGCATAAAAGTGATCAAAACTATTGAGAGGTAAGTGCACAAATCTTGCTGGCAAGCGCGGAGATACATAGTGTAGAACACGATGTGTTTCTCACTTCGACATTAAGGTTCCGCACCTCACTGTCGAGTTTGCTGAGACGATCACTAAGAAGTTTGTTCTTTTGTTTCAAATAGGTTGTCTTCAAAATGGAAATATAGTTCATGTCAATGTGTTCTCCAACTCAAAAGACTTCAAGATTCATAACCTCGTAGTGTCACGTATCATACAAAATTAGAATAGGACTGTAATAAAGTATTTATCTTCCGTTGATAAGTTTCTTTTCGAAATTTCTAGTTTCTTATATTAACACAAATTGAAAATTATTTGCCTTTGATAGCCTGCAATCGAGGGTTTTCGATAAATAAAATTTCAAGAATTCAATTAGATTAATTTTCACTAAATCAAAATGTACGAAATAAACAATTAAATGTATCAGAAACGGACTTGTAGAAACGAACCGCTCGATTGTAAGATCGCCACTTGGAGAAACGAACTTGTAGAAACAAACCGCTTGGTTGTTGAAACGCAACTTGCAGAAACGGTCCTCTCCCGGACTGCAACTTCGAGAAACGAACTCTTCGGGAAAAACAAGCTTGTAGAATCGCAACTTATAAAAACAAACAGTTAGGTATCGGCACTTGTAGAAAAAAAAGTTTCGGCTAACAGAACTATGTAGGTTGACGAAATCCGAGCTCGCGGTTAATCCTGTAAGTAGTAAGAGCGAAACTATTGAGGGAGGTACTGTCGAGAGGTTAGACTGCAGAGTGCAGATGACCGGATTTGGCGTTCAGAAGTTATATTTCATACAAATTATTCTGCATTTTAGCTAGTATTAATTGGAAAATAGATAATAAATCAAGAAAGATTCATCCCATATCAAGTGAGGGTTCAAAATTTTTGTTTAATTTGCTATTTTTTTTTTTCTTCGTCAACAAGACATCAAAATTAAAAATCGTGTATTTTAGGAATCATCAATTTCGTTTTTAAACTCGAAAACCTCTCGTCAACGCTTACGATAAGGGTTCAAATTATCTTTTTCCGAAAAGCCTAAGCGAAAATGAAAATTTTGTGCTCACTTAATTGCCTCATATATTCATTTCTCAACATTTTATCCAAGTAATATATTTTATTTTCAGACTAAATTGAACTTCGCATCTTTGAAACGCCCATGCAGGTCAGACCAAATACTAATTATCCAAAAACGAAGTAAAATGAACATCGACAAGAATCAGGATATAGATTCACATCACGTGATTCATTCTTCCAACAAATTACTACCTAATGGTGATTCCAATTGACTTACGCCGATGAGACTTCGTGCCATTACTCAGTATACCTTAAGAAATATTTTCCAGGTGTACCTATTGTTCTAATGTGTTATTGCAGTAAAAAAATTAGTCGAGTCCCATTTACCGCAGGTGAATAATAAACAGTGGGAATACATGCTGTGACGTTTTTACGACAAGGGAGCCACTTATTTGAACGACCATCGCCGTTCGCCGTAGATGTAAGTCTCTGACAATGAGTCAAGCCACAGGCCAGGACGCGATACGTTTGGCTACCCACTCGAGGTAATCCAAATGCTGTTTTCACGCGCCGTCAATTTTTACTTGGCTCACATCTCAGAAGGTAAGCTTAACTGTCAAGAGTGATTCTTGTAACTAATCGCGGGCCTTCGAAATATTACTCTCACATTCCTACGCGACTATAAGATGGTACTGAAAAATAAGTGTGATATCAAACAACGCTCTCTGAAGTTATATATATTGCACATTTTTGCTTTGTCTATAAAAAAAATGCTAAAAATGTGCCCAGCGTATACCATAAATGGCCAAGTGAATTATGTACTGGTTAGTGTCTATTATAATAAAGCTAAGAAATCTATGATGAAAAAAAAATGGTTGAAAAAAAATTCCTTCTCTAGTACTTGGAATGAATGCGAGGAACACATTTGCCCTTTTACAAGAATAGATCAAATTTTTTAAGATATCTTAAAACTATTAGTTCATATTTAAGTTTTGTTTTACTTCGGAAGTTAAGACAAAAATTTTCAAAATGGGTGGTTCTTTTGCTTTACAAATAACTCAAGCATGAGCCGCGGAAGAAGAAACTGCACATGAAACCAATATCTTTTTTCTCTCAAGTAGGTAGCCAACCAAATCGCGCAGTGGCATTTGGCTTGGCTCATAGACTTACATCCATTCGTAGACTCACATCCCAAGTACAAAATACCTGGTGGCGATAAAAATCGATAATGATCGGTCAAAAAAGTGTCTCGCCTAACATCACATGCCACTTCAAAATATGTCTTATGTATAAAGTTAACGTTAACTCTTTCTATTTTGTTTATGTAGAATTTATGTACACGTATGTACATTCATGTATATACGGGCTGGTTTCCTTACAAAAATGGATACCAATTAACTAACAGGTATATGAATCTCTCCATAAATGTCAGATTTTTGGATTATCGCAATTAAGCTTAAATAAATAGCTGAATAGGAACAACTCTTCACATTTATGTGAACGTCGTCATTTTCCCTCAATATAAAATATTCGTGTGATAGATAGTATGTTTGAAAAACAATGAAACAAAGTTGTCCTAGTGAATCAAAATTGAATATAACCTGTAAACGCTACCAGAGAAGCTACAATAATTGTTACTGTGCAGAATCTACTCACGGTACAAAAAAAGTTTTCCGAAACTTTTGACGGTTGAATTAAGAAAAATTGTAATTTCATGAATTTTTCGTGCCCAGTTTTTGAGGAACAAATGATTCAAAATCGTACATTTGATTGATGCGTGATAACGCTTTTACGGAACACAGCTGCGCATGACGTCACGAATTACCTTGTCAAAATCGTTTACAATGCCAACACGCGCAGACCAAGTGAATTGCTTAAACAAAACTGCAAATCCCCCTTAAAAAGGGTTCTATAAATATTGTTTTATGCCCAAATGTCGCAATACGTCACATTCGACACCGGACAAGATTTTTGTGCAATACCGGAAGAAGAGACATATTTACTCGTATACGGTGAGTTACATTACACATTCTACTAGAGCTACACTACATCCTTATCCTCGTATTATCTTTATCTTTATTTCGAATGAGGGTTACAGAAGTAACAGGGTATCTCAATAACGTTATAATCTATGTGGGTAATTTCGCATTGTTTAGGGTATTTACATATCGCCCAACGCAAAACGTGCAACAGGTTTCTCAGCTGTAACAGATCGTGTAGTGACTTCAGTGTTTTCTATGCTCGATTTCTTTTCACTCACACCACATTCTGACTGCTTTGTCACCAGTTTTGGATCCATCATCCATAGATGATATTTAATAATGATTGCGTAATTTTTTAAAATTGTGACACAAATTACATAAATTCTGTAGCAAAAACCAAAAATATTCCCACCAAAATCAAAGTGGATACGCAAAAGGGTAACTTTTATTGTTTTATTTGACTCTCTTCAGGACGCAGGTGGGGGTTTTCCTGAGCCTTCACCTCCAGAGAGGCGCTCTCCTCCGGCGGCTCCCTGGTGGACTCCCGAATGCTCGGTTCGTGTGGCTGCCAGGAGGGCTGCTGCGGGGGAGTTCGGGAATCACTCCACCCCCCAAAACCTGGAAAAGTATAATGTCGTTGCTAAAGAGACTAAAAATTTTCTTCAAGAACCCAAAAGGAAGGGTTTTCGGAACTTCTGCTCTACTTTAAGTCCTCAAACTTCTTTTGTTAAAATCTGGGGTCCGATAAAAGCATTTAAAAGGCGTTTTCATATTTCTAAGTCGATCACATGCTATTCTCCTGATGACCAATGTATTGCTGATGCTTTCAATAAGGTTTCCGTTTATTATGCTGAGGAAAAATTTTCCTTACCTGATCCTGGAAATTCCGATCAAGTCCTGGATGCTGACCTAACTCTAGAGGAACTGTAATGGTCAATTTCTCATTCCAAACCGAACTCAGCACCCGGCATGGATTTAATTACAAATAAATTGCTGAGACGACTTCCTCCAGCGGGTGTTCTTTTTCTTTTAAATTTATTTAATTAAATTCTTGATTCAGGTGATTTTCCAGAGGAATGGAGACACTACATTGTTTTCTTCATTCCTAAGCCCGGATCTAAGGGCTTTAGGCCTATCTCTCTTTCTTCTGTCATATTGAAAACTTTAGAGCGTATCATCAACTTCAGACTACTTTGGTGGGTCGAAAACCGTAACATTCTCCCAAAATGTTTTTCCGGATTTAGGAAGGGGAAATTGGTTACGGACAATATCTCGGTTCTTACCTCTGATATCTACTTAAGTTTCCTACGGAGAGAATATCTTGCCGGAATTTTTTTAGTCATTGAAGGAGCCGTCGATAACGTTATTCCTAAAATTTTAATTCAAGATCTTGCAGATTTAGGACTTTCTGACAAACTCGTTAGGTTCATTGGTAACGTCATCTGGTTCAGAGTTCTTCACGGTAAATCACAGGGGGCAGACCTCGGGGTCAGGTCTACCTTCCTCGGTCTTCCTCAGGGCTCCGTTCTGAGCCCAATCCTATTTAACCTTTACATCAGACAAATTCTCAATAATATTGGGCCATATTCCAAAACCATAACCTATGCCGATGATGTGGTCATTTACTCCTCTCATCGGACATTAAATACAGCTCTAGAGATTGTTTCATCTTCTCCAGATACCATCTCTGCTTGGCTGCTAAACAGAGGTTTAGCCGTAAGTCGTAAGAAGATACAACTTTGTATTTTTACTAAGAATCATATCAATAACTTTCCTATTTCTATCAATTTTCAAAACTCACCTATTCATGACCTCCTTGAGTCCTTGAGGTTTTCCTTGACCAAAAGTTACTTTGTAAAAAGCATATCGAATATACCAGGTCTAAGGCCCTCCAGGCTGTTTTTATTTTAAAAACTATTTCTGGATTTTCGTGGGGTGGGCACCCCTCCACTATGCTCATCATTTATAAAGGGCTTATCAGGGCCATTTTGAACTGGGGGGCCCAATTTTTTGGTAGTGCCTCAAGATGCCACTTGGCAAGGCTCGATGCCGTACAGTCTATGGCTATTAAGATCTGTCTGGGCTGCCTCAAATCCACCCCCAACAATGTTGCTCACCATCTAAGCGGTATCATTCCCTTACAATTTAGAAGACAGGAACTTACTAAAAACTACTACATTCTAAGAAGCTGTTCCATTCAGGGCAACATGATCATCCCTAAACTTCAACTTATTGATATTATTTTGGAAAGAAGGAACTTTAATCAAGATAAATCTGGGTCTTTTCTCTTTAGAACTTGGCTTTCTATCAGGAACCTTTTAGTATGGGTTATGTCCTCCAAGGTGCCTCTTTGCTATAATTTAGACTACCCTGCCATCTTTTTAGATACTCCGGTTAACTTTGCTATCGGATCTGCAATTAAACAGGACTCATCTCCTGATCTAAGTTTAAAACTAATCTGTGATTCTGAGTTCCCCAATTTTATACACATCTTCTCCGACGCCTCTAAATCTACCTCGCCTTCCATGGTTTCAGCAGCCGTCATTACACCTGACCGGGGTCGTTCTCTCCAATTTAGTTTGAACGTTAAATCTTCTATTTTTTCTGCTAAAGCCCTTGGGGTTCTGAAAGCTTTAGAATTTATCCTTGACAATTCTTGTTCGTCATGGGATGGGGATTAACGGATTACACAGAACTGGTTCATCAACGATCGTATTTATTTCCAACCTCAGGTAGTATTCTAGTCGCTCGCGCACACACACACACACACACACACCAGCCTATTGCACGTAGCCAGAAATCTGCTGACAAGTGCTCTTGCCCGTGGCTGAGACCAGACTGACAACTTATCGGTATCCGACGCTCCCTCCGATACCAGCTACACAGTGTTTACAAGTTTTTGTTTTGCCTACTAAGCCCTTCGTGGCGTTCATCAAGACCTGATTCGGTACAGAGGTGGGAACGGTCTACGTATCGACCCTATGTCGACACGATCAGCCGTCCCGGCCCTCCTAGGTCTAGCTGCTGGTCGCCCTGTGCGACCTGTCGACCCTATGTCGACACGGCTAGCCTTCTCGGCCCTCCTAGGTCTAGCTGCTGGTCGCCCTGTGCGACCTGTCGACCCTATGTCGACACGGCTAGGCTTCTTGGCTACCCAGGAAACGAACGGAAAAGAGCAAATAAATCTATGAGTTTCATTTTTACATTTATTTGTTCCTGATTGGAGGAAGAGGTAATGAACTAAAACGTGGTTTTTACATAAGGAAACGAAAGAAGGCGAAATTTCTTTGACAAAATTAGAAAACAAAATTCATACGAAAATAAAAAAGGGGGTTTGAAATAAAATTAAATTCTTGTCGGAACAATTCTTATTCCAATACACTCATTTTTACAGATTCTTTAAGTGTCGTATCTGCATTGGCGCATCCTATCAGTTCTAATAAGATTAATCCTATTTTGATACAGATTAAGCAAAAATTTTATGATATTCATCTTTACGGTGGACATTGTATATTGGTATGGATCCCCGCCCATATAGGTATTCTAGGCAACGAATTAGCTGATTCTGCGGCCCGATCGGTTGGCGATGGACCAACTGAATTTAATAATAGAATATATTGGGCCGACCTAAAACAATTTTCAAAAAGTTCATCCATTACCGCCTCTCAAGCCTTTATTTTGGATATAGGGAGATCGAAAGGGGTCAATTTCTGTTCAAACGCGGGTCCTTTCTCTGGCCATCCTTGGTTTGACGGCCTGGCACTGTCTAGGAAGAAGATTTCAGTTATTAATCGTATCAAGTCTTATCACACCAACACAAACTACCACTTAGCCAGAATGGGTTTCGTGGTTCAACAGGAGTGCAGATGTGGTTACTCTGATATTTCACCTAACCATTTGTTTAGGGAATGTCCGTATTTTACCATTCCTAGGGTTAAACTCAAAGATTTCTTCCGAAAAAACAATATTATACCCGGATCTGATTTACAAGTTTTGTTTTTAACAAATTTTTTAAAAATCACTCTAGTTCTTGCAGATTTTATACTTAAAAATGATATTCCCATGTAACACAACCAAAATACTAATTTTCTATGTTTTAGTGTCCGTCCACACGTTGTCTTTGTCAAGTTTCCTAACCTATTTTACGTCAAAATTGCATCAAGAATTAATAAGAAGGGGTTATATTTGGATACTCTCTTCACCTCCTGCAAAATCATTATACTCAGAAACACCTGGAGATACCGGGTGTATCAGAGAATTTGAACTCTTGAGATTCAGGAAAAACCCAGAGTACATACATTGGCACTTACTCGTGGAGTCATAGCCATAAGGAAGAAGAAGAAGAAGAAGACTATGAAGCAGTTGAAGATCGAGGCAAAGACGGAAAAGCAGAAGGAGGAGAGATGGGAAAGTATAACGAAATCCAGGTATAACGGATGGTACAGAGAGATAAAAGGAGGAGTGCCGAGGTATTACAGAAAGGGGTGGGGAGAGAATAGGTAGAGGAGAGTGGCAAGGTTTAGAATGGGAGGAGAGGTAAGAGAAGCCAGATATTCGGAAGAAATACAGGAAAGAGGGTGTCGGATATGTAGGATGGCAGAGGAGACGCGGGAGCACGTATGGGAGGGATGTGTAGGCGGGGAAGAAGGAAAAAAGAGCTGGCAGGATGTGGTTAGACAGATGCTAGGGGAAGAGGGGGAAGGGAAAGGATGGATGAGAGAAGTAGAGAGAGCAAGAGGTGTGGAAGAGGATGAGAGGAAATCAATGAGAAACGGAAGTCGTAGAGGGGAATGAGTGCCTAAGGAAAGAATGGGTTATATGTAGGCAAGGACAGAAGATAGAGAATAAGAAGTAGTGGTAAGAGCAGGCAAGAGAGTGAAAAGGCAAGAGAGAGAGAGGGGGGCAAGGTAGGGAGTGTAAGGTGCAGGAAATGTAGTGGTAAATGTAGGATAAGATAAGAGTAAGGAAATGTAAAATAGACATAAGGATAAAGAAGATCATGTATGTTATTGTATTGTACGTGGAACGGAAGTCCATGAAATCCCAAGGGTAACATTAAATAAAACTGAGTAAAAGATAAATTAATATTTTCACCTGAAATTAAAAAATATTTTGAATGAAACTATAAATTATCAAAAAACTTTTCCACCACAAGACTAAATGCTGAAATTTACGAAAGTTCGATTTCATATGCATCATTTAAAAAAAAATACGAAATAATCGTTTAATCGATTAATTTTCACCGATTCCATTGAGTCGTGTTGAATTATTTTTTTTTACTGGACTATTAATCGATGCATCGAATATTTTTAGCTTGGTGGCCATAGTTACAAGGCAAGTGCTGTCATCACACGAGTCAGATATCCGCACGTGTGATAAACGCTACTCTTCCCAACACGTGTGCAGAAAAGTTTGATTTGAGAAGCAGTGAAAATGTCACTGACAGCGTGTGGAATTGGCGTTAGGTAACTTACGCTGAATGACGCAGTGCGTAAAATTGAGTTATTCGAAAGTGCACATGCATGAAAAAAAGCACTGATGTGAAAAATAGAGCATTTCAGTTATGCGCATGCGCCAATATCTACCACACTGCTCGAATATACGGACTTTAGTCATGCTGCAGAGACTTCGAAACTCATATGGTCTAAGCATATTGGAGAAAAAAAATTGTCACTATTTCGAGTGTGCCCCACTTTGCCGAGAAGTACATTAAACTTCTCGTACATACTGCAATTTTTTTGGTCAGGGTAAGTTGAAAAATGATGTGTTTTCGTTAATTATAAGTGAACAAGTTTGATAAAATGTCATTCTCTTCATATGAGTTAATGAAAATCCAGGACCATTTACAGAAGTTAATTAACCCTTAGCGGCACACATCTTTCCTTACGTACTATCGACTTGAAGTTTTGTACTCGAGTGTTTTTGGGGTCGCTGATTACGAATCTGCACTCAAAATTTGAAAATTCAAGATGGCGGATTCAATATGGTGGACCAAACGTGCAAAAACTCGTTTGACGAAAGCACGGTCTTCTATACAGGTCTTGTAACTCTGATTTATATAAACAAATTAACGAAACATAAAAACAATTTGAACATAAACTTTGATCCTCTAACACATCAAGATCATAAAATTACAAAAAAAAACCGGTTAAATCGAATAAAACTACTCTAAAATCGCAAAAACGTGTTTCAAAATAGGTGGCATTCAGGAATGCCACTATGCCGCTAAGGGTTAAATGGTGAAACAGTCGTTGACACAAGTGAACCATATAATTCAAGTAAAATGAAAATTATTTTTATGGCTCGTTTAAGAAACGTCAGAAAGAAGAAAACAGTAATAAAAATTCCAAGGATATTGAAAATACTATTTGTCAAAAATACACTCAAAACAAAAAACAACAAGAAATCTCTAAAAATTACAGAGAATACTTGTTATACATAGATTGTTATTAAGAAAAGCACTGTTTGTCTTTTGATTTACAATAATTAGAACGCAAGATATATGTTGGTTTGAAAAGTACCAAAAACTTTTTGTAAAATTTAGAATTCCAATATTTCTTGAACTACTCAATATAGAGCTACAACTAGGGGTTAATCTTGCAATGATGGCTGGGAACTGAATCGCAGATGGATGCTAAATTCTATGACTATGTTCAAAATGTGGACTGCCAGAAACGAAATACCCAATACGTGATTCTCAAGAAATAAAATGTTATCATCGGTACGTATATTGGACAGTAACACATTATATCAACCAAGACTTTATTTATATAATAGTTTTTTATGCTCATAAATCAGAATATGTAAATCATTATAACGATTCATTATTAAATATGAAGAAAATGTTCTCTAGCGACGTGTATTTCGTTTGACCTTCCCTCCATGTTTTTTCTTTTTATCAACTTTGTCACGCAACATTTTTTTTTGTAACGAAATCTTCTTATTTGCTCGCCGTTCTATTTTTTGTTTTAATTGAAAGACTTTGCTTTTCTGTACTTGCTTCATTGCTTGATGTCTGATCACCCGCTTTACTGTCTTTTTCATATGCAAATCAGGTTTTTTAACATCTGCTTCACTGGATTGATCTTGTTTTTTAGGAACCGTTTCCTTAGTTCGCAATTCCATGCCTATGACTTCATCTTCTGCATCAGTACAATCTCTCTCAGTTCCGCCATCACTACACTCTTCCTCGTTGAGATGTGAAACTCTATTTTCACCAATCCAGTTACTTTTCTCAGCTAAATCAGCTGCGTTCAACTCCAAGACACTAATAGTATGTCCTTCAACCTCATATTCTTCCTTAGAAAGCAGCTCATCTAGCTCAGGAATACTTCTCCGAGACACCAGCATCTTCTTGTAACTCTCACGTGCCTGGAAAATAAAAAAATCTTTATGAAATATCTATTATTTACTTGTTGTACATTATAGTTTTGGTTATGACGTTGAAAAAGATTTTTTGCTGTTTTTTTTCAGAAAATCAAATGCATTCTAACATAAATTTATTGAATTATTGAAACCACGAGTCTTTGAAACCATATCAAGATTTATAACTGTATTAACATTTAGGGGCTTCTGAGCAGCTGATATGTCAGTTGCTAATAAAGTTTTTGATTTAAATTTTAGTTTCAAAATCGAATTAACACACGACATACGAATAGCAGTGTTTGTATAATATGATACACAAGGAATCAACCGATGCTCATACCTTAATCAAGTACAATTAATTTGCACTTGTGTGCTCAGGCTGTTTGACTAAAAGTTTCAGCAATGCACACTGTAACAGCTATTTCATGATCGATAATAAACATACTATTAACCAACAAGATTAAACTTTTGAGCGACGAGATAAGGAGATAATCAAAAATAAAATCAACGATACATTGAGAAAAAAAAATTTTTTCATGTAAATATTGACTGTTTTATAAATTGAGAATACCTGATTATGTAATCCAAAGAAGCTGATCTAGCATATTTTTGCAAAGAACAACTGATTGCCAAAAGTGTGTAATTCTTCTATTGAAGCATTTTGTAGTTTAGTTAAGGATCAAGTGATGGAATTTTTATCATATGGTCAAATTTTCCTGGTAGGTTAACTCTACTCGTTTCTTTGAGTATACAACATAATACACAAGCCTTAATGATAACCTTAAATCTTTTGCATCATTATATTGAATAACGGATGATGATTATTCAATAATAACAAATTATTAAAATTGTTAATTATTTAGATAAGTTTTCAATATAATCACTCCAGTTACTTTTTAACTAAACTGCTACCTAAGAATTGATGCTTTAAATTTGAAACTTCAATTGATAAGTAATTCATAAAACAAAGTTAATATTTCACGTGAAAATATAAGCATATATACGCCCGGAAACTGAGTTATAATTGAATAAAGAAATGTTAAATTGCGATCACAGTTTATCAGTTGACCAACAACCTGATTCTGTCAAAAATTATGTTCCCGGCAGTCACTTGAGACATGAGGTGGATAAACCGGCTTCTGGGGTGCAAGTATTATAATTGCAAGTCTGACTACGTCTTTCGTTCAAGATTCTAAGGTAGGATATATTTCATACAAATTCGTAGATACAGTATTTTTCAATCGATTCGGACATATGATGATTCCGAAAAATATTCTAAAATACATTATGTATGATGTTTTCAAATATAATCCTGAAATATGCTGTTAAATTGAATCCTGAAATACAATGTTGTTGAACCGAAACCCAACGAGATCTTAAGATACAATGTTGTACCCAATCGTCGATGAACTTTGTGTGAATTGAGATAGAGCAAAATTAACGCTGAACAAGTAGTACAAATTTTCTGCATACTTACATCTTGTTTGATTCTTTTCCTTTCTTCTTTAAGTTGTTTTTCCAACTCCTCTTGAGCTTTTTTCTGTCTCTGTAATTTTCGCTTGTGAAAACCTCCCAAGAATTCGCTGAAATCATTTTAAATTATGTTTCTGGCTTCAATTGAATTAGGTTAGGTCAGGCTAAGTTTTGCGATGATTGACTCCGCGAACGTGATTAAGTGTAACAATTTACGTCAATCATCTTACCGTCTTTTTTCTTCGTCGAACACTAGATTAACAGTTTTCCGTTTCTTAGGTCGACTTGGCGTTCGATTGACGTTCAGTACCTTTGGAAAACAATTAGCTATTCTACCTGTCGCCATCATGTAGTACCATGTGATCTTTGATTTTGTCCTGTGGCCGGTAACGGAATGAAGGGTAGAAGCTTAGAGCATATACAATGGAGGCAGCCTAGATACCCTTCCGTGTAAGTGGAAACCGGAACAGAGAGGGGAATAATAAGGTACAGTTCATCGATGCATGCACTGTGGCTAACTTTATTTTTTCAGTTTTTGTTTCTTTTCTACTCGTATTTTATGTGCCTATGGCCGGTGAAACAGTTGCACAGGAGAAATGGGAGAAACCACGACGACAGCCTCTCAGCGCTGTCATCCATGTAACCTCTGAGATCGCGAGGGCACGAATAACCTCTTTCACAAAGTGCATAAGCCGTCATTTTAAGTATAAATATTTAATTTTATCATATTTATATATTCGTCGAGTCTTAAATTTTAAGTATAAATATTTAATTTTATCATATTTATATATTCGTCGAGTCTTAAATTGACGGCTTATGCACTTTGTGAAAGAGGTTATTCGTGCCCTCGCGATCTCAGAGGTTACATGGATGACAGCACTGAGAGGCTGTCGTCGTGGTTTCTCCCATTTCTCCTGTGCAACTGTTTCACCGGCCATAGGCACATAAAATACGAGTAGAAAAGAAACAAAAACTGAAAAAATAAAGTTAGCCACAGTGCATGCATCGATGAACATTACTGTTCATTTTCTCGGTCTTGCACGTGTGACGTCGGAGCGGCACTCCACGAAAATTCCTCAAAGCTGCCACTAGAGATTATCGCGGATGTTTAGCTAGACTTCACAGGTTCCGGGTGACTTTTCTTTTGTTGTCCCATGATCCGGAATTTTTACGGGTAGAACGATCGCCGGTAAATCGCAACAGTTGCCTTTGGCGCTAAATTTGAAATGCGCCGCTATGATTGGGTGTCAGCGGTTCCGGGTCCATGAATTCCGGATCATGGGACACGGGATAAATAGAGATCCAGAATACAGATCACCCACACAAGCATATGAATGTTTAAATTTCCCGCTTTATCTTTTTTCGGAAAAGAAATTTAATATTGTGGCCGTAAAAATGAATGCTGAAACCGTTTTGTTATCCATCGCGGCTGTGCAGATCAAATGGAAAGCGGTTAAACAACTGAGACAGAGATAAATTATGCACCGCAAATTGTTAGCATTATTCTTCATTTACGATAATTTGGAATCAGAAAAAGATCGCGATAACCGTAAATTTTGGGTTCGCCCGATATTCACTGAAGAGAATCGATTTCTGGAGGGTGCAAGTGCCAATTTAATTAGACAGATGGCCTGACAAAACAAACTGCGGTTCGTGACCCGCTTCCTGCTAAAACTCGACTGCAAATCGTTTTACGTTACCTAGCATCAGGTGATAGTATGACTTCTATACCCTATGCCTTTCGGATTGGACACAATACTGTCTCCAAAATTGTAGCAGAAGGTTGTACCGAGATATGGAACCATTTGAAAGATTCAGTATTCTTAATACCGAATACAGACAATTGAAAAACTGTAGCTGCAGATTTCAGGAAAAATGAAACTCCTCAATTGCATAGGGGCTATTGACGGCTACTTGTTTAACCTAGGCGCTTAAACACTATTTGGGTTACATATACATACATACATACACTGGACGTGGGTTTGACAGATCCACGGTCTTACATACAGGTCTGGAAACTCCATTGGAGGGGGTAGGTCGCTTGATGAAGCCGTGTTGGTAGTTCACTAGTCGCCACTGGGTTCGCTGCGATCTTATCAACAGCCTTGGCGGGGTCGGGGGGGTCCAGACAGACCGTAGTGTTCGCTCACTCATCGTATTTAACCTCCATACAGTTAGCCCCCCATGTGTGTGGATTGGATTAATTCTTTTTGCAATCGTTTGTCGGTCGTTCGTCGGTCAATGATGGACTAATCCGAACGTTTGTCGGTTATTCCTCGATTAGAAAATAATTTTTCAAAATTAGCATAAAAAATTTCTCTAGTTGGCCCCTTGACGGAACTGTTTCCGATTAATTTTGATGGTAATCGATCTAGAATCGTTTGTCGGTGATTGATGGATCATTCTCACATAGTAAATTTGAACAATTTCTACAAAATCGTAGAAACAAAAATCTAATCCGGTTATCTATTGCTAATCGCTGCGTGGAAACCTACCATTATGGCGGCGAACAGAATCAATTTCTTAACGTCGCTCTACGGCCATGCTCTACGGTATCTCTACGGTATTCAAAATGATTCATAAGTGTGAGCTCGGAAAAAAATGTGACTCAAAAATTAAGGTTAAATAACCAACTAGTGGATAATCAACGCTCCGGTGAGAATACGACCGTAGGGTGGGTCAAATAAAATGACTATTTTTTTTCCCCTCGATATAATGAAAAATTGATTGTATGGCATCTCAAAAAGGCTGTAACCGGCGAGGTTAGGAGAGTCTTTTTGGTACATTTCTGTAGAACTTTTGATGCTCTACAAAAAAGCTCTATTGTATCTAATCGAAAGAAGTAACCGTTCAAAAAATAATCGCTTTAAAGTTCTTCAATTATTTATACCATGAATACTAGTTTAAACACTAGATGAAACTCAAACTCTAAGAAACTCAAGCTTTAACAGCGATTATCTTTTGAACGGTTACTTCTATCGATTAGATACAATAGAGCTTTTTTGTAGAGCATCAAAAGTTCTACAGAAATGTACCAAAAAGACTCTCCTAACCTCGACGGTTACAGCCTTTTTGAGATGCCATACAATCAATTTTTCATTATATCGAGGGGAAAAAAAATAGTCATTTTATTTGACCCACCCTACCGTCGTATTCTCACCGGAGCGTTGATTATCCACTAGTTGGTTATTTAACCTCAATTTTTGAGTCACATTTTTTTCCGAGCTCACACTTATGAATCATTTTGAATACCGTAGAGATACCGTAGAGCATGGCCGTAGAGCGACGTTAAGAAATTGATTTTGTTCGCCGCCATAATGGTAGGTTTCCACGCAGCGATTAGCAATAGATAACCGGATTAGATTTTTGTTTCTACGATTTTGTAGAAATTGTTCAAATTTACTATGTGAGAATGATCCATCAATCACCGACAAACGATTCTAGATCGATTACCATCAAAATTAATCGGAAACAGTTCCGTCAAGGGGCCAACTAGAGAAATTTTTTATGCTAATTTTGAAAAATTATTTTCTAATCGAGGAATAACCGACAAACGTTCGGATTAGTCCATCATTGACCGACGAACGACCGACAAACGATTGCAAAAAGAATTAATCCAATCCACACACATGGGGGGCTAACTGTATGGAGGTCGTATTTATTGAGGTTATTGTTATCCTGGTAACTAGACCGCAGCGACAACTGGTGGTGCCGCTAGAATCGAAATTTGCACTTGCTAAGCGACACGAATAATCGTGGCTCCCAGCATAGGAGTTTCCAGACCTGTATGTAAGACCGTGGACAGATCACAACTGTCGTTAGTGCACACGGAATGGAATGTCCGGAACGCCTCTGATTGGCGCTAAAAAGTAACTAGATTTCTATCCGGAACGAATTCCGGACCATTTCTATTCTAGGGTCTTGATCGGTTGCATTATAGATAACTAGTATTATGACGGTAACTTCTAGCGGACTTTTTCGAAGTATCTTCACAGTGGGTATCTTAGTTGAGTTATTTTGAAGTCGAGTTTTAATCTTTTCGTAAGTTATCTGAAAATATACATCTTAAAGGCAACTTTCAGGCACTGGTGTTTTCCGGTTTTACTATGGCCAATCTTTGGCCAATGTAGTAATACTGGATTTAAAAACGCGTGTAAATCCATTGTATCCGGCGTAATGCGTCACTTACACGCATTTTTAAATCCAGTGTTACTATGTCAACCATAGTTCTGCGTGTGTTCAAAGCGCTTAAAACGACTCCAACGCCACTTCAATGTAAGATCATTTGAGCGATAAACCAATCGTACAATAGCTTTATAGGAGAAATTCCATATTAGATTCGAAATTTGGTACTCTTACGCAGGTACTCGATGTAAAGATAGCCAGTTTTACGATTTACTTATATCCCATTCCGTCTTCCTACACCTCTATACGTGATCTTAAATTCATTTCAAAGTATCGTAATGACATGAATAAATTGAATTCGAAAAACATACCCATACTTCTTTTCTATGAAAAAAAAAAAATTGACTAAGCTATGACTTGTAAACATTTTAAAATATTGACCACCTTAGGTCCCACCGAGATTTGAACTCGGATCGCTGGATTCAAAGTCCAGAGTGCTAGCCATTACACCATGGGACCTGTCAAATTTGCTCCTTTCATACACTTACAATACACACAAACCATTTTCTGGCAATGCATGGCATGATCAAACATATGTTGACTTAATTTACCAGTGACGATAGTCTTTATTACGGTTATACAGGACGCACGCTTCACGTTACATTGCTCAGTGTACGGAATATATACACCTGCGTCTGATGTATGTACATACAAACACGCATACGCATTGCATGTATATACATATACAAAAGTATGTGCGCGTATGCATGCACACGCCGGCGCAATAATTTAAATCAAATACAGGTGATCGCACAATTATATGAACAGTTTTACGGTACTGTTGAAATGAAAATGATCATATCAAATTTATGCGATTGACATCAACTTTTCTTATCAACAGGTATCCTCCTTCTATTAGGTCAAAAAGAAATGGTAAAATAACCTCCTTTCAATCAATTTCCATCTCATGACGCGTGCACACATCCATACCCGCGGGAGCAGTGGCTAGAGATGACTGCCTGAAACGATGCTGAACGTATCCATGAAGTTAAAAAATCAACTTCGTATCTGTAAAAAAATAGCTCATCCCACATATTACACCAGCTTACACTTTATAATCAAGAAATATGATAATTTGCGTTTTGACGTTCTGTGAAATGATTTCTAGATGAAAAGGATGTGATAAATTTAGTTGTCAATTGGTATCGTGGTTGTTATTCACCGCTTCCGACTTACTTTGCAAATGGCTGCAGTCACGGTGAAGAACAGACGTTGCTTCTGCTTATCAACACGGAATGAGCGTGCGTTGTTCAGGTTGTGTTACACAAGTGATTTGTTGGCAGGATCACAGAGTTCTTCGCCGCGCATGGATAATATCCAAGGTAAATTTACATAATACAACGTATTACAACCGAATGTAATACTTACCGATTGACGAGCACGCGTCTACCCGTGAGGTCCGGCGGCACGGCACGCGCGATAACTCTGAATCGATAATTCGTTCAATTTTTACGCGCTTTCACGGTCCGTCTTTGCCAATCAGCTGAAAATTTATTTCTTCTCTCTTACTCCAGCGTAAAATCTTTCTATTCTCCTCTACTACCCTAGACATTAATGATAATTTTTTGTTGACAGGGGAACGATCGTGTTTTCAATAGCACATGGCCGCTCCGCGATTTAATCGCAGCCGCGGCTGATAGAAATTTTAATAATTTCTGTGCACATTTCTTAATATCATCCACTCTAATCTGGCCTCACAAATATTTGGGCATACGTCTGTCATACGACGGTGGAACTAGCAGCGAAAACTAATAAGCTGAGTCTTAAGCTTCAGGAATTAGATTGACAATCTTGCATTGAAGCTATTTAGCTGTCAGCTTTGCTTGTTAGTTACATCTTTGTGTCTCTCCTTAATCCTGTGAATTTCGTTGCCAAATCACAGTTATAAACTTACATTTTATCGTTGAGAATTAATTATGAAAGTGCTCTAAGCATGGAGTCACGTGACGGATTTAAATGTATTTATGAGATTCGATTCCATTCGGTCGTAAAACATTCGTTCGATTTTTGATTTTTTATGATCGTATGATTGTTCAGATATTAGGGAGTGGGCTCTGGTCAGCCAGACCTGATAAATTATCATATGAATTAATAAACGAATAATTTTCAAAATATAACCTCAAAGCAAAATAACTAGATTAAAAATCTGTATGATATTTATTCAGCACTAGCTGGCCGTAGTGTACTCTACACAATGGCATGATAATATTACATGAAATAACAAATCGATTACAAATTTTGAGTACGTATTAGACGCAGTCTTGTTAATACTCTTAAGGTGCTGACAAAGTCGCGTTGTACACCTCGAAAACGTGGCGAGCCAAAACTCCAATATTGCTCAAGCGATTAGAATGAAACTTGGGCCATCGATGCCTCAATTTGGTAAAAAGTGGAGCAACTTTTTACTTTTTGAAAATTTGGAAAAAAATTTACAGATCGGTTATCATTTACTGAAATTGAGAATCTTTCCACAGTTACGCTAAAAGGATCGAACTATCCGGTATGATGCCACTCAGCGTTGATGAAACACACACCTCGAGCCCAGTCCCATTAGATTTGATGGTAAAATAACAAAGTGACAGCTGATCTGGTTTTACAATATACTGAATTACAAAGAACATTGACATCTTATTTTGGTGACATTTTTTATCGGATAGTTTGATCCTTTTAGTGCAACTGAAAAATTTTACAATTTTGGTAAGTGGTAACCGATCTGTAAATTTTTTTCAAAATTTTCGAAAATTCTAAAGTCGCTCCACTTTGTGTCAAAATAAGGCATCGATTACCCAATATTCATCCTGATTGTTTGAGCGGTAATGGAGTTTTGGTTCGCCGCGTTTTTGAGGTGTACAACGCACCTTGAGGTGGTGCATGAGTTCAGACGGGATTCAGAAGAGCTAGCTTTACTTTTAAGATGTGGGTCTCATTGTATTTTCCTCTTGCATATATTTTGTTCATTTAGTATAATGGAAGAGTGCTCTGCCCCAAGAATGGTAAACGTCTGTGAATAATTACTTTCTTTGAAACTCTGTTTAATGAATTGACCCATTTTTAGACCAAAGCGCTCTACCGTTGAATCAAATGAACCCGTATGTTGAAGTAAATTTCATCGTACCCATATTTGAGGTGTGAAGCTAGCCCTTATAAATCCCGATTGAACCTATGCACTACCTTAAATCAGTACTGTGCTTAAAACACGGAAAAATCAGTTGACAAATAACTTGTTACCGTGTGTATTGAGTTTTACTTTGAATTGTCTTTTCTCAACCCTTAGGTTTTAAATCCGGCGAGCAGGGAAAATAATTCTTTATTTATTTTTTTTAATACAAGAACATAAGCAATAACCCCATTAGATCGTAGAATAATAATACAGGTAACACAAATACAACAGTGTAGAATTAATGAAGGCGAAATGGCCCGAATAACAATCAAGGAAAATTATGACACGCTTAATATAAGCCTGCATTAACTATAAATGAGCAACGTTGCAAGTGGTTTCAAAGACAGATATAATGCAGCTGAATAATTTTAGGCATTTAGAGTTTATGTTTACCAAAACACCAAGTCCTTCTATGACTGGCCTATGGGCAAGATTAGGATGGAATATTGGTATGGAAAAATGTTAGTAGTTACCTTTAAAAATTATGCTCGAGACACAGGAATTGAATTTAGCAATTAGCTCAATATAGTCCATTAAATGATTGAAAATTTTGAAAAGCAAGAAAGCATCTGAGTATTTTATACAGGATTTAAGGGTGCATATATCAGCTAACTTAGGTACCTCGTAATCGTCGTCTAGGACAGACGTCGGCTTCCATAATCTAACTCCAGAATTTGTGCTCAACACACCAATTATTGGACGCATATTTTAGTAGTTGACGAACTAAGGTGAAACGAGTGTCTTAACCCTTTCGCTACGATCGTCGCCTATAGACGACATCAGGGTGATATCACCTGACCATGAGACCCGCGATGTTTTTATTTTTACGCATACTGCACATCGATCACACTTGTCTCATTTTATGGTCTGTTTACTTTTGTTTTGAACAAGCGAAATATATACATGCATTTTTGTGGAGTAATCGGAGAAGTAATTACGCTCCAGTCTCCTTCAAGCTGTCTGTGGCTAATATTTTTTCAAATACATTTTTATTGATAATAATTGCAAAATCTTCCAATTATTGTTGTATAAAACTTAAAGAATCGTACGATCAGGAGAATGACAAGGCTGCGCCGAAAGATATAAGTCCGAACACCAGTTTACCTAAGCGCGATATGCACACTTTTCAGCGCAGTGCTCCATTCAGTGCGGCTACTCCGGCGGCGCGGTGGCCCGTTCAGCAGTGTCACTCTGACGGAGCACATTGCCGTAGCGAAAGGGTTAATGATGTTCAATTGCTTCAAATCTTTGTTCTTCAACTGATGAAGTATAACTTCTTCGGAGACCTATTTTTAAGGAGGGACTACAGTGAAATTTTAATAATATCGAGTTTTTTATTTTTGAAACGACTAAAAAAGATGTGATCAAAAATTCCTCCCATCAAAACTTAGATTATGATAGTATCTGTCCTAAAAAAAAAGTTCCTTGCGCTTAAACTTTCATCGCAGGAGATTGAAATTTTTTCTTGGGACACATATTACCATAATCTAGATTTTGTCAGAAGGAATTTTTGATTATATCTTTTTCAGTCATTTGAAAAACAAAACACCATTGAAATTTCACCAAAGTCCCCCTTTAACAAATTGCGCATGAGCCTCAAAATTTAAGCGACTGTCAAGAGTGATACCAAAATATGTGATAGCAGTAAGATGGGTTAGTGGCGAGTCATTGAGAACATAGTTAATATCCAATCCGTTTGATCTTCAAAAAGATACGAACAAGCACTTATTAACGTTAAAACTCGGACCATTAGACTGGTGCAAACAATGAACAGTGGTGATGCGGCTCTGAAGTCAAGACACATCTTACGTACCAACAGGTTCATACATTTTAAGGTTGTCAGCAAATAGTAAAATCTTGGACTGGGATATACAGTTCAAGATAGGAACCTGGAAGCACATGTTTCTCAACCACATAAGACCTGATTCAACTCAGTAATGTGCCTGCAAATTCATAAATATTAAGTTTTCTCAGGATTTTATTCAGTGATATTGTCAAATATTGATTAGTCATATGTCTTCCTCTGAGATCCTTAATTCCACACTATGAATTTTTTGTTCAGTATTCAATTTTTCTCTTATAACAGATATTAAGAAATTTTTTGCCACAGGCTTAGCAATTTCGTCAATTCTTAGAGTAAAAAAAATCTCAAAATGCGAATTTTTAATATTTTTTTCAACATGATGCTGATGTAACCAGTTCTATTCCTTATTTGACAGACTGAAGAAACTAATTGAACCAAAGGGGTAGCAAGGTGACGCAGTGATGCCTGCAGTCAGTGTGTGCGATCCAGTAGCGGCTGCACTCCGTCATTCCCTGGAGTCTAGCCATTCTAAATCGAGCGACGATCTGTCGGCTACAGTTGGGGCAAATGCATCGCGGATCCTCGAGTCACAGATAGAATACGAAGAGGTCGCCAGTTATCAAACAACAGTCTTGGAGCAGCTCAAAGCGAAATATATAGTCTTGAGTTTGCCACAGCAGAAGCTTGATCCATCGCAGTCTGGCCAAAACGAAGACAATTCATTCAATAACTCGTCGAAAAAAGGAGAGGACAAGATAATGGGACCCAGTTTGCCAGAGCCAGCAGTGACACTCTATCCTGCACAAAAAATCATTCTTGGCTGGAAGGGCACCTTGCCAGTTGGAGCTGGAATGTACAATGTTGGTAATACTTGCTACCTCAACAGCACACTGCAAGCGCTGTTCCATGTACCTGCACTTGTGAATTGGCTATTGGCAGATCAACATCACATGTCGAAATGTGAACAGAATAGTGAGTATTGTTTTTCCTATCTGTGTGTATGTTCGAACCATGCTATATAACAGGGCTGGTGGAAATTGAAAAACATACCAATTCTGAGTATTGATTTTTCAATTATTTCTTCCAGCTTATGGAAGTATATATGAAAATATTTATAAAAAACTACAAAATTTTCTGAAAAATGAAATGTTGGTAAATGTTGAAGTCACTGTACAAAGACTGCAAATTGAAAAGCTTCACTTATTTCATGAATTGAATCTATCCAGAAAGAGCTCCACCGTTCTTATTACGATAAATTATCATGGTACTGGACATATATTAGTGATGATATCGATGAGGCTGAAACTAGCATCCAGAATTAGCAGTCAAAAGTTTTAATGTTCATTCCAATAAAGTAATGAAGTCCGAAAATCACAATTTTGTGAAATACCTTGAACCCCCAATACTTTTAAATAGAATTATGAGTATAAAACTGAACTGCATTTTTCTATTTCCAGAAAGTTTAACATGTTCGGCCTGCTAATTCAAGGTGCTAGCTTTAGCGTTGTATGATATTATGTAATAGCCAGTATCAATATAGTAAAATTTTCCATAGAAATAATATACATTCCTCGTATGTAATACAGCGTTGCACATCGGTCTGAATACATTTTATCTGATCGTGATATATTTGAAGCCTTGTCAAAATAATTTTCCTTTTTTTTTTTTATTCATTCCCATAGGCAACTAATCTTCTAGTAATATATTAGTAAGGCGTGTAGATGGTAATAAACAAGTAATTGAAACTAAATGGACTAGTCTATTTCAAAGTTACCAGTACAGAAAGACTTTTTCATTGCAAGCTTAACCTTTTAATGGCGGGAGTGGTGGATATATCGACCAACCAGGGAACACATAATGTTTGATGTTTTTTGAGGGAAAATTTTATGCATTGAATATGGGAAAATGGTGTGAAAATTCCTGGAAACATCCTTGTCATTGCAAATCGCTATTCCAAGGTCAATTTTTTTTTTTTGTCCTTGCGGCCTGAAAGTTGGCATATCTACCTTTTTACATGGGTATATCAAATTTGAGGCCAAAAAGGCACGAAAGAAATTTTGAAAATTCTGTACCGGAACCTAAGAACTTGTATTAATCCAATTATTCAGAATATCAGTTGATTCGTCTTTTGGTAAACTATGAAAGCATATCTTCTATATAATACTTCGTTTATTTGCCGCCAAAAGTTTTCTGGTGTTGATGAATGAAAAAAATCGAAAAACATCGTGAAAGCTCCTCTCAGTAGGTGTAATCACCTGTGAAAATTTCGATGAAATGCGTCATCAAGTTTTCCATCAAATTCTCTACTCCTTACAAATTATGTCTCATGCATTAATTGGAGTTGATTCTTTAGACTTGAAAATTCGCATACTTATAGGCCGTGAAAAGCAGAAATTTGCTGTTTTAGGGTTCTATGATTGGAAATGCCTTTAAGCTATTCATGTTGTTGCTAGTCTTTCAGAAAGAAAATAAATAAAGAAATGTGCAGTTTGATCGATACAGGAAAAACTATGTGAAAGAGATATTACACTTGTAAGAAGTAGACGATGAATTTAACTTGTTTATATTTGGAACGTTACGAACTACATACACTGATATAACAATAATACTAACAAGATGTTTGTAGGTTAGGGTGAACCAATGAAAAACTAACCTATCGAATTTATGGTCATAAAAAAGCCTATTTACTAAGAAAAAAATTCTCCCGTTGGGGAAAATTTTTAACTCAATTTAAAAAAAATTTATTCCATTAAAAATGCTGTAATTTTTGTGTTGTGATAAACTAGATTCGTCAAAGGAGTAAAGTTTTAATTTATTTATTGTTTTTTTTGTTGCTTTTTTAAACAATTATGTTCTTTTTAATTGTTAATAAAAGTTAGTTTGTTACAATTAAGATATTGCTGGCGTTGTGATTGCACTACTTGCAAAATAAATTGTTTTTGTTCCTTATTTTTCGTTAAAGTTCGATTATAATTTTGTATTAACAACAATATTAACGAAAAAATTTCAAACACCACTGTAACAACATTTTCGTGAAATTTATGGTATCTTACAGAACAACTTGCAGCAATATCGTTTTTTGATTCTAGTGTAAGTTTAGAAATTAAATTAAAATTGATCGACGCTACAAAAAAAGACGAGGACAAAATTGATGAAAAAAAACATCGTATTACTTGAAAGTCAACTGGACACGATCAGTTCAAACGACATCAGTGATTTTATTACGAAGAGATTGCTAGAATTTTTGAACGACTTTCAGTTATAATGTCAGATTTTAAAAGTGTTGAGCCGGATATTGGCAAGAAAATGACTCCTACAAAACGTGCTGAGAGACTATTAAGAGTATTAAATGTGTTAATAGTATTGCCGAACAAAGATAGCAGTAATACAAAATTATAATCGAACTTTAGAAAAATTAACAACAAAATCAATTTATTTTGCAAATAGTGCAATTACATCGCCATTCTAATTGTAACAAACTATGTTTTATGTTTAAGAATGCAATAAAAAATGAATAAATGAGTTAAAACTCTACTCTTTTGACATATCTAGTTTATAAACAGCATCTTTCACACACCTTATTTCATCTGAGCTTAAGTTTTTCCATTTAGTATGGATGCTTGCAATCATAGAACCCTAAAACTGCATATTTCTGCTTTTCTTCAACTTTCACAGCCCGTGAGTACACGAATTTTTAAGTTGAAAAAATCAACTCCAGAGTCTTTTTTTAGAGAATTTAATGCCCTACAAGAATGTGCCTGAAATTTTTTTTTTATCTCAAATGGTTCATTGTTTGTAACATTTGTCATGAAAAAATTTGTTTTGCATGTTATTTAAATGGGAAATTTCAAACACCCATCGACACCTTTTAAAATTGAACTAAAAATTTTTCCCAATGATAGAGTTTTTTTCTTAGTAAATTTATCGACTCACCCGACTGTAAGTGTATCCCTTAATCTGTTGTTTCGTTTCAACTTCATTCATTTTTGTAGTAAGACAAAAGGCTGGTCATTGGAAATGAATATCGCAATACATCACCCCAGTTATATATTATTAGGTTCGACATAAGATTGATTAAACCAAACATAAAATTTTTATGAGATTGTTTTGTATGGTATTTTGATAATAGGTTAGTTTTAGATGGAGCTGGAGAATGTCTTACTTGTGCAATGGCGAAAACGTTGCAGTTCAGTCACCAGAAATCTGGATACGCCATCAAGCCTTTCTACATTTATAATAAGTTGAAGCGTAAGTACAAATAATATCTGACTTATTAAATCGGTCTAACAAGCTTGATCTACCATTTGAATAATTACGATTCAATCGCACTTAAGGGGAGTCCTCGATGAAATTGCTAAGTCCGGCATTTTTCAGTAGAGCTAAACGCGCATGAGACTGCTACTTTTTGGGCTTTAAATCCCACAAACAACTGTTTCAAAACCGAAAAAATATTTTTGGTAATGCGTGTTTCGATCTTCGATAGGTTCCAGATTACCTTGCTCTCATTTCATCTTGAGCAAGATGTCGGGCTGTCACATCGATTTTTTTTTTGGATTACTAGCATCCATATGAAAAATGCTGAGGACCGCTTTTATTTTTGTTTTTTTACCTTGAATCTGAGAACAAAAATTAGACCCATATTTTGCCCTTTCCTTTGCGATGTTTGTGTTATATTCGTCAAATCAAATATTCGTAACTTCCAATTTTTCATTGTATTCCTAGGATTTATCCGAAGAATACTAGCATCGGTAAATTTTTTCCAGAACCTGTATCTCAGGAAAAACATTTGTGCACCTATAAAAAATCGAAATATGCATTACTCAAAACATTTTTTCGGTTTTGAGATGGTTGTTTGTGGTTTTTAAGACCTGAAAATAAGTAATCTAATGCGCACATAGTTCTATTAAACAATGCCAGACTTGGTAATTTGACCAGGCACTTCCCTTAAACGTTTCTGCTTGGTACATCAAAGTTATAATGTTATGATATAACAAAAAGGTATAATGAATATAGGATAACTGAAAATTAGTGTCCAGTTTATGTAATTTTTGTTTCACTATCTTGACTCCAGATTATTCAATTGAATTATTAGTTGCCTAGATCAGTGGTGAGTCAAACTCAAGGGTACTTGCATATGTGAATCACTTCAAATGTACTCAAAAACATATTCATTGAACTCATGAAGTCAATTGAAGCATCTAGTAACATAAACTCAGCTACAGTTGTAAAAAAAGTGTCTGTGAAATGTTCAATGAAGAGTAACAAAGAAGGACAGCTATCAAAGGCATTTTTTATGCCATAAATCACAGTTTGAGTCTTTATACATCAAGCACGCATCCCTATTGGATCAAAGTGCAATAACGATTGCGTAATAGAATTTTGATTATCCAGCAAGCGTTATGATTTTCTGTGAAACAATTCAAATTTCTGTAGCTCTGCTTAATGCTTGAGATTTTTCTTAACTTACATTCAATAGATGGTTGATGAAAACTGTTTTTGGTTCTAATGTTTAAATTTATGGGAATTGAAGTCTTGACGCATAATTTTCAATTTAGGAATCTAAGAGAACTGTGCCTTTCTCCTTGTTTAACCGTCACTATTTAATGTGTAAATGACGATGTGTGATCTTGTTGATTGTTTGTCTTAATTTTATTGTAACAGCAATTATCTGTCTTATACTTTGCAATTGTTGAAACACTCATTACTTCACAACGTTAGGATTGATTGGAACTTGATGAACTATAATGAAATAGAACATACTCATATAATGCAAATTTAACTTCTTCAAAAATCATTCTAAATTTGTAAAATAGTGATTTTTTTTATTTTATGTTTTGTAACGCTAACGTTACTAACTTCAACTTAACTAACATAAACTAACATTTTCCAAAACTATCAAGTCGCCCTCTTATACACATTTCACCAAACACTACACATTCCTCAGAGTTCTGACAGTGAGATCAGTGTAATTACAGTTTTACTTTCAATGAAACACGAGAAATTGAGAATCTAATAATTACAAGTCACTTGTTGAGTGTAATAGTTTATTACTCAAGGATCATTTTTTAGCGAGTAAAACTATTTAGTCGATCATTCTTCCTAAATCCCAATCAACATTATCTTTCTAATATCACTTCTTTATTACAGTTATTTGTAGAACGATGGTGCCTGGGCAACAAGAAGATGCCCACGAATTCTTACGCTATCTGTTGGAAGGTATGGAGAGGGCATATTTGTCCAGGCATAGAGCGACCAAATTGGATAATTATTCTAAAGAAACAACACCTGTAAATCAAATATTCGGCGGGTATATACGCACTGAAGTTAAGTGCCTGCAGTGCCGTCATATATCTACTACGTTCCAACATTTCCAGGTAATGATCATTCAGTAAGTTTTTTGGTGATATTGGCTTGTAGAGAACAGTCCATTGGGGATTCTTTTTGTGTGTTGGCCATGTTTGATGTGACTTATTTTTATTTATGTCATCGTTATTCGTAATGGACATTATCAGCGATCTACGTTAGCAATGATTGAGACAGGGACATACACTTTTATTCGAGCTACGATTTCAAAATTTTCCTAGTCAGATTCGTACCCGCGTTCTTGCACAATTCGACGAAGAAATTTCCCCACTTCTGACGTCACGAAATGTATGTACGACACGCAGGTCAGCGGCACCTTACGCCTTGTGTATTACCAGCGTGTTTTATAGCAAGTCAGATTACTGTCTGATCAGCCTGCGAGTTGTTTCGAGTTCTGTTTCAAGCTGTTTCCTCTGATAGAGGTATGCTTACACCATGTTTGTCTTCTGACGAGTCGAATCTCTTAGTACTTGGCTTCTTTGACATGTGACAGCTGATAGCTACGCCGATTGTTATTGATAGGTTTACTTTTGTTGGGACGAATAAAAAGTCATTACAACGCAGTGCTCAAAGCTCCGAGAAAATCTAAGGAGTGACAATCGGGGTGTCCGTTTTGATCCATTTATTTGCATGTTTTCGAGTATAATAGATACAGGAATGGGTTGTTCGTTTTAGACAGTATTGTTAGATTGGATAATATTTCTTTATGTCAATGTATCTCAGAAATATCAAAGTTTTTTGATCATGGTTTGACATGAAGTCTAAGTTAGTAACAATTGTGTTACAAGTATGTAGGCAAAACAAAGTAGTTATCAAAACCATAGATCGCTTACAAGCTGACAAAAATCAAGATCACGCAATTTGTTATTTGTATAATGATTCACTTTTTGTCACCACCTTTAAAACTTACATAAATTAAAATAAATATTTTAAGTTATTTGATAGAGTTAAGTATGTATTTTTCAATAGTCTGTTTTATGGCACATGACGTTAAACAGATTCCAATGAAGCATTGCAGCAGATTATTCTTATTCACGAATATCAAGTAAGACAATGGAACCCTCTCAGAGCAGGACAGTTGCATACACGCAGGACTACAGAGAGGAGGAAACTTTCGGTACTGAGATGGTTCTAGCTGTTTTCACTGTTCGATAGCCCTGCAGTTACAGAGGATCCGCTGCTTCCTGTTTGCAGACATGAACATACCGGGACTTTATATGGACGCACACCATAAGAACCACTTTGAGGAGCTCTGAGTTTCGCCCGGGTGATATCAGCCGCGCGCTAGCAGCTTCCGTATAAACAATCCAAATATCTGAAATTCGGAGCTCTGCTCAGAGTGTATGTGTACCGTGGACTGCATATAATCAGGAGTCCTTATGATCGGCATCCGCGTAATGTCCTGGTATGTGTCAGTATGAAGCTCATATCATATTGAATCGGCGGAAGTCAAGAGGTCTTGACTATAAAAGCGCCACCAAATATTTGAATTTTGGGAACCATATTTTCACTGGAAGCCTGTTAGGCATTTCTCTCTTCTGTAGCATTCCGTGTTTATGCAGGAGTTACTTTTTGTGAAAAAAAAAACAACTATTTTTATCATTTTGATTCCGAATCACCCTTTAAACTTTTGTCTTAACCTTTTGCTGGAAAACAATTGAGAAAGCTCCGAATTTTGTTGAACTTGATTTTTGGATTTTGCTGGGATTGTTTATTTAGCAAATGAGATAGATATTATGAAATTTTTAGTAGTAGGCTAAATGTCCAAGTTCAGTCTGAAGTCAGAATTTGATAAGTTCTAAATGTCAGATGGCAGGTCCAATGTAACGGACGTAAAATCGAAAAACACTATTAAAATTCGATGATTCTGACCGAAACTTGTTATTCGGGATTTTTTAGGGTTATACGAAGTAACAAAGATCATTTCAAGTTGTAAATAAACTGTAATCAGATTAGGACATGGACATTTTTGAGGTGGCATGCTGAGCATCTCACTGTGACTGGAAGGGTTGATATATAAGAGGTTTTAGTATTGTATGCAGAAAATTTGAAAAGTACTCTAAAATGTATAAATTTAAAAGTCTCAAGTTTTCCAAAACCACGTAAAATCTTTTACTTATTCGTTATCACATTCCTGTGTCATATTATTATGGGGACACGATAATGGATATTTCTATAATTGACCATGTATTGTTTTGCTTTAATCTTCGTTTTTGTTACTCATTAGGATCTCCTGGTGGATATTCGAAAAGCAAGTACTCTGGATGAGGCACTCTCGAGTTACTTCAGCCGGGAGCAGCTTGATAATAATGACTACAAATGTGAGGCTTGTAAACGGCGTGTACCAGCAACAAAGCAGTTCACACTTGAACGTCCTCCAAAAGTCCTTTGTGTCCAGCTAAAACGGTTCAGTGTTCTGGGTGGAAAAATTTCCAGGCACATTGGTTTCAAACAGATTGTCGACATGGGCCCTTATCTGTGGCGGGAGCCAGGAGAGCCACTGCGTACCTTAACGTACAAGCTTACGTCTATCGTCACTCATATGGGACCTTCCGTCAACTGTGGCCATTACACCGCCGTTGCCCAAGTTTCTACTGGACAATATTACACGTTCGACGATTCATGTGTAAGTTTTTATTACCTGAACTTTATAACATGTCTGCACCTCACACTATTGCCAATGATATAACTAACATGTAGAAAATATTGAATAATCGAAATACTCGCAAGTTGATTGTAATACTGTAATCTAGTCAAAATATGTTGTATTCGTGAGATTCTTTTTTTATGGTAAAACCGAAAGTGAAAATTGCTGTATTTCTAAAGTGCCGGTGTCCTCTGGATTAGGGATAGGCTTTGACAGAATCGAATAGACCTTGATTTGATATCGCATTGACTACTTGGAATTCTTTTAATGTTGAGAAATTTTTATCTCTATAAAAATTTATTCAATTCGATTAGGGTTTTTGTATTCAGAAGTAGGTGTATCGAGGTACAGTTGGAAATTTTCTGAATGCAAATTTATGCAAACAAAGCATGTTTATTTGAGTCGTTATCAATTGTGTCCGTTGCTGACACGATTCGCAGCGACCAACATTCTTCAATGTCGGATGATCGGAGACACAAAATTTGAATGGATTTTTAAAATGTGGTTTATATATAGGTAATAAGTAAAACTTAATATTATAGTAGATTTTTTATTTTTCACAAAAATTGCGACCGTGCAGAGTTGCATTTTTATATTACGTATTTTTTTCTTTCCTCATTTGCAAAATGTCCTACTACAATTGTTCGAGAATAAACGTTTAATACTGCTTGATTGACCGAAATTTCGCTGAAAATTGGCTTAAAGTTCTGTTATATTGAAACCATAATTTATGTCGATTATTAAAATTTTGCTTGCATCTATTGTAGGCATAATCGAGAACATGTATTTAAATTTTTCATGTTCTTGTTTTTCTGAGAGAGCGGATTCGTTTTAAAAAACTGGGGTTGGGTTAAAATTTTGAAAAGATCAAACAGAATGGCTGGAATATCGACACGGCAAAGATACCAAAATCTATTTCACAGGGTTTCCAAACGTAAAAACTCGAAATTTGAAAGAGACAAGATATGTCGAGGTCAAAATCTAAAAATCCAAATTACAGAATCGTCAGAACGAACTAAAGTATAACTACCCAGAACATAGAATCGTTAGAATCCTGATGATTCTATGTTCTGGATTGCTATATTTTTGTTCGTTCTGACAATTTTCTACTTTTTTAAATTCTCTAAAATAGATCTTCTAGACTTGCGATACCTCTATTGTCTAATCTGTTTACGTTTTTACCCGCACTTAAAAATGACATCACATTTGTGGCTTAAACTGAAGAATAATAATGTTTCTTCAAATTTTTCATCGCTATGATATAAGTGTGACAAATTGTCAAGTTTTTCAAATTTTTATTTCAACAGCATCTTATCGAAATATACTCACCAAAGGTTTTTCAAAACACATGTGACCATGATTTACCAACTTCAACGTGTTTCACCCAAATCACATTGGTGTAACATAGTACTCTAAACTAAAAGTTAATTCTTCCGAAATTTTATAATTCTCATATATTTAGACAAAATCTCGTAACTCAGAATTTTCTTACAGATAATCACCCCGAAAAGGATGATTTCGAGTTGTCAGGGTGTTTCATTATCACAAAATGTGACAATTTTTCACATAAATAGCACGTCAACGGAGATAAACTAATGCAGCTTTTTTGGCATCCATATCTTGTTGACAAATACAAAATTAGAGAACTTGAAAATCTTCTGAAAAAGTTGCAATACAAAGAAACTTGAAACGATATTACTGATAAATCAGACCATTTCACGCCAAACTCGCCATTGAAGAGAAAAAACTACTCAGGTAAATCAAGTGAATTAAAAATAAGTACTAAGTTATTCATTCACTTGTTTGTTGTAATGGTCACGAGCAGAAGCCTTCAGTGTGGTAAAATAAAACACAAAGTACAGGTGCGAGCGTCGGCGTAACTCTTAGATTCGATTAAGTATTTAATCAAGTAGTCACGTAAAAGAATTTTTTCAAGTAAAGCTAATTAGTTGTACCTCAAGGTAATCGGGCATATGTTGCATCCACATAAGGCCCCGCTGACCTCATCTGTCATATGTATATTTCGTGACGTCAAGAGCAGTAAAATTTTCCTATTGAATCGTGCGAGAACAACGATCCGAATCTGACGAGGAAAATATTTGAAACGTAGCTTGAAAAAAAGTGTTCGTCTCTATCTCAGTCATCGCTAACCTAGATCGCTGATGATGTTTATTATGAATAACGATGAAATAAATAAAATCACGTCACGTCAAACATGACCGATCGAAACTACCGACCATTTGAGTGTTCACCGCTCTTACAATTTCAGAATTTCTTTCACTTCCGACTGGGAGATAGAAATGTATAAAAGCATACACGTAATCCGGGAAAATCTATGCCTCGGTTAGCTTTACGTAAATATGGCATATTTCGACCAGGAAAGTTTCAGGTGACAGGAGCCCATTGACGATGGCCAATACGACACTAAGCGATTTCATTGGCCTGTTCCGTTAGATCCGACCAATCAAGTTATGTCATTTAGTTTACCATTGAACGTCTAAGAGCACTGTAAGTGCTTACGACGTCACGAATTGCGAAAATGTAAGCCAGTTCAGCGGCGCCTTAAAGACACAGAGCCGAGCACAGAGCAGCATACAAATTATCTAACAGACAACCTCAGGAACGAATATTCCAGGGTATTACCAAGGGGTTAACCACTAAAGCAGTCGTCGTGTCACCCCTTTCTGTAGTCATTTTGTAATCACGTTGCAATCATAAAAACGTCTGCAATCTAACAGTATTTTCTGAAAAATATTAATCATTTGCAATTATATCGGAGTTATTGTGATTACAGTAATCATGAATTCTAAAAAACCTTAAGGGGGGAAACGCGTGTAATGCGGTGAAAAACAGGTGATTATTAAGGATTTTTTCTAAAGAAACAATTGATCCTTTCAAAATTTTAGTATATTTTATTTGAAGTTTAAGTGAACGGAGTAAAATTTTATTGGTATCTCTTTGGCGTAAAACTGTTGGCGCGATGTTTTGGCGAGCATTCTAGCGCTTGTTGTATTCATCCGAAATAAAAAATTCAAAACAAGAATTTGTCTCAAAAAGTATACGCGTAATTTGAACCAAGATTTATAATCATATTGACTGGTTATGTTTCTGTAATTACATAATTAATGTGAAAATTTTTCAGCAAAATCGTATTTTTTTTTCTTCCGAAGCTCGCCATTGATACAATTTGGCATTTTTGATTTCAAATTAGGCTTAAATCATGCGTTTACTTTTTGGAAAAATTAATTGGTTTGAATTCTTTATTGAGATGTTATCATGCTCGTCAATCATCGCACGAAAATTTTCCCGCGAAACAAATCAATTTATAATTACTGTCATAATCTTTTTTGTATAACAAAAAAATTTAATATTGTTCGATTACACTTATCATAAAATACCCTAGCAATTTTGCTAGGATCACTCGTACAGTTTGTTTTTAGAAAAAATTCTTATAAATTCTTACAAATCACCTTCCTTTCAGCACGTCGCATGGGTTTCCCTCTTTATTAATATGAAATTTGAAAACCGTGCTGGTAAGATAATTTTATTCATTGCTTGTCAGATGGCATATAGGCGCTATATTGTGTTGTGCTGTTTGATGCTCTTACCAAACTGTTGACTTCCATTCTGAAATGGGTTTTCGTGGTTATATTCATAAGTTTTTTGAACTAGTCTATCTCGATCTGAACAAAATGTTTTAGAGTAATGACTTTAGACTATGTTCCTCGCCTTGTTTATGTTTTTGAAACTATCCCTTATAAAGTTGGTAATAAGCGATGTATTTACTGTAGTGTATAGCAAGTCAACAAATCTATTTTAAACTGGAATTGAAGACTTGTAACATTAATTTAACATGTAAAACATGCGAAATCAAATTTCAGATTCGGAATGATATGTGGCTTACCTTTTTTGTAGGCAGCGCTGGGTAAAATGCTTTCATAAATGCATTTAAAGTAGAGAATAACAAATGCTTATAAAAATATTATTCAAAGAGACAAATGGAAATGCTTTGCGCAATTTCGTTTAAAATGAGTTACAAAATATGAAATGATATATCGTGTACTGTAAATCATTATATTTTTTCTAATAATTGAGATATGCCATCTTATGCTTGTCATTTTATGTTGCACATGCATTATTATGTTTGACAAGCAACTGCAGTTCTTCATATTACCTTATGTCGTTGACGTATCTTATTGAATATACTAGTATTCCACTGTGTGTGCAAATAATCATGCAAATGGTGTAGACGGTGGTGGACAAGTATTCTATCTGAAAAACGGTTTTATAATTGTGAAAGACTACGGTTTTGAAGATTCTTACTAGATGCAGCTTATAGTCGTACAGTAATTGAAAAAATATTGTAAACACATAATGAGACTACTTATCTGTAGAATACCATTTGAAAAGCTCCGGACACTATGGAACAAGAGATTACAAGAGACATATTTGGCATTCATGCATGCTATAGGTGTATTCAAAATATTTATCGTATCGCTACTTTATTCGAGCGAAAGAACTGATGCATTGCTAAATAGACTGTCTTCGAGTTGAAAATTAAGCCAGGACCTGACATTTGTAACATTATTCATGTCTGAGAGAATATCGTTCGAGAATACTGGTCACGAAATTTTTCGAAAAGTTTTTAAAAAATTTGAACAGATCCATTTGACAAGTGATTAGAGGCATACGTTTTTATATTTGAAATACAATACAAATTTTTAAATCTGTTTGAAATAGAAAATGCAAAATACCATTTTGCGCTTCAACTGCATATTTGAAATAAAACTATCTTGAACACTACCCAGCCCTGCTTGTCCATAGGCGTCATTCAAACAACTTCCAGACTGATCCTCATTTCCAGATGCCAAAGATGCATTGAAAATCGTTGATAAACGGTCGAATAGTGGTTTTCAGTTCACAATGTAAGATTTCACCCAAGTTTGATTGTTGGAATAGCATTTCAGTTAAATCTCTTGATTTTTCCAAATGTTCTAGTAAATTATAACATAAATGACAAAATCAGATAATTATCTTAGTGTTTTTGCACGGTCCTTTTGCAGAAAATCCATTTGGTCAAAACACTAGTGTGGGTATTTAACCTGAGAAAAAATTCTCCAACTTGAAAATCAGAAATAATGTTACTACTTAGAATGATTCCAACTTTTATATCTGAAAACGGGGTAGAGATCATTTATCTATATCGTGTGCTATTAGCTAAAGTTGGAGAAACGTGAATTTACAACTGTTTTACTTTTTAGTATGGCAACATCTTCCAAAATTACAGAGTTACGTATGTTATGCTTGTGCAAGTTGTGCATACGTGTGATCCGAACAGTATGATACTATTCCTAAATATCGTTGTATCGATATGACTTCGGTTCCTTTATTCCCTCCTACATTACGGAACTAACCGGGAAGGGGTTAATAAATGTAGATCTGATTATAATATCAGTTTGATGTTTATTTTGAGGCGATTAGCTTGGAAGATGGAGTATAAATGTACAGTGTAGAAGGCAGATGCAAAGTGACTTTGGAATTACCAGAACGAAGCGTGAGTGTAGAAAACAGACTGAAAAATCAGGGTTCTGGAAATGAGAACTGATAGTCAGGTGTGTACACGATGTGTAAGAGATTGTTTAGTCTAATGATATGAGGAGGCTTCCAGATAAAAGAGACGAAAAATGAGTTGTGAGTGCAAAGAGAGACTGAGCACGTAACAGTATCATTATTTTTTTATTGCAATAACATGGTCCACATTTTTATTTTGGCGCAGACAGCATGTAGTATTTTTAATTCGATACACTGTCATTACGACCCATCTAGTCTAATATACTATCGATTTGGCCAAAAAAGAAAGCACTGGGACATCTTCAACATCGAACATAAAAAGAGCAATTTCTGAAACGATATTTTTTTACTCTTTAATTCAAACATCGATTGTTCAAACAAATTAAGTTATGAGAAAAGTGGATTTAAATGAAGTAATATAGCCATTGCATTCTATGGACAATATTACATGCCATTCATGCTTGCTCTTTTTTTCTCATCCCACCTACTGTAATGAAATTGAACTGAAAATGAACACCCATTCAAACAAACACTATCTATTTCAGGTCAATAAGGGGCCGTACTTAACCCTAGAACCCATGTATCTCTTTTCTATCTTCTCTACTAACGCATGAGTAGGGTTGTTAAGGAGGGCTATGGATTAAAAATTCTTTTTTTTTTTTTGCATTTAAAAAAAAATTATTTCTATAATTGGCCAACACCTTAAGAATATTCTGTCAAAATTTCATGAAGATCGGAGTAAAATTAACGGAGTTATAGAGGTTCAAGGGACCGTGCCTCTCGTTCAGTTTTGATCAAAAAGCTGCGTACGAGAGTAAATAGGAAGCTAGCATGAAACGCAGGCAACAGCAGAATGATGCTTTAGACATTTTTCAGATTTGTTTATTCTACGGACCTGGCATCAATGATTCTGTGTAAGCATAGACAAAACGCGTGCTTAAATTGTTCGAGTAAACAAAACCTTAAAACGTTTTTACCACACTTCACTTTTGGAAATTCGGCGACTAATTGACTTTAATCATTTTTTATACACGAAAATCTTAGTTGAAAATCAGTTTGAAAAAAAGGTGGGTCTGCGGTGTTGACGATTTCTCGGAGATGGTTAACCTGAAACTAAAAAATCGAACGTTTTTAGATTACACATGCTAATGGCTTTGGAATGAATCATACATTTTTCGAAATTTTGGTTTTAACTCCATTTTTTTGCAAAAAATGGTAAAAAACGTAGTCTTTTTCAACTTTTTCGAAAAATGGACGCTATTTTGTTAATTTTGGAATTATAAAAAATCGTATGATTCATTCCAAGGCCATTAACATGCTGAATCTAAAATGATTCGATTTTTTAGTTTCAGGTTAACCATCTCCGAGAAATCTTCGACTCCGCAGACCTACCTTTTTCAGACTGATTTTCAACTACGATTTGCCTATTTAAAAAGTGATTAAAATCAATAAAAAAATTCTTTTATGTAATTCGAGAGTGTATTAAGCCTATCAAAGCCTTTATCAATATTTACAGTTGAAGCTCATTAAAAAAATTCTTGAAAAAACGTTTGTTTTTTAGTTCGTCAATTGGGCAGGCACCTTAACAACTCCACGCGTTTCTCATTCGTAAAATTATTCTAAAAGCAATAATGGGACTTGTAAGTACATAAATATTTTCGTTTGTCAATAAGGAACTAATAGTGAAGAGCAAATCCAATTTTGTTGAACTTGAACTTTAGTTTGTGAAAAATTCAATTAACTACCAAAAAGTGCGAAAAACGGTAAGGACGGCAGTTTTCGAACAAAATCTCATATTTTTTTTGTAATGAACCGATTTCCAAATTCCTCACGTGATTTCGGAGAGGACCTCGGACTACCAAGAAAAAATTGCTATGCCTATGTCCGGTTGGAAAAGCATATTTATTTCACGATATGAAAATGGGAAAAATACGAGATGCGGAAATACGAAAAAAGTCAATAAAAAAGTACCAAAAAAGGGTTTGTAAGGGGTTTTCGTATATTGTCAATATATTTTATGAAAAAAATTTTATTTAATTATTAATAATAAATTCAGGAAGGAATCGTATTACTCATTCGATTGCGGTAGTGCAAAGGCAACAATGCACGTTCGGTGTTCCTCGCAGATGGCAAAGTTGTATCTTTCGGCAATTTTCTGCGTAAGAAATAGCATAGGTTTTATACGATGCTGCTCAGTTCACGTAAATGAGATACTCTGGCGTACATTTCTTACAAAGCGTCCGACTTCGCGGAGAAAATTACTTCGGCATGTGAATTATATGGCTTTAAATATTATATGTGACTACTGACGCTTAAATTACGTAATAATAAATTAATATTTTCATTTGAGTAAAAAAGTAAAATTCACTTTCACAAAACACCAACGGCAGCTACAGAGGGGGGGAAGTTAGTGAACCAGCTCTTCTTTTCAATTGTTTTGCACAATGACCAGTGCGCAGCCTCATTATGGTCACGGTCCTCACCCGATAGTGTCAATTTTTAGGTTAAGATCGCAGTTTAAAGGACTGTTAGGATCGTTAACAACCCCGTACATGCATTCTAGGGCTAAATTAAGTAACAATTTTAGAGACAGAGGGGAGTCAAACCAATTTGTTACTATTTGTTATGGTACAGGGGAGAGCGTTTTTAACGTTTGTACGTAATTTATCAAAATCAAAGAAGTGAAGATCAAACTTTACAGCGATGGCGAATAAAATTTGACTTAAGTTTGGCGCGCCAGAGTTTGCCTGCTGGAAAATGTCTTCATGATGTCTGAGTCTGGTTGTCAGCGCCATTTTATCACCACATAACCTGAGTTTTTATTTTCAATGAAGGCCAATCGTAATTCTTGGGGTTTCAAATGACTCATGTCACATTAATTAATGAAACGTAATCGTGATACACCTGTTTTACTATCCACACGTGAAAAAACACAGTCAATGATCAGCAGTCAGCCTGGTTGAATTAGTTTGTTTTTTTTCTAGGAGATGGCGCATTGCAAAGTGACAATCCCAATAGCAAATCTGATAGTAGTGGTATGCGGCGATTTTTGGTACAAGTCAGCCAACTTAGTATAGAAGTTAATGCTTAAAGAATACCAGAAATTTTGAATTTGAAAAAAAAGAATTGATAAATTCCCTTCAACATAGGGGGTAGAGAGGAGTTTGTTATTTTGTTACCGTCTGTTACATGAGGGTGGTAGGGGTAAAAAAATAACCCTAAATGCGTTACGCAATTTAAGTACAACAGCTAACCCACGAGAAAACATCCTGAGATTTTGTGTAAAAATATGTGAATCATAAGCTTTCCATAGAATTGAGTTTTAATTCATTACTTACTCTACTACAGTACCAAAGCAGTTTGGTTGAACAAATTCGTTGTTGACGATTCCTGGTCAGAAGTGATTTGAAAACAATTTGGTGAGCGTATTAGATCGGACACTGTTGCAAGTATCAATGTCGATTATTCTAAATTTTTTTTACTCCCACTATCAACACGAAAAATTGAAAAGGGTGTTATATCATTGAGTTTTGAGTCGTAAATTTTATATTAGTTCTTGTAAAAATTCTGTTCGCCAGAAAGAAGGGTAACAAAGTAATATTGAATTAGGTGCTACAAAAGTTAATAATCATTACTAGCTTAACTGTAAAGTGCAAAATGCAATAAAAACTAAAAATGTCCAGTTTTCGTCTATTCTTAGTATGTAATTTGATGAGTTATTAATGTATGATTGCAGAAGTTATCCCTCGTTGAACTTATCGTTGTTCTCAGTGAAGAATAAAAACTCTTTCATTGATTAAAGTTCTCAGTTACTTTCAGATTTCACTTACAAATTATTGAAAATTGGACATCTACTACAGATTTTTAAACTTTCAAATATTTTTCACCGTTGAAAATGATGATTGAATAGTAATACCCCTTTGTTAACTAGAAACAACACTTATACTTTTAGACTGTTGTCTTTTTTTTCATCCATCCCAGACCCAGTCTGGTCACAGCTAGACGGTCGGGGTCAATGAATTTCTCTGATATACTTGGGTATATACACAGGGTGATTCAAATAAAAAAATGAAATTTTTTTTGCCGAAACAGGCTTGGAAATTTCTCTTGGGTATAAAATTAACCCTGTAAAAATTTAAGCTTTTAATACTAATATTAAGATGCTCCGCATCGCACTTTTCTATTTTCCATAGGAATAACACGGGAAAAATGGTTTTTACTCCTTGCGATTTTTATAAGTAGATAACGATAACGACGCGTCGTGCAGAAAATTCACAGACATATTTTTTTAGAAAATTGAACGCTCTACAAAAAGATCTGTTATCATTTTTCGATAAATCTACTCTATCAAAAGTTATTCAGGATCAAAAATTGACCCCCTATAACTTTTGAAAGAGTAGATTTATCAAAAAATGACAAGAGACAGTTTTTGTAGAGCGTTCAATTTCATACAAAAATGTATCCGTGAATTTTCTGCACAACGCGTCGTTAGCTAGTTATCAAAATCAGAAGGAGCAAAAACCATCTTTCCCGTGTTATTCGTATGGAATACAGAAAAGTGTGAGGCGGAGCATCTTAATATTAATATTAAGAGCTCAAATTTTTACAGACTCACTTTTATATCCAAACGAAACTTTTAAGCTTGTTTACGCGGAAAAAAATTGTTATTTTTTTATTTTCTATCATTCCAACATACATATAACTTGCTCTTGATTACAAGGTAAAGTATCAAACGCTGCTCGGCAGTACGCAACACCCTTTCAGAAATGAATAGCGGAAAAAAAATTTTTTGAACGTGTTTCGATTCTGTATCTTCCAACTAAGATATCTGAGTTTTTGAGAATTTCCCCAAATTTTGAAAAAATTGAAGTTTCATCTTTTTATCACTATTTGGATTATTATTGTAAAATTGTAAAATTAATGAAGTTGGAAAGCTTAATTAGGTGATTAATTAATTTGAAAACATATTGGTGATTGACAAAAAATATTGAAACCGGAGAATTGATGACCAATCGATAGAAATAATGTATCCAACATGAAGGCTTATTCCTTTCAATTACGTTCTTTGAATACCGTATCTTTTTTTGCAGTTACGTTGTACACATTAAATAAATATATGTATTTTTCATGCATATACGTACCATGAACATGTGTAATACATCTTCTATTTCTCACAAAGAAATTATAGTATTTTATTCTACGTAACATAAAGAATTCCAAATAAAGTTTTCGCAGAAATCATGGAAAAAGAATTGTCTAAATTATACAGTGTGGAAATTATAAAAGCATTTCCTTTCTTTTGCGAAACACAAATAAACATTGTTTTTTACACGATAAATGTTGATATTGTGTAATTTCGTGTAATTTTTGCAACGTGTAGCTTCTGTTTTATTATCAAATTCAAGCAAATGACTTATAGATTCATACTGAAACCATGTAACAGATGAAAGTACAGCGGAGAAAAAGATTCACTGCTACTCCATTTTATTTATACATTACAATAAGTTAGCACGTACATTGGATGTCCATTACACAGTGGACACAATGATCCTCAAGTATGCAACTTTGCATTAATAGGTACTAAGCTTATCTATTTTTCATGACGTTTGAGACTATTCGGCGAACATCAGTATTTTTTTCTAAACCGAATTAGAAATTAATGTTGGAAATGAGAACAACAATTACGTACATCTTTTTTGTAACTACTTTAGTTGCACTGTATCCACTCGAAAACATACTTAAATGAAAGGACAGTTCTCAATATTAGTATATTGTGTACGAAGGGCGTAAAGTGGGCTTTTTTAAACCAGCAGTACTGCAACCACATGAGGTCAAAAATCCCACTTAGCTCGTGGTGCACACCACATTTGTTGTAACACATGTATTGATTTCAGCGTTTTATGTGCATATTAGCGGCACAAAGGTTACCTTTTTTCGACACGGCACCTCATAGTTACGGTACAATTAGATTGAATTTTTTCAACAGGAAAAAGTGTGTGTGTGTGCGTGTATGTGCACGCGCGTATGTGCGTATACGGTCGTTTTTGCTAACGTTTCAAAAAAGCGGGCAAAAATATTTGATTATTACCCACTTTTTCGAGTTGGTAAAAAAAAGTCACCTCAGGGTCGCTCGATAGATCTAAAAAACGCACGAATCATGCATAGGTTACATATTTTGTTTTTTTCAAATAGGTATTGGAACTGTTGACTAAACCTGTTTCTTATAGCAGTCTATGCCTCTAAGTCTGTGGTAATTACACGAATCAGATATCGTCTATCCACATGTAGGACACGCGCTATTTGTTCTATTACCTGCAAAAGAAAGTTTCATTTGTGAACCAACGAAAGTCACACGGACAGCGCGTAAAATTGAGGTTGAATAACTTCCGCTGGATGAAGCCGTGCGTAAAATTAAGTTAACCGGAAGTGCGCACGTACCCAAGCAAGCCCAAGTGTGTAAAATTGAGCATTCCAGTTTTATGTATGCACTACCGCTGTTTTATCGCACGTTCGGAAATGGGGCACTTGACGCATGCTCCACAAACTTCGCGAAACAAAGTCCAAGCAGGTGTTGGAAAAATTTATTTTATATAACACGAGTATACTCACGCGTTTTATCATGTGGATTTTCCATACACAAAGTACCCATTTCTATGACGGTAGATTGAGTCTGCGAATGTGCATGCGCGGTGTACAGAAATCTGACATTATGCGGCTCTAACCTCAATTCCACGCATCGTGAAAAAACGCGTAACGTACTTTTGTTGTATAAAGAATCGAGTGCAACAAGGAGGTAACGGTTTTTTTGCACGCATGCTCACCTACGACTCAAATTGCAGACTTACACGTGGCCCGAAAAGACCGAGTTTATCTCCTTCTTACATAATACCATTACATAGAACCATGGGATCGTTATTGAACTAAGCTTATCTAAACAGTGCACACATCTCAACGTTTAACGGATAAAGTGACGCGACGTGAATATGGCTGCGAATCCAATGCGGTTAAAATTTGAAAGATCCTTTGAACGAAAAGGAGTTTTTGATCAATAACACTAGACTGAACTTAGCAATGGCGACGTATGTACGTGACAAATACTCAACAAAAAAAATCACATTCTATTTACAGCCGTTTTCGGATCGAGTCATTCCACGCGTAAAACGACGCGATGTGTGCACTATTTACACAAATACAGCTTGATGACGATTACATGATCGCACTACCTTGAAAAACTAGGATCTCTACGGCCAAATTCTCAGCCTTGAAATAAAATAATAAAAATACTTTTTTTCGTATGCGGAACCTGAAAAAATTCGACCAAAATAGATTTAAGATTCGGACAGATGAGAGTTTTTTTGGAAAGTAAACATATTAACTCAATTTTTTTTCCAAGGACAAGAAATTCTAAAATTTCGACGAAAAAAACTCCAAAAAGCGGTAAAATCAATCGACGGGTCTCCCGTGGACGTTAAAGCCTGATAGCCTAAAAATTGGAGGACTTTTACATTTTAGTGGACGCCATAATATGTCCAAATTGTAGTAAAATCAAATCTTGGAGATATGATTGTTGACCGGAATTTACAGACTAGCTCACGTACGTTAGTCAGAGAAGGTTTCCGACTAATGCAGCAGACAAATACATTGCAACAAGATCTATTCTAATGAAATTCAAGCAAATTTTTTCCGCAACACGTCAAAGAATTACATTTGATTGTTTTTCGATTTGTTATAATCTGCACTGTATTATAAAGGATATTGAAAAGATGGTTCACATTTAAAGTAATTACAATAAAATTGAAACTTCTCAGGTGATACTGTTTTCACAAAAATCCATTTTATTTATTGTACGGCCCTTGCCACCGATTTTTTTCAGCCTAAGTTTTCGGCGCCTCAAGTTATCTCCGAGAAGCTATTGCGTAACACTTGAAGCTGCTTGCCCTGTATAGAGATTGCGTGAAAAGTATCGGGACCCCTGAATAACTTTTGAACGGGTGCAGTTCAGTTACTACTCAATCGCGATTTATCGCCATTTTTAATTTAATCGAAATTTTTTAAATGTATTCTACGAATGAAAAAAGATATTTATGTTTATCCATATTTCTGATATTAGAATGCAATGTCGAATCTTAAATTTAGCATACACACTCTCCTTCTGATGGCTATATCTTCATAACTAATGACGATAATTGAACAAACAAGAAAACATCGGAAATGTCATGAAATACCCGTCAAAATAGTGTGATATGATTTTTTTTGTATAGTCATTTGACCGTGAATTGCATTGGTTGAATTCTTTGATCTTACTTTTTACCATTGACAGCTAATTATAAAGTAATTGACAAAAACTATGGCTGTATTCGCTTACTCATTGAACATTAACCCATCTATTGTCAAAATGGACCTGTGATGCCATCGTTTAAAGGAATTCCATCTTGACTTATGACGGTACGCAGTGTGGTATAGGATTATCTTTTAAATTATAACTCTGCAAATATTCAAAATTATATTTTATTCTTCGATTGGTTTTTTCGACATAACACGCGCCAACTCAAAACTCGCAATCGGTCGCCGTCAATGGCTTCTTTTCGAAGATCATTAAAAATCGTAATCTACTTTCTCTAGCATCAATATTTCATAAAAACAGTACCGATATGTCACATCTTACTCCTGATTACTTTAAGAATGGTGGAAGGGTACCTCCCATGTACAAATTGTCGTCCCTAAAATATCCCATCACTATCAACATCTGCTATACCTGATCGAGTATATCCCCATGAGCCAAAAAAAATTTTTTTTTTAACAAACGTGCATCAAAATGTTGGTAGAGCATCGCCAGTAGTATATCTCATCCAAATATGAGCTCTTAATATTAATATTCAGAGTTGCTCGTTTTGTTTTTTCCATTTACCATTTAAATAACATGTAGAAAATCGGAAAATTGCAAAATATTTCTGGTAAACGGTTTGATTTATAAACTATCTGGATACAGTTTCTTCTAGTAAATTTCACGATCTATAAAAAAAGTACTTAGATAGAATTTTCCTAACTCTGACCTATTAAGAGATATTTGCATATGGCTAAATGTATGTGGGTGAATATCTCGTAGCATCATTAGTAAATAATCATAAAAGATAATGCTAATAATGAATTCTGCACAAAAAAAAAACCTCGTCGAAATTTGAGAAATGTTCCATTATTAATAATAACAAAATAAAAAGATTAGCTGGCTTAGCTGATGATTAAAAACCTGCTCTAAGGTGCTTATAAAGACGCGTTGTACACCTCGAAAACGCGGGGATGCAAAACTTCTATACCGCTTAAGCAATCAGAGTGAAACTTGAGCAGTTGATGCCTTATTTTGGCAAAAAGTGGAGCGTCTTTTTAGTTTTTCAAAATTTGGAAAAAAAATTTGCAGACTGGTTACCACCCACAGAAATTGGCCAAATTTTCACAGTTGCACGGAATGGATCGAACTATCCGGTATGATGCCACTCGGCGGTGATGAAACACACATTTTGAGCCCAGTTCCATGAGATTTGATTGATGGAGAAATGACGAAATGGCAGCTGATCTGATTTTCGATTACGAAGTACACTGAAATCTCATTTTGGCGACATTTGTTACCGACATTACGCGCATGCCGATAATGTATGCGTGTAGTGTCGGTAAAAAATTACCGACAAATGTCACCAAAATGAGATTTCGGTGTTCTTCGTAATCAAAAACCAGATCAGCTGCCATTTCGTCATTTCACCATCAAATCTCATGGGACTGGGTTCAAAATGTGTGTTTCATCACCGCCGAGTGGCATCATACTGGAGAGTTCGATCCATTCAGTGCAACTGTGAAAATTTGGCCAATTTCTGTGGGTGGTAACCAATCTGTAAAATTTTTTTCCAAATGTTGAAAAATTAAAAATATGTTCCACTTTTTGCCAAAATAAGGCATTCACTGCCTAAGTTTCACTCTGATCGCTCGAGCGGTATAGAAGTTTTGCATCCCCACGTTTTCGAGATGTACAACGCGTCTTTATAAGCACCTTAATGATAGATTTGAGAAAGCCAATGATAAGGCCGTTAAAGGTACTCAATCATATCATTCGTTTGTACTTATTTTTGAAACATTTGTTTTCATCACAAGAAAATTTTTTATTCCAATATATCTAACAACCAGATCAAGTATAAAGCATAAATTTAATATTGGCTGTAATGGCGGTAATTTGAAAAGGAACCATGTATACCTTCGTGCATACCGTCATAAGGCACGAAGATCGAATTCTTTCAAAAAGATCCCATTGTAGGCCCATTTTCAAAATTAATGAGTCAATGTACAATTAGTAAACGTATGCAACCACATTTTTCTAGAATTATCAATTTGATAGTCTCCGGCAAAAAACGTATGCGATTCCTTCTTGTTCGTTCAATTTTCTTCATTACTTTTGAAGATATAGCTAATAAAAGAAGAGGTGTAGACCAAATTTAAAATTGAAAATTATATTCTGAAATCGCCAATATGGATACTACATTGATTTTGTCGAACACGTATCTCTTTGTTTCAACCATAAAATGCATCAGAAAAATTTCAGGTAAATTAAAATTTTTAATGGATATTTTACCTGCAAAATGTTTGTTGTGACATGGAATGACCCAGATATCGGAATGAAATCTGTAGAATATGGATGGGAAAGTAAAATATATTTTTTGGAAGGGTGAACAATTCCGCCCATATTTATGAGAGAATATATGGAGGATGGGGTGATAATCTTCAAGGACAAGGGTGCTCGAGTGTCGGCTTCATTCAAGGTCAAGATAAGCTGAATATGCTCGCTGAATTTCAGTTTGATTTATGTGGTAAATCCAAATGGGCGTCTAACGGAATATAAATTATTTTAGATATAGGTACAGCCCTTCGGCCGTGCTGCTGCTCCTTAGCGAGTCACTGTATTTTGAATTACTTCTTATAATTAAGTGTCATATGCACGGTGTAAGAATAGTAGTTGGGTCGAAAGCGGCATTTTTCCATTGAACGCCTTAAATTCTACTAGGAGCCATTCCGGCCGAGGTACTCGAAAAGGGAGCTTTAGATTTGTATTTCAATCAGCTGGTGTAGTTTTAATGCATTCATTATAAATTATACGTTTAGTTATTCAATTTCAATTTTCGAGGTATACTGTACATTTTTTTTATAACGAAAATTAAAAATACCCAATAAACTGGAAAAGCCATGTTTAAATGTATTTGAAGTCAAGTGTTAAGTACTATACAGTTTGGAAAGCTTCCTTTTCTCTCCGCTTTGTTTGAAGTACCTGTTGCTCAGTTGCATTTGTGGGAAGTTGGAGTTTCAGCGACCTGTCGCCATTTAATCATCAAGATTATTACGAAATAGCCTAATTTTCTGTATCTATCAAGTTCTTTGCGTACTTCACAACTGCTGTCATAAAAAATCTGACGTATTAAGGCATTTGAAGCACATGAGGAAATATTTGTCGCGCTACCGTTCAACAAAAAATTGGATAAACAACAAATAAATGAGCTTCCCATTCCTTCAAACTTCAATGTGTTTTGATGCGTCGAATTTTTTTATGATGAGAGTTTTGACTTGCACGTTAACGTTTCATGAATACAGAAAATGACGTTTTATGAAATAACTTTGATCCAGATAGCAGTAGAAGACTAAGATTGGTTTCCAGCAAGGGCACTTTTCACACACTGAATCAGCTAAGCTCTTTCATTTCGATAGCTGTACAAGTTCAAAAGTCTTTAGGAGTTCAGGTACTTGTAATGCACACTGTATAGAGTATATTTCACTGAATACCTTAATCAAAAAATTGTCGGACGCGTGTAACTTGGAATCTGAAAGTGCCATGAAAAAGTATTTTCCTTCAACTTCTTTACTCATGGGTCATAATTCAAAGAAATTAAACTCGGAAAGGTTTCGTTATAATAAACCATCTAATCTATTTTTTGTATTTATATAGTATATTCTCAGTCTGAAGCCTTTTGAGCGTTATCCGAACTCAAGTAGTTTCAGCGTTATTTGTATATAATATATACAGTAACTAACAAACTGTACATGTTAACTGAAATGTTTGGACTTAAAATTGACAAATACATAGAGGAAGTCGTATGAGCTAACAACGTTTCGAGCTGATCGAGTTCAGGTAGATTGCTTTGTATAGCATTTAAAATCACAGAAACTGCGACAGTATTAAATATACTCAATTAAACATTTTCCAGATCCACCCAAAATTATGTATAAAAATGAAATGATAGAAGATTTTAGAAATTTTTGGAAAAATTCTACATTTTTTCATGTGTGCCCTACTACCTAAAACTAAGGTTTGACTATACTTCTAAGTGTCTAGTGGTTCAAAAAATAAGTTTTCGTCATAGTAGGCGTAAAGTATGCTGGACTAAGCAACATTTACGGGCGTAAAGTGATAAATTGTTAAAATGCTCGATTTAACGCGAATTAAAGGATTTAAACATATTATTATGATTTTTAATTCAAGTGAATAAAAAGTTATCCCGATGCCCATCGCACGATAAAATGACCGCTGGCGTGTCTTTGCAGTTCGTGTCATAACGTCATAGCAGTAGCTTTTAATTAGTTATTGTCACGATTTTAAATAGCTACTATGGAAGTTCAAAGTATAAACAGTGATGATTTTATCACTGCGAAATTACTCGCGGCTGCCAATAAAAATATGAATTATATCCAATAACATTTTCTTTCGTTCAACAATACATATTTTTATTTGATTTATTTTTATTCTCTCATTACCTATTTTTCCATTTTTTGCAGATAACTTTTGTCTAGGTGGGTGGGCTTGCCCCCCCCCCCCCCCCCCCCCTCCTTTCCTACCTTTTGACAGGGGTTTCGCCCCATGCATCCCCTCCCCCGCCCTGACCTCACTATTCCTCCTTTTATTCGTTTGAATTCATTTTCCAACAAATGCTCTTTCCTCCGACCTTGGTTGCATACCCTCCACCTACTGTGACGAAAAATATTGTTCACACCACGGTGTAAAACTTTACACCCTAGGTACAAAAACTACTATTTGAATAGATACACATTTGTATCGTTTGAAAAGTGAAAGGTCTAGATGGCTAAAGTTGTGAAAGGAATCAAATGATATTTCTTCGACGTTCTTAAAAATAGAAAGCTAGATAAACAAACGAACTTTACTTACTACTTGAACAACCAGTTTTTTCGCAATTGGTATGTCAAGATTATTGTGTTCCTAGTCTTTAAGAGCTCAGTCTAATTTGTTAGGTATACGAACAATAAAGACGAGGACAAATTGCTGTACGCAAAAAATTTAACAGATTAATAAAAAGAAACGGATGTAATAAATTTTTTTGAACCCTGACCGAGTAACATTTTGTAGTCGAAAGTCATAGATGTGAAAAAAAATTGTCTCCATTGAATAATTAATTTTTCTCCGTAATTTCAATTGAATTGATTTGGCCGTTTCTTCGGAACTCGGGATATATGTAACCAGAAGTAGAAGAGGTTTCAATAGTTTGGTGACATCTCTCTACCGAACACTTAAGGGGCCTTACCAGTGTGACACTTTCAAAAAATCGAATTTTTTTTTTTTGGCTCATTCGATAGTTTATATCTTCAAGAATATCCTGTGAGAGCGGCAAGGTCGTATCTTGAATAGTTTTTGAATGACAGCGTTCTAAAGAGCGACCGCTCGCAGGTATAAGCCGCTCCACTTGCCTATTTCAAACGCGTTTTTCTCGAAACGACATTTTTCAAAATTGCTGACATCATAACTCAAAGAGAAATTGACCGATCAACTTCAAAATGAAACTGAGTATTTTTGAGTATATTTACTATACAATGACGTACGATCTTTTTGATTGGTTGAAAATTGTCAATTTGGCATTAAAAAAACGACCATTTTCTCACTCTAAAACACGACACTTTTTTCAGAACTACGCCATTCTGTTAATTTTTGATATTTTTCAAAAATCTTAGGTCATTGTATAGGAAATACCTTCAACTTCAACGACCTTTTTGAATTTTTTTGTTTGAGCTACTCATTCGGCCGGAATCATGTCAGCAGTTGGGGAACTTTTTTTTTGGCACCTCCGAAGACAGCAAATAACTCCGTTATTTTTCAATATTTTTATAAAAAAAAAAAAAAAAACTTAAAATATACTTTATTATTTCAAAAAAAATTCAAAACATTCTATCGAGTACTTTCTTTTAAAAAAATTCCTGAAAATCGCCTAATTTTTCATGGGTTACACTGGTAAGGCCCCTTAAATTTTGTCCAATTCAATAGAGATCAGTCGAAGCTTAAAGAATTTCATGGATCATTTTCACCAATCACTCGATTTTCCACCCTACTCCAATCCAAGTCAATAAAGCCGTTTTTTCCGAAATCAGGATACAAAATTTTCTTTGCATACAAGCATATACGCACGTCCACACATATACATGCGTTGGAATGAAACACATGTGTGAGTACTGAAACGTGTTTCGAAGCAGATCGTGACTAAAAATCACGGATTTTTGCATTGAAAGCACTTTTTGTAGCAAGCTCAATCATACTTCACTTATTATCTGAACAAATCTCACGTTGCGAACGTTGGGCCAATAATTATCATGTTCACCGCTGATAAAAAGAAACGAAGATGCCACAGATTGACCTTATTTTGTGCATAAAAATCTGGAAATATTCAACTTTTCAAACCCAATATCGGTGAAAAGTGTAACAATAAGCAATAATATACTCAAATTCTTCAGAGTTCTGACGAAAATCATTTTATTAGTATTTCTAAGCAAGCGTTCACGTATCCCCTTGACCTACATTTTAATTGAATTTTCATACGCTATGAACTAATTTTAATAATAATTGAATAGCCGTTAAAGTTTTAAAGAATACAAACACTTATCTCTCCTTATCGTTTCACACAGGTGCGTCCGACGAGTCTGAGCAATGTACTCAGTACAAATGCTTATATAATGATATTTGAAATGGAGTCACAGTTCCAAACGAAGCTGCAAAATCAACAGCCAGCAAAATTGAATGGATTAGTGCCAACGAAAAATTTGTCCCCACTGTCTAACGGTTGTGCAAGCAAAACAGTCAGTTTGAAGCCATCGACCTCTTGTATAATTCCTCTCAATGGAATAATAAACTCATCTGCAAACCGTCAGGAATCAAAGGATCGAGTGATTGGACCACAATTGCCTCCACAAAAAATTATTGGTCCGCAGCTTCCACCACAGAAGAGCGCCAACTTCATTGGCCCTCAGCTTCCCCAAAAGCTGCTAGATAAATCTCATCCTAGGCTAGTCATGCACCTCAAGAATGGCAAAGTTTCAAACGACAATAGTTTAGTACCATATGACGGATCAAGCGAAGAAGACGAAACCGGTACAAACGGTATCAAAAATCCAACACTTCCAAACAGCAACCTTGTTTCGAAATTGGCAACCTCGACGAAAAATTCGACAAATGTTTCATACAAGACGGGATCTTTATTCAAAGAGAATTCCCCTAAGTTTGTGGCAAAGTCGAAAGATGTACAGAAAACTGTTGAAGGAAGTGAAAACGCAATTATAAATACAAATTCAAAGTCAGCCAGCCAAAATATAACATTGCAAGGTAACAAGTATCAGATTATTACGACAAACAATGGAGTTCAAAATTCGTTCAAATCCCAAATTGTCAAAGGAGAGGTGAATGTTAAACCAGAGATAAATGGAAAAGAGAAGTTACACAATTCTGCAAGAATTAGGACTGATCAAGAGGAACGAGTGCCTACAAAAGCTGGTGCAAGCAGTATTAAGGGTTGGCAGATATCTAAGGATACACCTTCTCCCACAGCGGCTACTACACCCAATGGCTGGTCTGTTACTGACAACAAGTGAGTACACATTGCTTATAACTTGACTGATATTTTTTAAACCAGGCTAAACTGTTACACAACTCTCACGAATCTCTGTGTTTTATCTGATTGATTCAAAGGTCCACAATTTCAATGTTTCGAACTTTTCCTGCATTTACTTTGATTTTCTTTATCTTCAGAAACACTTTAGAAAGCAGTCAGGTGACATTTACAAATCTGCGTATATTAACAATGCAAAGAATCAACCAATCCAATTAAATTGACAGTTGCAGTTAAAAAAACATTTTTGGCAGACTAGAGATCTAGGATGAAAAAAGCCGTTTATGATCCATCAAACCTGTAATTTCACTCATTTGAAAATCCATAAAATGATCTGATTTTTTATACAGTTGGAAACAACAGAAATTTAATAATATAATAACATTATTGTAAAGCATCATTGGAAGAAAATTTACACTATTTTGCAACCTTAAAACGAATTTCAAGCAATTCACTTTGCAAAATATGAGTATATTTAGCTTTATGATTGATACATAAGTTTGAAATGATGAAATAACGACAGTATGTCTACTAGTTTGGAAAACCCTTAAATTCCTGGAGTTACTATTGAATTTTTTTTCACTTTAGAAATCCTAAAACCCAGGGAATTTTCGATATCACCACCAAGATTTGAAAAATTGTTCATATTTTTATTTGAGTAAAATAAATATGTTCCGTTGAAATTCCGTTTTCTTTTTTCCACTTTGTCGATTTTTTATGATTACATAAGCATCGAAAGATGGCATAGAAACATCTGAAAATCAGTGTTCGTATTCTTGAAAAATGTATCACAACACCTTAAAAGCTTAATACAATTTTGAGTAACGCCTGACAAAGTCTGACGACTCGATATGGAAGACCCTTATACAGTGTTTACAGTTTACCGGGTATTGTATACAATAGGGATAGCTGACTGGTCGATGGCTATTAGGTGGCTATTAGGCCAGTCTATAGTGACAAGGAAAAGAAAAATAGATGACTCTGTTAGAAAATATTTCATTTAATTCTATAGTAAAGAGTTGAGATTTGTAGATCGCACAGACTCTAGACAGTAGACAGTAGACAGTAGATCTCAAGTCTGATCTCGTTGGCCATCCTAGACTATACAGTGTAAGTAAAGTCAAAAACCATTGCAGAATGAATCACGTATCGCCTTATGAATTGTAGAAAAATTATGTGTATATACGCTGGTGCCAAAATTTTGATTTGGCTACAATTTTTTTCAAAGCTGTACGTATACTGTGAGATACGGAAATTTTGCAGTCTCTGTTTGTGGCAATGTTGTAGACATTTATTTATTGATTGACTTATTTACTTTATTTATACGGGCGTATACCTTTTAAAAAAATTCACAGAAACATTTACAGACAATTTACAGACGTATCCAAAAATGGAATTCATAGTTGGGTTCAGCTTTTTTTTCCAGCGTGCTTCTCGTACATAATAAGGTCTAAAAGTCTAAGAATTTGAGGATTTCCATACGACAGTCAACATAATAACATATTGCATTTAACCACCTGATCGTTTACCAATAATTAGATATTGAGAATCTAGTACAATCAATTTTTTGAAGTAGTCGTTTGTACATGTATTACATAAGAAATGTTTTGCCAAGAAGTACGCACTAGTGTGTAACAAAAATTTTGCTGAATATTGTTTCGTTTATGAGCTGTTCGTGTTTCCAGAACATCCGAGTGCCTAATTTTATGAAACTTGGAAAAACTGGGAATTCAGTTTGCTCTTTTTGGTCGACAGAGAATTTTCAATTTTTGTTATCTGTGTTATTTGAATTCGTTCAGAATCATTTCACTGGGTGCTGGAAGTTATCTAAACTATTCATCTTGTTCTGAACTTTGGGTGGGATGTTATGGCCCTTTTCCTAAATTGAAACCAAGAAAAATCTCAAGACCTGGAATAGTCACAGAGTTTCTATCTCATTCATGGATATATTTGATAATTTTCCGATGCTGAATCTGTCAATATAAAAAAATTGCCTCTTTCAGGGAAGATGCCACTAGATCAGCGAACCACCATACAGCACCACCAAGTGCAGCTGCGCTCCGAAACTTTGGCGGCACGAATCGTTCAGACACAGTATCACATCTGCTGAAAATGTCCCACCGAGGTTATGGCAGTTCTTCTGGTCAGTATACAAAAAAAAAGGCATCCCTCCCGAGTTCTCTGCCTATCCTTTGCACATTGAATTCGCACCTCAATAGACAAGTCCCCTGTAATCAGTCAAGAAGAAGACAAAATGTACCATTCTTACAAAAAAGAGGAAACATTCATGGCTCAAAACCAAATAAAATCCTTGAATTTGAGTATTCTGAAGTAAAGACGCCATGTGGACTGGATTCAAATCTGAACAAGATTCCTGTAAAAGCCAAACTTAAGCCGAAGTCTATCAGCATTGTATCAGCTGGTGCTACAAAATCTTCAACTTCTAACGATCAGAGAAAACTTTTGACTGGGGTTGGAAGATTTCATGTCAAGTCCAAATTACGTTTACCTCAATTAACACATGTTGGGGAAAAGTGTTGATCACTGTCTATGTACCGTGAGTTTTCTATGATTTGAGAGATCTCACGTTCTGTAGCTAGTCCAACACGAGTGTAAACGACATGCATAAGGCTTGGTTTGGAGTGGATTCGCTGCAGTAGGAGTGCCACGGTAGCTCATATTCGCGTATCCATCTATGTTGGGCCTACTGTAGGATGTTGAGTATCCAAAGTCAGCAAAAACTCACGGTACATATTACGAGTGTACTGTGTATAGTAGATACAGATAAAAAAAAACATAGAATATCAGAGTATTTGATGAAGGTGAAAAAAAAAAAAAAATGAAAATTACAACCATGCCATGTTTTAAAATCATCTGATTTATAACAAATGAATGATTTATATTATATTTATATACATTGTGATTCTGTATCTGGAAGCCAGAAGCCCCAAGTAAGGATATTTTCTCAATATAATATTGACTCTTTTGAAGTCAATTCTATTGTAAGTTCTAGTATGTCGACCTTTTTTGAAAATATAGTGTGTAGAGACTTTTGCCTGCTATTCATTAATCGTGTAAAAACAGCAGATATTATTTTTGACGTTTTTCAAAACTCTAGTTCCGGTATCATGTACTTTCTGTCCTATAGCATTTTGAGTCACCTGGCCCACCATACCGGAATCGTATATTGTGTCACAAGTGCAGAAAGTGGGCATTCTTCGACAAGTTTGAAACTTGCAGCATATACCAAAGGCAAGTCTCGTATTGGCGCAAATACGAATGCGAGATTGGTGGCACGAGCAAAAGGCAAGTGCTGCAATCGCAGAAGTACTAGCGGCATGAGCCAAGGCAAGCGCTGTAATCACACAAGTTAGATCTCGCCTATTCGCATGTGTCACACACTATATTTTTGCGAAACCTGCGCGGAGAATTCGATTTGCAAAACACCGAAAGTGCCACTAACAGCACGTGAAATTGGGTTTAGACAATCTAAGCACAACGACACAGTGCGTATTGATTTAATAAATGTGCACAATTGAAATTCTATATTTACACACTAGGGTTTTATTCGGCGCATATGCACTTACAGACAACCCAATTATTATACGTGCTGTGTGTAAGCATAAGTTACTCAACCTTGATTTTGAGTACTGTCAACGGCGACTTCGGTGCTTCTCAGATCAAACTTTCTTCTACGGGTGGTGCAGAAAGTAGGATATATCACACGTGCAGATGGTTGATATCTGGCTCGTGCAATTGCAGCACTCATACTCGTGTGAATGTAGCACTAGCTTTGGGCACATGTTGCAAAATTCATACTTGACGAAAATTGCCCACTTTCCGCATGTAAAACAATATACTATTCCACTATTTCATTTTCAAATAATCAATAGTTGAATTTTGAGATAAACTTTGTACATAATAAAAGCATGACTATCATATTATAGAATCCCAAGAATGTTTGCTTTCATGTCATATTTACGACAAATAATTTTTAAGCCAAAAGTTTTTGGAAGTTTTACTTCATTAAAAATACCTCAAGTTTTGAAATGATAAGCAATTCATTTTGGTAGAAATATTCATCTGAAAAGTGTTATTGCTGTTTCTGAAAATGATTCAAAAGTATTATGGACGGACCCGGTGGCTTTCGGATACAGATATTTACCAGCCAACCACTGGCTTCATTAATGTCTATAAAATTTCTTCCACCAATTTGTATTTCCGAAATACATTTGTATTGATATTTCTGAGTTCTGTGGTGTTCAATTATTGATCAGTCATGGTATGCATAATAATTCAAGGGCATGAGTCACCCTCCTCCCTTCACATTAGAGTTACATCATGAATTGTATCATGCCATCGAATCGCATCATGTTTCAATCGCCAAACACAATAGCGTTCATTATTAGACAGCTCAAGCACGTCATACATTTGAAAAAGAAAATAGTAATGGCGTTAGAAAACAAGGTTTGAAATTGACTTTTATTTCCGAGTTTTATTCCCATTTTTTTCATTGTATGACGGGTGTTGGTACGTTTGAAAGACAAATTTATTTAGTTAGAATAGTCGGAACAAAATTAGTTGAAATACGAATAGCAAAACTAGATTTCATGCCATTCTAAGAAACAGATCAAACATCCTAGTTTTATAACAGATATTACCAACAGTTTTCCGTGTCTTACGGAACACTAATCACGCTGAATAGAATAATTATTGGTCTCCAAACTACGAAACGTTTAGCGTGGAACAGTTAATAGTCATGTTATGTTAGTTATGACACTCTTAAGATAGTCAGGATAGTTGTCTACATGACCCACCGCCTTCCCAATCTGAGCTTGATCCTCGTTGATCCATGTCTGCAGTGAACAGCTCCACATAAATGTAAAAATGTAAGCCGGATCTAACTGTCCAAAAAAAGAAAAACACAAATGTGTGTCTCTGAAAGAACTTAGAGATTCTTTACGAAGAAAAGCTTATAATTAAAATTTTGAATCATAGAATAATATTTTCGAAATTTAATATCTAATCAATTGATATTCTTATTTTTTCTGAAAGACTTGTCACTAAAAATAAAAATGTCCACAGTGTCAAATTGGAACGGAGGACGAGCGCACCTCGAAAGAGAGATTGGCACGGAACGTCGAGAAGAGCGTAAGCGTCATCTGGACTCTGAGGAAGAGGAAATCGACCGAGGTCGCATGAAAAAAGTAAAAGGTCATAGAGAGTATAAGGATAGAGCGAATCCTGACTATAATCCATTCCAGGAATACCAAATGAGCAAAAGTTGGAGTCGATCTAGCGGTTATCACAGGAGAGCTTATTACAATGTGTCTAGTAATAGACCCAGACACGGGAGCAACTACCGACCTCCACATTACAAATATCACAATCATTCGCGCGATCATTGGCAGCGTAGATAAAAAGCATGTGAAAAATATGCATAATAGTGCGTCGCTACTCTTTCCTTAGTTCTCAGGCATTGTATAAAACGTAATTAATCCGTAAATCGTGGAGTGATCTTTGACAAAACATTGATTTAGCACGGTACAAAGATTTTACAGTGAAATGTTATTCAGTTGTATACGGGTTAAGTGAGTGAATCAGAGCTTAGGCTGACACTCGGTGTTTATGAGTCATTGCTTACGGTTCCCAGATTCTATAGACCATCAAGTTGAACTGAATCAGGTAGTAATCATTTTTAAATGAAGGGATATGAACAAAACAGTCAAATGGTTTTATAACTATGCACTGCCAGAATTCTTTAGTTTATTAGATGTTTTTCAATGCGTTGTACGATAGAAATTGACTGGATGTTATTCTCTTCAGTATTTTATTTCATGTGTCTTACCATTTCACATAAATTATTCTATTATATAATAATATTTCAAGGAAACCTGTAACTGTACTTAAAGTCCAGTAATTTCATGGTGAAACTTTGAAATGTGCAGAAGCATTTTTCTTGAAATATTAAATAGGGAGCATGTGAGTGTAAGTGGATAATATTGTATGATATGGACTCTGGGTAAATAAGAACACATATATGTTTTGTTTCAATAAAATAACGTGCAGCATGTTGGATGAATTTTCCAAGTGGTATGATGTGTAATAGAATGAATAAATAAACGGGTTTTAATGACAAGAGAATAAGCGTGAGGGATCTGCAATAGCGCGATAGTAAATGTGAACAGGAAGCAGAAGGTCCTAGGCTAAAATCGATTTTTCCTCATGATAGCCCTTGGTCAACTTAATATGAATTTTAGTGTATCCGACAGTTTTAAAAATCTGTTCAAGAGTGTAGATATTTCCGATAAGTCTTGAAATATCAATGTTTTCTTTTTTTTCATTGGATCACGTTATTTACTTTGTTATTATTTAGGATAATTGGAAAAATATTGCGAAACAATAATAGTATTTGCAAACACATTGAATAATTAAAATTGATAAAGCCTTGTGAAATGTAATCCAAATGAAAAAATACTTGTTAGTTAATTCTCACATTGCTTTCTTGATCTATATAAATTAAAATAAATTGTGTAATTATTCATTTAAATTAGAGATAGTGAAAGTAACTTATATGCAATATTTTTACCATATTACACCGTTTTTAAAAAACTGTGAATCCGAGAATGTTACTCAGATAACTAAAGCCGCTCAGGAAACAAATAGCCATTGGTATAGTTATTATCATTAATAATATTATGATATTGTGAAAGATCACTGTCGAAATAAGTTTACTAAATCAAGTGAATGGCATATCATTGATTTCTTTTTATACTTTTTGAATAACTACAAGTATTTTGGTTTCCTACCCCTTCCCCACTGTTTTTATGAAGAATCACGCCTTTTTCTCAGCTTGAGCACTGCGAGACTTGATTTCAGTTTATTATATGTATAGTTACAGTAAACACCATTGATAGCAAAATGTAAATATAAGTATGCAAGCATTCTTATGAGATTTATTCACGCTTGAACAAGCAGTTTTTTTCCATTCCTCTATGTTTGAATTGTGATAAATTCACCCTGAATATTTTAATTCGTATTGTACATATTTAATAAAGGTGTATAATATTTTGTACAAAAGAATTGAATAGGAATATAGAGAGACAGGATCGTGTATTGCAGATTAGATCGGATTGAAATTGTATTACAATTCAAACTTAAAAAAATTGACAAAAACCAAACCCGTTGACCCATTTACAAATCAATTGAACGACAAATTCGGATTGATTTTCACATCATCTGATAACTTCTTGTTTTTTTTTTATTATTTTTTTGAGCTTACAAATTAATCTGTTTTGGTATTTTAATTGTTTTACTTTGCTTTGTTTAACGGTTTGTATAATTCCTGTTGGCATATGTCCGAGTGTGACATTTTAGATTCCAACTGTGAAAATTCATTAAACATACGAAATAATCTTCCAGTTTGGACATCCGGCTCAGCCCATGTTATAGACACAGTGAAAGTTAGAAATGAATTTTACCGAAATTACAGTTTTTTTTTTTCGTACATCAACAAGCAAAATACTTTATCAACTTTTGCTGTGGCATTGGATAATTTATAAAGTATACTATAGATTTTGGTAGAGATATTTAACGGAATCAGACGGAAATTGTCAGTTTTTACTCTGTAATTACATGCTAATAATTACAATTTTTCGAACTACTCTCAATTTGATGTTGAATAAAGTAAATTAGATATAGCTGTATTGTATAGTATGTAGAACAGCTTTTTGCTAACAGCTATCACTAGGGAGAAGGACATTGGATTTTATTTCTTTGTTGACAAGTGATTCCACAAAATTTTATTGTGAATAATTAAAATACAGGTTAAAGAGGATTGTTGCATTGTCCTTTATGACTATTATTTTCTGAAAATTCATAGACAGTCTTGTATTACCATGTTAAAATTGCGGGTGATTTGGTCAACTTCATAATGTTGCAACACCATTTCCCAAATTAGGGAAAAGAAAGAAATAATATAAAAACATTCTAACAAATGATTGAAATTGAAGTATCAACTAAGCTATAAAACGTACATACAGAAGTTTACAATATGCTGTTTGTTGCTAGTCCTCAACCCGACTGACAATCAGATTAAAGTCAGTGAGTTGGTTGACTAGGGAACGATGAAACGGAGAATAAAAAATTCTCTAGTAAAGCAGATGAAATGCGTACATATATATGCGGAAATTCATAAATAATTATTGGCCATCGACTAGGGGCTGTAGTTTCGATTTTTTTGCAATTTTTATATCTTAAAGTATGTGCTGTTAAAATATAAAAATCCTGCAAGTTTCAAATCTCTAGCTCTAGGTGATAAATTATTTAACTTTGATAAAACCGATTTTCATATTCGAGATTTTATTGTTTCCTCATCACAAAAAAAAACCGTATGATCCAAGGAGTTTTTCGATATCGAAAGTCTGATGTATCCCATTATGGAATCTGTTTCTGGGTAATTTCTTTGTAGCGTAAAAAAAGTTTTTTTGTGACGACAAAAAATTTGTTTTCTGATGTTTCCCAACTTCTGCCTCAAACTTGAAATTTTCGTCTGAAAACTGTCATGAAAAACTCGTATTGGTGGAATATGCTGGAAATGGAATCATAGCAAGAGCTATAATTCATTTTGTAGTGCGTAACATCTTTTTGGTTTCAGTGAAACATTTTTACTGCATTCATATTTCTAGCAGAATATTTATATCTTATCTACATTTCTATCAATATATTTCACTATAAAATCAAAGCTGTGCGATTAATCGATTCATTGAAAAAACAATGAGTTGAAGTCATCGATTAATCGCACAGCCCTAATTTTTAGTGGGATATATTGCTACTAATGTAAATATGACGAAGATATTGTGTTATAAATGCAAGAACGGTGCAAATGTTTTGACGGAACCAAAAACTTTTACGCCTTCTAAAATACATTATAATTCTGTGTTTTTCATGTGCAAAACTGGAAATTTTCATATAAAAATGTCGAAGTTGAGGAAACAAAAATTGGGGAACATTTGCGAAAAAACATGTTTTTTACGCTTCCTAAAGATCTAGAAAGACCTAGTGTAGATTTCATAATTAAGAAAATCAGAATTATCTGCATGGAAAACAACTTTGGTATATAATTTTTTCTGCAATAAGGACGATAAAAATATCAGCATGTTTCTCTAGAACCGTAAGAGCTATCGATGTGTAACCTTCGGGATTTTTACATTTCAGCTCATACTAAAAGATGTAAAAATTTTACAAAAATGGTCGTTGCCGATAATTAGTGGACATGCCCATAACTTTGCCCCCCATGCCGAATAACCCAGCTTTCAATCCTAACTGTTTGGCATTTTTTTTTTCATTGGAATAGTAGTTCAGAGGTCTGCTCCGAAAAAAAATAGAATAGGTAGAAAAAATCCTTATGACCAACTTCGGTTGCTGGGTTCTTACCATTAAACTTGGCATTTTTCATTTGAGAGGCGATTAGGATCCAGCAAGACAAGGCCCATTTCAAAGTATTTCAGTAAGCAATTACAACAAAAGTCTGGCCACAAAGCCTCTGCTAGGATATTATATAATCGACGATCACGAATTCGATTTAGGCGCCCAATCAATCTTTTATTCATTTTCTTAAGGTACAATGTTTCCCCCAAATAATTTGCTTTAGTTCTTTTACGTTGCTAATTGAATAAACATTAATTTAACACTATTTGAAAATTTATACATACAGTCGGGACTGATGGCAGAAAAATTATGAAGGATATTTCTTTTATATCTTATAAGTGATGGCTTCTTTCGTTTTATGGCTTGTACTTTTCGTTAGGAAAATGTAGTGCATTTTATTGCATACTTTTGGATGGCTGGTAAATCTTGAAGGCTCCAGTAATATGCTCTTTGGAAATTCTTATTAAAGTAATCAGATGCTATTTACAATAGTTTTGTTATATGGTTAATTTATGATTTTTCTCAAAAATTTTCTTTTATAAGTTAAAATGACTTCAAGAATAAAACCCAGCTGTAAGAAAAATATCAATTAATAATTTCAGATTGTTCCATTGATGCCAGTTGATTGCATTTATTAGTATTATGTACTAATAATAGCTGTTATTTTTGTTGAATCGGATCTCAACTGTTGACCATCCACTCCAAAGATAATTTTTTATTGCTTCTAAAATTATGGGGTGATGTTATTGTGCATGTTGGGTGCGAGTGCATCAAATTGACACCTTCGGCTGAAGGTTTCAATTTTTGAAAAATGTTTTATATTGAGATATCAAATAGTACATTATGTAACAAGGGAATAAAGTCTGAGATTGTTCCCGTAGGTGGGTTTAAGGAATCACCCAAGGAAATAGTCGATCTTCATTCCGGTGTTACAGACCCCATTGTAGATTTCAAAATAAGGAATCAATACATCTCTCGCAATATTGGCTGCAAAATTGAGAACGTAAATTAACACGAAAAAATTCATTCCTAAAAATGCAAAATATTTCTCTCTCTCTCTCTCTCTCTCTCTCTCTCTCTCTCTCTCTCTCTCTCTCGCTCTCAGACGTTTGTGTTCGCTCTGCCATTGAAGATTGTACGCCTATCTTCAATGTCTATCTTCTTTGGCTCTGCTGAATAACACGCTGCAAAACAATCACTAAGGCCGCACTGAAACATCATATTACAATAAATTGAATAGCTTGCGCTTGCCCCTACTTCCTGTTGTACTCGCATTCACGAAATCAGTCCCACCAAATGCCGCATACCGAGAGCTAAGATGTTACATATCAATTTGTAACATATTCCATCATATTTGCCGCAAATGCGGGAGAAGTCTACTTTTTTTCCCTCGAATGTTGTGAGGGAAAAGTATACCACTTTCGTCTCACCTTTCAGATAGAAAAGGCATCATTATGGTAGAGTCGAGAATAAACGTATCTTTTGGAAGAAAGTTGAAGCAAGAGCGTATATAAATCGTTCGATAGTTGTCGTTAGCATTGGAATACCAAGTTACTAATCCTCAAACTCGGGCCAGGCGTTTGTCGGAACAATTTTTAGTCACGTAAGCTATGTGTTGTAGAGTACAGGAATTTTTCAGTGTAACCATTGATATTAGTGCAAGACCCCGACTAAAATTAACCTACACTCAGCTGTTTTCCTAATGAAAGGTATTTTCTATTAAAGTTAATATATAAACAAACAAATCGTGGATGAGTTGCTAATTGATATCAAGTCCAAACTACCCTCAATTATAAATAATTAAACTTTTTTTTATCCCCGCCCATTTGTTTTCACCACGAATTCAACACTAATCGAGAGTAGAGTAGAAGAAAAAAGAAAAAGTTAGGTTGACGATCTTCAACTGGTTCCTGTTACCGGATTAACAGGTATGAACAGGTAAGTTGATATTATTAAATTACACTACAGTAGAACCCCGATTAATCGGGCTACTTAGGACTGGAGAATTCACGGATAAGTGAAATCACGGTTAATCCGAGTTACAATTCTTCTGTATCAGGCATGTTTCATGTTAATTTTAGGTGAGGATTCTGAGTGAATTTTCAAGGTGTCTATTTTGATTGGTCGTTGCAGTGGTTTCATTCGTGGTGCAGTGCAGAAGTTTAGAGATTGAATCCAACTTGCGTAATTGATTTGATGACACTCTCGGTGATTACTTTTCAGTTTTATTCATAAGGTTTATATAATTCGGTATAGGGTCCGTAATACAGGGTGATTCAGTACCCGGGGACCACCGGGCACTAACGGATTCCTTGTGAAAAATAAAACTAAAATTTCTCTTGAAAATTCTTTTTTTAAGCAACGGTTTTCGAGTTAGAGCCGATTGAAGTTCACCAATTAGGGTGCAGATGGGAGACCGCCACAGAGCCGGGCGCGCGAGCCTAGCGCGAGGCTAGCGTAGTGGAGCCGGGCGGACGCGGCGTGTGGTGGAGCGCCTGGCCTCGCACAGCGACAAAACGACGATCGGATGGATCGACCGTCTTTGACTGACAATGTGCTATTCGGCCGATGAAATTGAAATAGCGTTAATTTTTTTTTGTAACACCTGCATGTAAAGTGTCATTTTCGAGGGTCGTGCAGCGTGCGTGGAGTGCCTTATTCCTGAATAATAGAGTTGGCGCGTGCGCGCATTCGATATGCTCTATTTCTCGGTGCGGAAAGATTCGTAGCGCATGCGCACATTCGATATGCTCTATTTCCCGGTGCAGCGTATTCTTGTCACCGACAACACGGTCAACGGCAGCCTCGCGCGGCGCTCTATACATTACCGGCATGCGCGTAATATCGGTAACAAATGTCGCCAAAATGAGATTTCGGTGTTCTTCGTAATCGAAAACCAGATTAGCTGCCATTTCGTCAATTCACCATCAAATCTCATGGGACTGGGCTCAAAATGTGTGTTTCATCACCGCCGAGTGGCATCATACCGGATAGTTCGATCAATTCAGTGTAACTGTGAAAATTTGGCCAATTTCTGTGGGTGGTAACTAATCTGTAAATTTTTGTCCAAATTTTAAAAAAGTAAAAAGACGCTCCACTTTTTGCCAAAATAAGGCATTAACTGCCTAAGTTTCACTCTGATCGCTTGAGCGGTATAGGAGTTTTGCATCCCCACGTTTTCGAGGTGTACAATGGGTCTTTATATGCACCTTAATATCGAACTCCAAATACCAAGGTCGCGTTGCTGCGGTGAGTTGCACGTTCTCAACGGGATTAGGCTTGTCAGATGATATTTAGATCTTAGGTAGTCATAATTTTCAGGATATGGTTGCATACATGTTTCGGGTAGTTTCCTTTTGTGGTAGTATTTTATAGTCGAGATAGATCGGCTCATACGTAGTCACTCTCACGGTAAGTCCGTGCGCGCGCGTAAAAGCATCATAGGCACCTACGCCAGTATGTTGCACCGACACACATATACATGAAGCTCATACCCATACATACACTAATTCAAATCCTAAAAGATGAATACCACCCTAGTTTTAAGTTTTAGAATAAGGAGAAGAGAATGTGGTATGGGGGTAAGAGTTGGGGGAACAGTCCGAAGTCCAACTTTGCACCCGGCGCCAATAAGTCCTATAGCATAACATGCCGACCTAGTTATAATACTTAGAATAAGGGGAAGAAATACGTTGTGTGGGACAATGCTTGAGGAGAAGGATTCACATCCCTATGGCTATCGATCTGAATAAATACGAGTACCCAGCGTTCATTCGCTCTCTTGGTTTTTATCTCCAGTAGCTACAATTACTCAGTAGATCCTCGCGGTAAAATCCTCTAGCATTTGCATTCCAACGACGAATCTCTGCCCGATTCATTATCCAATTTTATATTATTAAAATTTGTTCATTCTTATTCTGTGTGTTCAATCAAAATGTATTCTACTTTAAACCAATTCCAAATCTAAATTCTGTGTTCATTTAAAACAAGTTCCTTCATCACACCTATTCAACAGTTCCGGAAGAAGCCATCTCATAAAAGGTAAGGTAAATTTTATTCTAATAATTTATAACAATTTCCAACTCTCCGTTAATATCCAATCACGCGAATTCGATCAAGTTGTCCATTTCACTTCAGTGATTAATCGATATTGGCGACCCACAACTACTGATGTGAAGTCTAGCTAAACATCCGCGAGAATCTCTAGTGGCAGTTTTGGGGAATTTTCGTGGAGTGCCGCTCCGACGTCACACTGCTGTCACACTGCTGTGACGTCGGAGCGGCACTCCACGAAAATTCCCCAAAACTGCCACTAGAGATTCTCGCGGATGTTTAGCTAGACTTCACATCAGTAGTTGTGGGTCGCCAATATCGATTAATCACTGAAGTGAAATGGACAACTTGATCGAATTCGCGTAATTGGATATTAACGGAGAGTTGGAAATTGTTATAAATTATTAGAATAACATTTACCTTACCTTTTATGAGACGGCTTCTTCCGGAACTGTTGAATAGGTGTGATGAAGGAACTTGTTTTAAATGAGCACAGAATTTAGATTTGGAATTGGTTTAAAATAGAATATATTTTGATTAGACACACAGAATAAGAATGGACAAATTTTAATAATATAAAATTGGATAATGAATCGGGCAGAGATTCGTTGTCGAAATGCAAATGCTAGAGGATTTTACCGCGAGGATCTACTGAGTAATTGTAGCTACTGGAGATAAAAACCAAGAGAGCGAATGATCGCTGGGTGCTCGTATTTATTCAGAGCGGTAACGATAGGGGTGTGAAATCCTCTCCTCGAGCATTGCCCCACACAACGCATTTCTTCCCCTTATTCTAAGAATTAAAACTAGGCTGATATGCTATGCTATGGGATTTATTGGTGTTGGGTGCAAAGTTGGACTTTGGACTGTGCCCCCAACTCTTTGCTCCAAACCCCCTCTCTAAGATTGAGAACTAGAGTGGTATTCGTTTTTTTAGTATTTGAATTAGTGTATGTTATGGGTATGAGTTTCATGTATATGTGTGTTGGTGCAACGCGCTAGTGTATTCGTCGATAGGCGCGCGGTCCCTTGGTAGTTGTACTGAAGGAGTAGGGGGTCTAACACAACTTTATGAGGTGGCCTTCGGGCGCGTAACGCGCGTATGCTCGAGATCGCCGCTTCCTAGGGTTGAATCCGTGTGAGCTTTACCTACATCATTATATTGGTTTTGATTTTATACAATGTCGGCGTTCTCGAGCGTACGGGGCGTTATATTACAAGCGTACTTTTATTTCTAGAATGTTCTAGTATGCTAGGGAATATAATGAAGGGTTATATAGAAGATAATTGATTAATTTGCTTGCTTAATGTTTAGCTGCGATACAAGAGCGTTCTCTAATATAATATTTGATATATTTTATAGAAGATAATTAATCCTGGAACAATATTATACTTCGTCTCCAAAAATAATGTGGATGTTTTGATTTTGATGATTTAATAATAGTCTATTCATTATTATTTTCCTGAGTTACCTTTTGATTGCCTCGCCCTACAGAATCATCCCGTGAGTTAGTTTACCTTCGGTGATTTTGTTATTATGTTACTGATACACTCTCCAGGTGGCGTTCTGTACGGTTCTGCAATAGAGGTCTACGTTACCTCCAAAGTTTGGGCGCGTTGCCTACAATACGGCGTTTTGGAAGGGAATGTTGAATAATTTGTATTTACGTGTTTGGAGGTATCGCAGTCCCTGGCCTTTACAGGTTATTTCTCTAATGTTATTAATTTTACATTATATTGATTATATATCTTCATGTTATAGTCTTATCTATCTCGTGGGCTGTAGGCTGTAGCGTAGGTTGCCTATAATGTGGCTCTAAACTCCGTGTTTGCAACTAGGTATTGTATAATATTTCGATATAATGGTGTTAGTAAATTGTGATAATAAAATGATAATATCATAGTCTCCTGTAATGTGAGGATCTTGTAATATGGTTTCTGGACTCTTGATTAATGATAATGGTTGTTATGCCTCATCTAGGGGCTTTCAGATGGTTAAGCAGTTTCCTTGAATGACTTTCTTACAGAGTTCTCACATTTAGAGTTTTGGTTAGTTGGTAACTAATGTTAGGGAATAATCATAAACAATAAAACATACGGACGTTCCGGTCGGATGTTACAGCAGCGTCACATTCGGGTGCATTCCGAAACTAGCTGGCAGCACTGAAAACTCCCTAGGACAGAGACAAAGCTAGGCACAAACTCCGTAGCGCAAAAGAGATAAGGAGTTTGCTTATAACACCGGCAGTTGATTTCGGAGCATCCTGCGTAATAAAATTTGATGTCCCACTTTTGGATCTATCTGAGGTTGTCCATACGTCGTCACAGCGTATCTAGAGTACTGTAGTGCAACCAGTGAGAAACGATATTATATAATCGGTGGCCGTGCATATGTCAAATCCAAGTTTATTTGAGGAAATCTTTACTTTCTACGGTCTTGTGTGATGTGTAACGAGAAAATAATGTACACGAATCCTAGATTTATTAGGATTCCCTGGATGGGCTATATTGTGTTCATAATATTACTGTTATTTCACAAGTTACATTTTGTGTCACCTGAAGATGACAACCCTAACCTCAAAGATGTAAATGCGCTGAATACTACTGATGATATATTCTCTTCTTCAGTCATTCTCAAGCCCGAAGATGACAGTATTCTGCCAAATCTAAAGGTTCCCAAATTTCATGCTTCAATCAATCAGACAGACAATTCGCATAATCAGGATATCGAACTTGGTTTAGCCAGCAATCATGCCAGCGCAGCAACGGAGCTGCCAATAACTGGTACAAAGCCAGTACGGATAAACACTGCCTCTGAAACCGCTAAAACCTTAGAAAATCGTTCAGGAATTCTCACCACAGATAATTCAATTATATCGACTGTGCTACATGATAAAAATTCAGCAAACATGACTTTGGACCTCACGACAATTGCTCAAAGTTCAGAAACAGCAAATATGACTAATACTAGTACAACAACTGTCGCATCAGTTGAACCAGTTTTGCCAGATAGAGGCTCTGCAGAAGAGGAACACAATAGTTCGATGTCCATATTTTTTGTACTCTGCGTCTTAGCGCTTGGAATCTTACTCATCCATTTAATGCTTCAGACTAACTTCCGGTACTTACCAGAATCTGTGGTTATAGTGTTTCTCGGTGGTGCAATTGGAATGATAATCAATCTGATGTCAAATCAAAATATAGCTAATTGGCACAAAGAGGAAGCGTTCTCTCCTACTGCATTTTTTCTTGTGCTTTTACCTCCCATCATATTTGAGTCTGGTTACAATTTGCACAAAGGAAACTTCTTCCAAAATATTGGTAGCATTTTGGTATTTGCCATTGTTGGTACTGCAATATCGGCATTCGTTATTGGTGCCGGTATTTATCTCCTCGGCCTTGCTGAAGTTGCTTACAAGCTGAGCTTTGTTGAAAGCTTTGCATTTGGTTCTCTGATATCTGCTGTTGACCCAGTTGCGACAGTTGCTATTTTTCATGCCCTTGATGTGGATCCAGTCCTGAACATGTTGGTTTTTGGAGAGTCCATTCTCAATGACGCTATTTCAATTGTTTTAACAACTTCTGTACTTGAGTCAAACAACGCAGCTACCACTAGCGAAGCAATTATATTGGGAATAAACAGGTTCTGTTTGATGTTCTTTGCCTCCGCTGGAATTGGCGTTGTGTTTGCCCTCATTAGCGCCCTCCTCCTGAAGCATGTTGATTTGAGAAGAAATCCATCCCTTGAATTTGGGATAATGCTTGTCTTCACCTATGCACCATATGTACTTGCAGAAGGAATACATTTATCAGGTAAGATTAAAACGAAAAATATATCTTCAATCTTTGGAAACTACTGTCATTAATGAAAGTCATTGTAAAAATTGGTTCCAACTACTTTACATCAATTCTGGTGATTTAAGAATATCAAAGTAGAAGACACAGCCTAAGATTTATATAAATGTCGCCGATAGTTATTTGAACTGAAAATTTGTCGAGATTTAGGTATGTGTCGTCCCAATGTTAAACATGGTAGAGCTTTGAAAAAGGTTGTAGCTAAGTTGTGAGTTTTCATCAAAGGGTTGTAGCTGGATCGGAATCGATGTGCCTCCGCTTCCCTCTCTGCATTTCATTATTGTGTGTGGAATATATTACGACTTATGTGAAGTAAAAGCCCTCAAAAGAAAAATCTACGAAATCAAATGCTATTTACAAGGGGAATCATGGAAAAGAAATTTTTATATAATTTATTGCTGAACCGATCCTCTTAAGAAAGAAAAATCTGATAAGAGCATCACAGATCGATGAATCTCATGAAATAAAATTTCCAAAAGAAAAATGACCTGTTTCACCATGTAAAACCATTTCAGCTATCCGTAAAAATGCTTTCACCACCGAGAAAATAGCGGCTAATTCAAAAGAAGGTTTTATTGCAAGCAAGACAAGCACGCAATCGCAGTTATTGTTCGAAGCTTAATGCACGTAATTAAACATTATCGTGAAAGTTATTCTTGATTTCGTATTTTGATAATATTTTTATTGCCTATATCTAAAAATTAGAAAGGAAATTAAAAAATCGAGCACACAAAACTACAATATCTGGAATCCTTAAATCAATTCAAGACCATGTAGCAGTTGTATATACTTACTGAATTAGTCACTCTATTGTTATCGTTCATTCCACCAACAACTGAGGAAAATTGACACGAATTTTGACAGCTTCTTCATTGCAGAGTATGCGGAAGGTAATTTATAGGTGCACAATTATTGAAAATATTAATAATATCCATGTGTAAGTGGAATAGTATATTGTATTACTAGTGCGAAAAGTGGATGATTTCTGGAGAGTGTGAAGTTTGTAGCGTGAGCGGCAAAAAGCGAGTGCTCCGTTTATCCAAATACGAGAGCTGCAATCGCACGAGCATTAATGTAAACACAGTATGAGCCAAGACTTTAGAGCATATAGTTGAATAGTGGCTGCCATATTTGTTAGTCGATGGTAGAGTTAACTAGTGATCAATGTAGGAACTTCATTGATCATGAGCGTACATATGTGCTAAATTATTCATGATGCCTATGGGGTCCCATTTTTCTGAAATTTTTTTTTTAACGAGAACATGTGCAGAACACCATTCCTTTGGTAGCAAAGACCGATTCAGTCGTAATAAAGTATATTTTTTTAATTATATTACTGTGTTCTTTTCCAGAACAGAAAACTACTTCACATCTAACACTACGATTAATACAAAAATATAAGTCAATAACAAACTTGTTGATCATTCATATAAGTAATATTTGCTGACACCGGGATTTTTTATTATTTGACATAATACTATAGCCGTACGATAGCCTGTAAAAAATTAGCATTAGCTAATAGATCCATTATTTTGAAATAACACAGAACTACGCATTTATGTTTGTATCAAAGTATACACGATAATTACTTGTCAATTTTTTTATGCCACTACATTCCTTGCAGAGATCACAGTCTTTTTCGTAACTTATGATTATAAATAAATCTTACGATCGTTGCCATATCATAGTTATAAAAATTTGCAAAAATGTTTTCAAAAATAGTTTAACAAAATATCACATATCATTCGGGTGGTCCTCAAAAAGCTGATCTTAAAAAGATCTCTCTCCAGTTGGGTTGCAACAAAACTTAGAAAACGTCTTCGAATATTGGAGAGTAACAAAAACACTCGCCGATGATAATCGATCACCAACTTCAAGTAATGAATAATGGGTGCGAATCGGGAATAATGACTGACTAATTTGTAATTAAGTTACAAATGATTGGTCTTTTATTTTATCTACAATAGTCAAAGAATTTTTCTGCCAAGGTTTGAATGGTTTCGGGAGTGTCAACGTACAATGCTATGATTTGTTTTATTTCCTCGCTACAATGGAAATACTAGTCAAATACCTGATGTAACATTTTATTTTTCATAGCGATTTATCATTGTTAGTGATTACTAGCTGTTTCTGTCCAAATTCGAATCTCAAAATGAATTTATGCTCACAGGCGCTCTTTTTAGTTGAACTAGAACACTGAAACTTTTTAATAATTATTTCTTCACCTTTTTGGAACCGAGAGCCGGTTGGAGTGCAGAGCCGGTTCAGATTCAAAATCACCTTTTTAAGGACTACTCAATAATTATACTGAACAATTCTACGTGCTTTGCATCTTTTACTGTGAAACTGATGGCCTCCTCAAAATCAAGCGTGTACCCAGCACTTCAATCGACCTTTAACGTCAGAGGTCCTGTAAAATAAAAAACGATTATTTCGAAAATTGCTTTCCATTATCTCGTAAGGTTGTAATTTGAGAAAATGAGATTCAAAAAATCGTCTGCAACTTATGTGGTATGTTGAGCTATGTCTACCTATCATCCAGAATGGTCACGAAGATCTGTACACTCACTCTTTATCATCTTCGTCCCATTTCCATACATGCAGAGTATCACCTTCGTGATACGTTATTGTAACGAAACATTGGAGGAATATCAGAGGTAAAATCACTATTTTCTTATTTACACAATAATTTTGACGGAACGAAAATTGAAAAATATTAACATATTTGGTTTTATTATTATTTACTGAACTTCAAGCAGTTCCAAAATCGCGAAATAACGGTTTTTGTTTAGCATGAATAGTTACGCTAACGTTACTAACTTCAAGATGATAAAAACTGAACTGCAGCATGCAATGGTGAAATTCAAATGAGGTTTCCATAACCGAGGTATTATATATTAAAAATAATCAAAATCCAAAGTGGCTGCCCAGTCATCATGTAGATAATGATATGGTATTGTTAACCTTCACATCATAATCCAACGTAATCAATAATTAGTTAAATTTGAAATGTTTACCACCATTGAAGGAACTCCTTTAGGAGTTTAAGCATCGAAAGAAATTTTTTGAAGGGTGGTAAAAGCATTTAAAATTGAACTAATGATTGATTACGTTGGATTATGATGTGAAAGTTAATAAGACCTTGTCATTATTTACACAATGACCAGGCAGCCACTTTGGATTCTGATTGTTGTTAATGGATAATACCTTAGTTATGGAAACCTAATTTCAATTCTACCATTGTTGCGGTTCAGTTTTTACCTTTTGTTGAGAAAGTTTCATCTCATTATGAAGTTCATAAAGTAATTAAACTTGAGTCTTCTTTAATAAATTTATTTTTTTTGTGGAAGAAATTTTAGTCATGTCTTCTATGTTACCGTATTCAATTAACATATTTTAGTTTTTTGAAGAGAGTCCCCCCTCAGGCCCAATATTATTTACTTTATTAACCTTCGACACCGAGAAAGTATACACATAATTTCAAGATAAGTTGGAGAAATCAATGAACATTGCTTAAATAAGTATTCCCAACATTTGACGGAAAGTCTGACAATAACATTCTTAAGTCGAAAGCAGAACAATGTACTTCAAAGTAATTTGTCAAGGGAACTCACTATCGCTTTCTAATTATGCTTCGGTAGGGACATTTCGTCAGAGGTAGACAATGATAAATTTTATGTTATACACGCAAATTTCGTATCGTCGTTCCGTTTTGAGGGGAACGTTGCGAGTTGACTCTGATTCGTTTCATGATTTAGTTTGCGACGCATATTTTTATTGCTCTCGGCCACCCGGAGACGTGACCGAAAACTTACCATGTTCACAATGAAACTGGCACCCGCGATGATCTCTGAAAAAAAGTAACCTTGCGAAAAACGTCGTAAAATTTTGTTGGGCGCCTGGCGTGGTTGACACGCCTCGAAATCTTTATCTTCGCTAGACCTCGGCTAATACACTCAGCAGCTTAGCACCGCGGAGAGGGAGGGATAATTTTTGGAGAGAGGGAGCGGGAGAGGGAGATGCGTATTTATTTGATTGCGGAGCAATGCCCCCTAGCAACCATAGATATATATATACAACAAAAAAAAATCATATAAAAATATTATGCAATCAAAGGTGGTCGGTGAACAGTAAACAATACGCATGATTATATGAAATAAAATAAAATAAAATGATCAAAATAATCATGCCTGCGAAAGCTCGCACAAATACAATTACAGCATACGTCAAAAAGCATACATACACCCACAAGGGGGAGCCACATACCGTACACACCGTTCGTCATACATTTTACACCATACAGAACATTAGTCGGTTTCATTCGTGTTACACACATATCACATGTGTCACAGACATTCAGCCTCTTTCACACGCAGGTGTTCGAGTAGTCTAGCTCGAAAAACAGGCAGGGTGGACGCTGAGGTGATTCCCGGAGGTAATGAGTTCCAAAATGTAACACCAACATACGCGAAAGACTTTTAATACGTAACCGTACGTGCTGCGGGTAGAACGAGGGTGTCAGTTCGCGATGGGTCACGGCGGCGTGAAGCATGTTGGCTTTGCTGGTAGTAGTCAAAAAGGCCAGGAAGCCCTTTGTGTATGGCCTTATAAAAAATACGTCCAAGAATGTATAATCGGCGATTGTGTATGGTGAGCCACCCGAGTCTTCGTCGAAATTCAGAGATGTGCACAAACTGCGTTTGACGGAATACATAGCGCATGCAATTATTAAGTGCCATAGAAGTTTTACGATCATGGCCCTCAGAAAGGTTAGTAAACACTCCTGCACAATAGTCAGTTATTGGAAAAACAAGGGATGCAACCAGACGCTTCTTAAGCACTACATCCACATCATAGGTTGTCATCCTCAGTCGATATAGAGTAGACGCGCTACGCTTGCACACTTCAGCAATGTGTTCGGTCCATGACAGTGTCCGATCTATTATAACGCCAAGATACCTAAAACTGGTTACAAAGTCAATTGGATGACCCCCTAGACAAAGAGAAGGAAGCTGCATTGCAGATATCGCGTTTATATATTCAGAGCTACCAATGACCATAGCTTTAGTTTTATCAACATTCAGGCTAAGTCGGTTCCTCGCACTCCACGACCAGACGCTCTCGATGTCAGCATTGACCGCGGCTAACGCTTCATACATATCGGACGGCAAACAACTGAGATAGATCACAAGGTCATCTGCATAAAGCAAATATCGACATCGCGAGAGGCACTGAGGGAGATCATTTACGAAAAGTGAATGACTTTTCGAACGAATTACGAACCGAAACTACGACTCATCTTTCGGCGGCGTGCCGATCCGCCTCCCGAACGGACGGTATTTTCACTAATACCCGACTCGGAGCTTCGGTGTGACCGCGAGGTTACCTGGAAATGAATGACTAAACGAAACCACTAGAATAACTTAAGGTGCCGCTGAAGTGACTTGAAAATATCAAATCGTGACGTCATAAATACGTGCAGCGCCTCTGAACGTTGAACGGTGAACTAAGGCCGTTGATTTCATTGGCTTGTTCTGTTAGATCCAACCAATGATGTCAGTTACAGATCGGAACATACTTCTTGTGGACCATAAACGGGCTGCTGTCACATGAAAAACGCCTATACGAATCGAGCCATGTTTACAAAAAAATAACTGATAGTACAAGTTTTCCCGGATAACGTGTGTGCTTTTGTACGTGTGAATCTCCCTGGCGAGGGTGAAAGAAATTGTGGAACAGTGCAATTAGTGAATATTCAACATGCGGTAGCTCCGACCGGTCATGTTTGTTGTCGCGTGATTTTATTCACTTCATCATTCTTTATTATAAACATTATCAGCGATTTGCCTGAGCAGTGACTGAGATTCACACGTACACTATTATTCAAGCTACGATTTAAAATATTTCCGAGTAAGATTCATACTCTCGTTATCGCAGGATTCGTATAGGCGTTTTCACCCAATTTCCCCGCTTCTGACGTCACGAAATATATATATGACATGCCAGGTCAGCGGGGCCTTAAATCTAACATTCTCAACTCAAGTTTACTGAAGCGAAAGTTACTCCGTATGATTTGACATATCTCTTACTTTATCATACATCAAACGTACTCGCAGATTAAAAATGACGGGGACTCAACCGCGACGGGGACTCAACCGCAACGGCGACTCAACCGTTGCATGACTCAAATGCAACCGAATTTTGGGCCTTAATCGTAAACTAAATCGAAATTTACAAACGCAAGCTCAACTCAACGTAACTGCAACACACCCAGGTTCAAAATTTGACAATAATCCGTTCGCTAATTCGAACCCTCAATCTCAGAGGCGAGCGAATTAGGCTGTACGCAAATTACGAGTGGATCAGGCGCGATCCGAAACCGTGTCTCTACTCAACATTCTGAAGAAACTCAAATTTGAATCAACTTTATAACACGAAACTCAGGCTTACCAAGCAAAAGAATCGGCAAACGAATTTCGAGCACGTGTCGATACTGCAAATGAAAAGTGGCTATCCGTTATTCGGCAAGCCGTTATTCCGCTACTGTAGCAATTAACTGCTAGAACTAAAGTCAGTTCAAAATCGAATGACATGCCGCAACAGCGGTTTCGCTACGCTACGCGCTATATGACGTCATACGCGCAAGAATACGTAACAATTGATCCATCATCGAGTACCTGGGGGAGCATCGCGACGCAGAACTTAACGCTAGATCGCAATTTTGTCCTCTGCGTAGTTGTATGATGGTTTCCCCTCCGCAGCCTCGACATCCTTCCTTCGAAATCGTTGCTGTTCCGCTAGTTCTCAATTGCCTCGGAATAGTCACCGACTTCCTGCTTGATGCCGTTGAAACTCGAAAAACAAAAGAATCAAAAAGTGTGTGATACCTTGTTCGCTATTCGCTACAGTGTGCCCTCTCGGAATCTCAGATGCGGGACTCCAGTTCTGCCGCTCTTTTTGCTATCCCTTGATACTCGATACGACAAAGACTTTATCTTGGGTCCCGTCCAGAGTTCAGGGAGCTATTTGGAACGGGTATCCAAAATGCCACGTTACAAGTTATACTCTTGACTTACGTAGTTCGATGTACACGAGTCTCAGAAATCTACTGATCTGCTCCTCAGGTCTTCTCGTTCAGCTCACCCAAATCCTAAGAGTTTTTTCAATGCGCGTCCAGCCAACCATCACTACGCGTGATTGAAATAATCATTGAAGACAACACTCGGGTTTAATACACGTTTATTTACATAATCACCTTCAAGTTCTTAATATTAAGTTTTACAATTGTTGTATGCATAAAATGTAAACAATATAAACTGATGATTATCACTTATTACGGCCACAAACTGTTGCTAAGTCTAGGAGGCTCTGAGTTTAATTATTCTATGATTCGATTCTCTGACTGTTCTGTTCAACGTTTAAATATTCTCTATGTGATATCTCTTCTGTGTTCTGCTCTAAATCGGGGTTGAAAGATGGGAAAGTAGGAAGCGTTTGATTCTAATTAGTGAGTAATATCTTGGCGGGAGGTTAGCGTGAGATGACTGGTTTCAGGGAGGAAAGTGGTGAAGCGCTAATTGGTCGCATTGTCGTTAAAACAAAGGCGCTACCCTTAGTTCTATGAATAAGGGCTTATCTGTCTGAGAGCTATGCATGGTTTCTCTTCCCACACTTCCTATGTTTAGTGTAAAAAGTTATCTTTATTAAGTGTTGAGTTTGAAATCTATTGCAAGTGTTTATTACTTTAAGTCCTTGCAGCTGAGATCATAAATTAAGGGTTTTATTTGAAGGTTAATGTTGGAAGGTATAATGGTCAAATGCGGAACAATATGTATACGCTGCTTAGTGCTTTGTAAATATTAGCGTGGATGATGAAATAACGGGTAATATGGCGTATTAGAACTATCGATATAAGAGAATTGCACGTTAATATGGTAACTATGTATGTCCGTACTGGTCTAAGAACTATGGTAAGTGCGCGTAAGGCACTATGGAAACTGTACGTTGGTAAAGGTAGGGCGCAAAGAGGGCACCGCCGTAGTTATCGGCCGGGAGGTAACATCGTTATCCTCACACTCAAAACTGATATGCCTTTCATATGGCCATTACGAACATCTACCTAATTGTAATAAATACAAATAATTTCACATGATTTGCTCGAATACGTATCTAAATCGCACGTTCAACGTCGTAGACCGGGAGATGGTAACACAAAAAAGTTAGTCATTTGTTACAGGTATGGCGACCCCCTACGGGTCTAATTGTATAATGAACAAGACGAAATAGATGCTAACTCACTGGCCGTCGGGGCGTAATCGCGTGGCGATCTACCGAACGTGTAGGATAAATTTGGATTTTCAAACGCTTTGTTACACGATAATTCTTATATTTTCCGGTAGTTTATAAAAAGAAAAGTAGGCGGAAACGTAATGCCAGACTTTTCCGGTGGTGCTTATACCCCGCCATACCAATTAGAACGCGTTGATTTTTAATTTTTTTTTTGCAAGACTTGTTACAGGCTAATTTTTTTTTTAACTGGTCATCTTTGAAAAGCCATTCACGGAAATCACCATGCCATACCGTTCCGATGGTTCCAAGTAGCCGCCATACCGCCGCAAAGACGCAATTTTTTTTAATTTAATTTTTTAAGTTTCGTATAGTAGACCTACTCCCATTGCAATACGCCTAGGAAAACATAACCTTTTAATATTTGTATTAAAATTTTATAAATTTTTTTTTCTTTTATATAGTAAAAAAAAAAGTCGACAAAAATACACCACAACATGAATTAAAAATAAAACAAAATACTGAAAATACAATTTTTTTAATTTAATTTTTTGACGATTTTTGACATTTTTAAAAATTTGAAGCGACCTCTTAAAATTTTTTTTTTGCGCTGTCCTTTGAAGTGGGCTCTTAAAACATCAAAAACTAACATTTTGTCAGACCAGACTCAAAAAAAAAAAAAAAAAAAATAGTCGGTTTTTTTGCGCCGCCTTTTTAAACAGGTTTCAGAGAAATTAAAAAAAAAAACTAAATTTCAACCAGCCCAGAACTTTTGAGATATCAACATTTTGAAAATTGTGCTACGTTGTGTTAAGTTTGTGCCAATTAGAGCCCTACCTATTCAAATTTTTTCCTCTACTTTTTCCTGTGACAAACTTAGCTCCGACTCGCCCTTGCACTCGTGGCAATGATTCTCCTCTTAGCTAACACTCAAATTTTTTAAATTTTCAAAATTTCAAGAATCTGTGAGTTGTAGAAAAAAGTAGGGGATACGTGCTTCTGCGATTTTCGAAGTAATATCACATAGGGGGTGAACTACTCTTATACATATATGTGCATTATGTGCAACCAAGTTTCCATTAAATTAGTACTATTTTGCTTCAGTTCGTCTTATGTAATATTACTCTTTTTAAGCAACATTGAGGAGCTTATTCGTTTAGATAACACCTGGTTGCGGTAATGACAAAAACCACCTTCCCAAATTTCTGACCGCTTTCTTGCAGAGTTGATTTCACGATCGCGAAATCTTACGCAGACCAGTATTTATGGGAGAGGACCGTTTCTACAAGTTCGTTTCTACAAGTGGCGATCCTACAACTGAAAGATGTGTTTCTGCAAGTTCCGATCCTACAAACTTGTTTCTACAAGTTGCGATCCTCGTTTCTGCAAGTGCTGATGCCTACAAGTTCGTTTCTCCCGATTCGTTTCGAAACGTTCATTTCTACAAGTGGCGGTCAAATAATTTGAATTAAAATAAATTCGATTAAATAAAATAAAATCAAAGTGTACGAAATTGACAGATAAATGTATCAGAAATGACCTTGTAGGGACGCCACTTGTAGAAACGAACTTGTACAATCGCAACTTGTAGAAACGAGCCTTTTGGAACGAATCGGGAGAAATGAACTTGTTGGATTGTCACTTGTAGAACCAAACTTGCAGAAACGATACTGTTACGTGGTGTTGAGGCGTGAAAGAGCGGTTACAAATGATGATTTGAAATAATCAATGTTTGCTCCCACGTAACTATTGTGTGAATATTAGGCATAAAGAGAAAAGGAGGAGAAAGAGCAAGAGAGAAGAGAGAAGACGGAAAGAGAAAGAGAGGAGAGAGAGGAAAGAGAGGAGGGAGAGAAGGAAGAATTCGGACGCAGAATATTCCAGTCAGTCGATCTCGATCCTCCGAGCCACGGGGATCGAAGCTTATTCCGACTATCCACGATTTTGATCCACGAAGTTGCAACGACGTTGGCCCGTAATCTTGCTGTCATCGAAGATCCTGGTGGATTTGCCAACCAGCTGTGCAGTCTTGCATTCCCCTCCGTGCTGCAAAGATCTAGAGAGTGTGGCGAGTGGGTGCTTTCCCCTGAATCGACTGGCGGAGGAGCCCATCAGCGGCACAACAAGCGTCACCGGTAGAAGTGGTGATAATAGAACAGTGTACCTCTCCCTTCTCTTTGGTTCAACGAACAATTCTTCGCATATTTATATCTATATCGTCTCTGTAAATTTATGTTAACTTTAGGTTACTAGTTCGACAGGTCGCGCTTCTGCCGATGCATGTGTTATATAAAGGTAACGAATTACATTTCTGTCCTCGATAATTTCTGACACTTCGGTCACCCCTTCTTTTGTTATTTCTGTTCAATGCTCAGATAAGATCCGTAGTGAATATCATTCGTTTAAAGAAAATAAAAATCTTACACTATATTCAAATAAAAATTAAAACTAAGAAACGATCTACCTTGCGATAAGCCGGTAATATGTGGGTACGTTGCTGCTTAGTTCTATACAGGCCCTCGTGAGAGTTGTTTAAATACTTGAGGCCAATTTATACTAAAAATGAAAATGGGAAGGATCGTCGTTCAAAATAAATGATTGTATGAATGATTTAACTGGTAAAAGATCAAGTATATTCTTCATATAATTTGGTTATGGAAAATAAATGTTAACAAATGAATGATGTGTAAAAACCCAAAAACGAACAATGAAATTTACAATGTGTTCGAATTTATATAAAGTTAACGTTGACGAGAGAATTTGGTTTCAAATACAGAGAAACTGCAGAACTAGTAAAATTTAATGGTTTACGTTGTTCAGCAAATGTTATGTTTATTAATATTAAATGATATAATTAACTGGTATCAAGAACATCTATCCTGAACGATTATTATATCTAGATGGTCGTTATAATTTGTATTTGTATCTCTCTTTTTAGATTAATGTAAAATGAATGTTGACATTCAATACAACTATACTAACCAGTCTGTGGAGGGACGCGCTGTCTATGTTACTATAATTGGCGTATTTTATCGAGGTTAAGTTGGAAGAATCTCTCTTATTATGTGCAGGACACATAGACTCCTACCTCGATCACCGATATACTCGCGGGTGTGCCTCCACGATCAGTCGATACAGATGTATAGAGAAATGAACGTATTTCTGTAATTTTCGCAAGACAATCTATATTAAACTGTAATTTGGAAATTAATGCACTGGATGGAGCTACAGTCTACATAATCACTCTCATTGAGTGCAGGAACACTTACAATTAGACTCCCAGCTAAATCCCAATACTAATGAGTTGTCTATATTAAAATCTCAGAAAACAATTATATACTGTCTATTAATATTATATATTCAGACAATTTGGTAAAATTAATAGCTTGAAAGATGTTAGAGAATAAACTGCTCGAATTGACTTATCTATTGAGTTGTCGTTCGGCGAGACTGAGCACCGTCGGATAGAGTTGGTCTGGGTCAGTTGTAATCTGGAGTAGAGCCACACCTCGGATTCGAACAAGTAGTAGTGACGATGATATTGTTCAGCCACTTTGTCTTTATGAATTTTGAATTTATGACGTTACGCCGAAAGTTATTGTCCTGAATGTTCGATATTTCACTTGTGATTGATTATAAGAAAATGGTTGGTATAAGTTGCTTGAATTATTATTTGATTGAACTTGGTTATTAATTAGAATTTATAATGAAGTTAATTATTACTACGGTTACTTAATACTATCTGATTCTTGCGAATCAGGGCCGAACTTGATTAGTTTTTAAGGAAATGGATTACCATAAAAATGTCTATTCGCGAAATAATGAGAATGAGCAAAGTACAGAAAAGAATGGAAATTAGGAGATGGTAAGTCCTCACGATTCACAATATTAATTGAAAGCTTGTAAGTTGACGAATTAGCTGAAGACTTTAGGCTAGTCACAATTAAGATTTTCCGATCACTACTCTTGCTTCTATGGACTAATACGGGTTGACGTCCATGCACTTCGCGACTTAACAGACGAGAGATATGACTTAAGAGCCTTCAGTTGCAACAAGTTACAACTGTAATTAGCCAATGAGGTGCAAAGGCGACCCCCTGGTGCCCAAATTTACACGGTCAGCATTACTCCGACTGCTTCGACGGTGTTCCGACGATTCTCGGACTCGTCATTTAAATCGTTAAAATATTAACAAAAGATATCTTAATTTGATTTCCCACACAGTTATTCATACTGTATATCAATTACTCCATTCTAATTTGGGCCTTCTAAAGTAAGTGGTATAGCCTAATTATTGATGAACAGGTATAATTTAAAAAGAGAGAGATTTCTAAGTTGAGCTCCTTGATGTCTTGACTCAACGTTCCATCGCTCAGTTCTTGGTACCAGTTAATCTGATACAAAGTTAACCCTAATACTGGGGACAGTACGTGACTTGTTCTAGGAGGGGTGGAAATATTTGCCACACGAATATGAGATTCAGCGCAATTTATCACGCTGTCTAACATTGAAAGAATTCCCAAGCACTGTTAAGTGGACCAAAGGTATACCATTTGGTTACAATTTAATTTTAAAAGAAGAATTTGAAAAAAGTTCGCCGAGGCGATACGTCGGGGCGTAATAATACCCTGTGGTACTTACCCCCTACTTTTTCTGCTCTTTCAAATACAATTATTTGCATTCAAATCGGACATAATGCATTTTTGATTATTCGCCACGAGAATTATCCTCCAATCAGTTTCATTCAAATATCTCAACTGGAAGCATGCGAAATTGCGAAACTGCTACTGGTGATGCCCAAATTTGGAGATTAATTTCACCCATTTAAACCATTTATACGCCCAAAAAAGAAAAAACACGTGTCGCTTAGATTATGATGACGAATATCGTACCCTAAAATGAACGAAATCAGGAGAGGACACCTCGGGACCTTTCCTTGTAACTTATATTTCGATGATTGAACTATTCTGAGCTATACTAGAATGTACGTTGGGTGTCTCGGAGTCTTCGGTTATCAAATAATGAAATGCATAGAAGGTTTCTGCCCTTGCGGGGGGGGGGGGGGGGGGGGGGGGGGGGGTCGTTAAATTATATTGAGAAAAAAAAATAATCTTTATACAAAGTGATAGAGGTCATAGCATCTGTAAGTCAATAAAATAGTCAAGTATAATCAAGTAAAGGTAAAGAACTGAGAACAAAAGGAAAATAAATAAACTCACATTCAAATATACGTTATTATTGGGTGGCGATCACAGTTACATGTGGAAGCATCCGAGTAAAAATGAACGCCTAGTCGTCATGTGGGAAAGTGAGGAAGAAATTTTATAAACTATACAATTCGATGTCTACAAAATAGAAAGAGAATAGAGAGAGTTCGAAGATTCTACATCTTTTTGACTCGAAGTTTTGTCGAAAAGTAAAATACTTAAAATTTTCCGAGTCCCGATAATGACTCTAACTCAGTGATTTGAATAACTACCTGCCGCGTAGGCCAGGCACCGAGAATTTCGACAATAAGGTGAGACGGTGAAGCGCTTTGCTACCATTCTGCTAAAGTGTCTCTGATACACTCCTATTTATACTAAAAGCCACGGTACCGCGCCGCTGCTCTCGCTGCTCGCGCGTCCGTCTGTGAATTGCTTTACGTCATGTACATTACGAACTCCCCACTGTATATATCCGTTATCCAGTCGTCTCTGTCTCTCGTCGCTTAGGCACCTGCGGAACGTTTCGGAAGCCTTCGTGATCATCGATGCATCTGACCGCTAGGTATGAGGGTAGCTCGTGTATTCAGCTAACCGTTACAATCTTTTCAAAGTTTTATTGGATATTATGCAAGTTTTTTAATTAACATCTTGCGCCACTGTGCTGCAAACCTAGTTTCGAAGAAAATAAGTGTATATCTTGAGGTAGCGCTTTTTTCTCCTACAACTTGAGATAACGTTTTTTTACGCCCTTGTTTGCGAGCTAGCGCATTTCTTGGTTGTCATTTGGAATGGCGTCTTTTTGGTGGCATTTTGAAATACAGGAAATAGTTATACTGAGGTACTGCATCATTTGTTGAATAATTATCACAGCTCAATATTAGCAATGACTAATGACTATTAGTAGTTTCCGATTAAGCTTCATTAATGAAAACTTCAAATAATTTATCAGCCATTACATTGTCCAAAGTTCAACGAACATATGAATATATTGCATTGCAGGAATCATGGCCATCTTATTCAATGGAATCGTGATGTCGCACTACACTCACTTTAATTTGTCAACTGTAACGCAGATAACGATGCAACAAACGATGCGAACACTGGCCTTCATTGCTGAGACCTGTGTCTTTGCTTACTTAGGCTTGGCGTTGTTCAGCTTTAGACATCGGGTACGTACAAGCTCAAATTTGATCAGAACTTGGTTAACAAGAAATAAAATATTGGTTTATATCATGCCAAATGAATCAGCTAGTTCAAGAATTTGTTAATATTTTTATTATATACTACGTGGTCAGAGAGTCAAGTTAATTTTTGAAATTATTATGTGAGCGTTTCATTTTTTGAAAGTATTCGCAATAAGAATTAAACGCAAGTTTCTTTCCTCCTCTATCTGAACTGCCAGCCAGGATTAGCATCCTTCCGTCAGTGAAGGAGATCATTTTGATTGTTTGGCACCTTACCCTCTGTCTTCTCAATGCTATTACACATCGTTTCGGATCTGTAATGACAAGTTACTGACACAATTTGTCCTACACAACTAGTAATAAGTGAAATATTCACGATACCGCAAAAGTACTACCTAGTCAAAATAGAAAATGATTTGTTTACAGTGCGAACAAACAGTTTACTTGACTGCAATCTCCGGCAATCACTGTGTGAACTTTCATATCCAGAAACAACGATGTCGAAGCTTGTAACTTTTTTTTAATGTCATTTTTGTCGCTTATAGCACATTGAAGGCCATGATGTTTGTAGGCAGATGGAGTACAGCTATATTACATAGAGACATTTTTCGATTCTCAACTCAGTCGTTTATTTTTCAAGTCAACAACATGTTCGAATTTAACAAATAAACTCTCGCGAATACTTAATATATCGTCGGTATATATATATATATATATATATAATACGGCACGCGAAAACAAATATTTCGAATACACAGGTTGATGAGAGAAATTAATGACACTGGGGTCAGGGCGGCTAGGTGGTCTAGTGGAGTAAGTCTTCGGTAAAGCATCTCTGGATACCAGGTTCGATTCCTGGCTCCGTCGTTAATTTTTCAAGTCAACCAAAAAAATATTCGAAATACATTTTTCTATATTGTATATGTATATTTTACTGTATATATATACTGTATATACTGTATAATAAGTACTATACTGTAACCACATTCTCTCTAGAAATATAATGCCTCTATGTGATATAGCTGTACTTCATTTGTCTACAAATAGTATGGTCTTTAATGTACATACTATAAGCGGCGAAATCGACAATAAAATAACTATCAAAGCACACATAACAAAAATTTCGAATACCGGGTGATGAAAGAAGTTAACGACAATGTACTCAGAGCGGCTAGGTGGTTTAGTGGAGCAAGTCTCCAGCGAAGCATTACGTGTGTGAACTTAGCATATTATGTGCTAGCATTTATTAAAAAAATGGGTGTTCCTATAGCATTCTCAAAAGTTCTATAGTTCCTAATAGTTTTTATCAATAGTTCTGGTGAATTGATACACCAAAACTGATTAAAAAAAAATGTAATGCTAGCGGCCAGAAAATAGCATTTCATTAGTGCGAATTACGATTTCTATATACCACAAACGAAATGAAACAAATTTTACGAGAGTTCTTGTTAGTTTTCGAGCAATTGGTGTATGCGTCTTACATTTTCCATTGTTTTGAGTCATGTTTTATAACGTATGAGCCGAACAACACCCAAAAAAGTGAAATGCTGGTTCATATTCCAACCCAAGAGGTAAGTACGGAAGATATGACGATAGCACTTGCTCTTTCCAAACTACGAGGCGTGGAGTTCCGGCCTCCCAAATTATTTACGTCAATTGTTTACAACAACTAACTCGAACGAGACCCAAGAAGGTGAAATGCTGGCTCATTTTCGATCCCAAGAGGTAAGTACGGAAGATAATATGACTGCACTTGCTCTTTCCAACTACGAGGCTTGGAGTTCCGGCCTCCCAAATTACTTACGTTAATTGTTTACAACAAATGAATCTAACCGGACCCTAAAAGGTGAAATGCTGGCTCATATTCCAATCCAAGAGGTAATTACGGAAGATAATATGACAGCACTTGCTCTTTCCAACAACGAGGCGTGGGGTGCCGACCTCCCAAATTATTTACGTCAATTGTTTACAACAAATGAATCGAGCTGGCATTTCACTTTTTTGGGTCTCGTTCGATTTATTTTGGCCGGAACTCCACTCCTCGTTGTTGGAAAGAGCAAATGCTATCGTCATATCTTCCGTACTTAACTCCTGGGTTGGAATATGAGCTAGCATTTCACCTGTTCGGGTCCGGTTCGATTCATCTGTTGCAAACAATTGACGTAAATAATTTGGGAGGCCGGAACTTCACGTCTCGTTGTTGGAAAAAGCAAGTGCTGTCATAGTATCGTCTGCACTTACCTCCTGGGTTGGAATATTAGCCAGCATTTCACCTTTTTGGGTCTCGTTCGAGTTAGTTGTTGTAAACAATTGACGTTAATAATTTGGGAGGCCGGAGCTCCACTCCTCGTAGTTGGAAAGAGCAAGTGCTATCGTCATATCTTCCGTACTTAACTCGTGGGTTGGAATATGAGTCAGAATTTCACATTTTTGGGTGTTGTTCGGTTCATATGTTATAAAACATGACTAAAAACAATGGAAAATGTAAGTCGCATATACCAATTGCTTGAAAACTATCAAGAACTCTCGTAAAATTTGTTTCATTTCGTTTGTGGTGTATAGAAATCGTCATTTGCACTAATAAAATGCTAGCTTCCGGCCACTAGCATTACATGTTTTTGAAATAAGTTTTGTTGTATCAATTCACCAGAACTATTAATAAAAACTATTAGGAACTATAGAACTTTTGAGAATACTATAGGGACAACCATTTTTTTATGAAATGCTAGCACATAATATGCTAGATTCACACACGTCAAAGCATTCTCGGATACCGAGATGGATTCCCGGCGTCACCGTTAATTTTTCAAGTTCACCGAAATGTCTGAATTTACCTCTCTACAATTGAAACTATTAACTGCAGCGTTATGGAATATTGACACAATTAGTATTTTGTAAATAGAGTGTGACTTCAACATGACGGAGATTGCAAAATATGACTATGTTTTAATTTAGTACAGTGCACAGATCTTGAGACGATGCAAAGTTGTGAAATAACGTTCTTTTCTAAAAATGCATAGTTACACTAACCCTGTGAACTTCAACTTTATAGTAAAAATTCCTCAAGTTAAAAATTTAGTCTGCCGTTGGGGACCACTCCCGTGCAAAGTTTTGAAAAGATCTGTGACCTCAATAATCTGTTTCAAAATAGATATATCATATATTACGAGCTTATTTTGCTGAGATTTCTTTATTTAAACGATGTACAAAAATGACGACGTTTATTATGCTGCGTTTCCTTTTTTTTTTACCATGTTGAAGTTAGTCACGTTATCATAACGATTCATTCTGGGTGCATTACTTCGTGATTTTGGAATTGCTTAAAATTCAGTAAACCGTAATAAAACAAAACATACTCATATTTTGGAATATTCGTTTCTGTAAAGTCTTGTGAAAATATGAAATAGTGATTCGTCCCGAATGTTTTGTTACGACAAAATTACTAAATTTGATCTCGTTTTTTCAACAATGTAAAAAAACGGCGCAGCAATTTTCAAATTCCTGGCGTCTGAAATCCTATTTTGTGTGTTAAAAAACTATTCACTGTTTTTTACAGGTAGAACCAGCATTAGTCGTCTGGTCTGTAATTCTGTGTCTGATTGGGAGAGCTGCGAATATCTTCCCACTTGCACTTCTGGTCAACCGCTTTAGAGAACATCAAATAACGAAGAAAATGATGTTCATAATGTGGTTCAGCGGTCTGCGAGGGGCAATTTCGTATGCTTTGTCCCTTCATTTAGATTTCAGTGATGAAACTCGTCACGTAATCATAACAACGACACTGATCATAGTCTTGTTCACCACCTTGATATTTGGTGGATCGACAATGCCTCTACTAAAATTCCTCAGAGCAGAGAAGAAAACGCGGATTAACAGTAGCAGAAGAAAGAGAAGAGATAAAGACATTTCACTCAGTAAAACTAGGGAATGGGTAAGACGTCTTACTGATATTTTCGATTATAACATTAATGGTACAATTGATTAACATAAACTATTCAAGAAGTTTCAAGCGGGACATAAAAATTCTTTGAAAAGGTTGAGTGCCCTTGACGTCTTGGCAGTCTGGTAAAAATCAGAATTTCGTTTCATAACGCCTCTCAAGCCAGCATTGTCACAATAAAGAATCAAAGCGTGAAATACCTCAAAATCAAAAGCTGATTGGGTGTTTAAAGGATTAGATGATTAAAGTGCTGCAACACCGATTTTAGATTTTCTTCTTCCAAGGTGGACAGAATCCCCCCTATCTGATCTAGTCCACTGGGTTTTTTGCCATAAAAAATTGGTGAAAAATCCTTAAAAAATCCGGATAAAAACTCATAGAATTTAGTTTCTTCGATATGTTTCCTGACGGAAATAAAACCTAATTATACACTGTACAAACTTACACATTAGTTCTCCTCAATTACGTTTTATTTAAACGAGTGTATACACTAACCTTCTCGTGTACTGTCATCAGATTTCCAAATCACTCGAAATAATATGAACATCGTGGTCATATTACATCTTGAATAAATTTATACTACTTTCTTGTCCATAATTTTTGCCATCGAATGTATTAATAAACCTCAATGTCAAAACCACAATTGGAATTACACAAGTCTGAACTCACTCGCAAGTTTGTAACGACTGACGCTCGACGGTTTGAAATCAACCATTAGGTTTGAAATGAACTGTTAGGTTTGAAATCAGCCGTTAGGTTTGAAATTAACCATGGACCTAGGAATAGTAAGGACGGAAGATAAGCTGAGAGTATGGGCGCGGGGTCCCCTTAGTCCAGTCATTATATGTATACATTTGGAAATGCAAGTGAACCGAAAAAACTGAAAACGCTCCGTAGAGATACGAAAATTGCGATAGGATATGTTTTTTAGGGTGGGCCAAAAAAAACTTCAAAAACTCCAATGAGCAAGAACCATTTTTGCCATGTTATTCTTACGGAAAATCGAAAAGCGCGATGCACCACCCCTTAATATTAATATTAAGAGCTCAAACTTTTTCAGAATTTTTTTTTCGTCATCTTGGACGATATTTTCATGGTAACTAAAGAAAAAATAATTAAAAGTTTTTTTTGGCCCACCCTAATGTTTTTGTTGCTTTTTTTACGTTCTACAATTTAGGTCATATACATTTTTCACCTTCCGTTTATCGTTGTTTAGATATCGGACGAGAAAGTGAAAAATTCAGGTAGTGAAACTTGTGTGTGCTGTTTTCTTCTTTCTCGTGATAGATATCGGAAAATATCTAATATTGAACTTGTAGAGCATGTTAATACCTGCAATGTCATTTTTTTCAGACAAAAATTACGACTCTTAGCGTACCGTAAAGTCGGTAAGTCCGTGCGCAGTTTCGATTTCGTAGCTCGCGCGCTTGTATTCATATGCCATAACGGAGTAACGGTTGTTGAGGGGATTATTGAGGTACAATATAAATAAATGAGGCAGCAAAATTATAATCCTCACACATGAAATTTATTATGCAAATACATTTTTATGTTGTAAAAGATAACTATTCAAGGAGATCCGTTCTTTACATTTATATTTCTCTTCGTTCCGATGGTCCTGGTTAAAGTGTTCCTCGGAATACTCATTAATGTTTTGCAATTCCACCGCTTCGCCAAGTAAACGACGAAAAATAAATTGAACCACCTCTCACTACTCCCATGAACGAAAAGCGCGGTCCGCCAGCATATATTCCGTACGTATCTGCAGGAGCAAACGTGGCTTGGGTTTTACAACGATCCTCGAGAATGGGGTTGGCGACGAACAAATCATGGGCTTGAACCAATTATCAACATAGCCGAACCCGCTCCACCTGAACTTTTAAAGTTTATATCGTGCAAATGCAAAGGGAAATGTGAAGGAAATGTTATTTTTCACAACACAAAAAAAAGCATTTGCATCATAAATTTCATGTACGTGATTCATAATTTTTCTGGATTATTTATTCATATTGTACCTACCTCAATAATTCTCTCAACAACTGCGAATCCGTTATGAGATATGAATGCAACCCGCGTCCGAGCTACGAAATCGAAACTGTGCACGGACTTATCGACTTTACGGCGCGCTAAAAGTCGTAATTTTTGTCTAAAAAAAAAAAAAATGATATTGCAGATATTAACATGCTCTACGAGTTTGATAATTGGCATTTTTTTGATATCTATCACAACAAAGAAGAAAACAGCAAAAAACAAGTTTCACTACCAGAATTTTTTCCTTTTCGATAGGAAAAAGATTTCGAAGGAAATCTTGGTCCATAATTTGAAGTTAACCTTTTCCAAGCCCCCCCCCCCCCCCCCTCGCCCCCCCCCCCGCGCAATATCCGAAAATCAGCTTTCTCGGTTCAGTAGCATTTCTAACCCGTTTTTTTCGACGTACCAACTGGGCTACCTGGCGTTCGACGTAAAGGAGGTTTCATTTGGCGCCATGTTGGAAACCCCCACTCATGGTGCTACCTAGTAATATACGAAAACTGGTGCTATATAGCACAAATATGAAAATCGTCAATCTTATTCAGGATTTTATTGATTAAATGCGATGTTCATTTATGGGAATAGAGGGTATTTAGGTAAAGGCAATTGAAGAAGAAAGTATTTTATTAAAATATATCAGTATTTCTTAATAATACGTTGAATAATACCAGAAAATATTCTTATATCATATTCCGAATATTAGTTATTAGTTTGATATTGATAATGAATTATGTTACAGGCCTCTAAAGAGCCTATTTATTAAATTTTTATTATTTTGCAAATTTTTGCCAATATACATAGTATAATCAAATACTTACATATTTTTGTACAACCGCCGTAATTAGATGGGCCCGGTGATTATCTAGAGCTGTCTGTTCAATTGTATGGTTTTCTAAATCAGAAAATATACCGTCCTTGCCAATGAGTTCTTTCAAAATCGAATTGCCCAAACTATTTCTGCGAAATTGTTTCGACGATACACTCAATGATACACTACCTTGAGGCTCATGCAATGCGAATATGATTTTCTGTTCGCTTATTTTGCACGCGTAGATTACGTCAGAGGAAGGATATATAAGGTATCCTAAAATTTTCTGAAATATTAGCGAATGTTCTTTCAAGCAGTCATTTTTATCAATCGCAAAAGCATTTATACACCTTTCGCCACACAGGTTTTTCAGTAAAGACTTTACAACAAAACCAGAGATTTTCTGTTCGCTTATTTTGCACACGTAGATTACGTCAGAGAAAGGATATATAAGGTATCCTAAACTTTTCTGAAATATTAGCGAATGTTCTTTCAACCAGTCATTTTTATCAATCGCCAAAGCATTTATACACCTTTCGCCACACAGGTTTTTCAGTAAAGACTTTACAACAAAACCAGAGATACAAATGATTATTTTTTTCGAGAATTCCGAAATGCTTCTTAATTCTGGACAGTACGAATGGATATCAATATCTGTCAGCGTCTAAGAATTAGAACCACATAACCTAGCGGTAGGCTTCGAAGCGTTGATTGAAGTTACTGACGATGAATTATTATTTGCTGTAAAATGCAGTATAGAGACATCCTCTAAAGGAACATAATTGCCGGTAACAGCTGTAAGTTCAGTGTGGACCAACATCTTTTTCATTACTGTGCGAGACTGCCTAGCACTTGAATTATTATTATGACCTTCGCAAGAACGTATACAGGTAAAAAATAATTCGATATCATCTTGACTCAGTTTGTAACAAGGGATGTAACGGAGTAATCTTGAAGTTTGACAAATATTTGTATAAATCATCTTTAATCGTCGTATGCAGATAATTACTCAAAGAAAATCAGTATTTCTTCTGCTGTCAACAGCAGGTATACCATCTTTGGCAGTTTTCAAACCTAGAATGTAAGTTTCGATTTCGTCTAATTTTATAAATATTTCTTCTTTATTGAACTTGTTTAGTAGTCTCTGACAAGCAAATCCCCTCGAATTTTCAGAGTTAAGTATGTCAAATACATAATTGAAAATTTCTATGAATTCAAAAGTGGCTGAACAATTTTCAAAATCAGTCAACTTTAGGTCATCTTTACAGATTTGTGAAAAGTTTACTACAGACTTACTCAACGTTTGTGTTGCCAATCGAACTTTCACTTTTTGTTGTTCGAATTAAATATGCAATGCCCACAATTCATTGCCATGGAGCAAGCCCTCCTGTTCTTGTAATTTTTGCAACTTCTTGAAATATTATCATAATATGAATTCGTCATTGTCATTGACAATCGATTTTGTAACATGTGACAAGGATTAAAAAATGTGTAAATTTTCCCTTCCGTCACACGACGAGGGAACCAAGTCTGCAATAGAGTTTTATTCTTTAACCCTTAGAGGACCGGCATACGCTATTTGGCGTAAGGCCATTGACCTACCAACATTTGAATTTAAGTTGGTCCAATGTTCTGGATTTTTGATCACTTTTCTGTAAAAAAAAAGATTGTTCGAGATTCCTCAGATCCCGGTCCTCTAAGGGTTAATGAACAACCGAGCAGTTTTGCAGCTGCAGCATATTTACTGGGGCGCTGTCGAATGTTAAACTGATAACTCTCATGCGTACTTCACGCAAAACAAAAAAATACTGATTCATCAGGTTGCATTTTTGCTCACTTTTCATGACATTAACCAGGAAATAGGCCATCGGTATTTTCCAATTACTATTAATACAATTAACGAGGAACGACAATGCATCTTTTGCCACAGGTAAATTGTCCACCGTCTTTACGATTCCTAGGTCCATGAAATTACCCATTAGATTTGAATACCTGCATGGGTACCCTTGTTGACTACAGCCGGGTCTAGCCAGCTGCGAGACCCGTTCGGTTACCTGTAGTGGGTAAAGTGGGCGGCGCATTGGGCTTGATCTGACCGAATTTGACATGTTTGGCTTCGTCACCATGTCATTCTCTCAGTGAATAGAGTATAATATAAAATAGTACTTCAGCTATTTCTTCAATTCTTATCCAGCGATTCGGCGTAAAAGATTTGACTTGCCTGCTGCTCTCATATCTGAACATTCGGCGGAAACCGTGGTAATTTGAAACATATGAGACCCTCAACTCGACGTTTACCATAAAAAGTAAGATATAAGAGCAGCAGGTAAATCAAATTTACAAAAACATGAATTTTAATTTGATATACAGCAAAAATTTTAAGATACTTGGGCATTGTTTCTCAAACTGGATAAGATTTCAAGTTGCAATATTTGATTTCCTTCTTTTTTTTGAAAACCTTATTGTTTCGGGTCAGACAGAGCATTTATGGATTTGTGAAATTTTCATCTGAATTTGTTATCAAGTTTTGAGATAATAAGGCTGTAAAATCGGGGTTACAACAGATAACAAACACCTAATTACCTCTTAATTTTTAACTTTCAATTTTTTAAATTTATTGATGTTTGTGGCGATCTTAGCCCAGTCTCACCGTGGTATTGACATCCGTTTTGATAATAAGAGGTGTAACTCTAATATCGGCGGCACGGCATTTAATTAGCTCCTGACTCGATGGGCTACCTCTTACCTATTCGTCTTATTCTACTTAAAATGAATGAAATACATAAACTCATTGTTTTATGACGGCAGGTGCAAGGTTCAAAATGAAACGCATCAAAGTACGGGCGAATAATCGATTTGAATTGACATTGATACCCGTATTTTTAATGAATGAGTTCGTTATAATCAAGCTTCATTCTTTTTTTGTTGAATTCATTTACCATTTATCAACATTGTTGGTTGAATGTGATGACTTGTATTGCCACCCCCCTCCACCCCTGTATATTATAGGGAACATGTATGCAAAGTTTCAATTCGAATTTAAAAAAGTGTTACCATTTACGTGAAACATCTCGTATGAACAGGCTTGTACATGCGTGGTCCGAATTTGACGAGTACCACATCAGGCATGCCTCTGTCATTAATTTAGCCAAAACTGATTATATCCACGTGATACATCAGCTTCGGCCCAAAATGGTGGCGGTCTAACTATAAGATCCACTTTTTTCATCCACACGAAAATCCGTAACTGTCCCAGGATCATCAGTTGAACTCAAACCTTCCTCTCCCAGTTCATACTTAGAACATGATGAGTTAATTAATGTTTTAATATTATGTAATTTGCCTATTAATAGTAGGCCGGATTCAATTTCCATAGTTCAAATTGTATCAGACCAACTTGAAATAAAATATTCATTTGTATTTTCCAGGGTCAAACAATCGATTCAGAACATTTGTCAGAGCTTACAGAGGAAGAAATGGAGGTTTCATTTCTGCAATCTCGAATCCGTGGCTTTGCACGGTGGGACTTGAAATTTTTTATTCCATTCTTCACTCGGCGATTCACACAGCAGGAATTGAAGGATTGTAAATCCCAGATGACAGATCTTACTAACCAATGGTATCAGGCAATCAGAATCAGCCCTATAGATTCGGAAGACGAAATGTCAACGACAGCTTCAACGGCACAACTTAATCTCAACACTGGTGATGATAGTCAACGTACGAGTAACAACAAGCCAAAGAAAACTGGTCGCCCGAGACATAGCTCCATACTTAGTATATGAGTTTAATTATCTGCTAATATATTTGTCGTCTGCCTTTGAAATAGTATACTTTTATTTTTATTTGAAAAAAAGCAATTAACTGATAACCGCTGTGTACTTAAGGAAGTGAGACAAAAATTGTTTTTGTTTAATATGTAATATAATGCGACGAATCTGCGAAGATATGCACATATTGTACTATTGCTATAAACTTAAGATTGGATGCGGTGCTGGGTTCACAAATTTAGGTTTAGCTCATCAAAAATGAGTGAAAATTTGTTATTTTATCTTGGGGTAGGGTGTAAGTCGCTTTCATCACCGATGAGCTAATCTTGTTACACAATGTGTACATACGGAGGTATACTGCGCGTGCTCAAAGAGCCATAGCTGACATAAAAAATGAATTGGTACCAAATGCAGTAGACTCTCCATAACTTCACATTCTCGGGGGTCTGAGAACAAGGCATTTAGTAGGGAAGCTGATGACATTTTTCAGCGATCATTTTCTCAAGGCCTATTGTTTGTAAGAATGTTGACGGAGATATGTGTAAGTGTCATCAATAAGGATTATCCCAGATAGCGGTATGGGAGGGAGGCAGATCATCCCCAATTTGCAAAAAAAAAAAAAAAATATTCAACACAATTATCATTTGTTCAAGGCTGCACCTTTTTGTATTGTTTCTCAGGTGGTTAATAATTCTCGCTATAAAATTTGCGGATCGAGTTGCTGGTATTAACAGGCTTGCAGACTACCCCAAACGTGTCGTGCGAACAATAAAATTTTTGTTACTGATTTAAGCTTCAATTATTGATGTGTTATCATGGCAACAGTTTCAAATGTACATACATCTCCCGAGATGGATTCTGACCGATTCAAGGCCACCGGTGTCGTCTGCTACCATCTGTTCAACCTACGTGGCAGGTGACACCGGTGGCCTTGAACCGGTCAGAATCCACCTCAGAAGGTGTACCTTTCTATTGGCGGAACAAAATATTAGTATCAACCCCCTTGCAGAACGGTTTGAACATCCCTTGTGCGCGCCTTGATTAGATAATCAGCTACCGGAACCTACTTTACGCCCAGCCAAGGTGTTATTGGATATTTTTAGGGTTTGTACACGTTGAAATGATCAAATAAGGAAGGGATCGGTTTTAAGGGACGTAGGCGATTTAATTGGCAGAGTTGATTTATTATCAATGATCAACAAATTGAATCATAACTGTGGTCAATGTAAGGGAGACGGCTTGGTGGAAGGGCAGGGCTTGGATTGTCATGAAGAGACATAATTAGAAGTGACTCGTGCGAAAGCTGGGATGGAAATGACGAGTTCAGAGCATGTAGATGACTCGCTAGTTGGAGTCTAGAGATAAACCTGCTGAGTCAGTGCGGGAATCGGGGCAGCTAGGTGAAGGTGATAAAGAGAGGGTACAGGGTGTAAAGTGATCATAAGATCTTGTGGGAAAGGAATCCGAGGTCTGGAAAACGCGAGGGGTGAATCACAAGAGAAATTTGGTGTACACAGAGAAGGAAATATCGGGAAATGTTTGGAAATGTCAGGAAATGTAAGGAAATGTTGGAAAATGTCAGGAAATGTTAGGAAATATCGGGAAATGTTGGAAAATATTGCGGGAGATAACCTAATAAATCTATAAAAATGGAAAATCCAATATCAGGATGTTTTTGAAGGAATCGAGAGTGAAGTAAATGTACATAGAAAGATGCTGCTCGACGCGCATTTGCAGGTTAAACCAGTGTTGCCAGGAGCGGCGATTTTATTGCCTGTGTCGTGTGTGCGATTTAGTGGCGACGTGGTAAAAGTTACCAAAACGTGGTGATTTTTTGTTGCTATAATGGCAAAGCGTTGGAAATAGTTCAATTTTTCTAGATCTGATCGACTTTTCACTCTGTGTATTCTAAGATTTCCTTACCCGTCTCTAGTCTCTACCTTACCCATATGCATAATAGAGTGGTTCTTGAAAAGCTCATTCATAATTCCCTGACTTTTTCAGACTTTCATCTCAACTCTAACCCGTGCCCCAAAGAGGGTGGATTTCCATTTAATCCTTTCAAGGGCATATCAAATCTACCGAACAGATTTAGATAAAATTTGGCACTGGGGGGTTACGTAGGTCATTGTTTACGAATCTGAATTCAAAATTACTAAATTCTAAATGGTGCATCCAATATGGCAATATCAAGTGACTTTTGGGATTTTGATTCACCATATTGGATCCGCCATTTTGAATTTTCAAATTTTGGTCCAGATTCGTAATCGGCGACCCAATAATCCTCCCTATACTAAATTTCATCTAAATCCGTTCAATAGATTCGATGCGGAAATCCACCCTCTTTGGGGCACGGGTTAGAATTGAAATAGAAATCTGGAAAAAAGTTAGGGAATTATGTTTGATTGTCTAAAGCCAATTTAGGAGGTGAGCCGATCGAAATTTAAAAATGAGTTTTTTAAGGACCGCCCTAAATTGCATAAGTATATAAGTCTACGCCCATATGACATGTCCTGCTGTTACGTTCTGAGAGGAACGCCACGAGTTGATTATGATTCACTGCGTGATTTTGGTTAAACTCTTGACTTACGTAGTTGATGTTCGAAAATCTGCTGATCAGCTCCTCAACTCTTCTCGTTCAGCTCAATTAATTCTGAGAGTTTGTAAGGTAATTAGGCTCGTGCCAACCATCACTATGCGTGATTGAAATAATTCTCTTTACACAACACTTTAATTTAGAATAAACATTTATTAATAATCAACAATGTTCTTTACATTCTCAATTGTCGAATTTACAATGGTTTATAAACTGCTGTTTTGCTTATTACAATCACCACTGTTATTAAATCTTCGAGGTTCTGAGTTTGACTTTATTCACTGAGTCTAAACTTTTCTATGATTTGTGGATTAAACTCTGTTCTAAAGTTGTTCTGTTTTCTATGGCGTCTAAAACTGTTCTCTCTGATGTCTGGATTTATTCTGCTCTGATCTCTCTGATATCTAAAACTGTTCTCGCTGATGTCTGGATTTATTCTGCTCTGATCTCTCTGATATCTAAAACTGTTCTCACTGATGTCTGGATTTATTCTGCTCTGATCTCTCTGATATCTAAAACTGTTCTCTCTGATTTGAATTAAGGTTGAGAAAAGAGGTGGAAAAAATAGGAGGAGTTCGAAAGGGTTACAGTTTCTCGCGGGTCTAGGATGATTGGATGAGGATATTAATTAGTATGGGGGTAAGGTTTCTGATTAGTGCGTAGGATCTTGGCGGGGAATTAGCGTGAGGTGGTTGGTTTAGAAAGCAAGCGGCGATACGCTAATTGGCCGCGTGATCATTAAATAAGGGCGCTATTCCTAATTCTGAGAATAAGGCTTCTTTATCTGAGAGCTATTCATGACTTCTCTTCCCACGTTTCCTCTGTTTAGTCTACTCGACTATCTTTATTGAGTGATAATTGCAAGTGATTATTGACTTGAATTATCGCAGGTGTTTATTACTCTGAGTTATTGCAAGTGTTTATTGCCCTGAATTATTGCAAGTGTTTATTACTTTGAAGCACTGCAGCTGCGATCGTAAATTAAGGGATTTATTTAAAAGCTAGTGTTGAAAAATATAACGGTCAAATGTGAGAAAAATATAAGTACCATATATGTATATAAGTTTAGCTGATGAAATAACGGTTAATATAGCGTAGAAAACTGTCGATATAAGAATATTGCACGTTATGATTATAATTGTGCATGTCGGTATTAGTTTAAGAACTACGGGTAAGAGCTCCTAAAGCTCTCCTATGGTAACTGCACATCGGTAATGTAGGATACAGAGAGGGTGCCCCCGTGGATACCGGCTGGCACGTAACACTGCCGCCATTGGCTTTGGCGCGGGTTCGATGACTGATTTGGAAGCGATTGCAAACATTGTTCTTCGTGCAAGGAGGAGCTAAGTTATAATTAATCCATTACTGAGAGATATGGTGAATAACGCATCAATGGTCAACTTCTGTAAATCAAATTAAACAACTGGAAAGCGGTTGAAAATCTCTAGTACACTCTTACATTGTTCAATCATCTACTCGAGGTGGAAATAACTTGTCGGACTGGTGCATGGCGTGTCAATGTCATGTGAATTAATGCAAATTGATATGTATTGTAATGAACTTGATAAATTAAACAGAATTGAATTGCATTAGAAGGATTAATTCGAATTGAGCAGAATTAGGAAAAATTATTTGAAATCAAGCAGAATAGACGGAAATTATTCAGAATTAATTTAAATTAATCTAAATCAACCTGGATAAGTGTCAGAATTACTCTCACTTCAAGAGAAATTCCTGAATTAGTTTGTTTGGATGCTCGTTCCGATCTTTGCTGGGACAGTTGAGTGCGACAATATCTCACCCGCATTTGTTTGCGCTCGCCCCTCCGTGCTCGCGACAGTCCGAGCCAAGGCCCGGGAAAACAAATGTAGGATTTTGATTGGTCAGGGGTGGAGAATAATTCGGTGAACACGTTACAAAGCAATTTAACAAAAAAAAAACGGATTTATTGAATACAGAACAGTATCATGTTCAGTTAGCGTCGCGTCTTTCTCTCCCGACCACCAAGGTTCGACTGCCTTACTCGTCTCCCTCTCCCCGCGACGCTGCTGTGAGTGGAGACTCAGGCCCGTAGCGGCAGGCCCGAGGCCCACTCCCTCATTCGGCCATTCCTGACTGTTCTCCGGTCTCCGGGGAATAAACCCCGTACGGTTTCATTTGGTCTGCAGACGACGTTGTGATCCGAGGACCTTCTCCATCGGTCTGCCGAATCATCTCGTACCGATCATGTCCCTTGACTCGTGTCACCTGGTACGGCCCCAAATATTTGTCTCTCAATTTGGACCCTGGACCGAATTGCGTTCGTTTTATCGCAATCAGATCGCCTTGGTGGTATTTCGTTGCTGGTTTAGAGCTTCGATCGTGTGTCTTACGATTTTCCTTCTGGATTTTGCCAATGTTTTCTTTGGCAAGTGCTCGTAAGGCCTCGCGTTCTTCGTCGAATTGCAATATCGCCTCCTTCTCGATTAAGTCGAGTAATTCGACATCTTCCTTCTGCCTCATCTTCAATCCAAAAAGTACTTCGAATGGGCTCAAACCCACACTTCGCTGAAACGTGCTGTTGATGGCACGCTGGACTTTGTCGACGTATCGATACCATCGATCTGGATTCTCGTATGTTAACTTCGTCAAGATCGGAATAATTATTCGATTTATTCTTTCAACTTGGCCATTCCCCCTTGGGACGCCTGTTGTGATGAGCACGTGATTGATATTCTCCTCGATGCAGTATTCTCTGAACTCTGCTGACGTGAAGGCCGCTCCTCGGTCGCTTATGATTCGTTTGGGGTTCCCGAACACTTTCTGCTGACTCTTTAATCGGTCTAAAACCTCGCTTGTCTTCGTCGTCTTCGTCGGATAGATCCAAACGAACTTGGAGAACCCATCAACAACTACAAACAGGTATTTGTACATCTTCGACGTTGCTGTCATCGGCCCAAGGTGGTCGATGTGATATGTCGAGAGCGGAACGTCGCCCTTCGGTATCGTCTGCAACTCTCCCTCCTTCTTTCCGCGTTTGCCTTCAGCCAGTATACATCGAACGCAACAACTGACGTATTTCTCCAATTTTTCTCTTAGACTCGGAATGTAGTACTCCGATTTGATACTTTCGAGCATCTTTTTGACTCCAAAGTGCCCGCTCTCGTGTGTCTTCCGTATTACCTCTTGGTGCATGGTGGCTGGCAGCACTACGACATTTTTGTCTCCCACTCGTTTCATCAGGATTCCCTTCTCGCACGAATAGTCTTCGTACGGCTCCGTCTCGAGAACTTTCTTAATCACGCGCAACCTCTCCTCGTTATTCTGTTCCCTCCGTACCATCGGCGTGATTTTGTCTTCGATCATCATCACAGGATACCGACTGAGCGCGTCAACGTGTTTGAGGCGAGTCCCCGCGCGGTGCTCAACCTCATACTCGAACTCTTCGAGCATCAAAGCCCACCTCGCGACCTTCGGAGAAATGTCTATTTTACCTAGCGTCTTTTGCAAGGCCGAACAGTCAGTGACCAATTTAAATTTCACACCGAGCAAGTACACCCGAAACTTATTCACTGCTTGCACCACCGCGAGCGTCTCAAGTTCGTATGAGTGCAAATTCTTTTCGTTGTCGGACGTTTTGCGACTCATAAAATATACAACGTGGAAGCGATCGTCACTGTCGTCCTTTTGCAAGAGAGCAGCGCCGTAGCCCTCCCTGCTCGCATCCGTATGCAATTCCGTGATTGCATCTGGTCGGTATATCCGTAATATCGGTTCAGTCGTCAACATTTGTTTCAGTTGTTCAAAAGAACGTTCTTCTTCTTCACCGAAACGGAATCTCTGATTGTTTTTCAATATCTCTGATAACGGTCTCGCGATTTTGGCATAATCGCGAATGAACTTCCGGAAGTACCCCGTTAGACCGAGGAAACTCTGTAACGCTTTTTTCGACTTTGGCGGCGGGAACTCCTTTACTGCCTTAATTTTTGACGGAGAAGGGCTAACATTACCGTTCTCAATCACGTGACCGAGATATTCAACGCACTTTTGCAAAAATACACACTTTTTCCAATTAATCGCTAACCCCTTATCGGCGGCAACCACGAGTGTCTCTTTAAGGTTGGCCAGCGCCTCATCTTCGTCGCGACCGGGTACGATCAAATCGTCGACGTACGTGAACACAACATTTCGTCGAGTGAGATCGTGGAACACTTCATCGACAAATCGTAGGAAAGATGTCGGACTATTGCACAACCCGAACGGCGTTTTCAAAAACTCGAATTGTCCGTCTGGCGTCACGAATGATGTATACTTTCGACTTTCCGCGGACACCGGCACATGGAAGAACCCGTTCTTCAGATCTAACACCGAAAACACCCGAGCGTTCGCAAGCGCGTCGATACGGTACGTCAATCAGCGGCATTGGGAACCGATCCCGTATTATCTTTTTGTTTAACTGTCTATAGTCGATGCACACCCGATGTTCACCGTTCTTCTTTGGTACAATTACGACCGGACTAGAGTACTTACTTTTGCTTTGCTGAATAATTCCCTCGCGAAGCCATTCGTCGATCTGCTTACCTAAAATTTATTTTTCTTTAATCGCCAATCGTCGCGGTCTCAGACAAATAGGCACTTCGTCTTGCAACACTATTTTCGTCTCTACATCAGTCTGCACTTCTTTTCGCAGTGCATGGCTTTCAATAAGTCTTTCGATTTCTTCGCGGTACCGTTTTACAACATCTACTGAGTTCACTTCACTACAGTCTGGCGATGGTAGTTCGCACAACGGGTCGCGATGACAGCTTCCTTCTTCGTCGTCTTCTTTCTTGATACCATCCCTCCCGTCCTCCGTCTTTGCTAATTTCTTGATCGTAACACGACCGCCTCGAATGTTTACTTCCATTTGTCTCGTCAGCTCTTTGCCAAGTAACATCGCGTGACTCATCGCAGAGTCAGGTACTACGTATGCTTCGGCGTTGTACGTTTCACCGTGGATCACCATGTTTGACCGAAGGACCCCGTCGGCCTTCACCAATGCATTCCCGAAACCCTGAAACGTACTTGTTGGTTTTGACGCGTTTAAGAACGTAGTGAGCAGGAGCGAAATAAATACACGTCCATCTTTATTATGTAGAAAACGGAAGTGAGGGTTTTATTATTTCAAACATGGCGACAGGATGTAGAAGAAAAGAAGTCAAGCGAATTACTATTTGTGTCTTAGGATTATAATAATGACATTATTGCAACACACCCCCTTAATTCTATGATCACATGACATTTAGTTTTTTCATCAATTCATGAAATCGTGGTCCCGCCAGTGGTTTAGTGAATACGTCTGCTAACATACTCTCTGACTTTACAAATTTGACTTCAATATGCTTATGTTTAATTAGGTCCCTTACATGATGGTATGCAATATCTATATGCTTGGTGCGCTGTTGGAACGCATCGTTGTTGCTCAAGAATATTGCTCCCTGGTTATCACAGTATATTAGCACACATTCTTTCTTATCAAATAACTCTCCCATAAAGCACCTTAAGTATGACGCCTCATTGGCAGCTAGATTCAGAGGTACATATTCTGCCTCAGTGCTTGACTGAGCTACACAATTTTGTTTCTTGGTTCTCCAAGATACAGGTCCTCCAAACAATGAAAACACATGACCCGAGTACGATTTTCTATCTACCTTGTCATTTGCCCAGTCGGCATCACAGTAACCAATTATTTTGTTTGTTGAGTTTCTACTGTAAGTCAAACCGACATTTCTCGAACCATTCAGATACTTTAAAATTCTTACAGCACTGCACCAATGTTCCTCGCCAAAACAATTATTGAACTGACTCAGATAATTGACTGCCTGTGTAATATCAGGCCTGGTCCAAATACTGAAGTACATTAATGAACCTATCAAGTTTTGGTAAGGGACATTTGGTTTTTCTCCCTCATTTCTGGTTAAGTATAGACCATTTTCAATCGGGGTTTTTATTTTACTCTCTACACTTATATCGAATCTTGTCAATACTTTCTGCAAATATTGACTTTGTGTTAATTTCACCTCACCGGTTTCCTTGTTTTCAATCATATGCACTCCTAAGAAATGTTTGAGCTCTCCTAAATTTCTGCACTTAAATTTTTCTCCAAGTTTAGATTTCAGATATTCACTGGATTCCTTATCATTAGAAAACATAAAAATATCATCAACATGAACAGCAACATAAGTTACATTTTTAGAGTCTCTTCGTTTAACATAAACACAGGGATCGCTTTTGGATCTTACAAAATTTAGTTCACATAGGACATCATGAAGCTTACTATTCCATGCTCTTGACGCCTGCTTTAAACCATAAATTGCCTTATTTAACTTACACACCTTGTTAGTATTCTCAGGGTCAACATAGCCCTCTGGCTGTTCCATATACACTTCCTCAGCTAAATCTCCATTCAGAAATGCAGTGCAAATATCGATATGAGTAGAATCTAGGTCCATCTTATTTGCTACACTTATTAAAACTCTAAGGCTTTCTGTGCGAACAACTGGTGAAAAAGTTTCATAATAGTCTTGTCCATATCTTTGCGAAAAGCCTTTCGCCACAAGGCGAGCCTTGCGCCTTTCTATTTCACCATTTGGCCCTATTTTGTTCTTGTAGACCCACTTATTTTTTACCACATTTTTTTTAGGTGGTCTGTCTACTAACTCCCACACATTGTTTTCTTTTAGTGATAATAGCTCACATTCCATAGCAGCCTCCCACTCGGTTTTGTCCTTCCTGCGCAGGACGTCTGCTCTCGTAAGGGGTTCATCATCTAGATGTTGACACTGTGCCTTGTAGGTGTAGAAGTCTGGGAATGCCCGTGGCTTTCTCTCCCTTTTTGGATACCTTCTCTCTTCACCCCCTTCATCTGCGTCACTATCTTCTGGTGTCGAGGCGTCATTTTCATCTGTTGTCGTCTCGTCTCTCGATACTCTTTCATCATCAGTCGAAGAATATGTCTCAGACTCCGATACCTGCTCCTCTTCGCTTTGAGACAAATTTACATCACTGACATCAAGCTGTTGCTCAGGCACACCCTCTCGATCAGGCACTTGGGATTCTTCAATAATTTGTTCCAAATTGACATTTACCTTCGACGTAGGTTGAGGTATGATACTGGTTCTTCCTGCTTGTTTCTTCCCACAACCTGGGAATAGTTTCTCATTAAAGACAACACTTATTTCTGTCACAGTTCTCCTAGGGTTCTTAGGGTCATCCAGTTTTTATCCCTTTCTCTGTTCGTCGTATCCAACAAAAATGTAGGGTTTACCTCTATCGCCCAATTTTTTGCTAATATTTTTGTCAACATAGGCATAGGCTTCACAACCAAATATTTTTAGGTGGCGTAGATCCGGCTTCTTACCCGTCCATGCTTCATATGGAACCATGCCTTTTACCGCTGTCGTTGGAGAGATGTTTTTGAGATAAACGGCCGTGTGCAGTGCCTCGCCCCAGAAGTTATCAGGTAGACTTGCCTCTTTCAACATGGCCCTTACCTTCTCGAATAGGGTCCTGTTTACCCTTTCAGCCACCCCATTCTGTTCTGGAGTGTGGGGCACCGTTAGTTGATGTTCAATACCACAGGACTCTAGATAATTCTCAAAAATATCTGAACAGTATTCACCCCCATTATCAGATCTTATAGCTGAAGGTCCGGATTTGAAAAGTAATATACGCACGCGTTAACTGGGTAATACAATTTTATTTATTTTTGATCGTCACACAAACAGCCCCCTTCTCAGCGTAGCGCACCGTTCGACCGCTTGTCGAACACTGAGCTCTCGAGGCGTCCCCACCAATAGTGTGGGACCTCTGAGAATACATATATATATACTATCGGTACTTCCTGGAACGCATTTGCTTATTCCTACAATTCGGCCGGCCTGACCCAAGTTTGTCCTCGAACTTGTGGACACATTTTTTTTTTTTCATTATAACAGGAAATCTTGTCTTACCTCTAGTGTATACATATATATATATATATATATGTATTTTTTTTTTTTTTTTTTTTTTTCATTAAAACAAGAACTTTCACCTTACATCTAGTTATACATTTAAATGGTTACAATGTTTACATAAAAATACTGGGTTGCTCGTACGTACGATCGGTATTATCGAATCAATTATTCTCGGTTCGCGATGTGTCGTTGGACAACCACGGGCGCATGTTATCGGCTTCCCATATACCTTCGTATGGTCGCTGAGTATTTTGGAGCCCGTCAACGTCAGCCACTTTGTATCGATCATTTTGAAGGACTTCGATTACCTCATACGGGCCTTTGTAACGCGGTATCATTTTTTTTTAAATTCCGGGCGTGCTATCGAAGTTTTTGACCGAGATTAAATCACCGACTGTATACACGCGCGGTTGTTTATGTTTCTTATCATATGCCCTTTTTTGATCAGCCTGTGCATGACATGTTTTTTTTTCAGCCTCGGAACGAATATTATCAAGATCGCGAATCTCAGTACCTACGTGGTCGCGGACGAAATCTTTAACGGCGTCAATGTTGGGGCCGCGCTGATCGACTCCAAATAACAATTGGCTTGGGGTTTGCCCGGTCGATCTATTTACAGTGTTATTGATCGCGTATTCAACGTCTACTAACATCTTGTACCATTGTTTGCGACTTGAATTGTCCGTTAACTTAGCGAGCATCGGCGCAAGTACACGATTTACTCGCTCGGCCTGTCCATTTGCCTGCGGGGAACCGGTTGCGATCAGAACGTGCTTTATTTTTGGTGACAAAATCTTCAAACTCACGCGATGTGAAGGCGGTCCCACGATCAGAGACGATTACCTGGGGACGGCTGTAACTTTGGAAATACTGTTGCAGACTATCGACGACCTCTTTTGAGCAAGTACTTTTCGTCGGATAGAGGCGAACAAACTTCGTAAACCCATCTACGACTAATAAAATATATTTCTTGATCGCGACGCGATGATCCACCGGCCCGAAATGGTCGATGTGCAATGTATGCCACGGAATATTGCCTTTTGGAATCGGATGTAAAACGCCTTCTTTCTTTACCGAGGGCGGAGAGAATGAAATACACTTCAGGCAATGCCGAACATGCTCCTCACATTTTTCGCGTATTCGCGGGAACCAGTAGGTACGTCGGATGGATTCTATCATTTTACCAGCTCCTACGTGGCCTGTCTCCTTATGATAATGAATCATCACGTTTATTTCCATCTGTTGCGGCACTACGAACAGGAGATCGTCTCCTTGTTTCCGATATACTAAACCGTCCCGAAGTTCAAAAAGCGGGTCCTGACCTTTCTCGAGTTTTTGCGCGATTTCGTAAATCTTCGGATCTTTCTTTTGGCAAACCATGAGGTTCCACTCGAAGGGATTATCGTCAACGACCAGAATGCCAAATGACCGACTCAGAGCATCAACGTGTCTCATACTTGATCCCGGTCTATGAACGATTTTAAAATCGTAACTTTGCAATTCGATGCTCCATCTAGCTATCCGATTATTAATATCGCGTTTCTCTAACGTTTGTGTCACCGCGCTACAGTCAGAAACGATGGTGAACTGAATGCCTTGAAGGTATATCTGGAACCGGCGCAACGCGTAAACAATCGCGAGGGTTTCTAGCTCAAAGCTATGATACCGGGACTCGACTTCAGTCGTACGCTTGCTAAAATAGAAAACCGGATGCATAATATGGCTTGGCTGAAGCTGCAATAGTACCGCCCCGAAACCGTGTGAGCTCGCGTCGCAGTGTAACTCGGTGGACGCATGCGGATCATAGATTGCCAATATTGGAGCCTCCGTGAGTTTTTGTTTCAGACTCTCGAACGCCAATTTTTCCGCGGCACCGAACGTAAACGTTGCATCTTTTTTGAGTAGACTGTACAGTGGTTTTGCGATAACCGAGAATCCCGCGATAAACTTACGGAAATATGACGCAAGCCCGACAAAACTGTGAATTTCCTTGATAGATCTGGGCTCAGGAAAGTTTTGCACCGCCTCTATGCCACCTCGGGTTGGACTTAGTCCCTTTTGGTCAACTCTGTACCCCAGGTAATCGATCTCGGTACATAGAAAAACGCACTTATCGAGCCGTAGCTCCAATTTGTTCTGGGCCAGCGTCACAAATACCTCTCTTATAATCTCGAGGTGCTGCTCGAGGGTTTCGGTGGCAATTAATATGTCGTCCATGTAGACGATAACCTGACCGGATTTGATCGGGTCAGCCATGACTTCGTTGATAAATCTTTGAAAACATTGCGGGCCGATTTTAAGGCCGAATGGCATGCGTACGAACTCGAATTGTCCCATCGGAGTGACAAATGACGTATATCGAACCGAGTCAGGAGCCATGGCGACGTGATAAAACCCGTCTTTCAAATCGAGCGCACTAAAATATTTTTTACCTCGCAATTCGTCCAACTGGTATTCGATTAAGGGCAATGGGTAATTCTCTCGTGCCATGATCTTATTCAGTGCTCGAAAGTCGATACACATTCTGATCTCACCATTTTTCTTCCGAGTCAAAACGATCGGAGAGCTATACTCGGACGTACTTTTTCGAATTATCCCCCTCTCCATTAATCGATCCAGTATTTCGTTGACCTTGGCCTTATCCGCGTACGCGAGTCTACGAGGACCGAACTGAACGAGCTGTTCACTTTTCAAGACGATATGAGCTTCCGCTTGCACCTTCGGAGTGCTTGGTCTTTCCGGTTTTTCATAGTTCTCGACGAATATTTTCTTGAATTTAACGCGATGAGACTCGGAAACGCTCGGATTTACTCGAAGATTATCGGTAACGGATTCTGGTCCGATCTCGATATTCAGTATTTCCGATACCGCTTTGTCGTACATCAAACTTTTGGTAAGCTCGTACCCGAACAACTTCAACGTATCTCTACCCAGTAAAACCGGAGGAGACATTGTCTCATTCGCCACGACCCCAAGAGTAACCTGCCTAGCATCACCTTCCAAAGTAACTTGAGCAACAACAACCCCGATTACAAGCAATCTCGATTTGTTTAGTCCGTGATATCGCTGCCAGACGCAATTCGCAGGTTGAACGCTTTGATTACTTACATACTGTTCCTTGATCAAACTTATTGGACACCCTGTATCTATCCTGACCGTTGAAGAGAATCTACCGGTGTCCCTAATGTTGAGCTCGGCAACCTTCTGGAAATCGTCGCTTACTTTGGTGTTCAGATCGACGAATAGTATTTCGTCGTCGCCGCGGGCTTCTTCGTCCTCAAGGTTGTCTTCGTCCCCGGATGAGTCTTCTCGTTCGGAATCGTTGCTTACACAACCAATCTGCCGTTGGTCGGTTTTGCCGGAGTTTCCTTTGGAGAATTGGCCGTGATCGTCTGACCTCGCTGGATTTTTGCAATCCTTTGCATAGTGGCCCGTTCCGTCACACCGGTAACACTTGACGTTACCGCGCGATGTTGCTTTGTTTTTTTCAGCTGTCTCCTTGCTCGACGTGGTTACTTGAGACACTTGATCTTGCTCATTTCGAGGTTTGTATTTCGAGTCTTTGTTGGTCGAGAAATCGCGCTTTGGACCTTGCTGCTTTGGAACCTCCAGTTTGATTTTCCGGAAAGCCCTCAATAGCTCATCGACCGAAGAAAATGAGTGCATTCGAGCTTGATCCCTTAGCTGTTCCGACGGAATTCCGTCTACAATGTAGTCGATCATCTCTTCGCTGGCCACAGGAACCTGGTTGCCAAGAATGAGCTTGTCGTGGCAATAATCGCTAAACATCTCGTTACGGCGCCATTCCCTGGCCTCAAATTTTCTTCTCAGCTCGAGTCTCGAGAGCCGTTGGTCAAACATAACTCCCATCTCCTTGAGTAACTCATCGAACGACATCGTAAAATGCTCTACTCGCGAGTGATACCAATTGAAAGCCCTTCCGCGAAGCTTGGAACCCACCATGATCTTCGCTGAATTATCTTCGAGCTCGTACGTTGTTCGAAGCAGGCTTGCTTGCGTTTTCCACCGTTCGAAATCAGCACCCGATCCGTTAAACTCACTCAACAACTCACCTACATTTTTGATACTCATTTGCGGGCGAGATGTCACCGTCGACGATGTACTCGGTTGGGGGGAGGCTCTTAGTAGAGCATTCTCACGCCTTAGCACGTCTATCTCTCGCTGCATTAGCTCTCTCTCTCTTTGCATAAAATACGCTTCTCTCTGATCAAACGTATTTGCGCTGTGATGAACATCGGCGACGACCTCTCTTCGATTATTGTTGTTGATGACACTTTCGTCTCTGGTGTTATCGACTTCGTTTACTCGCGATTGCTCACCGTCGTCACCGAAGGTCGCCCCGGCTCGGCCACCGTTTACTACACTACCGCCGTAACCATTATTATTATCCTCGACACGGCTTTGCTCGTTTTCGTAATCCTCGGTGATTTGATCGTTCGCCCGAGAATCGTCGTTATTCGCTAGCATTGCCGGGTCTATAACTTGCTGAGCTTCGTTGACCCACGCGTCCGTAGGATCTAATTGACGCAGACGATATATTAAATCGGCTTTTCGTCCTCCCGTAGGTAACTGTCGCCTTTGAAGTACCTCTTTTAATTGTACAATTTTTAGTTTATTTGGATCCATAACGTATTATTTGCTTAGATTCGAACCCACGCACTCTCATTTACCGTCACAAATTGTATACGCAGTCTTTGTCCAATCTCTACACTCCGCGGAGCGCACGGCGTTGTGGCGTTGTTCGGCCCGCGCGCATGAATACCAATATGGCGTCTCGAACGAGAAAAACGCGGTCGAGCGACTTTTTCGTTGTCGCTTACAACCACCGGCGTCGCACAGTCCCGAATGTTTTTAACAGCATACAAATTACGTCGCAGCACACAGCGTAACGACGATTCTTATTGTTTTTCACGGCACCCAGCACAATGAATGTTCTCGAGGCTTGTCGAAGCACACAGCTAGAGCGACAGCACACACGAATGTTCTCGAGGCCCGTCGAAGCACACAGCTAGAACGACAGCACGATTGTTCTTGAAGCTTGTCGAAGCACACAGCTAGAGCGACAGCATGCAACTTTTTTTTTTTTCGCGGCACACAGCTCGGCGAATGTTTTGAGTTCGTCGAAAGCACACAGCTGACCGTCTCTTCCGAATCCCACTTCTGATTTTGAAGGTCCGGATTTGAAAAGTAATATACGCACGCGCTAACTGGGTAATACAATTTTATTTATTTTTGATCGTCACACAAACAGCCCCCTTCTCAGCGTAGCGCACCGTTCGACCGCTTGTCGAACACTGAGCTCTCGAGGCGTCCCCACCAACAGTGTGGGACCTCTGAGAATACATATATATATACTATCGGTACTTCCTGGAACGCATTTGCTTATTCCTACATAGCTTTTATTTTCATACCAGTTTTATTTTCGACTAGAACCTTGTACGACTTGAATTTTTTTAACACTTCTTCTGAGGTTTTACCTTTCAGGAGACCTACAAACGTGTACCTGGTCATGTCGTCCGTGAAGGTGATGAAATATTTGTTGTCTCCGAGGCTAGGACAGTCAATAGGCCCACACAAATCTGTGTGGATAAGCCCCAAAATTTCCTGAGACCTGTGAGCTTTGCCTGATGGGAAGGATGCCCTGGTCTGCTTTGCCAGAACACACACTTTACATTCATGGTCCAAAAAATCTTTGGTGTCTATTCCACTTACCAAGTTATTGGCAAGCATTTGTAGGTTCGACCAGCTTAAATGAGCCAGTCGTTTATGCCACAACACACTCATGTCATCGGTCGTTGTTGCTGATAGGGCTCTAGACTTATCTAATTTTAGGTTTACCCTATACACACCTTCATTTTCATTCACATGCATTCTAGGAGTACCTACTCCCTCGGTTGTCAATTTTTCTGCTCCAGCACAATAAATTGTTTCACTTGGCACTGTTCGGTAGTCTTCCAATACTTCTCTCTTGCTTGTCCCATGCTTGGATGATCCAGAGTCGAGGCAGGCTGTGAACATGGTGACTTCCAATGTTTCTTCCTGAGAAGCTCTTTTCGCACATAGCATGCTCCATCCTCCGGGTCCTTGGTTGGTTGAAGCTGTCGTTTGTTGAGCGTCACTCTTATGTCCATCAAGAGTCCAGCATCTTCCTCTGTGATGCCGTTTGCAGTGCTGACATCTTATCCTTTTGTCTTTCGATGGCTGTGATGTCTGCTGCTGTTTGTTTTCTGGTGGTTGGTGCTGCGCCCTGGTGGTAGGCTGGAAGTTACTATCACCGCCTTGTCTATTGCTCGCATGGTGATTCTTCTTTTTGCCACCGCCGGCGAACAGCGCTGTTGTTTCAGACCCTTCACTTAGTTCTTTCATCCCTTCTCTCATCAGCTCACCTGCGACCCTGTCTGGATTGAGGTCACTTTTCGAAGTGATGGTCCTCTCTATCAGTTGTCTGAGCCATTTATATTCGGGGCGTAGGTTTCTGAGCATGAGGTATGCTGCGTTTTCAGAGTCTAACGGTTTACCAGTAGCGGCAATTTGATTTAGCACTTCCTTCATTTTAGTCACATAGTCACATAAACTACTGAAGTTTTTATGCTTCACACTGTATAACTGCTCCATGAGAGCCAGTCTTCTCCATGGGCCTTTGTCTTCAAAAGCGTCGCAGAGGTTTTTCCATACGTGGTACGCCGTCTTTGCTCCACGCGCATGAACAAGCATCGGGCGTTCCAGAGCAAGACAAATTTTTGTCTTGGCTCTGAAATCCCGCTTCATCTCCGGGGACGATGGGTTTGCTATTTTGTCCGGGGGTAACTCCTGGATAATGCAGTCGTAGAGGTCGAGCTCTCCAAGCACCATCTCTATGATCATCTTCCAATCCTCCCAATTATCTACACCCTGCAGTTTTTCGATCTGAGGCCCTGCGCCAATCATTATGGTGTGGTTTGAGCCGATCGTGCCGACCGCGTGGCTCACTGCAGCGTCATTTTCTGGACTTTCGTTGTCGGACATTTTAGGTGGGTTATATTTCGATTTTAATGCACTTAACTCACTATCTAATCGGCGCGTTTGTTGCGTGGACTGGGCCCATAACCTGTTGGTTTTGACGCGTTTAAGAACGTAGTGAGCAGGAGCGAAATAAATACACGTCCATCTTTATTATGTAGAAAACGGAAGTGAGGGTTTTATTATTTCAAACATGGCGACAGGATGTAGAAGAAAAGAAGTCAAGCGAATTACTATTTGTGTCTTAGGATTATAATAATGACATTATTGCAACAGTACTTGTTGTCGATTGCAGCCTCGGACTGCCTATCCGCTCGTACTCGCTGCGCCTCATCATCGTTCGGTCCGTGCCAGTGTCTATCATCGATCGTACCGGTACACTATTTATCTCAACGATAACCTCGTCATCAGTTGCCAACTGCTCGATCACATTCACTGTGTTTGTTTTGTTGTCCTTCTTTGTTGTCGTCTTGTCAGGTTCGTCGCACTTCGCGGCGATGTGTCCAAACTTATTGCACTTAAAACACTTTGGGCCTTTATCCTTGTCAGGGCAGTCCCGCGCGACGTGTTCGTTCGACCCGCACCCGAAACATCGTGGCTCCTTTTCGTTATTTTGCCTGGTCTTCTTCTCGCCTTTCCCTACTTCTTTTGGCTTGCTTTTCGTCTGTTCCTTTCGTGGCTTTTTGTCAGATTTTTCCTTCATACGATCGTACCGTTCTAGATTTTTTCTCAATTCGGGAATCGTGCTTGAACTGTAGAGGATAGACTTACTGTTTTCGTCGTCTGCTATTCCATCGATTATATATTGGATCAGTGCTTCTTCCTCCACGGAGCCCTGATTGGCTATCGTGCTCATGGCGTACACGTACTGCCGCGGCGTCTCATTGGCTAGTCTTTTGCGCGCCACCAGCTATGAGTGTATGGTAGCACTGTTGAGTTTCGTTTCAAACTCGCGCACCAGCTTTCGTTTCATCACTTTCCACGTCTTAATACCCTTTTGCAACGCGATGTATTGTTTCGCTGAACCGCGTAATAGCTTTTTCGCGTAGATTATTTTTTGTAAGTCGTTCCACTCTAGCAACGCACTCGTGTCCTCGAATTCTTCGACCCATCTTTCAATTTGCATTTTGTCATCTCCCGAAAAATGTGAGATACTCCCTTCGACGTCCTTTATCGTGATCAGACTCGCGGTACTGTACACAGGCCTGTCCCCCGCGCGCACGTTCCCTTGTCTCTCGTTCTTTCGCGGCACAACCACGCGCTCATTTCGACGCTCTCGATCGATTTCCGCATCGCGATCGCGATCACGTTCACCCTCACTTTCGTCTTCACTACTCGCGTCAGTTATTTCGCGGCTATTCCTTACCACCGTCTGTTCATCAGATTCATCCTCACTGAACTCTTCGTCTGTTGTGCTATCTTGATATTCCCTTAGTTTGCGCTCCAGTTCTTCCTTCTTACCGGTTGTCGGTAAGTTCAGTTCCTGTAGTTGCCGTTTGAGCTGAGCTACAGTTACCTTCTCTACCGGCCTCGAGGAAGCGTAGACTTTCTTTATTGCACCCGTGGACGATTTGTCTACGCCAATGTTGGGCCCGCTTTTTGTTTTAATGCCATCTTTGCCGCGCTCATCTGGCGCGTTGTCTTTCCTCGCCTGCTCCTTTGTGCCGCCTTCGGCCATTATTGAAATTTCTTTCTTTGATTAGAAAAGAAAAGCTCAACGAGTTCAAAGAGAAGGGACAATTGGATGATTGGTAGAAAGGGTTCAATAATATTTCTTTCACAGGAATTATGATGATAATTACAATGATAAACTTTATTAGAATGTTCTTTGCAAAAAATAGTTAACAGATTAGACTTTGAATAGCTTTGGCTGTGTAACTGCTCCTTCACAGAGCTGGAGGTGAACTGGCGAGAGAGCACGAAAGCCTTCTCGCTCTTTTCTTTGAAACGACGCCTCTCGCGTCGTTTGCCAGTAGCTCGAGTGCAGAAGTACCGGTATAGTCGGACTCTGCTCGAACCAAGCCAACAGCCATCTTTGATGCTTCGCTCGCTCTCTCTCGGCTTGCCTCTTCATCCTTATCTCCTTTCTTCGTCGGCGACTTTTCTAAAACCATCTTTGCGGCGTCACTACACTGTTTCACGACTAGTATGACTCTAGGAATTATGCGGTTTAACGACCGATAATTATTCAACGTAATACGACCTTTCTACTTTTGCACAACTTCTCTTCCTTTTTTTTTTTACTTCTTTTCAGCTTTGAGCTTAACGGCTCGACGATGCGACAACTTCTAGCTTCTGATTTCACGACCTAATCACCACGTTACTTCTCGACTTTTGTTCACCGAAATTCCACTTTGACCCCACGATCCCGATTGAGCCCCCAGATGTAGGATTCTGATTGGTCAGGGGTGGAGAATAATTCGGTGAACACGTTACAAAGCAATTTAACAAAAAAAACGGATTTATTGAATACAGAACAGTATCATGTTCAGTTAGCGTCGCGTCTTTCTCTCCCGACCACCGAGGTTCGACTGCCTTACTCGTCTCCCTCTCCCCGCGACGCTGCTGTGAGTGGAGACTCAGGCCCGTAGCGGCAGGCCCGAGGCCCACTCCCTCACAAATGAAAAGCTCAAATCTCCATGGAAACATGAATAATACGCCATTGCATGATCGAGAGATCAAGTTACCGGAAGTTTATCGGAAAGTGATGTATGAAAGAGATGGAGCGTTTTGCGAAAAGTGATCTGAGTTCGATTATAAACGATTCAGAAATATCAGATTATTTCGGCATCTTTGCAAAAAATGTGAAGGGTTTCCTTATTTTTGGTGGGGAAAAAAAACTTTTATTCGCAATTAGAGAGCATGTGAATAAAAGATCGCAAAACGTTCAGGCCGAGGTTCAAGCTAAAGTCATCAACACAGCAAGCGCAAAATCAAGGGGCAAAGCTTTTCAAAAATCGCAGAACCAAGAAAATATTAGTGATGAAAACCCAAGTGAAAACCCTGAGTTGGCGATCAGCAATATGAATGAGAAAAGAAAATATTTAATAAAACTGATACAAAAAAATATAAACGACTCTGCGTATTGCTAGAAGAAAACAGATTGAAAACTGTTCGATCGAAGCTTGGCGCTATCGATTGTAACATCGAATTAGATAGCCGGGGGAATTTGTACTCGATGATCAACTGTGGATTGTGCAAACTTAAATTAAAAGTAAGAGCTGTAGGAATCCTGTTATAGGTGGGCGGTCGGGGTTGAATAAATGGGTTCTCTCAGATATCACGTCCTATTTTATAATGTTGTTTGTATAGTTTTATTATTTAGTGGAATTTACAGTTCTGCCCTTCTGGCTCGTCACGATTTTACACATCTTTTTTACTCAATTTGTCACTGCCTTCTGCCTCTTGCTACTCTACTATTCGCGGTAGGCGGCGTACCTGTCTTCCTATATCTAAGTAATTAAATGTGGGGGAAAAAGAGGGGGGAAGATGTCTACAGTTCGGCCTCTCCTGATTCTGGGGGCGTCTCGCCCTCGGCCTCATCCTCGGTTTCCTCACTGGAATCCCCACATTTGTCATCCGGTAACTCAGGCTGGACAAGAATCCATCTTTTCAGTCGTTCTGGTGGCAGGATTGATTCGTACGGTCTTTGTTTAATTTGGTAACCTGGAATGTCAGTTATTAAATAGCGATCTAAATCGAGTTTACGTTTCACTAGATATGGTCCAAGATATTTTCGGGCCATCTTTGTACTACCTTCTTCCACTGGATTCAGTTGGCGTACCATAACATAATCGCCTTCGCGAAACCCAACATATGGTTTTCTATTACGATCATACTCTTTTTTTTGTTGATCTTGTCCAATGGCGATGTTATCTATTGTTTGCTGTCTTGCTTCTCTACGTTGAGAGTCGAAGCGTTCTAACTCGATCTCCTCCTCTAAAACGTCAGCTACAATATCGAGGGCCCCCTGGCGTAGTTTGTACCCGAACATTACTTCGGCTGGACTACGTCGAATAGTACGCTGTACCGAGTTATTAAGCGCCAGCTGGACTGCACCTAGAACCTCGTGCCATTTATTAGGGGCTTTTGCTAACTTACATATTGCTGGAACAATCGTCCGGTTATAGCGCTATATTTGTCCATTAGCTCTTGGTGTTTGAACGGCGATTCTCACGTGCTGAATCCCTCGGTCGATGCAAAACTCCTCAAATTCGTGACTCGTGAATGCTGAGCCGCGATCTGAAATGATACGTTTGGGTATTCCAAAAATATTAAAAACAATGTTAAGTGCCTTGATTGCCTCAGCTGTATTAGTGGTTTTTACAGCTTGGAAGATTGTGAACTTCGTAAATCCGTCCACCATTTCAAAAATGTGTCTGTGTCCGGCCGTCGTCTTAATTAATGGTCCAACATGATCTATGTGTATAGTCTTCCATGGCGTTGTGCCCTTTTCAATAGTGTGTAAGAAACCTCTTTTCAAATTCGATTGTTGGTTAAATTCGAGGCATTTTATGCAGTTTGTCAAACATTTCTTGACATATTTTTTCATATTACGGAAGTAATATTTCCTCCGTATCTCTGCGGTAGTTTTGTCAGCTCCTTGGTGTGCAACCCTTTTGTGCATTTTCATTACTAGATCGTGTCGTAACCCTTTTGGTACCGCAAACAAGTATTCCTGCTTCACAATTCTGAATAACTTTCCATTAATGATCTCGTAGTCTTGTACTTTTTCTTTTCCTTCAGTGATCTTTTTCTTGATGTCCATAATTTCAGGGTCTACGTCTTGAAGTAGCAGCAGCCCATCGTATCCGTCGTCTTCGATAAGTACGGAGTTTACGTCATAACATCTGCTCAGTCCGTCGACGTGTGTCATTTTCTCAGCCTTCTTATGTCGGGTTGTAAAAGTATAATCCTGGAATGTCACGCTCCAACGTGCAATTTTCTTATTCATAATCTTCTTCTTCAGGGTCTGTCTCATGGCTTCGCAATCAGTAACCAACACGAACGGTTTTCCCAAAACATAAATACGGAATCTCTCTAGTGCTTTTACTACTGCGAGTGTCTCAAGTTCAAAGCTATGGTAATTCTTCTCCTCACTTGTCGTCTTAGCACTGAAGTAATATACTGGGTGAAATACTCCATCTTCTTGTTTCTGAAATAGGATTGCCCCATAACCATGACTACTCGCGTCAGTGTGGATTTCTGTCTCTTTGTCCGGGTCGTAGATCTTCAGAACTGGTTCACTCGTCAATATTCTTTTCAGTTTCTCGATGGCTTCGATGTGTACCTTAGAAATTTCAAACTTTGCCTCTTGTTTTAATAAGTCGGTGAGTGGTCTTGCTATAAGTGAGTAGCCCTGTACGAATCTCCGGAAATAACCTGTGAGACCCAGGAATCCTCGTAATTGCTTCCGTGTTGTTGGTATTGGATATTGGCGAACCGCTTGCGTCTTAATTGATCCAGGTTTTATTTTATCTTTAGTGATTCGGTATCCGAGATACTCTAGATCTTCCTTGGCAAAAGAACATTTATCTATCCTTGCTCGAAGTCCATACTCCTTCATTCTATCCGTGACTAGTTTGATGTATTCCAAGTTTTCTTCCAACGTCTCTGTAGCGATGAGCAGATCATCCATATAAATCTGCACTTTCCTGGTCCTAATTAAATCTTCAAAAATCCGGTTGATGCATCTCTGGAAGATAGAGGGAGCATTGGTTAACCCGAAAGGCATCTTTAAAAATTCATATTGTCCTCCTGGTACTACGAATGAGGTGTATTTGATGGATTTTTCTTCGATTGGAATATGGAAGAATCCATTTCTTAAGTCAATGGTTGTAAAATAGGAAGCTCCACTCAAGTTACTAATCAAGTCATCTATGTGTGGGAGAGGGAAGCTATCCTTGACTGTCAATTTATTAAGTTCTCTATAATCGATGCATAATCTGTATTCTCCTGTTTTTTTCTTTACTAATACTATCGGGCTTGAATATTCAGAATTACTAGGCCTAATTATGCCTTCGGTCAGGTAATTTTCCAAGATTTTTTCTACTGCATCTCTCTCGTGATGTGACAATCTTCGCGGAGTGCATCTTACGGGTCTATCATTTTTGACGTCTATTCTTAAAGCCACAGGGAGCTCGCGTACTTCATTAGGGTTATATTTACTTAAGCATCCGCTGATTTCTTCTCGTACCTTCATTTTTTGAGTCGGGGTTACCTGTGATCCAAAATTGATTTTTGGTGCGTCTGGTTCGGTAGCTTCCACCTCAATATTCATGACCATTGCGGCGGCGTCCTCCCATTGGTTGTCCCGTTGTTGAAATGTGATCTCGCCTCCGTTTACCGTCCAGTCCACAGAATCCAGGAAGGCTTGACCAAGGACCAAATCGACGTTGCAGGAGTTGTTGGGTACTACTGCAGCTGGAATTTTGTACATCTTGCCATCAACAAGGCCTTCGTATTCTAAAACTTGCGAGCTAGAGGTCTGGGCATTCCCGAATCCTCTTAGTGTCCTTAACTGACTATTCGTATTATGTATTATGACTTTTGGTATACAGTGCTCTTTAATCAAATTTAGGGTACTACCTGTGTCGATCAAGGCAGACAACATGCCTCCTTGAACTTTAATGGTTTTATAATACCTCGAGGTGTCCCTTGGATAGTCCGCAGTTCGAATATGCATCATTCCTGTTCTTTCTGAAGTTGAGACTGTTGATGGGTTGGTGCATAATCTTGAGATGTGTCCTTCTTGTCCACATTTAAAACATGTTGGCGGTCCACGTCTGTTGTCCTTGCTTTGTCTCCAATGGCATCGGTCGCTTGTGTGGTTCTCCTTTTTACAAATCTCACATCTCAGCAATGTCTTCTTCTTAGCGTCGATTCTAATATCTCTAAAATCTCGTCCATCTTTCGGATCCTTTGGTTTATCCCAATTGGACATCTCAATCGATAAAAGTCTTAAATCTTTAAAAAGGGATGTAGGTGTGACATGTCGGGCGGCGACAAGCTGCGTTCGTATCGTGAAATTGTCAATTCCCCTAATGATATACGAAATTATTTCAGCATCAGTCATTTTGGCTTTCTTTGTCAGATTTAGTTTGTCCAAATAATAGTCTTCGAGTCGTTCTCCTTTTCCCCATCGTCTGTTTTTTATCTTATCCATCAATCGGACTGGATCTTGGTCTTCGTCGAACATCTGTTTCACTTCTTCACGAATAGTAGCCCAGTCTTTGCCACACGCGTTCTCACATGTCTCGTACCACTTCCGTACGCCGTCAGTAAATTTATTGGTCGCAAGAATTTTCACGGTGTCGTCAGAGAGGTTATACAGAGTTTGTATTTCGTCAATTCGCTTTAACCACATGTCTAGGCTCATGGCCTCATTTTCTTTATTACCGAAAGGAGGTACCTGAGAAGCAATTTCTGTGTACGGGATCCTGTAATTTGTCTGTTGCTCTTCACTATTTGTAGTATTAACTAGTTGAGCGTCCGCTCGATCGGCTCGCTCCCGCAGGGTGACTATTTCTTTATCGCGATCTCCCAACAGCTGGGTCATTTGTGTTAATTGAGCCATCATACTGTCCAACACGCGCTGGTATTGTGTACGTTCGGCCCGAAACTCGACCAGTAACGTTGTCGGGTCGGTCATCGTTTCAAAACAAATCCAATACTACACTTTTTTCGCCACGAAGTGTTTATTGTTTTCTTTTGAACGCGTTCGCACCCACTCGTCGATAACCGTCGTTTAGCGCGTGTCGTCAACGACGCTTCTTCCGAGATCGTGGCTGCGTTCAAAGTTCAAGATTTAGTGTGGCAAAACTATACACACACACACGCAACGCGGTACGCGGGACCTCGCGGGGTCTATCTATCTCACTCAACTATCCAAGATGTCTACCCTGTTGTTATTTTTCAGGAATAGGAAAGCGGGTAATATTTTTATTAAATAACTCACTGTAGGTGGATTCAAAACGATAAGCAATTCTTTATTATTAGTATAAATGACAAACGTGTTCTCTCCGTGATACATGCACCGGAAGTAAGTCTCTCTCTGTTTCTTTCTTTTTCTTAGCACTCATGCTCAGACACACCAGCGCTCCTCTCGCCTCATACACGCACTCACGTCTCTTATTTCAATGGCGCTCGCAGGCGCGCGAAATTCGAGTGTGACAAACTCTCATCCAACACACTCACCGTTTGAACACTCGTAATTGCCAAACTCTCACATAGCCCATGAAATTGCACTCTCGGTAACGCTTTGGTAAACATATCTGCTCTTTGATTTTTCGTAGATACATATCTTATTTCTATATCGCGACTAGCTACTTTTTCTCGTACAAAGTGGAACTTAACGTCGATGTGCTTTGTACGTTTGTGGAATTCAGGATTCTTCGCAAGCTTTATCGCACTCTGGTTGTCCACCCAGATCACAGACGGATTAGCACAGCGCACTCCGACTTCCTTGAGCAACCTACGCAACCAAACTGCCTCGCGAGCAGCTGCTGTGGCAGCCACATATTCGGACTCGGTCGTACTCAACGTTACGAGTTTTTGTCTCTGGCTCGACCACGAAACCACTCCACTCGCGAACACAAATGCATACCCGGTGGTTGACCGACGGGTCTCAATGTCCCCGGCAAAGTCGGCATCGCAGTAGCCGACGAGCTCAGACTCGTCTCCTTTACTTTTGTAAAGAATTCCGCGATCTTGCGTTCCGACCAAGTACGCGAAGATTCTTTTTACCGCCGACCAGTGCGCACGATTGTGTTTATTCAAAAATTTTGACACTTGATTTACCGCGAAAGCGATGTCAGGGCGCGACACGATCGCCAAGAACATCAAGGAACCCACCGCCTCACGGTACGGCACATTCTCACACTTGTCTTCGTCCTCGGCCGGGCACAACACAGCGTTCGGATCAGCAGGCACTGACAACTTTTTCGCGTCCAACATCCCAAACCTTTTCAGAATTTTTTTGGTGTAGTCGGTTTGATGTATGAACATCTTCTCTTCAACACGATCACGCTCGATCTGTACGCCCACAAAACGCGACGCGTCTCCCACTGTAATTTTAAACGCACTTTTTAAATGTTTTAGCACCGCGGTTATCACTTGACTCGACTTCGCGGCCACAAGGCCGTCATCGACGAACAGCGCCAGAAAAACATTCTCGCCGTCGACACATCCCTTGAAGATGCAGCGATCCGCCTCGCCCTGTGTGAACTCGAATTTTTTTAAGAACTCGCTAAATTTGTGGTTCCAGCACCTGGGTGACTGTTTCAGACCATATAACGATTTGTTTAGCTTGCACACGTCGTTTTTTCCGACCGCGAGACCTTCAGGAGCTTTCATGAGAATCTCCTCCTCCAGTTCCCCGTATAGGAATGCTGTGCACACGTCGAACTGTGCTAGATTGTAGTTTTCTTGCGTTGTCATGGCCAGAAACACCCGGAGCGAATCATAACGAATGACAGGCGCGAACGTTTCGTTATAGTCCACACCCGGCCGCTGCAGAAAGCCTCGTGCGCATAGGCGTGCCTTGTAACGACACTCACCCGCTGCTGACCCCTGTACGACCTTGAAGACCCATTTTGAATCTATCAGCTTGTCCTCCGGTCTCTTTCTAACCAACGTCCAAGTGTTGTTAGTCCTGTGAGCTTGTAGCTCCTGATCGATGGCCTCCGACCACTTTTCTTTCTCAGGACCCGTTATCGCCTCCTGGAACGTCTCCGGTGCATGATATTCTACAAAATCAATTTCAACCTGATACCTTTTTGGTCGCTGAATCCGGTTACGATCTCTGAGTGCTCGCTCAGCCACTTCCTCGCGTTGCTCGATGTGCTCTTCGTCCCTTTCTTCACGCTGGCGTGGTACTGCATCCTCTTCTTCAGCTTCCTCTTCCGACTCGTCCGAAATCTCGATAACATCGGGCTCCTTTTTCCTTTTCAGGACCTCGTCGTCGGAGTCACTCACGCTCGTGTTTATGTCTGCCACAGACTCATTAAAAACGACATCTCGAGACACAGTTATCGTTCGCTTCGTTGAGTCATACAAACGATAATTTGTGGACTCGTCCTGATATCCCACGAGTATCAGCTTCCTTGCCTTGTCATCGAGCTTTTTTCGGAATTGTCGGGGAACGTGCGCGTACGCCGTTGACCCGAAAGTTCGTACGTGGCCCAGCTCTGGTCGCCTTCTGGTCCACGCCTCGTATGCCGTCTTTAGACCTTTTCTGCTCGAATGGGTCGTCCTATTGAGCACATATACAGCGGTGTTGACTGCCTCAGCCCACAACGTCTTCGGTAGATCTTTCGCTCGCATCATGGTTCTGGCACTCTCGAAGATGGTGCGATTCGCTCTCTCGGCCTTCCCATTTTGTTGCGGTGTGTGGGGCGCCGAATTTTCCATGCCTATCCCTCTTTCCTCGAGGTACGCTGCAAATGATTTACTTTTGTATTCACCACCGTTATCGGATCTCACGACCTTCAGTCTCGCCCCGAATTTGTTTTCGACAAGCTGGTCATAGACCTTGAATTTTTCGAGCACTTCGTCTTTGTGCTTGAGGAAATAAACAATGCAAAAACTCGAGGCTTCGTCTATAAAAGTTACGAAGTAACTCGCGCCTCCCTGTGACTTTACCTGGATTGGTCCGCATACGTCAGTGTGAACGCACTCACCCGGCTTCATTTCTCGCGGACTCGACTTTCCTTTGAACGGTTGTTGATGCGCCTTTCCGAGCTGGCATGGCTCACAGAAAAATTTTCTTGCGTTCTTCAACTTCACACCGGTTACTAGATCGTTCTTGACCATGTCCTCGAGTGCACGCGCACCGACATGGCCTAATCTCTCGTGCCACACTTTTAAGTCCGCTGTCGCCGTGTTGACTTCCGTCGTTTCTCTCGGTGTCGTCACGCGAACGAGCATCCGATAAATCGCGTTACCTTGATTCACCCCGGTCATCACGATTTCGTCCTTTATCGATATCGTCACGCGCTCACCATCGATCCCGATAAAACAACCTTTTTCCGCGCACGCGCCCATCGAAAGTAAATTTTTCTTTATCTCCGGCACATACAACACACGCTTGAGTTGCATTTGATTCCAACACCCGTCGACCAACGTTTCGAGATTGATGCTTCCCTCTCCCTCTATCTTACACTCGAGGTTGTTGCCTAGCACCACCGTACCGTCAGCGCCCGTGTCTAGAGTCTCAAACCACTCGCGCCTATGAGAAATATGACGTGAGGCCCCACTGTCGCCAATCCAGGCGTCTGCCTTATCGACCTCGAGTAGTCGTCTCACTTGCTCCGATGAGATACCGACATGCCTTACCGGCGTCGTCGCCCGACTCTCTTTTACCGCGGCCACAAGCACATATTTGCACGAACTACTTCCGTCTTTCTCACTATCACTCCCACTCTTTTTCTTTCGCGGGCACTCGCGCGCGTAGTGTCCTTTTCCGTGGCACTTAAAACATTTTATGTCTTTTTTTTCTTTTTGATTTAAGTTCTCTGTTTTTTTCTTCGCGCCACTTTTTCTCACAGCCGCCAACACTTCGACCGCGTCACCGCTCGACTGGTGTCTCGCTTCCTCGTTCACAAGTCGCTCTGTTAATTTCACGATAGTTTGCTTCTCTTCGTCGACATTGTCCCACGACGATAGGAAGCCGCTGTAGCTCGCCGGCAATCCTGAAAGTATTGTCGCCATGACGATGTCGTCAGGCATTTCTCTACCGACTTCCTTTAGCTGTAATGCCAAATTCTTAATTTTTGACACATACTGTACCACTGTGTCTCCCTTTTCCATTTTGAACGATTGAAACTTTTTCAACAAAAGCAACTTGCTTGAGGCTGATTTTTGTTCATATTGGCTACATAACGCGTCCCACATTTCTTTCGCGGTTTCACAGGTAATCAGGGATATCTTTTGCGACCTCTCGAGAGTCGTCGAGATCAAAACTTTCGCCGTCGCATCCTTTTGTTCCCATGCGTTCTTTACCCCCGCCGTGGCGTCCCCCGCCAACACATCCGTGCCGTTTACGACCTCGTGCACTCGTGCTGACCTGAACACGGACACCATTTCAAACTTCCACGTTATGAAATTCGTTCCGTCCAGTTTCTCAACATGTCGCACTGAAACTTCGCTCGCCATTTTTTTTTTTTTTTTTTTTTTAATTGTCTCGACCGCGCACGCTAATTTTCGATAAACCGCTCGACACGATTCTGCCCTCGAAAAAAAAAAACGCACAATGGCTGCCACGTGGCTCGCGGTACGACCGACCCGTTGCCGAACAATTTTCGAATTCACCAAACAGTTATACCACTTTTTTTCAAAACGCCTGGGCCCATAACCTGTTGTTATTTTTCAGGAATAGGAAAGCGGGTAATATTTTTATTAAATAACTCACTGTAGGTGGATTCAAAACGATAAGCAATTCTTTATTATTAGTATAAATGACAAACGTGTTCTCTCCGTGATACATGCACCGGAAGTAAGTCTCTCTCTGTTTCTTTCTTTTTCTTAGCACTCATGCTCAGACACACCAGCGCTCCTCTCGCCTCATACACGCACTCACGTCTCTTATTTCAATGGCGCTCGCAGGCGCGCGAAATTCGAGTGTGACAAACTCTCATCCAACATACCCAAGTTCCGCCACGTTTTGCCTCGTGGACACAGGGAACCGGCTTTCCTGATTTTTACTGTTCTAGGTCGATCACAGGGAGTTTTCGTAACTCCGTCAACTTCACACAAAACAAATGCTTCTCCGCTACACACTTTCGACTTTCTAAATGATGTAGTCGCAGGGAAAAGTTGTTATCAAAATTGCTAATTTCCGTTCACGCGACAAGTTTCTGAGATTCATCCCACTTCTGAAATCTGTAGGAATCCTGTTATAGGTGGGCGGTCGGGGTTAAATAAATGGGTTCTCTCAGATATCACGTCCTATTTTATAATGTTGTTTGTATAGTTTTATTATTTAGTGGAATTTACAGTTCTGCCCTTCTGGCTCGTCACGATTTTACACATCTTTTTTACTCAATTTGTCACTGCCTTCTGCCTCTTGCTACTCTACTACCGCGGTAGGCGGCGTACCTGTCTTCCTATATCTAAGTAATTAAATGTGGGGGAAAGAGAGGGGGGGGAGATGTCTACAGAGCTAAATTATTAATTCAAAAGTAAAGATTTAAAATGTAATATGTAGATTACGTTGTGCAAGACAAAATTCCGGGATCTTTTCTATTCAATCTTAAACGTCGAAAGAAAATATTGTTGAATGTAATAAATATTTTTTTGAGTATTTTTTGTCGAATCAAATAAACATTTTTTGTCCTCAATAAATAATGGCTAAAGAAAGACGTACATCTCGGAAATGTAAGCGTCGTGTGAATACAATTTAACTTCAATTTGAAGTAAAGTATAATAAGCTCGATAATAAGTCTACATATTGAGCTAAAGGAATTTTTGATAAATATGAAAGCTCCCATGTAAGCCGAGGTGGAAGAGAAGCTTGTTGTAGCACCGTGATCTTTTGCATGTTAAATTTAATAAACGTAACTTAGAATGTAAGTTACCGGATAAGTAACAGTAGAGCTTCGATTATCCGAATTAATTAAGACCGAGGCTCGTTAGAATAATTAAAAGGTCGAATGACCGAAATGCAAATATTTTATTTTAAACACGAGAAATTGAATTTTTTTTTGATAAAATATAAGTACCTTACTAATTATATTTATCATAATTTTGACGGTTTTACGTCGTTATGACGTAATTAGGTATTTGCAATACCGGGCTCGCGTTTTTCGCAACTTTTTTCGAACACAAATACACACTCCTTCACAAATTCGCAAAAATATGCAACAATTATTTCAAAAGTTATATCGAAACGAAAAAAAAGAAGGAAATGATTTTGTTTGAATTTTTTAGTCAAAAAACAAAGATTAATATTTTGAAGTACATAATCTTGTGTAAAATTTTTCGATCAAGATTTTTTGTTTAAAACTTTTTTTTGTACGACCAACGTTAAGTGAGATAATCGATAAAAACCGAAAAGACCCCGATTTTCCGCTAGTTTTTGCACGGTTTTTGCAAAATTTACACTAAATATATCGATCACCAACATTATAACATATTATTTACGACGCCTGCCTGTACCTCATAACAAAAATTCACGACCTCGTCAAGTTATTTGCAAAATTTTCCAGTCTGACCTGATTATAACTGAGGTTCGGATAGTCGAGGTTCTACTGTAACCCTCGACTGTAACCTAACAATAAGATTGAGAACTTCCACCGTCAGTTAGTCGAGATCGAGGTTGATATCTATTGAAATCTCATGAACAGAAATTGAGAAAAAGCTCAAGAAAAGGTGTAGTTTTTTTTTAACCCCATGATATTTTAACGGTATAATTAATTAGAAATATTTGGATTATTTTCAAGGTACAAAAATACAAAAAAGAAGGCAGTACGAAAAATGCAAAATGGCTCATGGGAAATTTCAAGAAACATTTCACAAAGCACATAATCGATATGCATACGGCAGATACACGGGATAAAAAGACGTCACACAATACAATATACAATTATATGGCGTCAACCTGCGCATCAACCGGAGCATCAGTCTCTGCGTCAACTTCGACATCACTTCGATAGTAAACCCGGTATCAACCTCGTTATCAACATTACCCAGATTTACCACCAGTTTGACCCCAGTCGTAGACATATTCTCGGACACACCTCTTTCGACGAGTTCGGATAATTCTGAAAATAATTCACCAGGCTCATCTCCAGTTCTCCATGATCGCAAAAAAAGCGAAAATGTCCCGCCGAAGAAAATTACATTGTCAGTGACGGAATTACTTCCGGGTATTGTTGATAAAAAATTGATTCAGGATTTGCCCCAGGATTTTTATAGAGGCAGGGCAGGTGATACTTCAGAAATCATTTGTCCTGCCGATCTGAAAAATTCACCCGATTCAGAAGATAACTTCAACGTAAATCGACCTTCTCCGTCGAGTAGCTGCAGTAGCAAATGGAAAGAAGAAAAGTACTCAAGACGATCAAGAGAACAGAGAAAACGTGAGAAGTCCATTGACAATCAGCCAGTTATCACAAATTATTTGCCGCAGGTCGATGAAATTTCTAAAATACTTCAAGAAAATGAAGAGTTGAAAACTCGATTATTGGAAGAAATTCCTCAAATTTTACCGGCAAACGAAAATTTTGACGCCTCACAAGGTACGAATGCCAATATTCGATCGTTGTTGACATTACTAAAAAATTCAGCTACCTTGAATAAAAATAAAGGTCAAAACAATAGATACGAGCCTGACTTGATGCAATTTTGTTTGTATTTGTATATAATTGGTGGAAGGTTGATTTATGAAACTTTACACGCCAACATGAAGAAATCAATTCCTTCCTTAATTACTATACAGAGACACATCAAAAATTCAGATCATGTATTCGAAGCATCTTTGAGATTCGAGCAATTGAGCATATTCTTGTCAAAGCGAAACTTGCTTCACGTAGTTTGGTTGAATGAAGACGCCACTGGTATCACAGGTCGAATCCAGTATTGTTCATTGACAGATTCAATTATTGGGTTTGTAAGTCCACTTGGTGAGGATGGTATGCCCAAACGCAATTGCTTTCCTGCTAATTCAGCTCAAAGAATTCAAAAATACTTTGCTGAAAATGAAAGATCGAAATACGCTTACGTTATCATGGCTCAATCTCCTGTAGATAAAAGCGCATCTTTCTGCCTTAGTGTTTTTCGAACTAACAATCGTTTTACAAATCAAGATGTGGCCCGACGTTGGAACACCATAAAACAAGAAGCTGAAAAATGTGGCATACGAATTTTAGGATTTTCCTCTGATGGGGATACGCGTCTCATGAAAACAATGAGAATTTTCTCCAAGTTTTTATGCCCCACCAAAGAACAGGAATGAAAATGGTTCGACATGAATTTAATGGACGGAGATTTGTGCGTACAAGATACAGTCCACGTTGCAACTAAAATGAGAACTCGCTTGCTAAATAAATCAGTTGTCTTGCAGATAGGGGATTATAAAGCATCGGTTAATCATTTAGAAGAGGTTGTTGAAAAAGCTTCGAAGGATAAACATCTTCTAACGTCATCTGATCTGAAACCAGAGGATAAAATGAACTTCAAGGCTGCCGAAAAAATGTCATCAACATTAGTAAAAAATGTTCTAACAGAAATTGTTCATGATTCCCAGCGAACAGTCGCATTTTTAAATTTAATTCGATCATTTCTACAAGCGTATCTCAACAAAAACGAATCCGTATATACCAGAATTTACAACGTATGGTACTGCGTGTTTTTTCTAAGAATCTGGAGGAACTGGTTGCATGAAAATTATTTGTCTACAACGAAAAATTTCGTGAGTCTAAATTGTTATTTGTGCTTCGAATTGAACGCACATGCTCTTATCAAACTGATACGGCTTTACAGAGATGATCCAGATATCTCAGAAAAATGCCAGTTTACCCCGTGGCTTTTTAGTTCACAGCCTTGTGAACGTATTTTTCGTGCAACCAGGTCCCTCACTTCAACATTCTCCACAGTTGTAAACTTCAGCATATGTGATATTATGACAAGATTAACAAAAATACAGCACATAAACAATGCTGTAACGGATTTATCAGAAAAAATCGTTTTCCCCAGGGAATCTCAGCATGGAAAACTTGGTAAAACCACTTCGAAATTTCTAGCCGACGGCAATGAATTCATGAGTGACCATGAAATAGAAGACTGCGTTATGAATTCACTAAACGATGTTCGGCGTGATTGTAGAATACTGGGAATTACGTTTGCTAATGATGAAGCATGGCAAAAAGTAGAAATATTGAATCTTAATAACGACCCGGGCAACGACCAATATGAAAACCCCGATGGCGACGAAATAAACTTTAACATCTGTGATGGTGTGGATAAGATTAGCACTGCATTGGAAGGTCGATTGAATGGTTTTATTGCGGATTCGGATGACGAAACAGAAAATGATGGTCCACCTTCGGATACTGTCGATTTACATTCGATGGAACTAGCCGGTTTCGGGGATTGTTTAAATATGACAGATGTTAGTAGTCAACACAGATTGGAACGTCCGTTTCTAAAGATCAAAGTAGGGACTGATGTCAAAATAATTCGCAAATCGTCGTTATATTGGTTACTCAATGAACAGTCGAATAAATTGAGCGCTGATCGTCTTATCCGAGTCCGCGGAAACACAAATGTTTCAATTGCCGGTCGAAAAAATCCCAACAATGAAGGGAATCTAACAGGCGCCTCCATCAACGTAGAAGAATATTACGCAGTATTTTACGATGATTCGTGGTATATAGGTCGAGTTATTGAGATACAACAAGAGAATAGGGAAAAAAAATACAAAGTTAAATTTTTAGAAGAAAGATTCGGCCAATTCCATTGGCCCAAGCAAAATGACATACAGCTGGTCAAGGAGTGCTATTTTTTTCAGGGCCAATTCACATGATAGGCAATTTACCAATGGAAATATCACCAGTTCAAAGACGCAAAATAATTACAAAGTACAAAGAAATGAAACGTGACTGGAAAAGCAACTGAACATAAAAATACAGAGTTCATAATTTAATAGTGATATAATCCGATGCGTGATATCCATAGACACGAGATGCGATATTATGATCTTATTTTTTCGTTGTTTGTTCTAAGTTAGCAGATATACATATATATATATATATATATATATATATATATATATATATATATATTTGGATATGTTATGAGATACGCTCTGTCATTGCGCTGTAATTTGCATAATATTTTTGTCTAGTGTTCCCACTACTACTTACTACTATATTATAATACGTTCATTGATTTTTGAGCTTTTACTGTGATCAGCAGATACGCAATATAACCAGTCTAAATTTAATAGTGATGTACTTATGTATATATGGTTATTTCGATGTCTGATTTGTGATATGTATACGCGTAAGATGCAATATTATAATCTGTGTAATTTCTATGTTGATTGTGTCTAGGTAAGGAGATATATATTCTGATGTATAATGTTATAAGATAACATACCATTGTGATTCATTATTTGTTTCAATTGTAACTTAGATTAAAAATAAAAATTGAACGTTGGTATGTTTCGGATATTCGATTTTCTTCTTTTTCTCTATCCTTATCGATCCCTCGCTGTAGAAAATGATTCACGAGTAAAATTTGATAACTTCAGTGTCGTACGAGGAAATGAATTGTTATTAATAAAAGTGTTGAATATTAATGTAAAAAATTAGAATCAAACCGAAAATGCGTATAGGATATCGGGAATTACATCAGAAAATGTTCGGAAATGTCAGAAAACGTCAGAAAATGTTGGGAAATTTCGGGAAATGTTAAGAAATGTTGAGAAATGTTGAGAAATGTTTGGAAATCTCGGGAAATGTCAGAAAATATCGAGTAATGCTAGGAAATGTTGGGAAATATCGGGTAATGTTGGGAATATTGGGAAATATTAAAGAAATGGAAGTATGGTGTACGGATTTTTGTTAGTGATTCACCCTTCGGGAAAACGTAACAGTGGACCAAAAATTCTTGAAACCTAAGTTGTAGAGAATTAAATTGTCTGCAAGTTTGGTTATTACCATTTTCATTCAAAAGTTTACGATAAACGGATTATTTGAAAAAAAAAAATTCCACCTTAAATTCAAGATATCGGCCGAAGTCCTTGTAGAATCTGGTTAAAAATCTAGAGTTAGACTACCAATATTTTGTTTCGCCAATAGAACTGTAGACTTGAAACTGTTGCAATACTTAAATATTAAAAATTGTATTGACGCTTGACTCCGAAAAAGTAAATAAGGGGGGGTAAATTGTAATTGCTGCGAACGCAAAGTTTCCACGGCTCACTTAATTCAAATGCGTGCACTTCACTATAATCATCACAGTTTTATTTAAATGATAAGAATGATACAGTTTGAAGCAAAAGGAGTTTAAATAGTTCAAAGGCTAAGGGAATCTGAAGAGCCGGTAGAAAAGATGACAAGTTGTTATCAATCCCGAAAATCATAAGTAATTGACTAGGCAGGGCGCCTTTCTCTCTCCCTCACGCGCCTCTCCGCTCCACGCCGATCACATCACAAATCTATTCGATCCACCTGGAGTACGGCCAGCTGAGTTGACAAAAACGGCTTGAGAGTGTGATAGAAAAAAGAGATACAAAGTTCCCGACTACATACTAGGCGAATGCCTCGACAAATTGAAACTTGAATAAATAACAAAAACTTCGTCGTTCTCACAACACCTTGGGGAAAAATGACATCAAGTCTTTTTAAGAATCTTAAAAATCTTAAGAATCAGGAAGTTAGAGTGGAGTTCAATTAGACAAGTATTCGTTTTGTTGTGCTCATTCCAATCAGTCTACTATACTCGTGTTGTGAAGATAACGTGCATAATATAATACATGTATTGCGTGTGTAAACGAGCGAGCAGTCCAAGCGACAATTCAACCGAAGTAATAGAGATTATACTGCGACGTCTCTTTCTCGATGATTACAAGTATTTATATAACGTTTTATTACCATATTCATTGGTTGAATGTAACTCACTTATGAATTAAGAATAGAAAGGGCAAAAGCTTCAATTTGTCCTGAATCGGCCGATTATAAAACTGCAAACGTTTTCGATTTCTCAGACCATCCCGCTACGCGTTTGATCGTATCGACATTAACACCCTTATTTATTGCCTTAGAAATAGTTGCCCGTTTTGCACTGTACGCTGAAAAAGCTTTTATATCTATCCCCGCTATTTCTAACATAGATTTTACCCAGTGAGACAGAGTCTGAGCTCTAACAGGCTTGTACGGTTTAACGGTAGAAATAAACAAATTTGTGTGTTCTCCTCTGTTATCTTTTGTGCGTTCTATACATATATTTTAATATCGCTCTAGCTGGAAATATTTCCTTTCTTTCTTTGAAGAACGGTAATATGAGGTTCGGTTGACATTTTCCTGGCTTAGAAGTTTTAAATAATTCTGGAATCTTTATCTCAATACCTGTCGTTGTTTCCTCAATATTACCTATATCTATCAAAGCCATAGTTTGCAGGCGGTCAGCTGTAGTCAATAGCAATACTAAGATAGTTTTTTCTAAGAGTTCTTTCAAATTCAGTTTGCCCTTCGCCGAAACATTTTCTTTATAATTGAGAACTGGATCGACGTCCCACGTAGTCGCATATTTTGCTCGTGTCGGTCTCTGCTGAAAGACACCGCGCATAAATCGGCTTAGTATCTCACTTTCTGACAATTTTTTGGACGCTATCAGCGTAATTGCCGCTCGATCAGAATTGAGAGTACCATATTCTGCTCCTTCTCTGAAACGTTTGGTCAAAGACTTGATTACTTTAATCTCGTCAGTATCAAAAATATCATAATTTTTTTCTTTGGTGAAATTTCTACGCGAAGATTCATATTGTTTCATCGTAGATTTTGCGAGTGAATTGACCATGATATCTGCTGCTTCTTCGTCAAGGCCTTTTCTTAAAAATGCTTGCCTGACAACTGACCGACCACCAGCGAAAGTGTTCGTGATAATGGGTGCGACTTCTCTCTGCAAGGGGATAAAAGCAATTTTTTATTTGGCTTGAAAATAATAGGAGGCCCCCTGAACCGCACGGCATGCGCATCGACTTTTCGGGATACAGCGCGCAACTGAGCGCACGAAACTTCTATCCCCCAAACATCGAAAACGAGGCGCGCGAACCTTAATTCTCGACGTAACGGGTGAGCGCGAGTAGTTGGAAAGAGGTTGAATTCTGATGTTGGCATTAGGGATGATATTATTGAGCAGATGAAGTCTAGGCGTGATAGCGATAATTCATTGGCAAAAGAGTGAGTGAGTGTGTTTATTTCGCTCTGGGTTTTATCCCATAGAGCGTGTACATCAATGTTACAAATTACAGTTGTCTTAGAGATAAGTATATCAAGGCGGAAAGTCTTAATAGAACAAATAAAAGAAAAGATAATATCAAAAGAAAAATATTTAAAATTGAGAATAAAAATAAAAGTATAATAAGTATATTAGATCAATGTAGTTACGGGAAATTTAACCCGAGTAGAGGTGTATCGTGAGTAAGTATATTAAGGGGGGGGAGGGGGGGGGGGTAGGGTCTGTAGGCTGAAAAAATGACCATTTTTTATAATTTTTTTTTTCGACGATGAGCTAAATATTATTTATTTTTATAAACTGCTCCGGATAAAATAACATATCATCAATAAGTAGTAATTTTTTTTAGTGAAAATATAAAAAAATAAATGATTGGCAGCAGATTCCCGAAGACGCCTCGAAAAAAAATTGGTTTTCCGTTGCCCTGATAACTCGTCACTGGATCATCTGAATTCAAAAAACCAGGAAATTTTGAAAACTATATGACTTTCCCCTGAAATTGACGAAGGGAATTTTTTTTAGGGTTTTTGTTTAAATTTTTGGCAGCTTTTTGAAGTTAAAACAGCGATTTTCGGCGAAAAAAAGGTCTAATTGTTATTGTAAAATCAATATTTATTGTAAATTTTGAAAAAAACTTGATTTCAATGTCTGAAAAAGTTGATCAAGAATATGGAGTTAAATTTTCATAAGGATCAGTTGATTAGATTTCGAGATATCGCGGCAACGGACTTTGAAAAAGGAGTTTCGAGATAAACGCGTTTAAGGCCCCGCTGACCTGGCATGTCATATATATATTTCGTGACGTCAGAAGCGGGGAAATTGGGTGAAAACGCCTATACGAATCCTGCGATAACGAGAGTAAGAATCTTACTCGGAAATATTTTAAATCGTAGCTTGAATAATAGTGTACGTGTGAATCTCAGTCACTGCTCAGGCAAATAGCTGATAATGTTTATAATAAAGAATGATGAAGTGAATAAAATCACGCGACAACAAACATGGCCGATCGGAGCTACCGCATGTTGAATATTCACTGATTGCACTGTTCCACAATTTCTTTCACCCTCGCCAGGGAGATTCACACGTACAAAAGCACACACGTTATCCGGGAAAACTTATACTATCAGTTATTTTTTTGTAAACATGGCTCGATTCGTATACGCGTTTTTCATGTGACAGCAGCCCGTTTATGGTCCACAAGAAGTATGTTCCGATCTGTAACTGACATCATTGGTTGGATCTAACAGAACAAGCCAATGAAATCAGCGGCCTTAGTTCACCGTTCAACGTTCAGAGGCGCTGCACGTATTTATGACGTCACGATTTGATATTTTCAAGTCACTTCAGCGGCACCTTAAGTTTTCAAAGCGTTCAGCGCTCGAATTTCGAGATTTGAACATCAATAATCGAGTTTTTCATGTTGCATCCTCACACATCGTTTCAACAGTTCTTCTTTGCTGAGATCTTCATACATCAGCTTCATGGCTTGAAGAACATTATCCGGCAGTGCAGTATAACTGTGCTTAAAAGTAGAAAGCTCTCTGCCATTCGCACCATGTGGATTCGCCTTGCGGACACTTGTGATGCTGTGGATTTGCTCCGATCGCTTTGAAAATTTTACACACTATTCTTAAATGTCTATACTTTCATATGAGCAAATAAAAAAAAAATGAAAAATTTGAAATTTCAAGACCCGCCCCCCCTCCCCCCCTTAAATCAATTACGGGAAATTTAACCCGAGTGGAAATATATCGTAAGTAGTCACAATGTCGCGATTTTGCCAATTATTAGCGTGTAACGAGGCGCAGGCTTAGGCAGTGCCACTCGTGGCTGGCGTCATGACGTACTTCGACCCTCAGCCGATGATTCGAAGCGGCGGAAGTCCTCCATATTATGAAAAGTTATTGGGTTTGGTGCTTCATCCCTAGTCAGCTGTACGGTACCGTCGCGGAGACGAGGGTACCTGTAGCCCTCGCGCGCTCGAGCCCAGGTTCTGACCGATTTCAAGAGTAGATATTGATCCTGAGGTGCGTTTGGGTTCAGGTACACTCGACCCGCCTCGAACGAGATGTCAACATCCGAAGCAAGCATTTGTGGCTTCCTTGCACGTGCAGAAGCCAGTACCTGTTCACATAGACGAGCACTGGACAATTTGAGCAGGATCATCGCCGGTCTATTGTCCTGAGATTTGCCAAGTCGAAAAGCATCGAGAATAGTGCCTCGGGAGAGATCACCTCCGATAACTTCGAAAACACGCATCACCAAGGCTATGATTGATTCACCCTCGGTTTACGGTATACCAGTGATCGTGATTTCATTTGATTTATCCAATGACTCCAGTTTTGCCAGACGGCCCGACATTTTATGCAGCTGATCCTTGAGGGCTTTGTTTTCATCTTCTATACCCGCCATTTTTGATTATACATCCTCCGAAACTTGTTCCAGAGTTGCGACACGGGTTCTTACTGCGTCATGGCCATCAGAGAGGTCAGAAACCTCTGATCGTAGCTCAACGATTTCCGACCGCAGCTCTGATATGTTAGACAGTACTCCCGACAGGGTTCCCCGCACTTGCGACAATTGTGTGTCCGAGGCAAGCCGTGAGCCCTGTATCTGTCTCATTATATCCTCAAGAGTTACCGTTCCCCCACCACTCGTGCCTTGTAGTGGTTCCACCGAACTACCCGTTCCTCCATGCATGGTTGCAGGCATTGCAGCATCTTTTTTATTTGGTGTTCGTGGCGTTAAGAAGGATCGTGACATCGCGCATAAGCCACAACGGGCATTTTTAATCATTTCTTTAAATTCGGTTGAATCTGCGTTTAAATCTCCCGCCACGCACTTAACGTGTAGAGAGTCGCCGCAGCTCCCCGTGCAGATAACGCTGCCAGCACCTTTGCCGACCTGCAGCTTACAGATACTACAGCGAGCAACCATCTTACGCCGTGTCATCATAGTTTTGATTCGGTACCGTGGGTCAATAACCCGCTGGAGCCTGAATGAGAAAAACGAGCCGTGTCGATATATTACCGAGCGTGGCAGTGGGTTGTCGAAGTCGAGATATGTGACACCACGGATGACAGAGTCATGCGGTCCGAGTGCGCATGCGCAGAGAAAGATGAGAATGTATGGAGCCCAGATGGAGTAGCGAGTGCGTTGGTGTGTGTAACTAGCAGTGGTCCGAGTGCGCATGCGCGGAGGGAGTTGAGAGTGTGTAAAGCCCTGGTACAGCAGTGTGTGCGTTGGTGTGTGTAACTGGCAATAAAATGGACCAGGCGTACCTCGTTCGTAGGTTAGGAAAAATTTCCTTCCTTTAATCCAAATTTTCTCACAAATCGGCAGCGTAGCATAAAGATGCAGTTGTGAAAAAGATGAGAGCAGTATTAGGCATGCTTTCAATCTGCAACAGAGACACCCAAAGGCAGGAAGCGGCAGAAAAAAGCCCAAAATTGACAGAGCGAAAGCAAGCGTGACTGTGGCTACTCACGAGATAGAAGAGGCAGACTTGGAGCGTTGGGATCGCCGAAAAACGCAATTTCAACAATTAGCATCAGCTGATTTGCTTGATTTCCCGGAGCTGACCGAAAAGGAATTGAAGATACTCTTTACTGATTCATACCAGCTATCTCAAGCAGTATCTTATCTTGCTGAAATGATGGACGAGGATGGAAATATTGCACTCAATTATTTGTAGAGATTAGAAGATGCAACTCACACAATCGTTCAAATTCTTGTGAGGTCGAGACACATTAATAACAAAACTTATAAATGCTACATTGATTATACTTATACTGATTCCCAAGGATCTTCTGGAATTCGCCGTTACGTTTGTGATTGTCCAAATGGCAAACGAACCGTTGGTTGCTGTTCACACATTGCTGCGATCGTTTATTATCTATCTAATGCTCGATATCTATCGAAAATCATAAGACCAGCTGAAATCCTCACAGGACTCTTTGATGTAGAAGAGGTCAATGCCGTAATCAACAGTGATAGCGATGAAGATTAAATATGTAGCAATATAAATAGTAGGAGTTAATGCTTGATCAATGACATTTATGGAAACTCAAATTACACTTATTATACTCATAACATTTATTAATAAACTCAAATTAGCTATAAAATTCTACTGATTACATCTGTTTGTTGTGTCTCACAACTACTCCAACCATGATCACCCAACAATTAAATCCAAAGAATGATTTATGTATGGATTCTCATAAAAAAATGTGAAATTTTGTCGTTTTATTTTTTTTCAATGTGTTGCAGGCCGAATTTTGAGACTTTTTTTTTTAATTTGCAGGGAATTAATAGTAGAATCACGTCAATTTTTGTCATAATAGTAGCAAAATATATACACTACAAAATATATTTTTTAAAGGAAGATTCGATGATTAATAATAGGCTTTAACATAAAAAAAGTTGCAAATATTTTTTCCATAAATGTCAACATGTTTCTGATTTTTCAGAATTTTTTTAGATTTTTCGGTCGCCTCTTAGTATTTAATAACCGCAAAAATCACGTTTTTTAATCAGAAAAACCCCTCGGAATCGATGTAGAAAGCTGTAAATTTGCACAAAATTTTTTTTTTAGGTGAGGAACTTGGGAAAAAATCGGTGCCACAAAATTCGGTGGGGGCAGATTCACCATTCTTATCCGGCTAGACCCTTTCTTATTTATTTTTTGAAAAGCTCTTTCTGACAATTCCCATTCTATGTCTAAGTTCGTGATTCGAGAGGCTGCATCTGCATAAACGTTTTCTTTTGATGCTATATACGAGGCATGTATCCATATTTTTTTCTTTTCGCACCACTTCCAAATCTGACGTGCGGCTCGTTCAAGATTGGGTATTGAATTCCTCCAGTTTTTTTTACGTACGCTATTGCAGTAGTATTATCGAGCCTTAGCAAAATTTCACAGTCATGTAATTGATACGCAAAACTTTTTAAGGCGTAAAAGACCGCTGGAAGCTCCAGATAATTTATGTGACGTTTTCTTTCTTCAACACCCCACCAACCGTTTATGGATAACTTATTACAGTGAGCTCCCCATCCTGTTAGAGAGGCGTCTGAAAAAATCTCGATTCTGTACTCGAACGTCCTTATGGGATTTACTCCAATTTGACTGTTTATTTCCCACCATTTCATATCATCTTTGAGTTTACTGCTTACTTTCATTCATGCTTCGTAATTTCCATCATTTATTATCAGCGCAAGAAATTTTTCTCTTTGGAATCTACGGAAACCCGGTGGGGACATCGGCGACATACACAGTATGGCGGCCGTGCGGTGACGGTGTACGACCGACACAGTCAGTCGGCCATTTATTAAAGTCATTAAATTTGCATAAATCTCTCGTTTATCAACCTCTTCACTGTTTTTTTTTTAAGTTCGAAAGCGTTTTTGCGTATTTTCCTTTTTTTCAAGTTAAAAGCGCGTTTTAGCGGATTTAAGTACTGTAACCAAATGCGCGTCGGCACGCACGCGTCTCGGGCAGTTGAAGTTGGCTGTGGGCGGTCGTGAAGGACAGAGCTTCTCTCAACGTAAGTTTTGAAACAATTTGAATATTGTTAATTATATTTTTAGTAATATCAGACATCGCTATGCTCTTGAAACGTGAGACAATATCGTTGGCTCTGAATGAAAATGGATTTCTTTCTTTAAGTTGATTCCTTATATTCATGCTTTTTGATGAAATCAAAAAATCATACGACTTGAAAAATATTTATGTATTTATTATGAACATTTAGAACGAATTTTCTACAAGTTCGTAAGTCGATCGCTCGTTGTTTTTTTTTTTTTTAATCAAAGCAATATTCTGAGGAAAAATTTGGTGAGATTGATATTCGTGAAATGGTATGATTCGTTTTCCCTTTCTTGGATTTTTCACACGAATCAACAAGCATGAGTATGGGCATCACCTTAAGGAGAAGACGCAATTAAAATTATGTGCATACCGTATCATCAGAGAAAATAGCCATAATGAAAAAACTACGATTTATAATTATCACAAATTCACATTTACAGATGTCCAGTGTTACTGTGCATTGCGGTCGTGAAGCAATATTGTTGCCGCTAAATAAAAATGGAACCCTTTCCTTAGACCTCCTAAAGCAGTACTTTCCGAACGCTCAAAATTTGACATATGAAGATGATGATGGACAAATACGCGGATTGTCAGCTACGCTGGGAGAAATCAGTCGAAGGTCAAAAATCGACCGAAGGTTCGACCTTACCGACAGTGTTATCAGCCGAAGGTCAAAATCTTGCTGTTTTACCAACCGTTTTATCGATCGAAGGTCAAAATCACGCGGCCTTACCATCGGTCTTGCTCTTATCTCCCCTCCCTACCGACGGTCGAGGTGTAGCGGAGACGCAAACCCTTCTGTTTCCAACGTACCCATCTCAGGAATGTTTCGGTTAACCTTGAGCGGCTTGCAGTCTGATATTTGACACCCTACATTCCACAATTAACAGTTCCGAGAATTGTTTTCGGTAACCCGATATCAACCACCTAACACTCGACAATTAATAGTTCCGAGAATGGCTGGGATAAACCACGTGACGTTCTGTTCGAGTCCAAGGTCCGGTGCGTTTATCAACCGCGTGACATTCTTATCAAAAGTCCAAAGTCCGAAGTGATATCAACCACGTGACGTTCTTTTCCCCCCACGAAATACCTCTCCAGGACTCTTATGTAAGGAACCCTTGTGTTTATGTTTTGTTATGGCGGCCCCCATGTTCACCGAATGACACGACACCACGCGCAATACACACGTATAGCTCGCCCTATAAAAAGGATTACCATCACAGCAAACGATCATTCATGTTTAATCTTGACAAGAGCACGTGAGAAGTAAGAAAGATGGAATCCGCGAAATGTTTAAAATTGATCAACATTATGGAATCTGCATACAAAATGTTGGACAAATCATTGCCAACGGAGATTCAGAAATGGATTAAATTTGGAACGCAAAATATCCGGCTTCTAAACAAAATTCTGCGGAAGGCTTCAACGATGGGTGAGAGAACGAAAATTATTACAACGATCGGACTCTTGAAATCACTGGCAGAAAAATTCAAACGTCTTTGGAGAACGGGTGACGGTACGCGGAAACAAAGAAGAAGCGATCGCGTAACTGGGAAGAATTGGAGCCTGCTTTTGAGGGAAGAATACGAACCGGATCCATCACCAATTTGAAACTCAAAGACGTAGAGAGGTTTCTAGAAGACGCAAAGCTACTTGCTGTGACAAGACTGAAAAGCGCTCTGAAGAAAGCCAGGAGCCTAAAAGTCAACGCTATCCTGGCTTGTAAATTCGAAGTAAAGAAGGATGATCACACAGTAGAAGAGAACAAATTCTTTGATACGAGAAACGAAATCATCTTCCAGACAACAGATATTAACGAATGGTTCATTGAAAATGTAACAAACCGTTTGTTAACAAAGGTGGAAGATTTCCAGGAAAAGGATTCAGGCTGGTCATTACTTAAAATTATAAATCTTGCCGTCAACATCAACAAGCATACACCGCTCCAAGGTGGTCTGTATACCTTGTAATGGCCACACTCACCTTACGGGGAATCTAAGGATAAGCTAGGTCGCCAGCAAACGCTCGCAACGTGCACCAGGAATAATTATAAAATTTAATTGAAATCCGAAAGGGAAGAGCTGTTGGGCGCCAGGTCGCAATGACCACGGTATAGGTAGTGATACGTTAAAGCAGATCAAAAGAAAAAGAAAAAAAAGGGAGGTAAACAGCTGCTCTCAGCTGCGGTCCTTGACCTCGGGATGCTCAGCTGTCAGTTTTTGGCAGAGGGGAACGTGGGGGCAAAGAGTGAAACAAAACACGTAAAACCACGGTGTAAGAATAATAGGTGGTCCGGCTGCCCTATCCCCGCAATGCTAAGGCTTGTGATTATTTTAGCATAATTCAGTGCTCGGCCACCAGGCAGATACATGTCGCAAGGGCCAATTGTAAACAATAATGGCGGCACGCTAGGTTTCATGCTCTAAGTTTCAATCACAACAGAGGAGGTATAACCATTGAAATATAAATCGTGAATATAATCAACGATAACGGTGTTCAACGATATAATATTTATTTATTATTTATTTAGATAAGAATACATTTGAATATGGTCAAGACAGGTTGTGTCTGTCATCAACGTGCTTCACACGCATATGGGAAGAACATATCTTTTTTTAACGTTCCGACAGAAATTGATTTGCATAATAAATGGAAAGACTCAATTGCTCGTATTGGTGTAGTTTTGAAAAAGGTTTTTGGAATACCGACTCCTTACAAGTCATACTAAAATCGTAAAAAAGTGATTTTTTCCCTGATGTTTCGTTACGTTCACGTTACTAACTTCAGCCTCATTATAAAATAGTATCTAATCTATATTGCAGCAATTTTTTGGGATTATCCGGCAAGCAGGAGCTGCCAATGACCACCCTACGCTTCCCTCATTTTTGCAACTTTATAAATTAATATCAATATATCAACTGTTGAAACCCCCGAAATTTGGAAATTGTACAGTACAAGAAGATACGCACAAGCCTTTAGTTTCATTGGCAGATTACCCAATGATTTTCAAAAAGGATACTACACACATTTCAAAACATTTGCAAGAATTAAAGACAAAGTTAGACTCCATTATCCAAACAACAGAATGGGAATGCGAAGATGTTGTCAGGTTTGACCATGATTATGCGTCGGCTTCGGTTGTCAATTGCATAATATATTATGTAACTGGATTTTTGTGTCGCAAATTAAGAAAACAAAATAAGTGTCAAGTACGTCAGAAAGCTTTTCAGTCTGTTAAAGAAAATGATACTCTCAGCGAAGCAGAATTAATTAATATGAAAACCCGAGGTGGTTTAATTCATAGCAATATTTTTCTGTTTTCTCTTCTATCAGCGATCGAGAAATACTTTTGTAAGCACATAGAATCTGAAAATCGATCTGTATATGAATCGACTGTGTCTGACATGATACAGAATTATAGCTTTTCATTTCCTTGCGAACAACACAAGGATGAAATTGTGTCATATATCATGCACTATTATATAATGATGAGAATGCGACAATGGGCAAAAATTCATACACGGGATATTTTAAAGCAGAGCCGTGAAAAGAGAAAATTATCAAGGTTGATGAGTACGTAGTTTTTAACATGAAATTCGTAACGTTGCTGCAATAGAATATTGAAAAAAGGCACAATTTTGTGACTCAAATATTGTTATTGCAAAATAAGTGAGACACATAATGTTTGACTAAACTTCGAAAATTTCATCGTATAATTTCGTGTGTTTGAAAATTTCAAACTTTTACCAATCATTCTGTTGCGGCAACGTTATGAATTTCAACCTCATAAGTTTACTCGTATTTATTTTATATTACTTTACATGTTTTATATATTTTATAATTTGATATTATTGTTATTTTATGTTGGCAACTGCAACTTTTGCTCAAATTTTAATATACATGACACCCTCATCTCCTCTTTTTCGAACACTGTGTGCGCCATAATTGTTTACAATTGACCCTTGCGACACGTATCCGTCTGGTGGCCAAGCACTGAATTATGCTAAAATAATCACAGCCACCAAGCCGCAGCCGGACCACCTATTATTCTTACACCGTGCGTAAAACAAAGCACCGTAGGTTAGTAGGTAAAAGAGGGATTTATTTGAGGTAGATAAGGAAAGTCTCAACTACGCAACCTTGAACATGCCACCTCGTCGGTAAAACAGAGTACAGATAGGTCCCCGTGACGCGTCGCGAAAGGCGCCGGGAAACACGGGTGGAGGGGGGGGGGGGGGGGGAGAAACGAGAATAACAAGGTTTTAACAAAAGAAGTAATATCAGAGATACAATTAATGGACGGTGACGCCAAGCTAAGGGGCACAAAATGGCTAAACTAGAACACCTAACTCGACATACAATATTTCAACAAATTATTTATCGATAATTACCCACGCGGGAATTGAATATTAATTACTCTAGGACTTATTCGATATAATATCACAAGATCACAATAGTTAGAACGATATGAATAACACAAACAGGCAGGAAGATATTATACAAAAGGGACAACACTCGGTAGTTGTCGCGAATATTTATCGAATACTGACTATTTTCTCGGTCCTGGTTATTTTATATTAACAATTGCGGTCGACGAACGCGATGTCGGTAACAAACTATACTGTGACACGGAGTATCTGGACTAGATATGGGCGGAATAAGGAAGAGACGCTACTAATACAAATAAAGAATCGCACGCACATGCACACACACACACTCACACAGGGGGAGGTGACACACGTGATAATACAATAGAAATGAAATGGGGATGAGAATATTAACAAAATATTAGCACACACCAGGTAAATAAATTAAGAGGTAGTTAATCTAACGGTCGTAAGCACACGAAAACCCGAGAGAAAAGCAACGGATGGAAGCACCGGTAATAGCGGCTTCGATCGGTTGCGTCTAAATCGGAATGGGATATATTCAAGAGAAATTCAAGGTAATAACTCGGGGAGTCGTGCGGAAATGGAAGCTTACTCACAAAATGCAGGAGTTAGTAATCCGTATGAACAAACGATAACAACTAAACACAAGAAAACAATACAGAGGTAATTTCAGGGATGCAGATGAGGTACGTCGAGTCACTGTGATAGCAGGACGAGAAGTGACGCTATCATGGCGGTCTTTCCCTAGCTTCGTCAGCGTTGCCAAAAACAGTAACAGAAGACAATCGAGAGATGGCATTGGCGCGTTGTCTCTGGAGAAGCCGGCCGGTAGGTGTCCGGGTAAGGCTCGTGGCTCTAGCTGTTTCTCCGGGTCCCTCTCGTTGTGCGATAGGCGGCTAACCGTCAAGTTGAGCGGGGTCGAGCGAGGGTGGTTACGTTCACCGCCGATAGTCAGGGCCGTTGTCGGCCCGCCGAGGAAGAGTTTGCGTCTTTTCGATACAGATGGAACTGCGATGCTGGACCATCAGGATTTGCGGTTCACCCATTTGACGCCAGATAATATTAGCGGTATTGGAATTGGCGGAATTGGCTAGACGTCGGTCGGTCTCGGCGGCAGTCGTTCGGAGATGCTCTTTCCCTTCAGTTGATGGACACAGTCCCGTCGATAGGCGGCAGCCCTGGAGATATCTCGGGAGTTCGGTAGCAGAGACCCAGGTAGTCGGCTGAGGCGTTGAGGAACCTGCCCGGGGTGAATCCAAGGAGATGCTCGCATTCCCAGGCTGTTAGAAGCGTTCATTTCCAAGTTGTTAGAAACGTTCATGCCCAGGTTGTTAGGATCGTTCGGGAGGATAGGTGCTGCCGGCGTTCTCCTCCTTGACGTGCTCTCGGGTTGCCCGTTCATGGGAAGGGATTGGAGGTAGTCGGGACATAGGGAGAGATATTTGAAACAAACAGGATGAGGAAAATATTATATTTAATTTTAATTCCGCTCATATTGTACGCCATGACTTCTCGTCGCTACCGTTTTATAAGAGAATTTGGGGTGGAGGTGGCGGTCTATAACATGCGTTATAAGCGCAATGTTACAACCTACACCTCGCTACCGAAGCACATCAGAGATAAGAAGGCTGTGGTAAACATCCGAAACAACGACTCGTATTGCTTTCTTTGGTCGGTCACCGCAGCTCTGTTCCCAGCCAACAACACCCATCCTGACCTAACCAGCTCGTACCCACATTTCAGCTCAGTGCTACGGTATGACAGTATAAACTTTCCAATGTCTCTAGATGAAAATACTATTTCGACATTTGAAAAACTCAACGGACTTTCCATCAATGTTTATGGTATAGACCAAGATGGTGGGAAAAAAGTGAAATAGTACCGATTCACTTGAGTCAGAATAAGTCTGATAAACCCGTAATTCATCTCTTGGCAGTGGAAACCGGAATTACAGACGATGATGATGATGATGGTGATGATGTTGATATGGAATATTGTGAAAAACATAGAATCTATCATTTTGCTTGGATTCGGAATTTGTCGCGATTGATAAGCTCTCAAATATCGAAACGTGCACATCATATTTGGTTATGTGATAGATGCCTAACGCATTTTGACTCTGAAAGATGTTTAACAAAGCACATAATCGATTGCTTGAATTTAAACGAGACCAAAGTTGTTTTACCCGAGAAAGAGGAAAAAATTCTAAAATTCAAAAATTTTAAGCTCAAAGAAACCGTTTCGTTCTGTATTTACGCGGATGTAGAATGCTTGTTGCAAGCTACTAACATTCAAGTGTCAGAAAATAGAACAATTTACCAAAATCATATTCCTTACAGTATAGCATATTACCTGCATTACACCTTTAACGATTCCATTTCAACATTCGAAATTAACCGCGAGGAGACTTGCATCGAATGGTTTGTGAACGAGTTGGAGCAATTGGCACACTCTTTAGAAACGTATTTCAAAACTATTGTACCTATGGAGTCGCTGAACTTCAATCAAATTAACGAATTTAATTTATCAAAGGTATGTCATATTTGTGAAAAGCCGTTCACGCGCGAAGACGTGAAACACCGTGATCACTGTCATTTCACAGGAAAGTACCGTGATCCTGCGCATCAAAGCTGTAATCTTAATTATCAAAACTCGCATACTATCCCAGTGATATTCCACAATCTGTCGGGTCACGATTCGCATTTTTTGATTAAAGCATTGGCCACGACTTTTCAGGGTACTATTTAGCTTCTACCCGTGAACAAAGAAAAGTACATTTGGTTCACAAAACATGTAAAGGGGACAGATAGAAAGTTTAGATTTCTAGATTCGTTCCGTTTTATGCCCAGCAGTCTCGAAAAATTGGCAACATATTTGAATGATAATCAAAAAGCAATTACACGTAAATTTTGCACAAGCTCTGAAAAATTCGAGTTATTAACCAGGAAAGGTGTTTTTCCATACGAGTACATGGATGATTGGGAGAAGCTCGAGGACTTAAAGTTACAACCTAAAGAAAGATTTTATTCAAAATTAAACAACCAAGATATTTCGGATCACGATTACGCACACGCGTGTAAAGTTTGGCAAGCTTTTAGCCTTAAAACGTTGGGGGAATATTCAGACTTATATTTGCAAACTGATGTTTTTCTGTTGGCTGACTTTTTGAAAACTTTCGACAAAATTGTTATGCAACGTACAACCTGGACCCGTTACATTATTTTACAGCGCCCGGTCTCTCGTTTGACGCAATGTTGAAATGTACTGGTATCGAATTCGAGCTTCTCACTGACATAGATATGCTTATGTTTATAGAAAAACGTATTCGAGGTGGTGTGTCCCAATGCTCTAATCGATATGCAAAGGCTAACAATAGATACATGGGAGATGCTTTCAATCCAGCGCTCGAAGAGTCTTATCTCATGTACTTTGACGTTAACAACTTGTACGGCGCGGCTATGAGCTTTGCTCTGCCATGCAGTTCTTTCGAATGGATATTAGATTTCAGACAATTCGATGTTTTTTCCATCACAGACGAAGCGGAGTTTGGCTACATATTAGAGGTAGATTTGGAATGTCCCGAGGAACTGCATGAAATGCATAAAGATTTACCACTGTGTCCGGAACACTACATACCTCCCATCTCAGAAAGTAAGCAGCCGAAATTGACGACCACGCTACTTTCCAAGCAAAACTGCATTGTTCATTACGGCGTCTTGAAACAATGCTTAGAATTAGGTTTAAAACTAGCTAAACTTCATAGAGTTCTAAAGTTCAGACAAACACCGTAGCTCAAAAAGTACATAGATTTAAATACAGACTTACGCAAAAAATCAAACAACGAATTCGAAAAAAACTTCTATAAACTGATGAACAACGCAGTTTTCGGTAAGACAATGGAAAATGTTAGGGAGTATAGAGATGTCAGGCTAATCACGAAATGGGATGGAAGATACGGTGCTAGAGCTACTATAGCCAAACCAAATTTCCACAGTTGTACAATCTTTGATAAAGATATGATAATAGTTGAATTGCGTAGAACGACAGTCAAACTCAACAAACCATTGTATGCAGGCTTCTCCATTTTAGATCTTGCAAAGACCTTTATCTACGATTTTCACTACAAGTATATTAACACGAAATTTGGGCATCAGGCAAAATTAATGTACACTGACACGGATAGTTTGATATATCACTTCTCCGTCCCCAACATTTACGAATGCATCAAACAGGACTTGGATAAATTTGATACCTCCGATTATCCACCTGACAACGTCTACGGAATACCGTTGATTAACAAAAAAGTTCTTGGTTTGATGAAAGATGAGTGTAACGGAAAAATAATGACGGAATTTATTGGCTTGAGAGCGAAGTTGTACTCATTCAGAGTGATGGGGGAGGATAAGGATCGAAAACGAGCCAAGGGTGTCAAAGGATCCCTGTTAAAAACTATAACCTTCAATGATTACTTGAAGTGTGCTTTAGAACACGAAAATTTAGTCGAACGTCAGAGTCCGATACAGAGTCAGAAGCATCAGGTCTATACCATTGAACAGAAAAAAGTAGCACTGAGCTGGAACGACGATAAGCGTATCGTATTTCGAAACACAACCGATACGCTGCTGTGGGGATACAAGACCTGCAGTTAAACTGAGCATCGGTATGAATTGTATCTCTAAGATGTAAAAATGGAGACAAATACTTGAAAAATAATCTCGTTTATTCAATATTACCTATCAGATTCATTTATCCAACTGTTGTGAGTATTCTCAAAACCTAGCCACTTGACGTATAATTTTTTTTCCCCCCTTCTGAAGCACATTCTCCACCAGATAGATGTCCGGATGTTCAACCTTGAGGAGCTCCTGTTCGTAGAAACCACCAGCGATGGGTTGACCTTGGTAGTCTTTGAGCTTGTACGTCACAGGATTGGTATTTTCTACTTGGCTTATTGTGAATATTTCAGTCGTCCAATTGGGAGTGTAACCTTTCTCAAAGATGTTTTTGAACTTGCTGATTCGAACTTTGTCACCAGTTTTGAACTTTGCCGGTTTAGAGGGTTTCGCTCGAAGCCCTCCGTACGACTGACGTAATACCAGCCATTCGTTCGCAACGGTGACATCCGATGGTTTCATTCTTATGGTTCGGTGTTTCGTGTTATTGTAAGCTGATACTAAATCAGATAAGATGTCGAGCCACTTGTAGCTTCCTTGCATACTGAACCGTTTCCACATTTTACTTTTCAGCGTACGATTAAACCGTTCACAGATCGAAGCCTTCAAATTACTGTACGTGGAGTAGAGTTTGATTCCATAGCGTGACATGGGAGATTCAAATTTTGAGTTGTAGAATTCCGTTCCTCTATCCACGTGTAATTTTTTCGGTACACGTCCTTCAGTTAGCACAGATTCCATGGCCTTTGTAACATCATCCCCGGACTTGCTCCTTATCGGTAGAGCCCGCGCATACTTTGAAATACTTTTAAAAGATATCAATGACTGTGAGCATATGTTTGTAGCCTTTGTTTAGTCCTGCGTATGACATTATATCAACAAGATCCGCCTGCCAGGTCTCGTTGATGCCGTGCACGTATACATGGCGACGCGGGTAATTCCGGCGTGCAGGTTTATGCAGTTCCGTCACCAGCGTTAGCTTTTTCTCGTTCATATTCCAATGCTCTTAGTCTGGTGTCCAATTTGGAAATGATTTCAGCGTTTCGACTCGACAGGTCTCTGCCTGTTTTAAAATCTGCGTGGAAGGTATCCAAAGCTTTCCCCGTGGTGATCTCCAAAGCTTTGATCATTTGATCGAGATTGTCGATTTGTTTTTGCAGCATGTTGAATTTTCGTCGTAAGATTTTTAGAGTTACAACATTGTTTTGCTCAACAGGTTCTGCGACATGGCACAGTCTTTTATTCTGTAGATTGTAATGTTCGTCCGCAGTGAAATTTGACACCGGGAGGGCCGCGATTACCCGCAGCTGTATTTTTATCCAGATGCCGTCCGAACACATCGACGCTCATCTCGGAAATGAATGCAAAAGCGATGAGAGCTGCTTGATGAATGATTTCTGCTCCGCGTAGTTCTTCGATAATGGACATTATTTCGTTGTTGTGACTCGGATTTCCCGCCGCCTGGGATGCTAGAGTAGATATGATATAAGAGTTCTGGATTCTAGTTCCAATTTCCGCCACCAGTCCCCCTATTCCTACAGGCCGGGGAGTCTGCAGCGCCACTAGCGGTGAGGGGGGAGCGAGGATGGGGGGGATTCCTGTCGGATCTTGTTCGACGGCGGGAGGCTCTAAGTTAGATAACGCTAGACCACTTGAAAAAATTCCTGGAAATGCAGCCTTTCAGCTCATGCCGATAATAAACGCAGTGAAATAGGAACACAAGGAGGAAATTAAAACCATGCCGGAATATTTGGAAATGTGCTTATGCATCATTATGAACCATCGCAAAAACGTTATGCACAAATTTACTAAGCGGTTCAGTCTTGGCTAATCGTCGCAGAGTCGGATTCTCACCATCTGGGTGCAATAATTACTGACTGCTGCTACGTTTTCTCAAAAGGCTTTTCCCAAACAACCCTTTTCGTCCTGTCCCACAAGCATAAATCACCCGGTCAAGAGTCTAGGGATCGGAATTCATCTCTATGCCGCTCGAAGCCGCTTTTCGTCAGCCGATTCTCCCACTGGGTATCTTCAACGTTTTCTTCACTGATAGGGGAGGGATGGGCGTGTGCAGGCTCAGACGTGGTTGACTACAATTTTTATCTTGGAGGCTGCAGCTGCTGCAAAACGCGGAGTCCCCCCCCCCCCCCTCCGCCCTTCCCCGCGATCCTTCGGCATGAGGACAGCATATCCATTGCAGACTCATCAGTCTTACACAACACGTGAAAGTGGAAAGTTCAGAATATCATCGTCACCAACGTCGAAGTCATGGCCGCCGAAGCATGCATGGGACTCGTCGAGCAGATGGGGGAGGCGTACAATTTGTTGCGCGAGCAAACTCCCGGAGAAGGAAGTCACGATGTCTTCAATCATTGGATTGGTATTGGAGTGGCAAATATACAAGTTTTGCAAGATATTCTTCAACAGCCGAGAATGAGAGTGGGGGCGAAACAGCAAATCCAACATAAGATCTCCCTCGTACAATCCTGAATGGCAAAGATCCAGCAGCAACAGCGGCAACATGGCCTGGTGACAGGCGGCAATATTGGCAGTCCAGCGGGTGTACAGTGGGACGATGTTGACAGCGCTTTTGCTAACCGGATTCGCACCGGCATTGTCACCAATCTTGGCCATAAGGATTTGGAGGTCTTTCTAAGCGATGCGCGGCAGATCATCGTCGGCAAATTAAAACTGGCACAGTGTAATGAGGGGAATGTGAAGGTCAACATGATATTGACATGCGATTTGAACACGTCAAGCATGACGAGGTCGCTGCGGAAGTTAAAAGCTTCAATACATCCAACGTGACGATCCTCCCATCGAGTGATATAGACGGCTGGTTCGCGGACGCAAAGAACAAACTGCTCGTAAAGGTCGAAGATTTCGAACAACGCGATTCCGGCTGGAGTATGATCGAGATTGTAAATATTGCCGTAAATATCAACCGATACCAGCCTCTCGCTGCAGAAGCTTCAACATTCGTTACGCTACCCATGGACATTCAACGCAAGAAGGCAGTGGTCAACGTCAAAAACGAGGATGAAAGATGTCTTCTGTGGGCCGTTACCGCAGCTCTCCACCCGGTCGACATCAATGTTAGCCAGATGCATAGCTATTGTCGCTATATTCGAGAGTTGGACTGCACAGGCATCAAATTCCCCGCTACTCTGCATGACGTGGAAAAGTTTGAGAAATTAAATAATTTGCGAATCAATGTATATGCAATAGAATCCGAAACTTTTTCGCATCATGCAAAATCCGAGAAAAGCATCATCGTGCCGATTTATTTGAGTAAAAATCAGCATAGCGCAAAGGTTGACACTATTCATCTTCTCATGCTTGAAAGTAACAATTGCCCCGAGCAGGTTATTAACCGCGAATTCACACCAAGATTCCACTTTGCTTGGATCAAAGATCTCTCGCGATTGGTGAGCAAACAATTGTCTAATTATAATGGCCGGCTGTTTTTATGCGACAGATGCCTGTGCCACTTCGCTGTCAAACACGCCTACGACCACCATCGGCAGGATTGTATTATGTTGAATGAAGTGCGCATGGAATTTCCAAGATCTGAAGATTTAAATTTAAAGTTTAAAAATTTCAAAAACGAAGGCACTGTCCCGTTTGTTGTTTACGCCGATCTCGAATGTATATTAAAATCCGAACCTGTGGACGAATTTCAAAACCGTGAAACAAATGAAATTCAAAAGCATATCCTGCACAGTGTAGCATACTACGTCCATTGCACGTATGATGAGACCTTATCGGAGTTTCATGGTAAACGCGGCACCGATTGCATAGATTGGTTCATGCAGCGGCTTAACTATTTATCGGTTGAAGTAGAGTCACGAATCAAAAATATGATTCCGATGGAGTCTCTCACCCAAGTGCAACGCGATCGTCACAGGCGCGCGAAAAATGGTCATATCTGCAAAAAGCCGTTTACTCCTGAGGAGAAAAAGTGCCACGATCATTGGCACTTCACGGGTAAATATCGCGGTCCTGCGCATAACCGGTGTGATTTGAATTTCAGCGAGTCGCATACAATTCCAATAGTTTTCCACAATTTGTCCGGTTACGATTCACATTTTTTGATTAAATCCCTGGCCTTAACTTTTCCTGGGGTGGTTACACTGCTACCCATTTATAAGGAAAAATATATATCCTCCACGAAGCAGGTTGATGGGACGATGATGCATTTGAGATTCATCGATTCGTTTCGATTTATGGCTAGCAGTATTGATGAACTGTCTTCGTATTTAGGCGATGTCGATGAACGTATAACACGTAAATTTTACAATAATCCCGCACAGTTCAGCTTGATGACCCGTAAAAGCATTTTCCCTTACGAATACGTCGATTGTTGGGAGAAAGTTGACGAAACTCAATTACCTGCAAAGAATCATTTCTACTCACACCTCTGCAATTTGAATATCACAGACGCCGATTATGAGCACGCTAAAAATGTCTGGGAAGAATTCCGTTTAGAGTCTTTGGGGGCCTATTCCGATTTATATTTAAAGACGGATGTTCTTTTACTTGCTGATATTTTCCAAAATTTCCGGGCTAGCTCTTTTAAAACATACGATTTAGATCCGTTGCACTACTATACGGCGCCGGGGTTTGCTTTTGACGCGATGCTTAAACACACAAAGGTGAATTTACAACTTTTCGATGATCCCGAAATGGCTTTATTTATTGAAAGAGGCATTCGAGGTGGCGTAGCGCAATGCTCTGATCGACACGCTCGCGCCAATAACAGATTTATGGGCAAAGATTTTGATCCGAATAACGTGGAATCGTATCTTATGTATTTCGATGTGAACAATCTGTACGGTGCAGCTATGAGTGCACATTTACCAATCCACTCGTTCGAGTGGGAGCATGATCCTATCGATATAACAACCCATCCGGACGATTCGCCGATCGGTTACATCCTGGAGGTGGACTTGGACTATCCTACAGAGCTCCACGAGAAACACAAAGACCTACCTCTCTGTCCGGAGCATTTCACACCGCCAGGTAGTAAAATCCCTAAACTCGCCACCACCCTTTACCCCAAAACAAAGTACATACTACACTATAGAAATTTAAAGCAATGTTTGAGTTTAGGTTTGAAATTAGTCAAAGTGTATAGAGTTTTAAAGTTCGCACAATCTCCATGGCTCGAGCCTTACATCACGCTCAACACCAACATGCGCAAACAGTCCAGAAAGGAATTTGAGAAAAACTTTTACAAATTGATGAATAACGCTGCGTTTGGTAAGACTATGGAGAATGTACGAAATCACAAAAATGTCAAATTAGTTACAAAATGGGCGGGAAGAGGTGGTGCGAGAGCGCTTATCGCTAGGGCAAACTTTTATAGTTGCACCGTATTCGAGACTGATATGGTTATTATAGAAATGAATCGTGTCAAAGTTTACTTTGATGAACCAATTTATATCGGTGCAGCGATCTTAGACCTATCAAAAATTATTCTGTACGATTTTCATCACAATTATATAAAGCCGAATTTTCCCGACAAAAAAGCCAAATTGTTGTACACCGACACGGACAGCCTTATTTACCAATTTAATGTGCCCAACATCTACGATATCGTCAAACGTGACGTTGACTCAATGTTTGACACCTCGGACTACCCTCCCGACAATGTGAACGGTATTCCGCTCAAGAACAAGAAACGTCTGGGCATAATGAAGGACGAGAACAACGGGAAAATTATGACAGAGTTCATTGGGTTGCGAGCGAAGCTGTACAAATTCACAACGATGGGCGGGGATGAGAAAAAACATGTCAATGGTACGAAAGTAAGCAAACGCGCAAAGGGTGTCAAAAATTCAACGCTGAACACCATCACGTTTGACGATTATAAGCGCTGCCTGTTGGCTTACAAGGAATTGGCTCGATCGCAATGTCTAATTCGTAGCAAAAAACATCAAGTAAGCACTATCGTACAGAAGAAATTGGCTCTGAGTTGACAAGATGACAAGCGGCAATTGATACCTGGGCAGACCTTACCTTGGGGGTTTGCCGCTGCCCCATAAAAGTGATTATAGGATTAGCTGTATGTATAACACTGCCACGAATACTTACGTTTGACAGCTTGGACGATCCTTTGTCAAATCATTCATTTAATAACGAAAAAAAGTTTTCAGGAAACAAAAAAGTTATCAGAATGTTACGTCCGACGTCCCGCCTCACGTCTCTCCCACCTTCCTCGACGCTTGTCTTCACCTGCCATTCCCACACTCCATATCTTGTCATCCTATTTCCATCTTGCCTTACTCCATTCGCTATCGCCCTTACCTTGCTATTTCGATTCTCCTCTACCCTGGATCCTCGCTCATTTTCTCATGCAAAAAGCTCACTCGTATTCCAACGCTCTTACCTCTTACATTCAGCTTCAACTCCCGTTCCCCAAAAACATTGCCTCAACTACTCCTTATCGACTTCACTCAGTTTCCAAATCAAAATAAAAGTTATAATCATTCTCTAATCACTGTTCTTTCCCTTCCGTTCCCTGAACGAAAACGGCGACGACTACGAACCAACAAAAATAGCACCCGAACCAACACCATCGGGTGGGTACATGGACTGCCGTCCCCCTGTATCGTAACAAGAAAATGAAAAAAAGTTTTCCAGAAACGAAGAAAAGTTTTCAGAAAACAAAATCCCCATTTGATTAACACGTAAAAAAAGTTTTCCGAATATGAAAAAAAGTTTTCCAGATGTTACGGTACAGGGGGACGGCAGTCCATGTACCCACCCGATGGTGCTGGTTCGGGTGCTATTTTTGTTGGTTCGAAGTCGTCGCCGTCAGGTACGCACTTGACTGGCTGGCGAACACTCTCTACGTGGCTATCACTTATTGATATGATATCGGGAGTTTTGCGTATTAACACTTTTCTTGCGTGGATTTTCCGAAGCACTGAACAAAGGGTAGGTTGACGGCAAAACCGCTGCCACCAGAATGTTACGGTACAGGGGGACGGTAGTCCATGTACCCACCCGAGGAGTTGGTTCGGGTGCTATTTTTGTTGGTTCGTAGTCGTCGCCGTCTTTGTTCAGGGAACGGAAGGGAAAGAACAGTAATTAGAGAATGATTATAACTTTTATTTTGATTTGGAAATTGGGTGAAGTCGATGAGGAGTAGTTGAGGTAATGTTTTTTGGGGAACGGGAGTTGAAGCTGAATGTGAGAGGTAAGAGAGTTGGGATACGAGTGAGTCTTTTGCGTGAGAAAATGAGCGAGGATCCAGGGTAGAGGGGGATCGAAATAGCAAGGTAAGGGCGATAGCGAGTGGTGTAAGGCAAGATGGAAATAGGATGACAAGATATGGAGTGTGGGAATGGCAGGTAAAGACAAGCGTCAAGGAAGGTGGGAGAGACGTGAGGCGGGCCGTCGGACGTACCACGCCCCCCCTTCGGGAAGAACATTCGGTGAGGGTACAGAGCCGAATGTTCGGAGGAAAACCGAATTTTTGGGTAATGTATCGACTCACTTACGAAAGATTACAATATAGTTTGCCTTAAAGAGTATAGCGCCTAGGGTTAATGCGCGTTTATGCGTGTTAGTATACATTTTTAGCAGAAATTTTTTTTTTTTTTTTTTTTTTTTTTCTCATAACAATAGATATGTTCTTATAGTTTAAGTGTGTAGTAGTTACATAACCGTCATAGGTAAATTACAATCATGGTAAAATTAGAATTTTAGGATTATAAAAATACAATTATAGTTAAATTATAATTTTAGGGTTTTGATTGTAGATATTGTAGATAGAATCAAAGTTAAATGACAATGTCAGGGGTATAATTGTAGATAGTATAGATACGATTATAGTTAAATTATAATTTTTAGGGTTTTGATTGTAGATATTATAGATACAACTCAAAGTTAAATGACAATGTCAGGAGTATAATTGTAGATAGTATAGATACGATTATAGTTAAATTATAATTTTTAGGGTTTTGATTGTAGATACGGCATACGGTTATTATAATAGCGTAATTTGAGACATTTTTATTAAACGATATTTGGGCATAACAATGGGTATGTTCTTATAAATCTGTAGTAGAGGGCTTAGTTTGTCCAGATGAAGAGGGAGTCGGAACTAGCATCAAGGCTCTGATCGCGGGGCAGTTTACGTGGGTGTTGTCGTAGCTTGGACATTTCCATCATTTCAATTTGTGAATGAGCTCGGGGCAGCGAGGAAGTGCGAGGAGACCGATCATTGGGGAATGGTCTACTTTCTAGGTGGGGGTGGGAGATGGCATGTCGGGAAAGGGTTTGGGATCTTGGATGACGTGAGTCGAGGTTGTGGCGTGTCTGCCTGGATTTACAGAAAGGGTATACTTTTGAGATTTTTTTGAATAATGAGAATTTGTAGCAAAAAAGAACTGCTGAGAGGGACGCGAAGGCGATTCCGCCATAGCTGAGGTTGGTGGTGAGGCGATGCATGTTACTTTGAGTACGATAGTGTGTGCTTAGATCGGCTGAGCGTTGGAGCATGTCATTCAGGGCATGAGGCGTAATATGATGCAGTTACATGTAGATTGATAATATACGGCTGTTGGCTTCTAAAGGGGGTTTAATTTGAATCACTCTCTTCCTGTGCTAATTTGAGTTTATTCAGATGGACAATTTTGGTCTTATGGGGGGTGATGAAAATTTCGGCATTGATATCGTCAATTACACGCTTGATCGTATATGCTTCTTTATAGTGGTCGTCAAATTTAGATCGGGTTTCGTTTAGTAGATAGACCTTTTGACCTGCTTCGAAATTTTGGTTATTGGTACGACGGTCGTAGTACGTCTTGGAACGGTGCTTTGCTAAAATAAGGTTAGCCGCGGCGTTTTTTCGTATGCTGGATAGGTTGGAGATTAAATCTAGAAGGAAAGAATCGTAGGAACGGGTGTAAGCGCTGGCAGGGTTCGCGTCTGTAGGAAGTCTGGCATGGGAACCAAAAATTAGCTGATGGGGAGTGAAGTTAGTGCCTTCGTGCTTCGCGATGTTACAACAGAAAATAGCAAAGCGGATGTATTCATCCCAGTCTTTACCAGCATTCGTGTAATGCTTGACGTGTTCGGTGAGAACAAGGTGACTGCGTTCTAGCGATCCGTTAGATTGTGGGCGGTAAGCTGTAGTTCGAATTTGTTTTATTTTAAAGAGTTTACAAAGTTGCTTATTAATGACTGTGCTCATGAAATTCTGTCCTTGGTCTGTAAGTATTGCTCGAGGGGCACCGTAACGTGTAATGTATTCTTTCGCGAATGCTGCACCTATTGTTTTGGCAGTGGCGTCAGGTAAAGGGATGGCGTCCAGGAATTTCGTCAAGTTGCATTGTATCGTCAAAAGGTATTTGTTGTTTGATTTAGTAAGGGGGAGAGGTCCAACGATGTCTAGTGCTACTTTGTCGAATGCATCGGCAGGAGTATCTGTTATCACCATCGGCAACCTGGTTTTTACTCTTACTAGTTTTTTCCTTTGGCAACTCTCACAACTTCTTATGAAGTCTTGGATTTGTTCTTTCATGTGGGGCCAAAAATATTTTTGTCTAATGCGGTTGTATATTTTTGCGACGCCTTGATGACCGCCAATTAATGATTCGTGGCATTCTTTAATTATTTCTTTCCGTAAACATTCGTCTGGGGTGACAGTCGTGTTGCGGCAAAGCGTGATTTGAATTTGTAAGTCTGCGAAAAGGTAAGATAAGAGTTTTCGGATAACACGAGGATCGAGTCCACCTAAACTATCGTCCGTTATTGGGAAAGCACGGGATTTCGGAATTGAATCGGTCAAGACTGTTTTCAGTTTAGACAAGAGTTAAAAAATATCATATAGGTTGCTTTTATCTGATTCTTTTGATTTTAGTACTAGAGTAAAGATCCGTCGGTTGTTGTGCTTGGATTCGATAATATCAAATTTCTGTGGACGGGGCCTCATAACTATATCTGGGTCAACGATATTATCGTGGGCAAGTTGTAATGGTATGCCTTTAGTACAAGAGCAGTCTGTTGATATAAAGTGTGCATAATTGGTTTTGAGCATCAAAAGACCATCATTGGTGTCTTTGACATTGTCAGATACCGGTATGTCGTCCAAGTTGTCAACAAAGTTCGAGAAATCGTGGGAGGTATCGGTCAAATCGTCGTCGACATTGGGATCAATGTCATGGTCAGAGGTGAGAGGTGCGACTGATTTGGTCGGAGGTTGCGGTTTCTTACGTGGCAGACGAAGAGAGGGAGCGGGGTTACCAGATGTGGAAGGGATGGGGTCAGGTGAGGCGTTATCAACGGACACCGTTGTGTCGTCGTGGTCTGTGGGGGTTGAAAGCGGAGGGTCAAGGCGACAAACGGTGATATTCATTTTTGAATCTTTGAAAATATAGTGGAGCATTTTGCGCACCGTGCTCCATTCTAGTTTGTCGAGTCCGCAGCCTATTAACGGGATTGAGACAGATGTTGCACCATCTTCTTCCAAGGTTTTCCTAAAATTGACCAAGGTATCAAAAAAATCGTGTGGTAAGGGTTTGTCATTGTACTTTGGCTTTGTCACTAGGTTATAAATTTTTCGGTTTCCGTGAGTGGTAGAAATAACGTCAGTCACAGTCGGATTGAATTCTCTGAGTTGTTCGCGATTTATAAATTTACGTTCTCTTAGCTGTGACGCGATTCCTTTTGACATTTGGCAATCAGCTGATATGCAGTGAGCCAAATTATCTTTTTGCTGTAGTAGGTCGGCTTTTATTTCTTTAATATATTTATTACGCATAAGAGGGAACGTGTCGCATTCTATAAGGAAATCGCTATAGGAAGGGTTGTGAATGTGAGGGGAGCTAGGTAAATCGGTAGCCGAATTAATGTCATCAACTTTGAGTTCGTCTCTGGGGTTTGTAGGTCATCTGAGCTAGTTGAAGTATCCGGAAAGTAGCTCAGGTGTGCTCTCTTACGTGGTCCAGGGTTTGTAGAGGAATTCGTTTCTCGATGGCGTTTCGGATAGGGATGAACCGGGTGTGGAGGTGGGATGGAGGGGGAAGGTTTAAAAAGCGTTGCGGTTTCTTTGTCACTGGATTCGTCATCTGAGAGATCAGAAGAATCAGAGGGGTATATCATTTGATAGGTGGGTTGTGAGATTTTTGGGCATTTTAGCGGGGCCGGGTTCGTAGATTCGTCTGTGGTCTGTCGAGGGTGTCGGGGGTACTGATGGGTCTCTTTGGTGCGTTTTTTGGGTCTGCTGTCAGAGGATTCGGTCGTGGGACGAGGGCGTTTTGCATCTAAAGGAAGGATTTGTGCGACGTCAGGCGGCGTGTTTCTTGATAGAGCATCGGCGTTGACATTCGCTTTTCCCGATTTATGTTCGGTATCAAAATCGTATTCTGCTAGTTCTAGACTCCATCGTAATAAACGAGAATTAGGCTTCTTAACGCTTTTTACCCACTTGAGTGGCTCGTGGTCAGTAACTAGAGTAAATTTCTGACCATAGATATAGGGGCGGAAGTGGTTGATGCACCAGTAAGCGACTAAACATTCTTTGTCGGGCGCCGAGTAGTTTAACTGAGCGGATATGAGTGCTCGGTATGCGTACGCTACTGGTAAGTCGGCACCGTTCTTATCTTGACTCAGAACCGCACCGATGGCGAATTTTGACGCGTCGGTAGTGAGCGTAAACGGCTTGCTGAAGTCCGGGTATTGGAGAATTGGCTCTTTGCATAACAATCACGTAAGGTTTCGAAGGCAGATTGGTGTTCGTATGTCCAAATGAAAGGGGTATCCTTCTTGGTTGGATTAGTGAGGCATTTTGCAATTTTTCCGAAATTTGGGACAAACCTGCGATAATAACCCAAAAGACCGAGGAACTGTTTAACATTTCTGGGAATTTTCGGGACAGGATATTCTTTCACAGCTACTAACTTCCCGGGGTCAGGTCTAACTCCTGACTCAGTGATAAGGTGACCAAGGTAAACGACTTCCTTGCGCAGGAATTGGCATTTGTCTGGCTGCAGAGTCGAGCCGGCTTCAGTTAGTCTTTTTATCAATTTTCTGAATTTAATTTTATGTTCTTGTAAATTTCGAGCGTAAATAACTATGTCATCCAAATATACGAACATCTCATTGCCTTGTAAGCCTAGCAGGACTTGGTCCATGAGCCTTTGGAGCGTGGCAGGGGCGTTTTCTAGTCCGAAGGGCATTCGGGAGAATTCATAGTGACCCCGGGGCGTCGAAAACGCAGTTTTTGCACTATGATCAGGGTGCATGGGAATTTGATGAAAGCCGGAAGCAAGGTCGAATGTAGAGAAATATTTAGCTGAGCCAAGTTGATCAAGAATTTCGGTGATGTCGGGCATTGGATAGGCGTCGCCGATTGTTTTTTCATTGAGCTTTCGGTAGTCGATCACCATGCGCCATCGTTTATTACCGTCAATATCGGGTTTTTTGGGGACGATCCAAACCGGTGAATTATAAGGAGATGCGAAATGTTTAATAAGGTCTTGCCGAAGGAGTTTATTGACCTGGAATTCGATTTCATCTTTGTGGATTTTTGGAAAACGATATTGTTTGGTGTGAATTGGTGTGTCGTCTGTCGTGGGGATAGTGTGATGGGTTAGATTGGTGTGGCCTAATTTATCTCCCGGGAGATAGAAAAGATGGTTAAATTCTGTTAGCAGGTCGAGTATTGATTGTTTTTCGGTGTCATTTAGATGATCGAGGCACACACTATTCTTTAGGGTGTCCAATCTCTCTGACCTACTGTCAGTCAAGAGTACTGTTGCGGCGCCACGACGAGGTGCACTGTTATCAGGTATGCGGGGCTCAGGTTGCTGATGTGCGAGGTCAGTGAGCTGGCGGGGGTTGGAGGGGGGGTAATGGCGCAGACGGGATATGTGGTTATTAGTGGAAAGAATTAATGAATTACTATGAGAAGTGGTTTGGGTAGGAAGGGGGGATTTTTGTCCATTATTTTTATCGGAATTATTCGGCGGGGTAGACGTAATTTCGGGCATGGCTGTGCTCAGTGGTTCGTCGAATTCTTCCAGGGTTACGGTTGGAGATGCTATCTCTACGACAGATTCGTTGCAATTGAACACGTAGGAATAAGCGATGCCGTTCTGATTTCGAACTATTGCTTCACCACAAAGAACATTGTTGCCTAAATTAATGTGTTTAAGGTAGCCTACTTTGATATCTGGGTTTGCAACTATTATCGGGATGACCTTCGCGGTGCGGGTCTGTATTGTAATAACACGTGCGGTTTCAGGAGAGGGTGTTTGATTTTGTTGAAGTGGATTGGCAATGAGGATCCAAGCATTACCGAGTTTCAGTTGAACGAGATAGTTGCTTTCTCTTTTCGTAAAAAGGGTTGGCCTAAGATACCGTCATGTGGGACTGGGAAAGAATCAGGGACCAAGTGAAAGGTATGGAAGTTGTTATTAAAGCATATTTCCGTTTTTGCGATGGTTTCCGTCTTTTCGTCCGTTATACCAGTCAATATCAAACGTTCGTCTGTGGTGCGTCGTACGAGGGGCTTAACGCAACTTTCGTTGATTAAGTTTACGTCTGCACCGGTGTCGATAATAAATTTAGAAATCTTTGTCACTTCAGGGGTATCGATTGAAATTAAAGGGGGATCAGCTGAAGCTGTTATTGAGATGTAGCTTGTGGATCGGAACGCTAGTTGTTTGCATAGCTCGCGGGTGCGTTCTCCCCGCGGGCAGTGTTGCCGTTTAAATCTTGATTCGAACTTACATGGTTTTGGTTATCACGCGGGGGAGAACTACATTGGTCTGATGTGTGGCCTCTGCGCTTACAGTTATCGCAGTACAGTTTGTCGCTTCTGCTGGGTTGGTTGCACTCATTGTAAAAGTGGCCCATTCTGCGACATTTGGTACAGTATCTTGTATTTTGCAGGCGATGGCATTCCGTGATCAGGTGACCTCGGTGGTTGCAGAATTGGCAAATAGTCGGTGAGGTCCTCGTTCGATCTGCGGGAGGCGCGAGGATGCTTGCACCGAGCGCTTGGGCGTAGGACATGGGTTCTATACCGGGCGCTTGCCGATGCGCGTAACCAGGTGTGGGCAATGACATTAGAGGGGGGATGAGGGAGGGGGTTATGGACACCTGAGGTGGAGGGGTATCGTTTTGGCAGGCAGAGGCGGAAATTGGGGGATACATAGGTGTAGAAGGGGTACAATATTGTGCAAAGCGTTGCATTTGACGGTTATTCAACTCGGTCTCCTCGCTTTCGGCGATGCTGACGGCGATATCAAAGGTAGGGAATGGTCTGATGGTAGCTATTCTCCACTCTAATTCTGGTCTAAGCCCTCTAATGAATGTTCTAGCAGTGTCTTTTCTCAAGTCATTTAGCAAGGCGCTTGCTATGTCTGGCGGGTATTTTTTTTCGGTAGCTTTGCTTATTTCATTTGATATTACTCTTATTCTGCATGAGTAATCGATGACGCGCTCACGCGGTTGTTGGGTAATTCTATCTAATTGAGTTGATAATTGACGTACGGGGATGTCTGGACGGTATGCTCGGCTGAGGGCCGTTATAAGGTCTTCGACGTCGTTGCAATTAATGCCTACTAAATATTGGGAAGCGGGACCGGTAATTTTTGATTGTGCAAATTTAGCAAGGGTCATTTTGTCTGAAGCTTTAATGAGGGTTTCCACGTGGCGCAATTGTTCCACAAATTGGTCAAAAGGCATGTTGTTGCCATCGAACGCAGGGATCGTCGGTAAGACGTCTTTTACTGACCAAAAAGATGAACCGGTCTCATTAGTTGGTGCCATATCGATTTTCGTAGATGGGCAATGGGTACAGGGATAAAATATCAACTTATTACTAAGGATTACAACGAACTTACAGAGCAAAGATGAACACAACTACAAGGTACAGCACGGTTGTAGACGACTGAAGGCAGGTGAGACTTGAAGATGTGATGCACGTCGTCCGTCGGCAAGAGGAGGGTGTAGGCGGATGAAGTCCGCTGCGTGTTGAAGAGTCTCGGTTTGGTGTTCCAGGTATCTGAGTGATGCCAATCTTGGGTCCAAATTCTTGTTCCAGCGGCGCAGGCGTCCAGAAACGGGTGGAGGCTAATCACAATTTTGAGTTCCGAAAGATGATGTGTGGTAAAAATCGGCTGTCGTCCGTATATTTAGTTCGTTGCGGGTTCTGAATTTGTCAGGTTCGCACTTGATTTGCCGGCGACCACTCTTGACGTGGCTATCACTTATTGATATGATATTGGGAGTTTTGCGTATTACCACTTTTCTTGCGTTGATTTTCCGAAGCACTGCACAAAGGGTAGGTCGACGGCAAAACCGCCACCGCTGTGGTATAACTCGGCTGTCGTCCGTATATTTCCACTCGTTGCACAGTTCGTTGCGGCTTCTGAATTTGTCAGGTACGCACTTGACTTGCAGGCGAACACTCTCTACGTGGCTATCACTTATTGATATGATATCGGGAGTTTTGCGTATTAACACTTTTCTTGCGTGGATTTTCCGAAGCACTGAACAAAGGGTAGGTTGACGGCAAAACCGCTGCCACCAGAATGTTACGGTACAGGGGGACGGTAGTCCATGTACCCACCCGAGGAGTTGGTTCGGGTGCTATTTTTGTTGGTTCGTAGTCGTCGCCGTCTTCGTTCGGGGAACGGAAGGGAAAGAACAATAATTAGAGAATGATTATAACTTTTATTTTGATTTGGAAATTGGGTGAAGTCGATGGGGAGTAGTTGAGGTGATGTTTTTGGGGAATGGGAGTTAAAGCTAAAATGTTGGAGGTAAGAGCGTTGGGATACGAGTGAGTCTTTTGCGTGAGAAAATGAGCGAGGATCCAGGGTAGAGGGGAATCGAAATAGCAAGGTAAGAGCGATAGCGAGTGGAGTAAGGCAAGATGGAAATAGGATGACAAGATATGGACTGTGGGAATGGCAAGTAAAGACGAGCGTCGAGGAAGGTGGGAGAGACGTGAGGCGGGACGTCGGACGTAACATGTTAATCAAATGGGGATTTTGTTTTCTGAAAACTTTTATTGGTTTCCCGAAAACTTTTTTTCATTTTCTGAAAACTATTTTTCATTTCTGGAAAACTTTTTTTCATTTTTGAATAAATGATTTGACAAAGGATCGTCCAAGGTGTCGAACGTAAGTATTCGTGGCAGTTTTATACATACAGCTAATCCTATAATTACTTTTATGGGGCAGCGGCAAACCCCCAAGGTAAGGTGTCGGTCTGCCCAGGTATCAATTGTCGCTTGTCATCTTGCCAACTCAGAGCCAATTTTTTCTGTACGATAGTGCTTACTTGATGTTTTTTGCTACGAATTAGACATTGCGGTCGAGTCGATTCCTTGTAAGGCAACAGGCAGCGCTTGTAGTCGTCAAACGTGATGGTGTTCAGCATTGAATTTTTGACACCCTTTGCGCGTTTGCTCACTTTCGTACGATTGCCGTGTTTTTTCTTATCCTCGCCCATGGTCGTTAAGGTGTACAGCTTTGCGCGCAACCCAATGAACTCTGTCATAATTTTCCCGTTGTTCTCGTCCTTCATTATGCCCAGACGTTTCTTGTTCACATTGTCGGGAGGGTAGTCCGAGGTGTCAAACATTGAGTCAACGTCACGTTTGACGATATCGTAGATGTTGGGTACATTAAATTGGTGAATAAGGCTGTCAGTGTCGGTGTACAACAATTTGGCTTTTTTGTCGGGAAAATTCGGCTTTATATAATTGTAATGAAAATCGTACAGAATAATTTTTGATAGGTCTAAGATCGCCGCACCGATATAAATTGGTTCATCAAAGTAAACTTTGACACGATTCATTTCTATAATAACCATATCAGTCTCGAATACGGTGCAACTATAAAAGTTTGCCCTAGCGATAAGCGCTCTCGCACCACCTCTTCCCGCCCATTTTGTAACTAATTTGACATTTTTGTGATTTCGTACATTCTCCATAGTCTTACCAAACGCAGCGTTATTCATCAATTTGTAAAAGTTTTTCTCAAATTCCTTTCTGGACTGTTTGCGCATGTTGGTGTTGAGCGTGATGTAAGGCTCGAGCCATGGAGATTGTGCGAACTTTAAAACTCTATACACTTTGACTAATTTCAAACCTAAACTCAAACATTGCTTTAAATTTCTATAGTGTAGTATGTACTTTGTTTTGGGGTAAAGGGTGGTGGCGAGTTTAGGGATTTTACTACCTGGCGGTGTGAAATGCTCCGGACAGAGAGGTAGGTCTTTGTGTTTCTCGTGGAGCTCTGTAGGATAGTCCAAGTCCACCTCCAGGATGTAACCGATCGGCGAATCGTCCGGATGGGTTGTTATATCGATAGGATCATGCTCCCACTCGAACGAGTGGATTGGTAAATGTGCACTCATAGCTGCACCGTACAGATTGTTCACATCGAAATACATAAGATACGATTCCACGTTATTCGGATCAAAATCTTTGCCCATAAATCTGTTATTGGCGCGAGCGTGTCGATCAGAGCATTGCGCTACGCCACCTCGAATGCCTCTTTCAATAAATAAAGCCATTTCGGGATCATCGAAAAGTTGTAAATTCACCTTTGTGTGTTTAAGCATCGCGTCAAAAGCAAGCCCCGGCGCCGTGTAGTAGTGCAACGGATCTAAATCGTATGTTTTAAAACAGCTAGCCCGGAAATTTTGGAAAATATCAGCAAGTAAAAGAACATCCGTCTTTAAATATAAATCGGAATAGGCCCCCAAAGACTCTAAACGGAATTCTTCCCAAACATTTTTAGCGCGCTCATAATCAGCGTCTGTGATATTTGAATTGCAGAGGTGTGAGTACAAATGATTCTTTTCAAGTAATTGAGTGTCGTCAAGTTTTTCCCAACAATCGACGTATTCGTAAGGGAAAACGCCTTTGCGGGTCATCAAGCTGAACTGCGCGGTATTATTGTGAAATTTATGTGTTATACGTTTATCGACATCGCCTAACTACGAAGAAAGTTTATCAATACTGCTAGCCATAAATCGAAACGAATCGATGAATCTCAAACGCATCATCGTCCCATCAACCTGCTTCGTGGAGGATATATATTTTTCCTTTTTTATGGGTAGCAGTGTCACCGCTCCGGGAAAAGTTAAAGCTAGGAATTTAATAAAAAAATGTGCATCGTAACCGGACAAATTGTGGAAAACTATTGGAATTGTATGCGACTCGTTGAAATTCAAATAACACCGATTATGCGCAGGACCGCGATATTTACCCGTAAAGTGACAATGATCATGGCACTTTTTCTCCTTGGGGGTGAACGGCTTTTTGCGGATATGACAATTTTTTGCGCGCATGTGACGATCGCGTTGCACTTGGGTGAGAGACTCCATTGGAATTATATTTTTGATTCGTGACTCTACTTTAACTGATAAATCTTCAAGCTGCTGCATGAACCAATCTATGCAATCGGTGCCGCGTTTACCATGAAACTCCGATAAGGTCTCATCATACGCGCAATGTACGTAGTATGCTACACTGTGCGGGGTATGCTTTTCAATTTCATATGTTTTACGGTTTTGAAATTCGTCTAAAGGTTCGGATTTTAATACACATTCGAGATCGGCGTAAACAACAAACGGGACAGTGCCTTTGTTTCTGAAATTTTTAAACTTTAAATTTAAATCTTCAGATCTTGAAAATTCCATGCGCACTTTATTCAACATAATACAATCCTGCCGATGGTGGTCGTAGGCGTGTTTCACAGCGAAGTGGCAAAGGCATCTGTCGCATAAAAACAGTTGGCCATTATGTTGAGACAATTGTTTGCTAACCAATCGCGAGAGATCTTTGATCCAAGCAAAGTGGAATCTTGGTGTGAATTCGCGGTTCACATCATGCTCGGGACAATTGTTACTTTCAAGCATTAGAAGATGAATAGTGTCAACTTTGCGCTATGCTGATTTTTACTCAAATAAATCGGCACGATGATGCTTTTCTCGGATTTTGCATGATGCGAAAAAGTTTTGGATTCTATTGCATATACATTGATTCGCAAATTATTTAATTTCTCAAACTTTTCCACGTCATGCAGAGTAGCGGGGAATTTGATGCCTGTGCAGTCCAACTCTCGAATATATCGACAATAGCTATGCATCTGGCTAACATTGATGTCGACCGGGTGGAGAGCTGCGGTAACGGCCCACAGAAGACATCTTTCATCCTCGTTTTTGACGTTGACCACCGCTTTCTTGCGTTGAATGTCCATGGGTAGCGTGACGAATGTTGAAGCTCCAGCAGCGAGAGGCTGGTATCGGTTGATATTTACGGCAATATTTAAAATCTTGATCATACTCCAGCCGGAATCGCGTTGTTCGGAATCTTCGACCTTTACGAGCAGTTTGTTCTTTGCGTCCGCGAACCAGCCATCTATATTACTCGATGGGAGGATCGTCACGTTGGATGTATTGAAGCTTTTAACTTCCGCAGCGACCTCGTCATGCTTGACGTTTTCAAATTTCCATGTCAATATCATGTTGACCTTCACATTCCCCTCATTACGCTGTGCCAGTTTCAATTTTCCGACGATGATCTGCCGCGCATCGCTCTAAAAGACCTCCAAATCCTTATGACCAAGATTGGTGACAATGCCGGTGCGAATCCGGTTAGCAGAAGCGCTGTCAACATCGTCCCACTGTACACCGGCTGGACTGCCAATATTGCCGCCTGTCACCAAGCCATGTTGCCGCTGTTGCTGCTGGATGTTTGCCACCCAGGATTGTATGAGGGAGATCTTATGTTGGATTTGCTGTTTCGCCCCCACACTCATTCTCGGCTGTTGAAGAATATCTTGCCAAACTTGTATATTTGCCACTCCAATACCGATCCAATGATTGAAGACATCGTGACGTCCTTCTCCGGGAGTTCGCTCGCGCAACAAATTGTACGCCTCCCCCATCTGCTCGACGAGTCCCATGCATGCTTCGGCGGCCATGACTTTGACGTTGGTGACGATAATATTCCGAACTTTTCACTTTCACGCGTTGTGTAAGACTGATGAGTCTACAATGAATGTGCTGTTCTTATGCCGAAGGATCGTGAGGGCAAGGGATGGGGGTCTCCGCGTTCTGCAGCAGCAGCTTCCATGATAAAAATTGTGGTCAACCACGTCTGAGCCTGCATACGCCTATGCCTTCCCTATCAGTGAAAAAAAACTTTGAAGATACACAGTGGGAGAATCGGCTGGCAAAGAGTGGCTTCGAGCGGCATAGAGATGAATTCTGATCCCTAGACTCTTGACAGGGTGATTTATGTTTATGGGACCTGACGAAAAGGGTTATTCGGGAAAAGCCTTTTGAGAAAACGTAGCAGCAGTCAGTAATTATTGCGCCCAGATGGTGAGAATCCGACTCTGCGACGATTAGCCAAGACTGAACCGCTTGGTAAATTTCTGCATAAGGTTTTTGCGATGGTTCATAATGGTGCACATTTCCAAATATTCTGACATGGTTTTAATTTCCTCCTTGTGTCCCTATCCGACTGCGTTTATTATCGGCATGAGCTGAGAGGCAGCATTTCCAGGAATTTTTTCAAGTGGTCTAGCGTTATCTAACTTAGAGCCTCCCGCCGTCGAACAAGATCCGACAGGAATCTCCCCCCCTCCCCCCCCTTCTCCCCCCCAGTGGCGCTGCAGTCGCCCCGGCCTGTAGGAATAGGGGGGCTGGTGGCGGAAATTGGAACTAAATCCAGAACTCTCATATCTTACCTACTAAACTTTTATAATAAAAGTTCATTATGGAACTAATGTTTTTTGTCTTGTTGAATATTATTTTCACGATTTTTATAAGGAAAATACGAAGTATTTGTGACAATCAGATTTGCAAAATATTCGCCCTTTTTTTGCGAATGTGGACGCAAAAACGGATGTTAAGAAATATGCGAATGCGAATATTTCTTACATCACTGAAGGAAACCTACCCGTGTTGCCACACGGTCTGTATAATTGGTTTATCGTCTCGTTCTCGGGTTTCGGATTGCCAGGTAGGAGAGACTGGGAATGGTTGTTACAATTCTCTCGAGGTAGGTTAAAACGTTTTATCACACGTTTTTTAAAACTGTTCGATTTGTGTTTTGTCATAGAAAATCCAACTTTGTTAATATCGTCAGATTTGATTAGCTTTGACTTCTATTGAAGGTTTTATCATTAAAATACTAAATTTATCATAAAATTAGCGCAAATGTGATGTAACTAATTTTATGCCAGGTCAAAGTTCAGTTTTTATTTGAACGAGACTGAATCTTAAGTAAGACGTTAATGTTGTGCATTATTCCACATTTTTTGTCTCGATGAATGAGTATATAACATTATTTTCATTATTCTGCTAGTATTACGACCGCCCCGAGTATGAGGGTGGTTGAAACATTTTCACCAATTTTTTAAATTGCCCCAGGATATTTTTTGCAATGCAGACAATGCCACTATGTCTAACCTATCTTTAAAGATAGTCATAGTAGTTTGATGATAGCGGTATGATGATCATCACTATCTTTAAAGATAATCATAGTAGTTTAAAGATAGTGATGATCATCATACCGCTCTTACAAAACATGCCTTAAATTTACAGCACCACTTTGATTTTGACAATGTAAAAATTCTCCACATTGAATCTAAATATTACAACCGGTTGTTGTTAGAAATGGCGAATATTGTAAGCCATTCTAATTCCATTAATTTAAGACAAGATGTCGAATACCTGAGCGATGTATACGTTAAATTAATCACTAGTCCCAAACCGTAGATAATTTACTGACTGTGCTTAGCACTTGTTATCGACTGTACTACACTTTCTTTGTTATTCTTACTGTTGTCTTTGTCTCTCAACCTGTCATGTCTCTACGAATTTATAACCGATGAACTAGGCACCTGTTCCGTTCGGTTTCTTTTCCGTTTTGACCATTGACCGTTGTCCCGCTCATACGCAGTCTGATCAAGTTATTTTTGGTACCTTTTAATTAAAACAACTCTAATGGAGAAGTGGGAAGTTAGGAGAAAAAGACTAACATGTGTACTGTGCCTACGTATAAAAAAATGGGTTGACGACGTTTCTTACTAATTTCAATGTCCTGTATATAAGGTTAGTTTCGCTTTTTCTCCAATTGAATGTTACCTCTTTTTTTCGATCGGTTTTTAAAAAATTGTCAAATTCTTCTTCTAGCTGATGGGTATACCCATCCAAAAAACTGTGCCGTCCTGCCATATATATAAAAAATGTTAAACTTAGGTACTTAATCTCAGTATAGCTTCGGTTAAATTGTGTAAAGGTTAGTTTCTTCTTGCATTTTTTTTTCTATATACGTTTAAATTTTGCCTTGCGTCACATCGCAAGCTGTTTGTAACATTTCATTCGTTCCGCAGATGAATTAATAAATATATGAGTCCTAAAGATGACTCAAATCCAGAGTTGAAACGTTGAAATCAAATTGGTTTGTTGTTAATTAAAAGACCTACATATCCAAGAATTCATTCTATATAAAAGTTTGTACTCACGCTTAAATTACACTCTGACCTCGAAATTAATTTTTTTTCTGTTGTCAATTTGTCTTTCAATAATAAAACAAACAATCGGCTTAGTTCGGATCAGCTTGGCAATTTCCGAAATAAGATGCAAACGGTCCTAATGCATGCGCGTGGCTTGCATGTTGTACCTGTTAGTCAATGAATTGTTAACTCTTAGTTATAGAGAAATGGCACCAGATTTGAAAATGTATATTCGCACTTATCGATGTCGATGACAAATATTCGCATCCGCATTCGCCATTTTTAAACACTGTTTTCTCGAGAAAAAAGAAATATATTTACCATAATTTTTCACTAAATTCTAGACACTACAGGTTTTTTGTGTTTTTTTTTGCAAAATGTTTCACGCTATCGACTGGGATTAAATAAATTATACATTATTTATGTTTCAAATAAATAATTTATGTTGACATCTACTTGCAAATTCATTTTTCTTTATTTAATCTAGACATTTCTGCGTGAAATAAGAAATCAAACTTGATGGCATTAACATTAACCGAGTTATCGATTTTTTCAACCTAAACTTTGAACCAATTTTGAATTGCAAATATCCCGGTCAATTTTGTAATGATGGGTCAGCTTTAGTGATTTTCTTCGTTTGGAATGTTCCATATACATGAGATATAATATCGTAAAATCAGTAGTATGTGTCAACTGTTTTTTGGATATATTTATTTGCAGATCCTGGAACGGTAGAACTACAAAATATTGTAGTTGTATGAATTCACGTGGGTATGCGATGATATTATCTATGGCAACTAAACGACATTTCTAAAAGATATACACTAGGGTGAGCCAAAAAAACTAACCTATCGAATTTATGGCTCAGAGAGGACCTATATACCGAGAAAAAAATTCTCCCACTTGAAAAAAAATTTAGTTCAATTTTAAAAGGTGTCACTGGCCATTTGAAATTTTCCATTTAAATAACACGTAAAAAAATTTTTTTTCATTTAAACTGAAATAACTTTTCAACTATTTGAGATAAAATTTTTATTTTTGCACATTCTTGTAGGGCTTTAAATTTCCTAAAAAAAACTTCCGGACGAGTAATTTCTAAACTCAAGCTTGCTATAATATTGCTATAATATTGCTATTTATTCCATAATTCAACGGCCTGTAAGTATACGAATTTTTGAGTTTAGAAATTACTCGTCAAAAAGTTTTTTTTAGCAAATTTAATGCCCTACAAGAATGTGTAAACAAAAAAATTTTATCTCAAATAGTTAAAAAGTTATTGCAGTTTGAATAAAAAAATTTTTTTCACGTGTTATTTAAATGGGAAATTTCAAATGGCCAGCGACACCTTTCAAAATTGAGATAAATTTTTTTTCAAGCGGGAGTATTTTTTTCTCGGTATATAGGTCTTTTCTGAGCCATAAATTCGACAGGTTAGCTTTTTTGGCTCACCCTAATGCACATGTCACACACGGGCCTGCATTCGCGCTCGCATCTTTGCTGTGGCTGAATCACACGTATTGCTGCCGGAAGCAAGTGTATACGTAGAAAGCGAGTGCTATACGCAGGCGCAACATGACAACTCTATAATAAAGCAATATGGCTGATATTACGCTGCGATATCAGAGTATACATTGGACAGTGAGGTTCGTCTATTACAACTAGTTATACCACGAGAAGAGGGGAGGATGGAAATGTGCACACGTGGTGTGGGGAAGCATCTTTGCTACACGAGAACCGCGTACCTCGTCAATCAGCTAGTGAAAGCCGACAGTACAGTGTTGTAGAGGCGTCGTATCTATAGGCTCTCGACGCTCAGGCCACTGCCAGGTCATGGTAAACGCCACTGCAATATTACGTAATAGAGAGTTAGGAGCGGTTTTAATGCTGTTTCTGTTCGGCCTTGATTGCCACTTCGTGGAAGTGCATCAGTAAACTTACCTGCATCGACACAGCCGAGGCACTAAGTTGGTGATAATTATTAGCAAATTCACGAGGGCATTGCAATGTTTTGATCAACATTCCGACAATATCAAATGTTACAGTATCATGACAAATTTGTATCTATCACGCTTCAGTCACTTTTATTACCAAACGAAACTTGGCATAGGATTATGTTGATAATAAACAGTGGAAATGATAAAACAGAGCAATAATCGATGAACATTTTTCTCTGCATACTATATGATGTCCCAAAGTTGAAGTGAGTTGAACATTTCATAAATGCTAGTTGATGTTGATCATCAGTAAACAGTGTATCAAATCCTGCCCACGGGTATGTTTTTACGCTTATTCGGAGAACATCGATTTTTAAAATGCCGGGACGCGTTAACAGTGACAATGTGTTTACCTACGAGACTTTGGTTCACGCTCTCTCGGGGGCAGCGGTGAGTATATTTTAGCTATTGCCAGAATACTTGAAAATTTTAGAAATTTGTTGGTTAATATTATTTACAGGGAAGTGTTGTGGCAATGACGACATTTTTCCCGCTCGACACGGTGCGCAGCAGATTACAACGTGAGTTTATAAACACGTACTTTAATTTTGTAAATTATGAAAATATTGCACCTCCTGACTGTCCCAAATAACATACAAGACGGTCTTTCGACTTACTTATAAACACAGAAGTAAGCTCAATATCCCTCTCGCGCTAAATCGTATGAGAGTACTGAAAAGGCGCCATATGATGGCATTGTGACCACTTACGCATCCTTTACAGACTGACACGACAGTTTGTCTAATCGTAATTGCTTACTTGCTTTTACTAATTTTCGATCCTTGTACGATTCCTGGCCAAGGAAATGTAATAAAACTATAATTTTCAATAAAATGTAGCTGACACGGTGGCCTAATACCTTTAATTTACTTTGGGACGCTCAGCGTGCCACCTTTTCCAGCTTTTATTTATTAAACTACTTTGTTGATAACAACTGCCGAGTTTTTTGGTTCTAAATGGTCCCTCAAATGTTTACGAGCCTAAAATAATATGTCCACCATATTAGATCCGCCATTTTGAATTATCAAATTTTGCGTTTAGATTCGTGCTCAGTGACCTGAAGAGTCCATGCATGCATAATTTCAAATGAATGGCATGTAAGGAAAAATGTATGCATGAAAGGGTTAAGCTAATCTGCTAATGTATGTAGACTGCAAAAGGTTCAGAGATATATCTTTATATTTCAACCGGACTGAGCATAAAAATTGTCATGGAAAGAGATCTTCATACAACAAACATAAGTTATACCATATGATCCACTGCTAAATAATGCATCGTTTTGATTCAAGTCACCTATTAAGTGGAGTAGGCAGCAAAAATAGACCAAAAAAATGTGATAAAATTCAAATGGCATTTGCGAAGAGCTGAAACGACATACATACACTTTCCCTTCTACAATCTTTTTATTGGAGTCTTGGCTAAAAAATTCAGTGGTTATAATTTCAAAAATATTAATATTTGATGGAGATATGAGAGGATAAAGAAGACCACGCGCCTCATGCCAGAGCAGACTTCCCTTATTTCCACAATTCCCAGTAAACGGTTTAGTTTTCAAGTGCCACTCTCTTCGTCGGATTTTCCTCTATAGACTGAGATTTTTTTTTTAACATAAAACTAAAAAAAATGGTGGCTAAAATTTGAAGGACATCGAAAAAAGGATGACATTTGTTGTAATAACAAGAATAACACATTTTTTTTATTACGTAGACCTTGTTTCACTTTGTCGAGAAAGTTGATATCTTCATTTAGAAAAAAAAACAAAGCGATATTTGACCGTGTTCTTGAGTTATCGTGACAAAAGTAATGAAAAACGTTCTACTGATAAAGACAAAAAAAGCGTGTGAATACGCATACTACGCTCAAACTTTAGGCTAGCTGTTATCTTCAACGTTCAATATCTTCCTTAAGGGGTCTACCCAACTGACGAGCAAAAAAAAAAAAAAGATTCTTCAAGAATTTTTTTAATAAGTTTTAACTGTAAATATTCATGTAGGCTTCGTTAGTCTTGATAAATACACTCTCGGATTATAGAAAAAAAAAATTTTGATTGATCCCCATCACTTCTTATACACGAAAATTGTAGTTGAAAATCAGTCTAAAGAAAAGGTAGGCTTGCGGCATTGGTGATTTCTCAGAGATGGTTAACTCGAATCCAAAAAATCGAACAGTTTTAGATTCAGCATGACAATGGCCTTGAAATAAATCATGCGATTTTTGATATTTGCAAAATCAAAATTTCAAAAGCGTATGATTCATTCCAAGGCCATTAAAATGCTGGATATAAAACCGTTCGATTTTTTGGTTTCAGGTTAATCATCTCCGAGAAATCATCAACACTGCAAACTTACATCTTACATATCGTTTCTACAAGTTCGCTTCTACAAGTGCCGACACCTAGAAGTCCGTTCCTACAAGTTGTGGTCCTACAACTATGCCCGACAGGTTCGTTTCGACAAGTAGCATTACGATCGAGAGATTCGTTTTTAAAAGTGGCGTTACAACCGAGAAGTTCATTTCTACAAGTTACGATCTTACAAGTTCGTTTCTACAAGTGGCGTTCCTACAAATTTGTTCTTCATACATTTAATTATTAATTTCGTAGATTTTGATTTAATTTAATTTAAATTAATTGATCGCAACTTGCAGAAACAAACCTCTCGCTCGTAGCACCACTTGTAAAATCGAACTTGTAGGATTACAACTTATATAAACGAACCTCTTGGTTGTAGGATCGCCACTCATAGAAAAGAACTTGGAGGGTCGTAACTTGTAGAAACAAACCTTTCCGACGAACTTGTAGGATCGCAACTTATAAAAACAAATCTTTTGGAGCGCATCGGGAGATACGAACTTGTAGGATCGCCGCTTGTAAAAACGAATTTGTAGAAACGTTCCTCTTCCATTTGGCATACACGGAGAAAAAGGTATTTTTGAACCAACATAATAGATTTTGTTGGCGTCCATTTGGTTGAATCTAGTATCCCTTATTTGTTCCAAATAACATGCCTTCAATTCAACAATCTCGATTTAATTAGTTTGTCAAAATGATTGAGTCAAGCGAATTCCTTGAATCAAACAAAAGCCTTTCTTGTCGCGATCGAGTGAAGTATCCATTCGAGTGAACCTATTCATGTGTTTCCGGATAATGTAAGATAAATTCGATATCAGACCTATTACAAACGAAGAAAGCATAATACCAAGTTTCGAGTAATCGAAATCGATACTGACGACAAATAAACGAAAACTAGACACACGTTCAATTTATACTTCTACATGTACAACGTTAAGTTTAAGGTATTACCCATTAAATATCAAGTAAATCCCAAAAAATTTCAAGTCAACAGAAGTCACATAATTCAAAGAATACATTTTTTGTAACACCTGCATGGAAAGTGTCATTTTGCAGGGTCGTGTAGCGTGCGTGAAGTGCCTTATTCCTGAATAATAGAGTTGGCGCATGCGCGCATTCGATATGCTCTATTTCCCGGTGCAGCGTATTCTTGTCACCTCGCGCCCCCGGACCTCGCCTCGCCTCGCGCGCGGCACTCTATACATTCTATACACTTCGACGTTGGTTTGCCTCTCAAATAACACTTTCCTATGCATGTGTTACAAAAAATAGCGTGTGCAGCACGTGCGTGAAGGCGATATCTGAAGAGTGTGATTGCAGCACTCGCCGTCGGCTCGTGCAGCAAACTTCACACTCTTCGGATATCGCCAGCTTCACGCACTAGCTACACAATATACTATTGTGTGCTTGAATAATTCTAATATTCAATTAATGCAAAAGATTTTTGTAACACCAAATTTAATTACCTGTTTAAACTATTGAACTCTTGATTCAACAAATCATGAATTATAAAAAAATTTAATTTGTTTTCATACAACTATTTCATATTTTTAAAGCAAATCGATTAAGGTGCGTTCAATCAATTTCTTTGTCATTTCAATCACACATTTTCTTGATACAAAATTCACATTATCAGAAGGAACTCATACCGCGTTATCTTGAATAAATTCATAGACAGCATGATCGTTCAAAGGCTTGATTCTATATTAAGTTGTCACAAGTATTTCGTCCGATAAAAATATCTTGTTGAATTAGGTGAGCATTGTGTTCGCCTCATTTTACTAACATGATTTGTTTGAAATATAATAATGGATATCTAATGATATGCCGGTGTTGCAAGTATCATATATATAAACATATGTGTTGTAATTCTTTTTTGGAGGTTTCGAGCAAATTCAAAATGATGAAAATGTGATTTGGTACGCTCCACGGAATAATTACATACAATTTTGTCGCCTGCAGAATTATTTTTGCAATCTTAACTGTTCCAATACTCAAGTGTACATAAGAGTACAATGCCAAAAATTTGTAGCCAGTGACTAGATTTCATATATAGAAAGTTTCGTGGATATAATAAAACATGCAATGATGCATAGAAGCTATCTAATATAGAATGTGTCTTGCATGTAGATTTTTAGAACTACAATTGCTGCCTGTATTAGGTAGTCGCAATATCGTCGCCCACAAGCTTCTGCATGATAGCGGAAAAGTACTCGCATCCAACGATATTGCGACTCACTGGCTTTTTATGGAAATCCAGACAATTCATATTCAGTCAATAGAAATCGATGTATAGGTTAATACAAGTGAGGAGTGCAGTTTATACGCAGTTAGTTTGCGTTCATCGATTTCACCTGTTACTTCCCGCCTGACAAGCCCATCGTTGATTTAATTTACGAGAATAAGTGTATATTTTCACATTGAATGTTGTAGGTACATGTGAGAGCATCTTTTGTTTACAAAATTACGTATTGTGATTCTTAGTTCTCGTCTAGTGACCTCAATATTGCATGAAAACAGTTTCACCGTGGTTAAATCTACTCCTCATTCTTTCCGGAATTCCGCAAAGTATCTCAGTAATGCACTATTTGGCTCCTGCAAGTTGGGAAATGTGAGAATAGTAACACATGTCAGAAACCACACATTTTCTAACGATTTTCGGGATATGGGTAATTTTCTTGAATTCTGCTACAAAAAAGCGATGCACCGTTGAAATTTGAACCCTTTTCATCCGTTTGTTTATTTCATCCGTTTGTTTATTTATTATAGGAAGAAAAATGATGATTTTTGCTCGGTTGGTGAGGGTAGGAGTACTACATGACCTTATGCGTTCCTTCGAATTCGTTCCAACACTCATTTTTTTTTCAAGTGAAAGAGTCATGGTGTCTAGTACTTTATATATCTTGCATACATCTCAAAAATCTCGCATCTATTTTGAAAATCTTCATGTATTCATCTGCGGATTGGCTGAATACTCCTTGTTTTTCTATAATTAACTTTTTTCACTTAAACATTACTCCTTTCTATGGTATGAATTTAGAAATTTCTTATATAACGGATCGTCTGTAATACTGTATTCCTAAACGACATGACGGCCAGTTTGATTGAGTTTATAGCTCATTGTGAGCATATTTTTCCAGATGTGTCGTGTTTTTCATAGCTGCCTGACATAGGTGATATCCTGAAATTAATTATACTTAGCTACAGAAGAAATGTTTTCAATCATTCATTCAAAATTATTGTGAAAGCTCATTGTGAGTGACAAGTTCGCATTATAAATGTAATTCGGATATGTCAACTGACAGTTCATATTTGACAGCCGATGTTTCACACTTCTGAATCACATTTGAGGTAATTTTAAACGATATTGCTGCTTCTGAGGTACCTAATTATATTGAAGCGGTCCGTACTGCGGATTATTATGGCTTAATCCATTGCGATTCTTCCATTTCTACAAATATTTAGGACTGCGTGAATCGCGCAACTATTCTGACACTGCACGAACTGCCTTGCTGTTCGTATTACGGCGTGTGTTTTTCAAATTTCAAATTGACAGCTCAAGCTTGGGCGTTAAAATTAAGCTTTAGGCTAGACAAATTCTGTTCCTAAGTTCCACTAATTAGCTACCAGATGTGAAAAAATGAAAACACGGGACACTTTACATAATGAGAACCTGAGTTGTTAGGATTATAGCACCAATCAATTTTGAAAAATAAATAACTAAATAAAAACTATTAAGAAACTACGTTTTTCGCGTCTCTTGACGCTTTCGTGGCTTACGCTGCCAAAATGGTAACAGATGTCGCAAAAATGTATTGTACCAATTTTGCCAAGCACAAAATTTCATATAAAAAAAGTCACTGGCGGCGCCTTTTTATCTGTTACAATTTAGCCGTGAAGGGAGCCAAAAAAAGAAACGCTCAAAAATGATCCATTTTGCTTCATACAATACAACAATCGACAGAGATTTCATGCGGAAAAAAAAATTTTCCTTGCAATGTTTTGGAGTTGAACGCGTAGACTTCGATGAGCTGCTACCGAAACCTACTCTTCGCACAATCAAGGTGTTATTTGGCTATTTTCTGGACCGTACACGTCGATTATGCACTTACGTGCCACTAATCCTAATACAGAAAATGATAAAAGAAGAAAAGGTTTGGTTTTAATGGAGATAAACGATTTAAATGGAAGTTTGTTTATTGTTAAAGGTCGAATACTTGAATTATAACAGTAAAGGAGTCGGTTTAAGGAAAAGGGCTTGGATTTTCATGAAAAGATATACTTATAAGAGTGAGGTTCAATTCAACAGAAATCAGTTCTACAGAGCGAATGTTCAGCATAATATTTTCTACAGACTCGTTTCTCGATGAATAATTTTCTACAAAGGAAGAAACTTCAGATACGTAACAAAAAGAAGCTTGCATAATTTATTCCACAGAAATAGTTTTACAGGATATTTTTCTACAGAATTTTTTTTGCAGAAGTTCTTCTACAGCATATTTTTCTAGAGAATATTTTTTTACAGAAATTTTTTTACAGAATATTTGTGCTCAGGAAACCTTTGGGGTGCCAACGTCGCCTTCCGCGTTGTTCGTACCCTCGTGAATGTTGTGGTTTCGGAAGGCCGAATTTATTCTAACCTTCCCAGTACCACTGTCGTGGGGAGGCCGAACTTATTAAAAAATTTTTAGAAAAAGATTCTGTCGAAAAATATGCTGTAAAACAATATTTCTGTAGAATAAATCATGCAGGCTTCTTTTTGTTACAAATCTTGAGTTCCTTCCTGTAGAAAAATGTTCTGTGGACAAATTTTGGTAGCAAAATATTGTGTAGAACAATTCTCATGTAAAATAAATCATGCAGGATAATTTCTGATGCGAATTTCAAGTTCCTTTCTGTAGAAAAATATTCATGTAAAAACGAGTCCGTAGAACATATTCTGTAGAACATTCGCTCTGTAAAACTGATTTCTGTAGAGTCGACTCTCTCCCACTTATGAGTGCCTCGTGCGAAAGCTACGATGGAAGTAACGACTGTAAAGAACGTAGGAGATTCGGTAGTTGTAGTTTAGAGATCTACCTATTGACTCGGTGAAGATAAGGAAAGGATACAGGGTGTAAAGTGATTATAAAACACACGCATGAAAATAAATTTTTTCATCCTAAATCTTTTTTTTACGACACCAATTTTTCAAGATATTTCAAAATTATTAAAATGGTAGTAAATCTGTAATCGTTTGATGCCGAATTTATTACGTTCGAGGTATAATAGAAATAAATTTTAAACAAAGCAAATATTTTATGGCATGAAGTTCGACAATTAGACGTTATTTATTTATTTTATTTCCATTTCATTAACCTCATAACCATTCACTAAAAGCCTACAATTATAAATTTCATTTATCCATCCATTCATTCATTCATTTAACACAATTTATTGTCAATAAAACGGTATTTATATAAAATTATGAATATAAATTGTTTCTGTTCGTCGAATATTCGTATCAAAATAATTAATTGGAAATTTTTAGATTTAATAAATTTCGATAAAGATTTGTCATTTTATATGTTTAAATGTTTTTACCAATAACCACTCAGCTTTTGTTACCGGCAACGTAGATAATTCGATGATATAAATGGCGTCACGCCCGTTGAATCGTCTATCGATGTTATTTCCTTTTTGAAAATATATCACAATTTATAGGTGTAAAGCTTCAGACTGATCTAGCGAGGAATTAACCACTTTCTTCGTTTAAATGTTTCTATGAGAAAAAATTCAATATACTTCTTATCACTTTAAAAATTATTTAAAAATATAAATGATACTGAAGGAGACATAAATTAGGCACGTCTTGCTCTGAAGAAAGGTGAAATGAGAGAGAGCTAATTTCCGAGAAGACAGGTATCAGTAGACGAAAACGAAGATCACGTGATGGACACCTCAAGTCACTTGCTTTTGCGACACTTGACTTGATTACTGAGGTGGTAATATTTGAATCGTTACAAATTGTTAGTGAGAAATCAAGTGGCCTTTTCCACAGCAATGGTACATTATATAAGAACAGGCACATTGATGTCTTATAGATCAAGAATTGCCGGGACTGACTGAAGATTTGGATTCTGAAAAATGTTGAAGTATGTGGTTTCAGTAGGATGGTTGCCCAGCTTAGTATTCAAAGTTATCCAGATAAATATTGAATCATGATTGATAATAATCACTGGAGTAGCACAGACGTATCAGTCCATTGGCCTGCTAGGTCACCAGATCTTACAAGTCCTGATTTTTGTATGGGGCTACCTCGAAAAAACAGTTGATAATATGATACCGCAATTACTCCAGAAGATATTTATCACGCTGCTATGTATGTTTCATAAATCGCCTTGAAAAGTGTATCCAATTTCATGGACATAATTTTGGAATCTATGGAATTACATTTTCATCGACATTTACTACTTTAGTACATACTGATTTTATTAATTTTAGATTTATTTGATTCATTTTTATTTTCATTCCAATTAATTTTAGAGAAAGAAAAAACAATACGCAATCAAAATTTTGTATTTTTTTCTATAAAATGCAAATTTGTAAAAAAAAATACACTCTCCTATTCAGAAAAACATTATTGCCCTCCAAATGACCTTGTAAACATCCACCAAATAAAAAGTACGATAAAACTAGGAAACTTTTATTGCACAAATTTTTTTATAAAATATGTTGTTCTCAAGATACGTCAACTTAAATGCACTCATACTGTACGATCTATTTGTTCTTTGCGCTTTATTTTATTTTTTTAAATATTTTGTTTTTTATTTTGTAAATGTCATCATTGTCATCCAAGAATAAGAATATTTGATCATTTTCAATGTTGTCAGTAGGTAATCGAACCATAAATTTCTGTACAGTGGTACACCAGATTTTATTTCTGTGGTATGATAAATGATTTCACGTCTATTTATCAACATATGATATAAAAGACAAGAAATTGTTGTCATTTATCCTCATACGGGTTTTTAATTTTCAAACTTCAAAATTTCTCCACGAACGAGAACATTTAATTGTTTCTTGAATTTTTATCTTTGAAATATTTCTGACAACTGGATGAATCTGGTGGGCATTGCCCCCTGAAATAATTAATTCAAGAAGTAAGAAAAATTGTGAATGAATTATCTGAAAAACTGTTGGCGTTGCCGCACGAATTCGAAAATTTTACAATAATTTCCGGAAGACTTCGGGAGTCGGTCAAACACACAATGTAGAAGGTATACATAAATATATATGCTTTTCTAATATAGACTTTCACAATCAGTTTAATTATTTACAGAATGTGTTGAAGGTACATATGAGTCAAATGACATGAAGGGGTCATGAAGAACAAAATTTGCATTCCCGCATACTTCGTGGAATTATTCCCACATAACGACAAATTCGAGTTTTAATAATATTTTGTAAAAATCTTTGTCGTACAGAAAAAATCAGCAAAAATAACGAGGCAAAAATAAAAAAAAAAAAACTCAAAGGAATCATTTTTGTTTGCTAGTTGGCAATTAGCTTATTCGATATGAGGAAACTTATCTTTGATTGTGACTAAATTATAAGAAACACAATTCAAATAGAACCTTCCGTACAGTTATTGCAGAAAAGTATTAAGTGTCACACGTGCAGATATCTCGCCACACTCGTTCAAATATCACCGCCTTCTCGCATTTGACATACAATGTACTGTTGAATCACTTTATTAACTACTTTTTCCAAAACCTGCTGTAAAAATTAGATTTTGCAATCCTGCGGACAGTGCGTAAAGTGCCCCATCTGTAGACAGTGCTGTAATGCAACGTTGGTGCATGCATATAATTAAAATACAATATTTCACACACTAGGGCTTCCTTCGGCGCATGCACACTTTTGAACTACTCAATCTTACGCACTATGTCATTGAGTCTAAGTTACCCTAGACCAATTTTATACGTTGTCAGTGTCACCTTCTATGTTTCTACTGAAGACAAGTGCACTTGGTGTAGTGCCAATACTTGATTAATAAAACTCACCGTGACTTTGACAGCAAGAAATATAATTCGGATTCTTAGGATAAATTTTCAGCCATGGATACTAAAAAATATGAAAATTGAATCTAAGGAAATGTTATCATACAGTATGATGAAAATGGCAAAATTTATTTGGTTGAGATTTACTGAAAAATGCCTACTTTATCTTTTTGTTCACAGTTGAAGAAGGCCGTGAGGCTAAGAACACTGTGACCATTATTCGGGAGTTGATTGCAAAGGAAGGATTGTAAGTTCCCTTAAGCCTACGTTATTTTTTAAATAATAAACAGGTACACATATTCTAATATAAAAGCGATTACAAGTCCTTACAATATCATTCGAGATACCAAAAAAGTATTCGTTATAATTGTGCTATTCTAAAATACAATGGAAACAATACAGAATCGAACCGTTTTCGAATTAGTTTCTTCATCGTGAATGTAAAAACATGTATCTGTTTAGTAAAACTTGCAAAATAATTCTTTGAACATTTTTGTGATGTATATCATCTATCACATGTCTAGAGAACAGTGTTTGACCTCGGTCCAGTGCACTGACAATGAACTCTAATGATACTGGAACGCGCGCTTTCTGTACAGTGAACGTCTCTTGAAACCGAAGGGTCGAGTCACGCACTGATCGCCATAAAGAGGACTATGGCGACCCCCGAGCATAGTATAGCCCACAATGTACACGGAGAGAAAATTTGGAATGATTTATGTTCATACACTTTAACTGTATTTACTTCAATCACATTGACCCGCGAGACCTCGACGCTCTAATGAAGTGATGATGGCGTGTCGATACTTCGTTGAAGCACTCCGCCTTTATGATTCACTTATTTTCCGTATATCATCTACATCTATTACCTCGATCATTCTATTGAATGCTTTTGCATCAATAATCGAAGGAAAGTGCCACAATCATTGACAGAAATAGCGTCAACTAAGGAGTTGACCTTATTCATTCCGAAGTACTTGTCGTGGAACACAAATTTTCTCTCCGTGTAAGGAGCGAAGTGCACTTGACTGAGTACCGCTTTTCCTACAATTTCTTACATTTCCGTGCATTTCACCAGTCGACGTCCCGGCCAAGCACAGTGAGTCTACTGCGCAGCACACGCACGCATACATACACGGTGCGTACGCACACTGAACTATAATGAGGGGCCCGTAACTCTACAGGGTGTTAATGTTAACTCTGGGTAGACTTCCAGGGTGTGTAGGGTGTCAAGACATGCATTTTATGGTAAGATAGCCATGACTGGCAACTCATCCTAACGGCTGTGCAGGACTTTGAAGGATTTAGTACCGCGTGCTTGTTCATAGTATCATGAAACAGATTTGATTAATTTAGACCCATCGTTTTATTCACAACAGCCGTAGAAAACAGTATAAAGTTCTTTGAAAATGATAAACTTTGAAAAAAAGCAATAAGCAATGAGAAGAATATAAAAATTTCTTGTAGTTAATTGGAATATGTAGAATTTTAGGTCTTCAAATAGTTCTTTCCCAGTCGGTGCTCAAACTGTGAACCACCTTTAACTTTTTCAAATTTTGTTCATAAGCACCGGAATTGTTTTTTATTTTAATTTTTTTATTGCCAATTCTACCGTTTTGTTGGCTTCACACAAGAATTTTGTACTGTTGTCGACGGCTGATTGTGAAGAAAACGTTGGGACCAAAGTGATCACATCTGATTCATTACACTACAAACAAGCGCACGGTACCAAATCCTTCCAAGCCCTCCACAGCCGTTAAGATGAGTTTCCGACTCTGGGTATCTTACCTCATAATGCTTGTCTTGGCAGCCCCTACACGCCCTAGAAGTCTGTATAGAGTTAACATTAATTTCCTGTATAGGGGAGAACGGAAGAGTGATTTAGGGATTTAACCCACCTGCTAGTGGTGTTGCAGTCAGTACGTCATTTGAGCAGCCACAACAGGGACGTAGTGAATGCGCAGCCATTACGGTTCTTCCAAGCGTTGTGTACGGTAGTGTTCGGAGTGCTCTTGTGAAAAGTAAAAAGTTTGTTGATATTTACCGAGGAAAGTAAAATGACGGCTTATGACTACGATGTCTCTTGCGAGAAAAACCATTGCAGTGTGAAAATGTGTGGTGCTTACGTGTCAGACAGATATTCGCAAAGAAAAAGCTCACCGGATCCCGACAAATGTCAACAAAGGAAACCCTGAACTGAGTAATCTGAGGGGTTCTGGTTGAATCAATATCGAGTGTGTCACCGACATTTTTTCCAGCACCGACTGTTTGACGCCAACTCATAAGCTTACTCTGAAAGAGGTGGATTCACCGAGTTTGCGGCTGCTGGTTAGTACTGTTGAGAATAACGGCGATTCTTCGTTATACGAGTCTCCAAAGAGCTCGGAGGATTGCTGATCAATTGTTCGCGAGACAGAGCCTGCTGAGCAGTCAGTGATGTCTATATCATATTAGGGCGATGAACCTTTGACAAAATCCAATGAGGGCGAATCCGTATCCGCTTCACCGAAACAGAAAATTCTTTTAGGGTTTCACTTATCGGGTCTCCGGAAAAGAGGAAGATACATTATACAGAAAGCTCGAACTTTGAGAGTTGCCGTTTCTGTTTACAAGAAACGGGCTTCAACGTATAAAGACAGGCTACAGCAAGCTACGAAACTGCACGAGCAGGTCTCTCGAAGCATTCGCTGCAAAATGAACTGAAGCATAGTTTATATTTTTCAGAATGCAGCTCAAAAACAACGGTGTGCCATCGCAAGGTAGGCGCTTCGTCCTGGAGGCAAAAACACTTTTCTGGATGAACGCATCTGGTAGAGAGTATCGTTGGCTTCAATCCCAATTTCAATTACCATGCGTACGCACCTTACCATCATTATTAAATAGATATCCCTTAGGTGCTAGAATTAGTAAGAAGGTTATTAGAGCCATAAAAAATGAAGTAGATTCATAGAAAGATCCTCAAAACAAACTCGTTACAGTCACGAGGGATGACGTAAAATTGGACGCAAATTTACAGTACGATAGAAAACTCGGTAAAATAGTCGGGTATGAAGATTGGGGCAGTTGTAGAACGTCAATTATTGCTAACCACACTCTTATATTTATAGTCCGTGGTATAAAAAAGTAATTGGAAAATGACCCCTAGTTTCACATTTTGTGTGTCACAAACAGAAAGGTTATCAAATTAATAACACATGTACAAGTACTCATGGAAATTGGTTTGATACTTGTTAATACAGTTTGTGATCAAAGGAATTCAAATGTTGCTGCTTTCAAATCATGCTTTCTTCGACGAAAATCATTCCCATCTTCGATCCTCCTCATCTTTTAAAATGTTTGAGAAACAATTTCCTGAATGAACATCTGGAGTTTGAGCCTTCAAAGCAGGTCGCCAAAGAACGTCATTTTTTAAAGTGGTCACTTGGAGTGGCCAAATGACTTGGACCTATATATGTGGAAACCGACAATTAGCGTTTATGGAAAGTAACGAAAAGCCACGTTGATCGACGATCCATAAAATGAGGAAAGTAAAGTACGAAGCTCAAATCCTTAGTCGAACTTGTGCAACTTTCCTAGCTATGGCAGTACGATATAATATGTAATATAAATTAACGTATCTTGCTGTGGATAAAAACTTTGATTGCATCCATTCGCAGATTACAATCGTATACTTCGTTTCCAGGACCTACGATATCAGCAGAAAATATCGGGATACCAAAGGAAGCAGTTGATACCGGCAAAGTATGTTTTTTTAAATGATTTATTTGATTCGGTCAACGGATTTTTGAACGTTGGAGAAAGGATCACCAACATGGAGCACAGGGACACTCACCTCCGAACAGACTGTTTTGGGCAGACGCCTGCAAGAAATTGCAAAAAATGCGTTTTGTCAACATGGATAGTGCTGCCAGTTACGTTACTCAAATTTTGTTGAAACATGTTAATAACTGTAAATAATGTAAAGAGTGTACGTGGCGGCAAATTCTGTATGAGATAGCGCTGAACAATGTAGAGTACTTTTTCAGACAGCTAGTTGCATCGCGTTATTAATTTAGTTTCCTTAGCATTAGTCAAACATTGTAATCAATTGTTAAAATCTTTTTTTCCCAATCATTGCTTCAGAAAAAAATTGCTGGTGACATTCCACTCAAAACTCAACCAGAACGAGTTTGCTATTTGGTCTACCTATCCAAAGCATGCATCTGCAATAAAAGAAAAATTATTCGAAATATTGACTTATCGCAGGCGCATGCTTTTCGTTCGAATGTCAATGGAATTCTCACCGAAAAATATGATAGGGCACTTTATATTGAAAATTTTGTCCCATTTTAATCTTACACCTGATTTATCTCGGAAAATACGACTCCGACCGAGTATTGAGTATAATGAAACTTTTAGGTTTCGAAGGGAGGCGTGCAAAAAAATAATTTGCTTTGGTTCAAAATAAAAAATTACAGTGTTAAGATGGCTAACATGTTCATTTTTTTAAGGGAAGACCCTACCCAAATTTACACCAAAAATCGATTTTTCGTTTTTTGCGGAAAAATACTCTTGGAGACTGCCCCCACCTGTCAGACAACCATTTTTGATAATTCGATTTTTTTTTAGCCGGTTTGCCGAATTATTTTATAAATAAAGGTTAAACTCAAAAACTTTACTTTCATTTTCATACATCAGAGGATTTTAAAATTACCTAAAAGAGTTGAAAATACCAACCGAAGTGAGTTTCATAAAATATATAATACGCAACTTGCTTTCCAGAAAATATACATTACAAAACTTGTTACAGTTTCGTACGCGGCTGTCGCGCTTGTTTCGAGTATTAGCGTGTATAGATATCGACAGTAGTCCAGTCATTACGTCGGAAAAATCGGGTTAGAAATGCAAATGAACCGAGAAAGCCAATTTTTGAATATTATGTGGGGGGGGAGGGGGGGGGGGGCTAGAAAAGCTTAAGTTCAAATTGTCGACCAAAATAACCTTGTGGGTTTTCCGCCATCTTGAAAAAAGGGTTAAATTCAGTTTTTTCATCATAACTCGGTTCCCCGTTGAGATACGAAAATTTTTATGCAATACTTTTTTGTTGCTCTTTGTACGATCTACAATTAAGGTCCTATACATTTTTCACGTATCGATCATCGTTATCGAGATATCGATCAAAAAAACCATAAATTTGGGGAGAATAAATTGTTTTTCGCTATTTCCTTTTTCTCGCGAAAGACATCGAAAAATGTCCAAAGTGCCAAAGTTTTTATTTTGAGTAGGGTCTTCCCTTAATGGAAATACAACTTTTTTTCACCAAAAAATTTGTCAAATCAAAATGAGCAACTTTTGCGGGCATAATTTTTCCATTCAATCTCATAATTTTTAGGTAAGAGCAATTTTTGGTGCGCGTATGCGTGCAATCCCGAGAGATCTTCTGTTACGAACAGTATATATGTTTGAGATGAAGTTCGGGCATGTTTGAACACGAATGGGGGAATATTTGAACACCTTTAGGAAGTGATCAGAGTTCACTCACATGGAGGGTTTTGAATCTGAAAATACTGCGGAAGTGATGATCCGCAGAGACCTAATCCTTAGGATTGTTCTACACACATACGCGCTCCAAAATTTCTTATCTAAAAATCATGAACTTGAATGGAAAAATTTTTACTGCGAAAGTTGTTCCTTCTGATTTTCCAAATTTTTTGATGAAAAAAAGCCATGTTTCCATTACAGAAAAAAAAAGAAACGTTAGCCATCTTAACACCGCTATTTCTTATTTTGGACCAAAACAAATTTTTTTTTCGAACGTCCCGTTTCCAAACCTCAAAGTTTGATTACATTCGATTGATACTTGATTAATACTCGATCGGAGTCGTATTTTCCAAGATAAATCAGGTGTAGGATTAAAATGGGACGTACTGCAGATTTAAACACTCTAGGCATAGCCAGAATTTGTAAATCCTGTAAATATTTCATTATACGCGTATTTTCTTCCATAATTGACGAATCAATTTTGATGTTGTAGTTCATGCTTATTTTTAAATAAATTCTAATAATATAAACACAAATCAAGTTCTCTTCTATATCAGCAAATATTCCCTTTCTCGAGAAAGAATTTTAATTTTTGGAATAATCGAGCTGTATGAAAAGCTGCACTGTTAAGTTGATTTGAACGGCTCGCACATATAAGGCTTAGCGTTTTGAGCCCACTACAGGTGGCATTTGTGAAATGGTTAACACTCCAATGTATTGGTGTTGTCGAACCATGACTATAATATAACTGGAACATGATCCGATGCGAGCGAAAAGAGATGGCGTCATGTTGTAGTGGCATCTTCGTACAGTCCATTCCCAAATGCTAGTCGAGTAAATGACAATTCTTAACTTTTTTTAGATGCTTTGTGATACCGCGACGAGCGCATGCGCAACGCCATAAGATAGAGACAACTGCATCATGACGCTATATCTCGGCTCGCTGCTTGTCTATGGCCCGATTCCTCCAATGTTAATCGAAGTTTAAACACAGTTCGGCCTATCTCTCAACTATACAGAAAATGTTCCAATTATATTATAGTTCTGTGCGTAAACACCTCAACTACACGTTATGAATCGTGCTCAAGCATGCTGATCAATTATTATTTGGTATTTTCGATTCACCCAAAACCCTCAGGATATTGTGAGTGATAAAAACTTCGCAAAAAAGACGGTTTCACGCCCGAATGCTAAACGCTGCGCCTGAGGGGTAAATCGTACGCCCGTGATGCATACGCTAATTTTAGCAACAATGTGCGTAAAATTCAATTTTACACCTTGATATTCAGGATGTAAAATACTACTTTTTCTAACACTGTGCGTTACAAGTATAAGGATGTTAACGAGGACATGTTTAAGGGAGCACATCAGAGTAGGTGACTAGAAAATTAGGCGAATTTTGAGATTGTTATCTAAAAAACAATTTATTCAATTCCATCAGTTTTTTTTTCAATTCAAAGTTTATACATTAAGGTATATTCAGTCATTTCTTCATAAAAATTTATACACTCGTGGCTTTGTTACAGTGACCGGCGTAAAACATGTTCTGTATTGACATGGTTTGCGGTACCTAGGATTTTGGACAGTCTGTTGATCTAAAATAAAAAATTTCCCACTGAATCTTGAAATGTAATATATTGAGCCGTTGGCTGCATAGGGTTTTTTTCTAATTAACGAAACGGTGAACTTTTCGACTTCAACGTTTGTTTACCGGCCTTTTTTGGACCATAAAATAATAAATATTTGAATTTAAAAAAAAACCATATGCAGCGAACGAGACAAAATGTACAAAAAAATTGTGTTCAAATTTGGTAAAAATTGTTCATGTCGTCTTCGAGATATCCCATGCACGGACTCAGAAACGTGGTTTCGAGATAATCGAGTTTAAAGTTCGGCAAATCGGCTGCACCTTTTACTATTCTTCGGATTTTATCATGCAATTTACACACAATATTCTTCGTACTTTAAGCTTTTAGAAACGCGAATAGAAAAGAACATCGATTTTTTAAATATTCTACTCAGATGTACCCCTTTAATCTCTCATTTTCCGGAACCTCAAGTGCTCATCGAGCTTTCGGAAAATAAGATATTAAGATTATTAGATTTCAGATACGATTGTCCTGAATAAACATGCGCGTATCAGCTGACGTTATGTGTGTTCCATGTGTATTCTTCTAACCTTTTTCGAAATCTTTCAATTGTTTTGAATCGACCATTTGTTGTGACGTCAACTGACGGAACTTTTCTGTTGGTTCATTTAAAAAGCTACGCTGTAGCACGGATGACTACTTAAACCATGATATAGCCATTGAAAAAGTGTTATCTATCTAGAATACGACAGGTTGTAAATGTGAATCTTCCTTGATGTGTTAGTTGATGTTAATTGTAATTTCAAGTGATTTTGAGTGACGCTTGGTCACATTTTTTGAATTTGTTTATTGGAAATTACTATTGCTGAAACCAAACCTCACAAATTATAGTACCAGTTTTTATGAATTTCTGCTGGTCGGACTTGTGTGCAGTACAGTACATTCTTTCTTAGACCGCTTGAAGATATGTTACAAGACTGTTAACCTTCACCAGCTAACGATGTTTTGAGCAGCCGTTGAAGCAAACGATGTTTTGAGCAACCGTTAAAGCTAACGATGGTTCGTTCGTGTCTTTCCCTAATTTTACAATTTTAAAACTTTAGAAAAAATCTGAAAAAATTCATGAACCTTCTTTGAACCCTCAACTGAATAGTAATAATTTGACTCATCTGAAGAAAAAATTTTTTTGTAGACGTGTAGGCATTTTTGACGACAATGTTTAAAAAATCATATCTCCTGGGATTCGTTGAATAAATTATAAAGTCTAACGGCATTTTTTCATTGAAATGACACCTTTTTCGAAAAAAAAATATGTGAAATTTTGAGGGTTAAAATCGGACCCTTATTTTTCAACCTGAAAATGCCTTTTTCCTGACTTCCGTATACGTGTTTAATGAAGGAAGGAATATTCGGAATAATTTTTACGCCTATGACATGGTTTTTGAGGTGATATTCATCAAATTTTTATAAAAAAATAAATTTTGCATATACTTTTATCTACTTTTTCTTTCCTTTTTTTGTATTTGCAGTCTAAGTATACAACTGTAGGATGCTCCTCGCATACGGGTTTTCTGCACCTGATACAACAAAATTGTGTTTCTTTATCTTTTGAAGACGGTTTCATGTTGCCAATTTGCGAAAAAAAAAAAAAATTTGAGACCAATGTAGGTACACTTTTTCTTCTTAGATGAACATATTTTATACAAAACAACAAAAAAAAATTCAAAATTATTTTTACTTACGTTACAGCTAATGGGTTGTTTGTGTCTTCGACTGATTTTCACAACGCTAGTGATGAGCAAAATTCGTCTTGGTCTTGCGGTCTTGGTCTTGCAAAAATGCAAGACCAAGACCAAGACCAAGATCGCATGTGAGCAGCAAGACCAAGACCAAGACCAAGACTGACTGTGCAAGACCAAGACCAAGACCAAGACTGACTTATAAAACCAAGACCAAGACCAAGACTACCAGAGTCTTGGTCTTGGTCTTGCTTTTGCTCATCACTACACAGCGCCCTAATCACAAACGAAATGAGGTAAAATCCCGGAGCTCTACCGTTAGGTTACCACGTCCCTAAACACCCCCCCCCCCCTACCCAGTTCCAAATTTTCACCTGCAAGGGTCTACAAGAAATCATAACGGATAATTTTGACCCGGACAAAAATGACCCATTGTTAGCATATGAGGGTTAAAAAAAACAATACATAAGCAATGTACTGTTTTAACAAATTGATTTATGTGTTCATCTCACTTCGGAAGTACTAGATATCATCTACATTAAAATAACTCAATATATGGGGTATTCCTGCACATGTAATCGACCTGGCCAAAACTCTTACTCTCTCGAAACAAGTTGAAATTTTGTGAAATTTTTTCGATCACTGATGAGAGTGCATATAACTTTGTATAGAATTTTATTCGAAGGCGTTCAAATATCAGCAGCCTACAATATATATTCGAAAATCAACACCGTCTAAGTTTCAGTTCAGTACACGTTGAAAATTTTATGTACATTATGTATATACAAAAAAGTTTGGAGTGAAAAAGTTTCAATCTTAAGAGAATTTTGAAGTCATATCATGCAAAATAATATGACGGCATCTCAAAGATTGTGGGCTGCTGACGTATAAATTATTCTACAACAAGTTGAAGATTTTGCGATTGTTTGTAATGTTATAAGAGACAATGAAGTTCATTTATTTTTTCGTCTGTTATACCATTTAAAGGTAGTAAAGTCTGCTGTATTGTTTCAGTCATAATTATGACAGTGCTGTTATGAAATTATAAAAAAATAAATGTTTCATCCCCCCTGTTACGTCCGACGTCCCGCCTCACGTTTCTCCCACCTTCCTCGACGCTTGTCTTTACCTACCATTCCCACACTCCATATCTTGTCATCCTATTTCCATCTTGGCTTACACCACTCGCTATCGCCCTTACCTTGCTATTTCGATCCCCCTCTACCCTGTATCCTCGCTCATTTTCTCATGCAAGAGACCCACTCTGATTCCAACGCTCTTACCTCTTGCATTCAACTCCAACTCCCGTTCCCCAAAACCATTGTCTCAACTACTCCTCATCGACTTCATTAAAATAAAAGTTATAATCATTCTGTAATTACTGTTCCTTCCTTTCCGTTCCCTGAACGAAAACGGCGACGACTAAGAACCTACAAAAATATCACCCGAACCAACATCATCGGGTGGGTACATGGACTGCCGTCCCCCTGTACCGTAACACCCCTATTAATTTGCAGTAATTTCTGAAATGCAAAAAAAAAAAAATTTGACAGTCGAAATTTGCGGCAAACCAAAAATGCGGACGTTCTAAAGTACAAGACATTTTGTACCCCAGACCGATTACCATTTTTCTAAACAGAAAAGTATAACATCAAGTGTATAATATTCATTTTCTAAAACATATAAATATTTGACACATTTTTCGTGAGGTTCTGTTCACGACAAAAAAAGGTGTAACGATTTGAAAACATCATGTCCAAGTTACAACACTCTTGCGCACGATTCCCATCACTAGATGGGTAACCTCGGTGTATGAGTTTCGAATATTGAAACAGAATAAAGAGTGAAGAGTAAAGAGTGAGCAGCGATAGGCACTAAGTCACAATGAATATTTTTAGTAAATAAATCTTGTATTATGTGACTCGTTTTCCATAGTCAGCGTGTTTCACTTGCTAATGTTAGGCTTACAGTGTACCTTATGCAATGTACTATGCGCATACGTATAGTATGTATGTCACGGACGCGAAATGTCAACAGATCAACTTTTGGAATCTCATCAGTCGCATGATTGCAGTCCTTTTCACCTCGATGTTAGTTTTGTACGTTGAGGCAAGTCCTATATTATAGATAATAATAATTCTCAACGTTATTTACAGCTCGACATTATACAGAGGAATGGTACCGGTACTTCAGAGTCTCTGCGCCAGTAACTTTGTCTATTTTTACACTTTCCACGGCCTCAAGATCTTGCGAAGTTCTAGGGGACAGAATGCTGGAAATGATCTGCTTATGGCCTCAATCGCTGGTAAAGTTATTCTATATTCTCTAACCACCCTTTGAAAATCATTCATTGTGATGCCAATTTCCATTGATAGTTCCACATTGCTATTCCAAAAATGCTGATGATCGATCTTATCCTCCAAAGTATCTTCCACATGTTTCAAATGTTTCAAAATCTTGGCCGACCGAATTTGTTTCTTATGCTTCTCAACAAAAATTATTATCATGGCAACGTTAATGGTTTAAAATACGTATAATCATAACAATAATAGCTTTCGTCACATTGAATTCCCATAATAGACTTATTGTATGATGTATCAATAACACTTCCCTATGTTGAAGTAGCCTTGACCATCTTTAATGTATGTGCTGGGATCGGTTGAAATAACTTTAACCATGGTTACAACATTTCAATCCAAAGTTTGGGTTTCCTCCAGACGTCAATTTATCTAATATGAATTAGAAGAAAAAATATTATGAGTACAAACATATATTTGAGGAGGTGTTACGTCGGAGAAGGTCATTGGATTGACCTTGTGAGAAGGACTTGTGCAAAACAATTTAGTTTCAAATTGTTTTCAAAGTTTTGTAGGCGACCAGTTATCACGCGGTGCCAAGAGGTACATGTACTTTGAGGTTATAAATATGTATGATTATATTATACATTTAATATTATACCAAAAGTTTTTACAAAGATAACAGAAAAAGGTGCTATGTCTAGAAAGAGTGTCAGTACTATCACTAGATAACATTTTTAAAGGAATACCTACTCAAAATGACATTCCTTAGCGTTTTAGATGGTCATTATAAGGCGATCGAAGAGGAGGTGAATTATCAAGTCGATATTCAAGATGGCGAACTAAATTCATACATTTGTCTTGTGCTGTAAAACGAATTATGAAACCAGTTTAATCATTGGCAGATTTGAATCTAAGAGAAATTACAGAGTTGTTAAGAAATGAATTAGAAATAGTTAGAATTTTTAATGATGTCAGAATACAAGTAGCGTACATCTTGGATGTCTGTTCTTTTGTTCACAGTATTATTATTAGAAAGGTGGATCATTTCTTTAATTAGATTTCTGTACCAATTTTTTTCTTTATATAGTGTTTTCACATCATCAAAATCGAAACTAAGACCATCAGTAAGAGAATGAAAATCCAGAGCTGATTTATTTGGATAATGGGATTTTATGTTATACTTAGGATTAGCGATACGTTTTTTGAATGTTGTGAGGATTGTCCGACACAGCATTTATTGCAATCATTGCAATTTATTCTGTAGATAGTGTTAATTTGTTCTAGAGTGGATGGTTTGATTTCAGTGAAAAAAACAAACAGTTTAATGTATTAGAGATTTTGTACGTTACTTGTATAGTTTCTTTTTTCAAAATATGTTTCACCTGCTCTGAGAGGGCATTGACAAAAGGAATGGAAGTTATGTTACTATTGTTATTTGAATCCCGGTGGTTTGAATTTTCATATTCAGTGCTATTATAGAATTTTTCCACTCTCTTTGTTCGAATTTGTGATAAGATGAATCAGATAAACATTTTCCTTGTAACGGTTAACGTAGAGCATCTATAATAAATTTATATTATTTCTATACGTGCTTTGGTTCACGTCTTGGATCCGCGCGTAAAAGGGTAAATATCTCGATTTTTTAATTTACGTATGCCGATCACATTATATGATTGTGTGATGTTTACGTGTAGACAGTCGCGACGCGTACACATTGCCATGTGAGCCAGCCGCCGGCTTCGTATTCGTAATCAGCAAGACGAATCTAGCAATGAGATTATAGATGAGTATACGCAATTGGTCACAGGAATCTACCGTCCGTCAATCATGCAATAGATATTGGATGAAGGAAGCGCTGCTTGCAATATTATGTAACCATCAGCTCTGATTGTCAATGTGTTAATACTCGGAGAGCTAATCTTGAAAAAGGTATACCGATACTAACACTAACACTGACACTGATATTGTAATTATGCTTCACTGATTGTTTATTCTACACAAATAAAAATAAAAGCACTGTTTACGCAGAAATTGAAAAGAATAAGAAAATAAGGAAAGTAAAGTAAGTGAGGAAAATAAACGAAATAAAGAAAATACAGGACGTGTAGAAAAACTAAAGAAAATGGTTAATTAGTCCTAGACTAATTAACAAATCGAAAACTTTTTTCTATAAAACGTCTTAAGATAATTTGCTAAACTTTTAAATTATTATTTTTACCGAATATTCTAAATTATTTATTATTATCATTATTACTTCAAAAAGTCAAGAGGGGATTTTTTCACTTGATCGACTTTTCGCGGTAATAGATGATCCGGTACTGAACTGAGGAGTTCTGGACTGCCTCGCTTATACTAGGTATAAGCTAGGTATACTGTGCATCACACAGATTTTTGGATCTCTTGAATTAGTGTGAGTGTATCTGGAATCTTCTATAGTTTTCTCTGTGTTTTTTCTTATGATTAAATCGGGACCTAGATATTAATTAACTATTTGGACGTTGGTAGAGTTTGAAGTTGTTTTGTCTTCTTTTTTTCATCTTATTATTTCTTGTTGTTATGAGCAATGAATATTTTTTTTTTGAAAGAACACGCGTCGAAAAGAGCAATCGCCGTCGAGAAGCTTCTACGTGTGAGATTCGAATATCAGAGCGCCAGACTCGTCGATGGTTGGCCGATATCAGTGGAAGTGTATGTGTGCGACACGTCAAGGTTCACGGCCTATTGGCAGTCGGTCCAGGAACCTCATACAGAGCACGACTGTCAATTTTAAGCTTAACTAAGCAACCTCACGGTATGGTCTCGAGTGCACACAAAATTTGGCCAATCATCTGCGAAAAACATTGTAATCTCGACAGTCCTGTTGGATTTTGCATTTTTGATTGGTAAAATAATACGGACCGACTCGACGACACTCGACGACACAAGAAAGAAAGATAAGTTATAACGCGACAAGGATTATTCAAAGAAACTGTGTCATTCTTTTAAAATCATTCATGTTCCATTAAGTGTTGTTTTACATTATTTTTATGTGTGTGTGTGAATGATTTTATTTTTTATTTATACATATATTTTTTTATCTTTTTTTACAATATATTTAATTTGATTGGCTATTGCCCTTTTACATCGCGTCTCTGTCCTTTTTATTTCTATTTATTTATTCTTTTATTTATAATTTTAACGCACAAAAGTCAATCACGATAAATATCGTTACATTTGGCGCCCAACGTTTCAAAGGCTCGACATCTCATGATTTTGTAATTAGTTTATAAGAACATAACGTAACATTTATGGTGGGTAAAACTATTCATTCGCCAATTCAAACTAGGTCCAAAAATACGACGGATCGAGGCGAAAAACAGCAAAAATCGCAAGGCGCAATTCCAAAGACACCAAAGAATTTGAAATCTGGTCGTGATAACGGTCAAAAGATGGAGGAGGAACGGCAACGATTAGAACAGGAAAGAAAGAAAATAGACGAGCAGCGTGCGGAGCTGGAGAGAATCATGCGAGAAAAAAAGGATTATGACGAGTTGAACGCAGAACTAAACAGATTACGACTTGAAAATGAGGAACAAAAGCGTTTAGTTGATCGTACTCGAGCTCAGCAAGCAGCACAACAAGGTGACGTAGAGGGTAGAGTTGTTAGTGGGTTGATAAATCGTTTACAAGCTTTCAATATTGATATTAAATTGCCTAAATTTTCTGGAGAAGATAATACAAATCCGCGTGAATTTGTGAATGACTTGGAAAAATATTTTACGGTTAAAAATGTACCTGAGGAACAGAAAATATGGGTTGTACAAACTGCGTTGGAGGGTAGAGCAAAAATTTGGATTGATGGACGAAGAGGTAGAGTTAATAATTATGATGGTTTTAAAATAGCGTTTATTCAAGAGTTTTATTCAATCGCAATACAAATTAGAGAAAAGAACAGATGGTCACAGCGCAGATTTAAACAAAGCGATGGTAATTTGCGAGATTATTATTTAAAGCAAGTAAAAGAGGCACAATACTTTGAACCAAAAATGTCCGATTATGAAATTAATTATAGTATTGTACAGCAAATGCCATATAGTGTTAAAGAATCAATGATAGCAATAGATTTTTCTAAAACAGTACTGATTGAAACTGCCTTGTCACAATTAGATGTCATACAAGAAGAAAAAGACAATGAACAAAGGAGAAGAAATTTTTCCAGTAATAAAGATTATGGTTCAAATGTTAAAATGGGACAAGTAAATAAACAAAACAATTTTGATCCCCAGGGATATGGCGTTCAACAACAAGCATCAAACAGTTATCGATATCCTAATAGTTATCAGAATAATATAAGTAGTTTTCCTAATTTTAATTTGCCTAATACGAGTGTTCCACCGCCCTCGTATAATTATAATAGCAATAATAATAGATATCCACAAACAAATAGCAATTGGAGTTCACGCTCGTCAAATAGTAGCTCTCAACAATTTGGCAATTCACAAAATAGTCCTTTAAACTGAAGATCGATGCGATGAAAACAGGTCTGGCACCGCATCGTAACCCATTTGATTTTATAGAAGACCTAGCTTATGATGTAAATTTAGATAAAAATGTAAATAGTTCAAATTTAGAGACAATTACTCCTTTATGTCCACATCTTATAGTAACAGTTATGCAAAATCATTTTCAAGCACTAATTGACACTGGAAGTCAAGTTACAGCAATCTCAGAAGAGTTATTTAATCAATTATATGCAAAAAACAAATTACATGTTTTACCGGTTAGTAATGTGATAGTCATTCCAGCTATAGGTAAAAAGGCGACTACAATCAAAAAACAAGTTCTTTTGGAAATGGTCATAGATAATCAAAAGTTGGATTATCCTTGTTTAGTCATACCTCATTTAGCGAATCAAATTATACTAGGTAACGATTGGTTGTTACGAAATAATGTAATAATCAATTATAAAAATCGTACGATCGAAGTTAATCACATGAGAGTTTGTGGTTCAAAAGTGTCGTTCGAATGGGAAACTTTGAATAAGTTAGTATCTTCAACCAGCAATAACGTGATGGTTATACAGATAATTACAACAAAATTTGATAATTCATGTTTTGATATACAGACTGTTGAAAATTTGGAAGAAATCAACGATTTAGATAATGTAGAAATTGATAATGACAAAGAATATTACCCGGAACGAATTAATGATGTGTTATGCAAAGATGTGATTGATGAAATAGTTGATGATACCCAAATAGAATTAAATGTTAAAAATAATGAATATGATAAAAATGATGAAAGTAATGTGAATATACACAAAATTCTTGAATTAAAAACATCTGAAACAGTACATATTGAAGAATGTAATCAAGCTGATTTTTCGCAATCACTTAATGATTTTTCAAAGGTAAACAACATAACTGAAACTCAAGATTCTTATAATATTCACACAACTGTAAAATCCAAAGATAATCGGGAAATAAATGATCTTGAGGAGGATCATAACTTTTTCAAGGAACTTCCATCGGTCGCGGTTAACCTAACGACGCTAAATGATCTTCAGGCTCAATTGTTGTTAGACTTACTAGATAGATATAAAGCATTATTTTCGGACAAACCAGGGTGTGCTGACGTATATGAGCATGAAATAAGGTTGACAAAACAAAATCCATACATTAGAAAGTCTTATCCAGTACCACTTGCACTAAAAGAAAAAGTCAATAAAGAAATTGGATACATGCTAGATTTAGGTATAATTGAACGTTCGATCAGTCCATATTGTAATCCCTTGAGAATTGTAAAGAAAAAGAGAAATCAGATACGTGTTTGCCTAGATGCCAGATTTTTAAATGATGTAGTCGAAGGTGACAACGAATCGCCACCAAATATTTCAGATTTACTACAAAAACATCATGGTGCAAAATGTATGTCTACAATTGACTTGACTCATGGGTATTGGCAAATATCATTATCACGAAAATCTCGACCATTAACAGCATTTTTACACGAATCTAGTTTGTATCAATTTTGTAGAGTCCCTTTTGGCTTAAAGACAGCAGGCAGTGCCTTTATTAGAGCTTTAAACTTAGCGTTTGGAAATGAGTACTCATCATTTTTAACTTGTTATGTAGATGATTTATTAATAACTTCACCAGATTTTGAGACACATCTCGTACATTTAGAACTTGTATTCAGAAGATTGCTTGAACATAATTTTACATTACGGTTAGAGAAGTCAGAATTTTGTAGAAAATCAGTTATCTTTTTAGGATTTTTATTAACACCACAAGGAATCACTCCTGATCCAGAAAAACTTGCTATAATTAAAAACTTTCAAGAACCTAGAAATCAATTAGAACTTCAGCGATTTCTCGGAATTTGTAATTTCTATAGACAATTTAGTATCAACCATTCACAATATTTAGATCCGTTCAGAGAACTGTTGAAAAAAGATGCACTATGGAATTGGACTAAAGAACATTCTGAATCATACAAATTACTTAAAGAAAATTTTATGAAAAGCGTAACGTTAAGTCATATAATACCAAATTGCCAATTTAAATTGCAGACTGACGCAAGTAACAAAGGGATTTGTGGGATTCTCTATCAAACTGATGATCATGAAGATAATTTTTTAATTGCAATTGCAAGCCGATGTTTAACAGCAGCAGAAATGAATTATACCACAACAGAAAAAGAGCTACTTGCGATTATGTATTCTATTCAAAAATTTAGAACATTCCTAGTAGAGAATCGATTTAAAATAATTACTGATCATAAAAGTTTAACGTTTCTCAAAAATAGTACCTTTCATAACGGAAGATTGATAAGATGGTGTTTGTTGTTGAATGAATATTGGTTTGATGTTCAGTATTGTCGAGGTACAGACAATAAGGTGGCAGATTTCTTTAGCAGGAATCCTGAAGGAAAATTTGAAATTGTAGATGATTCGCAAAAACCTCTTATAATATCAAAAATAGAATCGTTCATTAAGGTACCGGAAAAAACTAATATGCAAACTGTAAATATAATCCTTAGTTTAGTCATGGACAAAGATTTAAAAAATCAATTCAAGAAGCTGGCTAAATTACAACACAATGACGAATTAATATTAAAGCAAAAAGAGCAACTATCAAATAGTAATGAGGAAGATCCTTATTTTCAAATTTATAAAAACATTTTATTCCATCAAGACAAAACAACAAAACTGTGGCAAGTCGTGGTACCTGTATGCTTAAAGAAATCTTTAGTACAATTTGTTCACTCAAAACTGGGTCATCCAGGACAGTACAAAACATTACAATATTTGAAGAATAACTATTATTGGAAAGGAATGGTTAAAGATGTTAAAAAATTTGTAATCAATTGCGATTTATGTCAACGAGTTAAACATATATCTGTAAATATGGAAGGAGAATATGACATGGTGAAAGCTGACGAGCCAGGAGAATTGGTGACTGTTGACTTTTATGGCCCCTTACCAAGATCAGTTGGAGGTGTGCAATATATTTTTGTAATGATAGATGCGTTTTCTAAGTATGTTAGTTTATATCCAATGAAAAAAGCTACAACTCATTCCAGTCTGAAGAAAATTTTAGAGTATTACATTCCAAAAGCAGGTAAGCCAAAGAGAATATTATCGGACAACGGAACGCAATTTACAGCTCACGCTTGGAAAAATACTCTAGAAAAAGAAGGCATCAAAATTTGTTATTCGAGCATTCGTCATCCACAATCCAACCCGACGGAACGTGTCATGCGGGAATTAGGTAGACTTTTCCGAACCTTTTGCGCAGATCAACACACCAAATGGGCTAAATTTATACCTCAGATAGAAACTCTCTTGAATATTACTACACATTTCAGCACAGGATACACTCCACACGAATTACATTTTGGTGAAACGCCTACAGATCAAATAAAGAAAATAATTAAATATCCTGATACAATACCAATCGACCATCAAACAAAAATTTTACTAGCAAGAGAAAATTTGAAGCAAAGCTTTCAAAAGCGTAAAAATAGTCAAAAAGTTAAACGAGTAATTGAATTAAAAGTGAATGATCTGGTATTATTGAAAGTTCCGCTACCATCCAATGCACTAGATAGAGTAACACATAAATTTTTCCATATTTATCAAGGACCATATAAAATAATAAAAATAATTGGACGAAATGCATTTGTATTATCAGATCCACAGGATTTAGAGAAAATTAAAGGTACATATAATAGAACTAATCTAAGAAAATATCAACACATTTAGCAACTTGCTTTCTTGTCACAAATCTAATCGTTTCCGATCTTCACTACATCATTTTGTAATAATTATACGTAAGACTTTAATAGATTTATAGGTATGAATGACGAAGGATATATCTTATATTATAATTTAAATGAAATCCGCTATAAATTATCGATGATGACTTACTAAATTGAGTCTGATATAAAAGATAACGCATAATTACGAATTGTAGACAATGTATAATGATCATATTATTACGAAGTATGATTCGTCAGTGTACAGCAAGACCATCAACGAAGAGGAAATCATGTATATATATATATATATTTATTTAGAAATTAAGAAAATTTGAGATTGACAACATAAAATGAAAATGAGTAACAAGGTATGAATGAAATATGAATGAACGTGTATGACTTTTATTTGGCAGATACGCAACAAAATAAAAGTCAGGGGGGGGTAATGTGAGATTCGAATATCAGAGCGCCAGACTCGTCGATGGTTGGCCGATATCAGTGGAAGTGTATGTGTGCGACACGTCAAGGTTCACGGCCTATTGGCAGTCGGTCCAGGAACCTCATACAGAGCACGACTGTCAATTTTAAGCTTAACTAAGCAACCTCACGGTATGGTCTCGAGTGCACACAAAATTTGGCCAATCATCTGCGAAAAACATTGTAATCTCGACAGTCCTGTTGGATTTTGCATTTTTGATTGGTAAAATAATACGGACCGACTCGACGACACTCGACGACACAAGAAAGAAAGATAAGTTATAACGCGACAAGGATTATTCAAAGAAACTGTGTCATTCTTTTAAAATCATTCATGTTCCATTAAGTGTTGTTTTACATTATTTTTATGTGTGTGTGTGAATGATTTTATTTTTTATTTATACATATATTTTTTTATCTTTTTTTACAATATATTTAATTTGATTGGCTATTGCCCTTTTACATCGCGTCTCTGTCCTTTTTATTTCTATTTATTTATTCTTTTATTTATAATTTTAACGCACAAAAGTCAATCACGATAAATATCGTTACATACGACCTTCTATCAATTTCCAGAGTGTTTTTATTCTATAGATGCTTCTATACGCTTCTACGAACTTGATTGTCGTATTGATTTGCTAGAACGTTCCAATTTCGTCTTATGGGCATATTTTCTATTAATGGTGCCTTATGTGCACGTCGCATCCTTGAGTGTATTTCTCACAAGCCTTAGATTTTTCTTTCTGAATTTAGGGTGCAATAAGGCTATATTTCTGTTAAAAAATCCGATGGCTACACTTTTTTTATACTGGAAAAGGTAATGTGAATTAAAGTTGACTTATCTACCAGACCAGTTTTTTTCCCTGTGCCAGTATATTATTAATGTGCCTGTACCATTGATGATCAAAGTGTCTAGAGAACCGATTTTGTTTTCCAATTCTAGTTTATAGGTGAAATTTAGACGCAGATGAAAATTGTTGAAAGTATTGATTAGAGCATACATGTTATCCTTGTGGAGACATGTAATAATATCGTCCACATATCTATCTATCTATCTATCTATCTATCTATCTATCTATCTATCTATCTATCTATCTACCTATCTATATATAAAAAAAGGTTTTTTAAGATTAATGAAGTTAGCGTTTTTAAGATTGAAATTGTAAGACGCATGAAGTAAGCGTTTTTAAGAGGTTGACGAGAAGGTGTTTGCCGTCGTCCAGGACCAGCGCTCCGTAGTTTTCGTGGTCCAGGTTGCCGGGAATGTATTTTCATTCGTCCAGGACCAGCGCTACGTAGTATTCGTAGTGCGGGTTGACGAGAAGGTGTTTGCCGTCGTACAGGGACAGAGCTCAGTAGTTTTCGTGGTCCAGGTTAACGTGAATGTGTTTTACACCGTCCAGAATTTTAGTAAAAGCATAGCGCTACCACGAGGGGTCGTCCAGAAACAGCGCTCCGTAGTATTCGTAGTAATTAAAAAAATGAATTATTCTCTCTATCTACTGAAAAGATTTGTGGAAATACATGAAGTTAGCGTTTTTAAGACGCATGAAGATAGCAGTTCAAGCAGAACATGGCTCCACATTCTCTGCCGGACCGCGGCTGACAGCGACAAGCTTCACTCGATCGGCCGCATGGCACCGCCTTCCTCGCAATTTATCCCATAGACAAATTAACATATAATTATAAATAACTGGGTTCGATTAATCTGTCAAATCAGAAATTCTAATTTCAACTCATAGCAACGCATGTTGAAGCCACAGCAGAAATAGCTGTGTGAGGTGCGAAGCACCGATTCTCTTGGTACACGGTCTCATAACCCATAACTGACGGTTTAAAAATAAAAAGAAAAAAGAATCCCTCTGTTTAGTAAAAAAATATTGATCGGACGCCTGAAGGCATTTGTGGTCCAGGTCGACGGAACAAGCGTAATCGTGGTCCAGGTCAGAGGGACGATGTTTTTCATAGTAAAGGGGAAGCGCTTCGTATTCGTGGTCCAGGTCGTCGGAACAAGCGTATTCGAGGCGCTGCACGAGCAGTGAGACGAGTTGGAGGTGAGTCGTAGACGAGTCGAACGGTGTTGCATGAGGACGATGTTTTTCATCTTCCAGGAGCAGCGCTTCGTAGTATTCGTGGTCGAGGTCGACGGAACAAGCGTAATCAGAAGGACGATGTTTTTCATCGTCCAGGGGCAGCGTTACGAACTGTTTGATTAGGTACTTATCGGTACATGTCGCAGGGACGATGTTTTGCGTCGTCCAGAACCACCGCTCTGTAGCATTCGTGGTCCAGGTCGACGGGAATACGAATTCAGTAATCAAGATATAAGGTGCCATGTTTTAGAAACACAGAAGGGGACTTTTGCAGCCCAAAGATAAAGTAATATAATAAAACACTCAATAAGGACATCTCTTATATTCACTCTATTCAATTGGGTGACAAGGTTAGTGTGGGAAACTCCAGAAAGTACATCTCTTACTCCCTGAACCATAAACGAATAAAACGCACAAAAGCGCGAGGCGCGAAGCGCCGAGCATCAGAGGCGCGCGTAGCGCGCCGAGCGGGGTTGGTGCGCGAAGCGCGCAGGGGCGGAGCCCCTAGTCGTTCATAAAAAGGCAAATCAAAGAGGAGCTGGTTGATAGCAGTCTGTTTCAGTTTTTCCTTGACCAGATCAGCTATAGGACTTATCGGAGAACGCATTGCTACACCAAAGATTTATTTGTAAAAACAATCATTACGTATGATGTAGGTTGAGTTGAGGCAAATTTCTACAGCCTTAACAAATTCACTCTTGGAAATAGCAGTGTTGTATGTTAGTGAAGACACATAATTGAGATTTATAATGATTATTTATTAGCTAGTTACAAGTATAACTGGCAGTCTCACTAGTCACATCACTTCTAGATAAGACTGCACTATTGACTACGACGTCTCACGTTTACCAACTATGCTTATATCAAAGTCCTTCGGCCTCAACAAGCAGTTTGTTGTGTTATTTAAGTCCATTCATTCTTAATGATAGCTATTGAGAGGTTTATAAGAATATTCGCGAAAAGAAAGGACAACAGTATGTGTTAGGAATGAGATGGGTGCATCAACAGAAGGCAGCTATCGTTCCTTTTGGCACTTCACTTTACTTAGGCTTGAAAAGTCGCTCTGTCGGTGACCATTCAGAGATCGGTAACCGCGCAAGGAAAATGTCACTGGTCAGCGCCGTTCGGGTATTCCACTGAGATTGACATTATATCTTCCTTTTCGATAGTATTAATCAAATCATTAACGTGCTTTTCAATCTTGTTGGTTAGATTTTCACAGGTTTTATAAGCTTGTGCTTCGTTAAGATTCTCAGTGGTTTTGATTGTATTCCTCTTTATCCAATATAACAATGACATTCGCTTTTATAATAATTAAGTTACTATGTCCATCAAGAAATTCTTTAGTTTTTTTAAATTTGCCTAATGGCATCTTTGTTGTGAGACGATCATTTTGGGAGAGTGGCAAAGTGTTGGGATTTTTTTTTTTTGCAACATTTGCTCTGGCCATGTCTCCACAGAGCAGATAAAGTCATATACAAGAATTTTATTTGGCGTGTAAGGAATGCCATGTTTATGGCCTAGAGCCTGTCCTGAATTCTGTTTCTTAGCTAGCTTATCCCTTGTTTTTTTGATTGTGTTGGTATTGATTGTTGAAGTTGGAGAAAGGTGAGAAAGAAGCTTAGGAATTGTATACATGGTGTGTTTGACATCGAAGAAGAAGATCCTAGAGGACTAGCACCTTTTTCCGTTATCTTTGTAAAAACTTGTGGTATGATATCAAATCTATAGACATAACCTCACACTTATAATCACATACATTCATAACCTCAAAGCACATGTACCTCTTGGCACCGCGTGATAAATGGTTTGTCTAGCAAGTTAATTTTACGAATTGCATCTTTATTTTGTTTTGTTCGTTTGACAAATAACCTCAGGATGGCTGGCTGGACTCAGCTGCAAGCGTCGAAAACAATTTGAAACTGAATTATTTTGCACAAGTCAACCCAATAACCTTTCCCGCGGAAATTCCTCCTCAAATCAATCTCTTGAGTTACGAATTCTATACTGATACAAACATACAGTGAAAACCAAAAAACCTACACTTGGGGTCTAAAATTGTGATTGACATTTTTGGGCATATGTGAGGCATTCTGCACCAACTCAGCTACTTTTTTTGTACTCTCGGATCTGTTCCATAATTGCTTATATAGTAGTAGTTTTAAGGATACTCTCTGTGAATTTTTCGGATTTTTTAATTTACTCGTTTCGGAAGTAGTTTTTTTTTTAATCCGTATCTCATAGAAGATTGAAGTCGGGCAAAAATTATTCTAACATAAATAAGTTATGTTTTTCTATGAACTAGTTAATGCAATATACGTTATATTTTCGATGGCATCAAAAAGACTACTTTCAACGAGATAAAATGACAAACATAACTTATTTATTTAAAAAAAAAAAATGTTCTCGACTTTAATCTTCCATGATATACGGGTGTAAAAAAAAATCCGAAACCGGTAAATTAAAGAATCTGAAAAAATTTAGAGAGAGTACCTTTAAGTAGTATGTACTACTATATAACCAATTATGGAACAGATCTGAGAGGATAAAAAAAAGTGGCTGAATTGACTGCATGTATGATGTAACTGCGATTGCCTATATGCTAGGGAGGCGTAGTTTACATCATCACCTTTAAAGAATCCTCACGGAATGTAGCAGTTAAATTAAAAATGGCATCTAAAACTGAACATCAAAAGGTCCTCGACCTCACGGAAAAAACTCTCATCTTGGGCGTAAATTCGTACCCCTAACTCACAGATAATGCTCAATTCTCATACGCAAAAATTTGAGGGTGCGAATCTACACCGAAGTTGAGGGTTTTTTCCGTGACGGCAGTGCTGTCGAAATAATTCTTCGACAGAGTATAAATTTGACGCAAATGCTAATTCACAATGAATATTGTAATTGACCTTGCCCTCAGGTATAATTAACGTTTTAACGACAACTCCACTATGGGTCGTCAATACAAGGCTAAAGATGAAAGGAATTGTCTCTCACGACGAACATAACAGGAGTGACTTTAATACACTTTACGGTGAGTATTTCACATTCTTAAACCGAAATATCTCCCCCCAGAACCCTCATGTGGATCAATATAGGTATACTTGCATTCTGTCCTCAATGAAAGACTTTGTTAACATTCCAATCTTAATCGTAAGAGAACTCAAAATAAAATTTTTTGGATTCCCATCATTTCTGCTTCCTTATTTACGAAAAAATGATACAAAATAGAAAAACAAAACATTTTTCTGTTACTATCAAATGGAATTGCTAACGAATATTGCTAAAGAATTTTCCTATTTTGCGATGAAGTAGCTTTCATTATTGAACGTTTTCTCAGATTTTTAAGGTACACTATCTTGATGGTACAGAGAAACGACGTTCCGACATTTTCATGTGATAGCGATTTTGATTAAATATATTTTTTTACTCTCTTGAGAAAAATTAATAACAGTAGTACGTCATGGTCAAAATTTTCCAACTCTTTTGTTAACTCTAGCAATTTATTAGATTTTTCGTTTCCATTACAAGAATATTGTTATTTTCGCCCTAAATTTGTAATCAGCGGCTCAACAATGCAGAGTACATAGTTTATGATATTTCTCTCCTTGTTCACGAGATTAACAGTGTGTTACTGCTATCTGCCACCATATTACGTGACGTTCGGAGCTCACCTCCCACGTCACAACTTCTAGTCTTCATCACGTTGTTACGTCCCAGGTGACAATGCAACGATAACCTCTTTGTACCGTAACTTATCGACGTTCAGTTACTATTATTGAGATACGTGTAATTTTATGCTATATAGAAATAGATTACCTGTGTAGAAATATGTATGGGTGAGGAGGATGCGCGCGCAACGCGACAGGTGACTGAGGTAAGAGTGAAAGCATAGCGAGAGAAGAGAGTGATGATAACGTAGAAAAGATAATCGTAAACTATCACTGCAACCCCTTTTGTGAATTAAGAAATCATGATAAATAAATATTCCTAATCAATCAGTGAAAAGAATAAAATAGATATTCCATCCATCCCGGACCTCATTTATTAACAATTATAACAGAGCTTCACATGCTCACACCATAGATTTAAGATCCGTATCGATTTAGATACAGTTACCATCTTAGTATACAACGGTCTTGTACCGATAATCTGCATACAACATACCATTCGTTATTTTGCAACCAAACTTACACTCGTGTAATGCTATGCAGTATATATATTATATATATACATATTTTTTTCAGTCTTAACTTTGTATCTTTAACTTCAACTCACACATAGACCGTATGGTCTACAAGCCAAATTCACAGAACTCTTCATAAACCTCAATAACCGAACGCAGAGAACGTCAGAAACGAAAAGATAAGCAGTTCACAAAGTATCATTCTCAGATCTTCGCCTCTTTAAGACTAATCTTCTTGCACTGACATAGCTGAAGACTAAGCCAGAGTCTTTCCAAAACTCCCACATTTCAAAACAGACTGATGAACAGATAATCATCATCGGAACTAAATTGAACGTCAACGAATACGGAAGCAATGCAGACTTCAGACAAATCAGAACACTTCGAAATCAAGAACACATCAATCTAAATCATCGAATACTTAAATTCAGAACCTCAGAACTTAGTATAACTAAATAAGTTGAGAACATCATTGTGAAACCAAATCTCCAAATCGATTACAAGAACAACACATTGTTGATAAATGTGTGTTTAAATTAAAGTGTTGAGTGCGAATAATTATTTCGTTCACGCATAGGGAAAGTTGGCATGACCCACAAGATAATTCCAGATCCAGGCAAGCTGAACGTGAAAATTTATACGAGCAGATCATCGAAGTTAAATCGGGCCATCACAAGCTTTCCAAAATTTAACAACGTGTCTCGACGCCATTGGTGTCGATCGTTGAGAGTTGAGCATACTTGCTCATTGTTAGTTCGAGATGTTGAATAGAACACGCTTGATCGAGGAGGATAAGGAGCTATGCAATTCGGATCTTAAACTAAACTAAGTTTCAATTATTATGACCCACCTGAATCTTCTTTTCAAACTAAAGTTGAAACAACAATGTGAAACCATGGTCGAGCTTAATTACGAGTTGAGACGCCATTAACTAATGGACAGGCTCAACAGAAATTAGGACACCCGTATCGAAACAAACAAAACTAACACCTCTAGGTCAAATAGTCTATAATGTCGAGTTTAATTATTACAAATCAACAAAATATTAGCGGCACGGTTCTTCAACTGAGGCGGAAGAGGAAGAAAAGGAAACACTAAACAAGAGAATCGACGAAAACGAAAATGAAATGGATTTAGTTCTCGCTATGGGTCAGAGGATGACAAGGACAAAGAACTTGTCTTTTCGGTAGATCTCACATCAAGATTAAAAATTTAGGTGAAAAATGGAATTCCAAATAACGAAAAGGAGAAATTATTGGCACTCATTCCAAGGAAAGGGGAATGCTCCTTCGTGGCATTTGGTTCAAACGAAGATGTGACAGTGGCCGTAAATGAACAAGCAATTAAAAGAGATGTATACCTTAGACTCATTAATATATAACAGGGTCAGCACTGTCAGCCGTGTCACAAGTACTGAACGATATTATTTACATTTTAATCGACAAAGAAGATCCACCGCTTCGGGCCGTAGGGCTAAAAACTTGTCGAGAAAACTAAATTATTATTAGCAGGCTTGCTTCACTGGCAATCTCAAGCCCGATGAGCCTTCATAATCGCAGGTTTGGTAAAAAGTATGAAGAACGTACTGGAAAAAACAGAACCAGAAAAGATAATATTCGGCAGCAACTTCTAAGACTTTGTAAACAACGTCAAAAACATTGTCAAGCTCGGAACAAAGCTGAAGCCACCTCAGCCATAAGATCAGAAAATGTCGCTTCGTCGCAGAAATACTTTAAACTGAAGTTCAGTCGCGGAGGAGAAAGGTGCGAATGGTGAAGGTCAGAAGGAGTTATCGATATAGGCGACAGTCCACCTCCAGAATGAACCAAGAACAACATCATTATCCAACGCGCTATTATAACCAATCTCAGTCAATGGCCTCTTCGGTCAGGAACCACTGATAAACCAACAGGTAAACAGAACTATGGCCGGCAAACTAAACTTCTTCGTAGAAAGGTGGAGCGAGCTCACAGATGATTTATTTATCCTAATTAGCATTGAAGGACATAACATTCCAACCAATAACGGGGAAATTGGGGGAAAACGCCTATACGAATCCTGCGATAACGAGAGTATGAATCTTACTCGGAAATATTTTAAATCGTAGCTTGAATAATAGTGTACGTGTGAATCTCAGTCACTGCTCAGGCAAATCGCTGATAATGTTTATAATAAAGAATGATGAAGTGAATAAAATCACGCGACAACAAACATGACCGGTCGGAGCTACCGCATGTTGAATATTCACTGATTGCACTGTTCCACAATTTCTTTCACCCTCGCCAGGGAGATTCACACGTTATCCGGGAAAACTTGTACTATCAGTTATTTTTTTGTAAACATGGCTCGATTCGTATAGGCGTTTTTCATGTGACAGCAGCCCGTTTATGGTCCACAAGAAGTATGTTCCGATCTGTAACTGACATCATTGGTTGGATCTAACAGAACAAGCCAATGAAATCAGCGGCCTTAGTTCACCGTTCAACGTTCAGAAGCGCTGCACGTATTTATGACGTCACGATTTGATATTTTCAAGTCACTTCAGCGGCACCTTAAGATAGGAAGGGAAAAGGGAACTCGGTAGCTCAGTATTTGGCGGAGGAGAATGGCCGGATAGTGAACGTACAACACAGTTTTCTATAAACTGCTAAAATAAAGGTTGTGACGAGGTGTTTGGTCTCGCACGTGATGGGGGGAGGGAGGATGGAGACGAGAGACAGGGAAAGTAAGTTTGCGAGAGTGCAGAGATGAGATGGGGTGGGTGGAGGAGGAGGTAGATGACGTCGGGATGCAAGATGGTGATCGGGGTGATTAGTGCGGTGGTGGTCTGACCTTCTTTCCTGAAGTCGGTTATTCTTCCTCTTTCCTGGAACTCTTTGCTGTTCTCCTTTCGGATCTTGGCTCACGAGTGACCATTCTGGCCGTGTTCGGCCGTGTTCGGCCTCGCTCCGCGGGTTTGGGGCTTATTGTGACGTGCACGCGGTGGTGCAACGTCACAAGGTAACGAAAAGTTATTTTATTAATAGGAACGGAGTTAAGTCTCAAAACCACCTAAATCGTACACAACCTTCAACGGACGGTGGTAACAAACAAAGGATAATTTAAAAGACTCGATACAGGAAACGAGAATAATAACGTAATAGTATTTTTCGGTACTAGTGCGCGAAGTTGGCATTACCAACTTTCGCACTATTATCGAACTCTATTTTTTGTTACACCTGTAATGGAAAGTCTGATATAACAAATTGCAACCAGTCAAAGAATGAAAACGTCCGGTAATCTTGGAAAAGCGGACTTCCAACAGACCATTTACACCGCCAGCAATGTGCGAAGAATTTTTTCTCGCACCGCTAGCAGTGCGCGAAAGTTTTTCCCGCACATGTGTATAAAAGACCACTTTCGGTGCTTGTAAATGGTGCATAAAAGTGGACTTTCCATGCAGGTGTTACAAAAATTAATAAAACAGACAATCTTCGTCAGTCGGAGTACACGAAAGCTTAAAAACTCGTTACAAAATGAAATTAGTAACGTAAGGTAAGATAAACAATCTTTGGTAAACGAAATACAAGAAACTTAACCTCGATACAATACGGAAGTAATAACGTCAACTAACAATAAAATATACAGTCTTCGATAAACGAGATACAGGAAAACTTAACAAATTAGGAAACGGAATGAACTAGACGAAACAGTTGATAACGGATGGCTCGATATAATACAAAGGGATCGAAAACGAGATACAAACTTTAGCTGTCGTGAGACTTGAAAGCTTCAAATTATGTCATAAATGTCACAAAGAGTCTTAATATTAAATCACGACCGGTAACGGAATTTCTAACAGAAAGAGAGAATCTTGCGCACGCGTCAAGTCAACCTTAAGGTGCTTATAAAGACACATTGTACACCTCGACAATGCGGGGATGCAAAACTCCTATACCGCTCAAGCGATCAGAGTGAAACTTGGGCAGTTAATGCCTTATTTTGGCAAAAAGTGGAGCGTCTTTTTACTTTTCCAAAATTTGGAAAAAATTTTCATAGATTGGTTACCACCCACAGAAATTGGCCAAATTTTCACAGTTGCACTGAATGGATCGAACTATCCGGTATGATGCCACTCGGCGGTGATAAAACACACATTTTGAGCCCAGTCCCATGAGATTTGATGGTGAAATGACGAAATGGTAGCTGATCTGGTTTTCGATTACGAAAAACACCGAAATCTCATTTTGACGACATTTGTTACCGACATTACGCGCATGCCGGTAATTTATGTATGTAATGTCGGTAAAAAATTACCGGCATGCACGAAAGGTCGATAACAAATGTCGCCCAAATGAGATTTCGGTGTTTTTCGTAATCGAAAACCAGATCAGCTACCATTTCGTCATTTGACCATCAAATCTCATGGGACTGGGCTCAAAATGTGTGAGAATAATTTGTAAAAATATTTGATTAAAAACGGTTTTTCTTGATTCGTTATGTAATGCGTGGCACCTGAATCTAAGTACCAATCCTCGGTTCGACTCTGTGAGTTATTCAGATACAGGGCTGCCTGCGCTATCATTGCATGACCTTTGGCCTTCCTATCGTGGCTCGTTGCTTCTACCTTCTCTGCTCAACATCCATGTACCCAATGTCCAGGCTTCTGGCAATTGAAGCAAATGTCTTCGTTACCTTTTTTTGAAGAGACTGCGTCCTTACAAGATTTTGCATTCTTCTTTCCTCTTCGGTTTCCATTCTTCTTGGACGATGATACCTTCAGCATGCCCAAAGCTTCTGACAAGCCATGTTCCAGGGTTCAGAATTGCGTCTCTTCGGCAAAAAGTCTTTCGATTAAGTTCGGCAACATTCTGTCGGCGCGGGAACTGGACTCCTAGACCGTTATGAAGTGGTTATAGACTGGAGGCAAGGTCATTAAAATTTTAGTCACAACCACGGAGTCTGCTATTGGTTCACCCAAAGCTTGCAGACGACGCGCCAGATCCTTGAGCTTCGCAATGTGAGTTACCATGCTGTCCTTCAGGGCCTTGTTCAGCTGGTACCACTTTTGTTGGAGTATGTGGGTGCTGGTCTCCGACTTTTGCTCAAAGAGGCTGTGCAGCGTCAGCCACATGTCCTTGGCGTTACCGCAGTTCATGATGCGTATCAGTAGAGAATCTACCACCCCTGTAGCAATAATCTATTGTGCGGTGTTATATGCCTTCAGTCAGCCACTCATCTATTGACGCTGCACTACTGTTGGCTCGGGATCTGGAACAGGTCTCTTCAAGTCGCCATTCACTACCTTAAAGGCATCTTTGTCTCTAAGCAAAACTGACACCTGAAATTTTCACTGTCCCTAGCTCTTCGCATCGATCAACTTTGTGATTTTTATTCCTTTGGTTCCATTTTGAATTACCTGCACTTTTGCACGAGGCTGAACCAACCCCAAAATGAATCGTTTGTCTTGATCAAAGTCTTTGCTTGTTAAAACTTCCTTATTCCGAAAATATTTCTGCGATACAGGTTCTGGGCCCATAACCTGTTGTTATGAATAAGTTTTTAACTCGTTAACTTGTGGATGCAGAAGATTTTTATTCGATCACAATTTGCATAGTGTTTACAGGCGTACTGATCGAGTTCAAGATGGAAGAGATAGATTATATATTGAACAGGTTAAAACTATATCGATTATTCTATAGACTAGTATCGATTATCTAAAATTGCAGATGGCCGCTGGCTCCAATATTTGAAAGTGTGAATTCTACGGTCAGACATGAAAACATCAGTCTTATATTATTCTTAACAATGTCCTCAGGATGTGCTTTGATCCACCCTTGAAATCAGCGGCATGTTCCCACACCGAGTTGTATTTTTGATTGTTTACCGTGGCGTTTATATGTTTTGTTTGGTGGCGTATTTTCGGAATCATCACTGTTTTGAGATTCTGAGACAATTATGCATTCTGAAATGAACGGTGTTATGTTGATCATTTCAGGCCAAGTTCTTAACCTACCGTAAATATAAGCGTTAGGTGTGAATAACTTACATACCCGTGTATTCATTGTAAAACAAGTTCATTGGTCAACAAGACAACAGCGGATTGACACGAGAATACCTCGTTGTATTGAAAGCTCAAGCATTTAGCCATAGACTATGTACTAATTACCGATCATGAAATAATTATAGTTGCTTGCAACGACGCTCACAGCGTAAATATATTTACGTATATTTCACCCGGCAGAAATGAAAAAAAAAAAAATTATTTCGATGAAACTGGTAAAAGACTGTAGAATTCACGAAATAACGGCAGAGGGGTAGATTGAATCCAAAAACGGTAGATCTACCATTAAAGCGGTAGACCTGGCAGCGTCGGGCGACGCTCCAAATCACGGACTTATGAATGGAGTCACCCTCTGCGGGGCTGCGCCGAAAAACTGAAGAAGAATCAGTGCCGACAGCCATCTTGATGAGCTAAATAGATATACGTATGCCACCGATACATACGCACGTGCTGTTACTTGTTATTATTGTATAGGTTAGGTCAGAAGGTAATCGATAGTGGATAAGAATGCAGAATAATACAACATGCCTAATTATATTGCGCCTAATTGCAAAAACAGATCTTTCTCAAAATCCAAAAATCAATGTGAGGTTTAATTAGAAAATAAGGCTACATTTCACCTGTAAGTATAAGTAACGCTTCTGGAACTGTAAGTAATGTGAATGTTGTGATACCGCGTAATTGTCTTTTTTCTATATTTATTCAAGTTTTTCGAAAAATATTAAGAGTAGAAGGATATGGTTTAATAGGATAGGGTTGACGAACCCAAGCCTAATGATTAATTCCTCTAACCATACACGTTTTATAGGTATTTCGCGACGGGAGCAAAATGGACTAGAGCCGTTTAACGAGGGAATTTGCTTTACACAACAGAAACCGTTTTCATGTCCTACATAAAATGCGCAGTCGAATTGTATATTTGAATGTACCATGTCTCATTTTTGATCAAAATGGATGATTAATTTTGCTGTGTTCGTACATACCTACACAGTTCGAGGAAATAGTTAATGGCAAAGATCAGTCCACAATACTAATACTGCCTGAACTGAATCGTTTAAAACGAGTTGGTATTGCGTAAGCCTCTCCCCTTTTATTGGTCGGTGAATACATCCGGAGTCCGACAGGCTATCTACCGTTACAATCACAGTTTCGCTTCTTTCAAAGTCAGCATTTGCACTGAATTAACCACCGCACTCGCCAACACACCCCCCCCCCCCCCCCTATATTTCTGTTTTTCAAGGCGTGTTAATTTAATAATACAATGTTCTCTAATCTGACAAAGCAACGAAATAATCCAATGGGAAATAACATTTATTTTGGGTCTTAGAGGGTCTCATCTACATCTGGAAAACCGAAGGTATCCAGAAGCTGTGGTCTGGGACGTTACCGAGCTTACTTTTGGTCTCGAATCCCGCCATTCAATTCATGACCTACGAGGCTATTAAGAGACGAATAGCGAAAAATTTCGGCACGGTACCTCCACCAGCTGTTGTGTTCTTCGTAATTGGAGCCATTGCAAAAACCGTTGCGACTATTGTGACTTATCCATTACAACTGGCTCAAACCAAATTAAGGGTAACTCAACTTTCAATACATACATTAATTTTGAATAATATTAAAAATTTAATGAATACATTTTTCAATCAGTCAACTGTATTCATAGATGACTACTGCCTTTATCTGAACCTGCCAACAAACCTTATGTTAACGATTTTTTTCCAAAATTAGTATATCGTAGTGTTAGCGAAAAAAAGATAATTTTATGAATATCAGCTGTTGATTCGCGAACAAAAAATAATGTAGAAGATGAGAGAGTATAATTTTCACAGAATTCGATTTTACAGAGTTCATTTTTGCAGAGTTTATCTTTACAGAAAGTGAAGCATAACTTATTTTAACTCTCGAAGATAAAGAGGACCGTTTCTACAGTATTTGTTTCTATAGAGATCGTGGTATGGAGTTCAATTCTACAGAAAGATAATCTTACGTTTTCGGTTTCACAGAGTCTGTTTCTATGGAACGCCTAATATTTGGGCTAATAAAAGTATATTGTGTACCAAGGGCGTAAAATGGGCTTTTTTAGACCTGGTGTGGAGTTTGCAGTACGAGTCGGGGGTGAGTGTGTCTGCAAGCTGAAGATAAATGCGTCCGCGAGCCAAAGACGAGTATTGCAACCACACGCAGTCAAAAAGCCCAGTCAACCCTTGGTACACACCATATTTTTTGTAATGCATGTATTGATTTCTGCATTTTTTATACCTACAAGCAGCACTAAGGTGCCCTTTTTGACAGGGTACATCGTAATTCTTTTACAATTAGATTGCACTTTTTCAACAGGAAAATGTGAATATAACAAGAATAAAAGATAACTTATTATATATATAATAGGGTGGTTTTTTTTTTTTTTTGAAGTTTTTTTGCGTACCTCCGAAAACGATAGTTTGGCGCCTCAAACGAAGCCTCGTGCTAGCGGAGCACGGTGGCTCAAGTTTAAAAGGTGACGCATCCGGTTTGAATTTTTCCCATTTGATTAACACAGGATGAGGGCTACGCAAACACTCTAACCGGGATATCTCGGAAACTATGCAAGTCACAGAGCCGTTTTTTTTTTATTTTGTAGGTAATAAAATTTCCTATAAAAAAGGTCCATACTACTATACTCCTAAATATGCATCTTGTACTCGATACGAACGTTTGAAGTTGAGTTCATTGAATAAATGAATGTTCCCGGCTGGTCAATTTTTATTTCATCTGTATTCAAATTATGTCACGCAAAATATTACATGAAAATTTCAATTATTCATACAATACGTGTTACGATTATCTATACATCTTCTACTGCTTACAATATATCGTTTGAAATGAAAATTGTAGAAACAAGTTTATAATTTTCAATTGCTCTAGAGCTTATTCATAGAAAGTTTTTTTATTACAATCCGGAAATTTTTTGCGGTGATTGTAAACGACTTGCATGACGAACTGCTTTTGTTCCTCATCTTTAGTTAATATAGCGTTGTACTCTTGGACCAGCGCGACTCCTCTCTCCGCAATGTCATTAACGACTTTCAATTTTTTCAAAAATGATGACCAAACTTGGTACGACTCGTTTCCTTCCCACAATTCGGGATCAATCTGAATAAAGTCGCATGGCAATTCGAAGTGTTCGAATAAAAACAATGATCGTTTGCTAGCAAAATTACTCACATCTTGAGAACAGAGTGACTCGAAGCGAAGTTTTTTTTAACTGAACACGATTACGGTTCATCGGATTACTTTCTCGATGTTTGATAGCATGTAGCATCTTTCGTTTAACATCTATCGATACATTATTGTCAAAAAGAGATAATGAAACTAATTCCTCCGATAAATACCACAAATGGTTCCTCAGCTTACCGCAAGCCACGTCTGACATTTTCGGGTTCAAATCGCGATATTGACACAATTTTTTAATCAAATTCAGGTCATAATGAGGAGCTTGAATGGCATTCGGTGCAGTGAACCACGATACGATGTAATATCTCACGATGAAAATACAAATGTGCCGTAGTTCGCGGAGTTCGTGAGCACTTAATTTGAACTGTTTTTTAAACATAAAGATTTTTAGGCAATAAATGGCTTTCGACAGCCACCGCGCGTGATGCATTGCGCGAAAATTCAAATTTTCCTTTACGAGCAATACATTGTACATTTCATTCAGGTAAAAAAAGGATTATTCTCCAGCAGCCTACTTCTAGTGTGTTTCACTACGTTTTAAAATGGTGGAACTCAAATTAATTACAAAAGTTTCTGTCAGCTAAAATGGAAAAATTCTACTATTGAAAAATTGTCTCAATTTTTATTTTAAACTATATAGTGTGTGATAAGAGATAGAGAAAAAATGGAGAGATATAGTGTGTGGATAATTTAATATTTCATGAAATCAAAATTTACGCGGTAACAAACATGTTTATTCATTTATTCAATGAACTCAACTTCAAACGTTCGTATCGAGTACAAGATGCATACTTAGGAGTATAGTAGTATAGACCTTTTTTATAGGAAATTTTATTACCTACAAAATAAAAAAAAAACGGCTCTGTAACTTGCATAGTTTCCGAGATATCCCGGTTAGAGTGTTTGCGTAGCCCTCATCATGTGTTACTCAAATGGGAAAAATTCAAACCGGATGCGTCACCTTTTAAACTTGAGCCACCGTGCTCCGCTTGCACGAGGCTTCGTTTGAGGCGCCAAACTAACGTTTTCGAAGGTACGCAAAAAAACTTCAAAAAAAAAAACCACCCTAATATATTGAAACGGACTCGCGTTTCAAATAAAATGTGGGTACGTGAGCTTAGTTAACGGAATCAATAAAAGGCGTTATGTAAAATATTTGGAGGAAAATTGCTTTAATGGCAATATGTGTTTCTCGTTTTAAGTCTGAAACAGAACTGTTTTTACAATAATAGCGGTTGACGCAGCAACCCTATTCATTTGATGACATAAGAAGGCTTAGTTTTCTTGCGTTACATGCCGACTACTAGATCATTAGAAAAGGGGGTAAAACGGGTGATTTGACCCTTTGTAACAATATATATATATATATATATATATATATATATATATATATATATATATATATATATATATATATATATATATATATATTATTATTATATATATATTAGGGTGTGTCAAAAAAAAATTTTTTTTTGGAAACAAGCTTGAAAGTTTCATTCAGATATATGAAGACTCCAGTTAAAATTTGGAATTTTAATATTAATATTAACGGGCGGCGCATCGCGCTTTTCGATTTTCCATAAGAATAACATGGCAAAAATGGTTCTTGCTCCTTGCGATTGTTATAACTAGATAACGACGCGTCCTACAGAAAATCCATAAACATGATTTTGTAGGGAATTGAACGTTCTACAAAAAAGGTCTTTTGTCATTTTACGATAAATCTACTCCTTCAAAAGTTATTTGAGGTCAAACGTCAACAAAGGATAAATATATATATATATATATACAAGGAAAACCGTGGAAGACTTTGCTCAGCTGTAGTTGGTCCGGTTTCATGAATTGAGGGCCATATTTACAGAAGTATCTTCGTTCCGGTAATACTACAACATAACACCACTGCTTTTTCAGATATTTATTAACGATGGTGAACTGGGGTTAGCGCACACCAACATGTAATGTTTGTTGATAATTTACAAATACATCTACATACCCTTCCCAATAATATCGGCGATGCCATTACCAAACTAAATCACGATGCAGACTCAATGGCTTACAGATGAATGTTAACCCTCCGTATGTACACTATATTTTTAGAGATGCGTTGTGTACACTGCGTCTTTTAGGAAACAGTTGGGTTTTCAAAATGTTTTAGACAGACAAAAAATCTAAAAAAAATGTGGATTAGTTCTTGAAGTATTTACTATATAGCCCAGGAGTTGCGAAAGTAAAAATTTTAAAACCGTTGTTAATAAAAATTAAATTTGCAAGCGGAAGATATGAGCTTGAAAATTTGACTGTGCCTTTAAAGACCCAGTGTACACACGGAGGATTAATAAAACAAAGGCTAATATTTTAGGTCGCTCTTCATATGTATATCAGTTAACGCAGCAGGCCTCCCTTCCCAGTTATCATCAACAACATGCTAGTGCCCCGTGTTAACATGGCCCGAAATCTAGTTCACATATCTGCAGATTTAAGTTGGAACGCGCATGTTGCTAAAGTTTCGAAAAAGGTCCATGCTACGCTTCATAGGCTTAAGCATCAATGTGCTATCCTTTCCCCTCAGGTCAAGGCTATGCTGGTCCAGCTCTGGTCCTACCTCATATCGACTACTGCAGCTTATTGTTAGTCTATCATGGTGCCGCTGAATACTTGAATCGCAAGCTGCACAAGTTTGTAAACAGTGGTATTAGATTTATCTACATCTTTGAGGAGGGATGCTCACATCACACTTTTTTATAGCAAGCTCAAGAGGCTTTGGATCGTTGATCGTCAGCTATATTTTCTACGTTCAGCTTCATATTCAATTCTTGCGACGTCCACGCCGAAATATTTGACTGATCGATTCCTCGAATTGAGTCATAGCGCTTGGCATTCATCTAACTTAGCAGTCTCCATGTACGACCTCGCGCTAGCTGTTTTATTGGTCATAACACAACATAAAATTGTTTTGCGCCATCGACGATTTGCTTCTGGAACAGTCTTCTATCGCAGGTCACAAATGCGCCATCTCCTTGAATTTTCAAATCGCGGCTCTATAAATATCTTCTACAGGTTGGGACGAGCTGTTTCCTAAACTCACAATCAGTGAGATCAAAGCTTTGATTAGTAATTGTGTAGCATTTGTCCCATAGGTTGTGACCGGCAAACCTTTACTTACCCTCTGGGGAACTCGTACGGGCAGCAGGAACGCGTCTACAAATAAGATGAGTCAGCCGCGATGGGCGAACAGTCGGAATGTACTCTTAATCTAGTGCAAATACTGAATTAAAAGAAAGAATCTTGGGTACCAGGTACAATGTACGGTGGGATAGGAATAGGAGGCAGAAAAGAACAAAAAGAAGGGGAACATGGGCCGGTTAGAGGAATATTGAGCCACACTCTTTCAATTGCTGAATTCAGGTGAATGAAAAATATTCAATTTAGTGAAAGGTGGTAAAAACGATCACAGATTATTCCTCTCTGTACAAAGCCTCGGATGAACAAACAGTATTTTAGGCGGATCATTGAATAATAGGGGTGACACAGAACATGAACGATTAACCTATCAGAACTAATTGTAAAATAATAGAACTGCACCTAAGAATAAACATACAGTCACAGACGTGATGTTCAAATAATAGAAATAACATATACTATTAGATCAATTAGTTATTGACGCGATAAACCCTTTATTTTGTTTTGCTTCAATACTACCGCCGTTTGAGCGTCTAATCTATTGTCGTTATGTTAATCAGCTCACACAGCTGACGAAGTCGATCTCTCGGCAATGCTTTGGTTAGTATATCTGCACGCTGCAGCTCGGACGGAATATATTTTACCACTATATCTTTATTCTCGTATTTCTCACGGATATAGTGGTATCTTATATCTATATGCTTGGTCCGCTTGTGGAAAGCGGGATTTTTCACCAAGCGGATCGCGCTTTGGTTATCTACGAATAACGTTGTTTCTCTTTCACACGGATAGCTAATGTTCTTTAAAAACTTTCGTAGCCATATGGCTTCTTTTGTGGCTGTGGCGGCTGCCACGTACTCGGACTCAGTCGTACTAAGTACCACTAATTTTTGCCTTTGCGAGGACCAAGACACTGGACCATTTGATAGGCAAAAGATATATCCCGTAGTCGATCTTCGTGTTTCGATATCACTCGCATAGTCTGCATCGGAAAAACCGATCAGATGTTTTTCGCTACCGCCGCTTTCGTACTTTAGCCCGTAGTCTATGGTACCCTTTAAATATCCAAAAATACGTCTAACTGCTCGCCAATGCTCGATATTGTGATTATTGAGAAATTTGCTAACGGAATTGACGGCATACGCTATGTCCGGACGGGACACAGCGGCTAGAAAAACTAAAGATCCGACCGCTTCACGGTACGGTACGTTATTTGACTGTTTTTCGTTTTCGTCCACGGGGAAAAGTGTTACATGAGGATCAGCCGGTACATTTACCGGTTTCGCGTCGCGCATGCCAAATTTTTCAATTGTTTTCTCCGTGTAACTTCTTTGGTGAATGACTAGTGTTTTACTGGCTCTGTTCCGTTCGAGTTGCAACCCGACGAAAGAACTCGCGTCACCAATTTTAATCTCAAACTCGTTGTCTAAATGACTAGCTATAAGTTTTAACGTTATCTCAGATTTTGCCGCAACTAAACCGTCATCTACAAACAGGGCTAAATAAACCGTTTCACTATTTAATTGTCCTGTAAAAATGCACGGGTCAGCTTCACTACACACAAAATCATATTTATCTAAAAATTGCAAAAATCTTTGGTTCCAGCACCTCGGCGCCTGCTTTAAACCATAGAGAGATTTGTTCAGTTTACACGTGACACTTTTCGACGCACTTTCTTCAATCTTGAGCCCCTCCGGTACCTCCATAAAGATGTCTTCTTCGAGCTTGCCAGAGAGGAAGGCCGTTTGCACATCAAATTGGAGTAACTCTAGGTCCTTCTCGGTTGCCGTTGCCAGGAGTACTCGTAACGAGTCATATCGCACGACAGGTGCGAAAGTTTCTGAATAGTCGGTTCCTTCTATTTGCATGAAACCGTGAGCACACAACCTCGCTTTAAAGCGCTGGGTTTTTTTGTTAGGATCGTACTTGATTTTAAATACCCACTTGGAATCTATTGTTTTCATGTTCGGAGTTTTCTCTACAATAGACCATGTGTTGTTAGTCTCGTGTGCTCGTAGCTCTTCTTCAATAGCACGTGCCCACTGCGCGGCATCGATGCTTTGAGTAGCTTCTTTGTAGGTGTTTGGCGTTATGTATTCTGCCACGTCTACGTCATACCTTACCGGGGGACGTATTGTTGCACGATCCCGCAAGACTCTTCCTTCGCAAGCAACTACGTTTTGCTGTTGCAGATTGTCTTGAATTTGATCATCAGGTTCGTTCCGGATTTCTTGTTGCTGAACTTCTTCTCGATTCTCTTCTTCAACTTCGTTTTTCACCTTTGGGAACACTACTGACTCGTTGTGCTCTTCCTCACTGGGTACTTCTACTTTACCGACTCGTTCATGGAATGTTGCATCACGCGTGACACTTACTCGTTTTGACACTGGGTCATATACTCTGTAATTTGTCGATTCACCTTCGTAGCCCACAAGAAACATTTTTCGTCCACGTAAATCAAATTTCTTGGTGAACTGCTTGGGCACATGCACAAACGCGACAGACCCGAAGATCCTGAGATGACTCATGGTGGGTTTTCTCCCCACCCACATTTCGTACGGCGTCGCATTACCACCAGATGATACGGTTCGATTCAGTACGTAAATTGCCGTATTAACTGCTTCTGCCCACAAGCTCAGTGGGAGAGATTTTGAGTGTAACATTGTCCGCGCATTTTCGACGATGGTCCGATTATCTCTCTCAGCCTTCGCATTCTGCTGAGGAGTGTATGGAGCAGTATTCTCCTTTTTTATCCCGCGAGAGTTGAGATAATCTTCCATTTGTCTGTTACAGAACTCGCGGCCATTATCCGATCGCAGGATTTTGATAGAACGTCCAAACTTATTTGACACTTGTTTCTCAAAAATTTTGAATTTCTCGAACACGTCAGACTTGTGACGCAAGAAAAACACGTGTCGATATGCCGTCGCGTCGTCTTTAAACGTCACGAAAAATTTTGCACCGCCCGTTGATTCAACGGACATCGGTCCGCACACATCGGTGTGTATAACCTCGCCCGGTTTCGTCGACACTTTTTCGCGTTTTTTGTTGAATGGCTGCCGATGTGCCTTTCCAAGATGACACATTTCACACACGAAATCACTTGTCTCTGTCATTGTTACTCCGTGAACGAGCCCCTTTGTTACGAGCTCGCGAATTGCACGTTTGTCTACATGACCGAGTCTTTCATGCCATACACGCAAATTGTATGCTGATACATTCGCTTCCTCGGCACGAGTTTTCACAACGCGGAAAAGCATTCGATAAATATCGTTCGCCTGTCTGACACCTGACGCGACTACACTTCCTTCGCGAATTAAGTTTACACTATCATTTGTAAAAAACACTTCGAACCCTTTTCTTGTACAAACACCGACAGAAAATAAGTTCTTTTGCAAACCGGGAACATAAAACACATTTTCGATTCGCGCATTACTCCACAGGCCATCTGTGAACTTTTGAACCAACACTGTACCTTCGCCGGCAATGTTGCACTCTTTACCATCACCGAGGGATACTGTTCTGCCATCTTTGATTGGTTGAAAATCCGTGATCCAATCTCGTCGGTATGTCATGTGTCTTGAGGCTCCGCTGTCGGTAAGCCAGACATCGCTTGGGTCGACTGCGAGTAACGCCTGCTGCTGGCTCACATTCGACTGACCCGACACACTCTCCTCAACCACGAAAGCACAGTCACGTGACTCCTCACTATCCCCGCTCTTCTGATTTTTTTTCTTTGGGCATTCATACGCAAAATGTCCCATTCGGTGGCACTTGAAACATTCTATGTTTCTTTTGTCTTTATTTGTTTTCACTTTGTTATTGCCACGATTTTTCTTGTCACTTTTCGTTGCGGCAAACGCACTCGCACTTTCCTCACTTCCAGCACCCAATCTCATTTCCTCACGGATTAATCTTTCCTCGAGATTATCGAGGGTCTGGCGCGCCGGATCCACGCTATCCCACGCGGTCTGTAACGTGCTGTATTTTGGCGACAAACTGCCTAAGATTTTCGCAATCACTGTTAACTCTGACACTTTTTCACCCACGTTTTCAATTTGCGCGGCCATATTCCGTACTTTTGAGATATGCGCAACAATCGAATCACTCGATCCCACGCGGTATTCGTGGAACTTTTGTAACAATAACAGTTTGTTGGCTGCGGATTTTTGTTCATGGATCCGACACAAGTTTCCCCACATGTCTTTCGCCGTTTCACACACTAGTAACGGTTCCATATGAACGTATGCTAGTGCTGACGATATCAGAAACATTGCTTTTGCGTTATCACGAATCCACGCTTTAGCCTCGGCCGTCGTTGAGTCATCCGGCATTGTACGCTCGCCGGTGACGATTTCTTTTATTTCATTCGCGGTAAATAACATAGTCATTTGAAATTTCCAACCTTGGAAGTTCGACCCGTCGAATTTCTTCACGTTCCGTGCAGATATCTCTTGAGACATAACGGATTTTATTCACACGCGTTCGCGCTCTTTGTATGCATGCGTCACACAGCAAGATGGCTACCGCTCGCGCCTCGCGTTCACGACCTCTCTCCTCTCACAAAGTTATTACGCAGTATGGGTGATCTGGGCCCATAACCTATTAGATCAATTAGTTATTGACGCGATAAACCCTTTATTTTGTTTTGCTTCAATATATACGAATGATCGGTTAGTAACAATTTGACAGTGACAGAACGGACTAACAAGTAATAGAAATAATGCATACAAACAATCGGACAATATGACAGAACTGGCTATTAAATACTACGAATAACGCGCAAGGAGAATCAGACAGCATAACAGAACTAGAGGTTCAGTAATAATCACTCTAACGCGAATAGAACGAATGCAATATGGAAGACAATATCGGAAATGGAAAAGTATGTCTGAGCTAAAGATAAGTGACTCAATATAATACAAGCATAAATAAAACAAATATGGGCGGTGCTAGTCACTTTTTTCTGACCTCGACGCGAGACACAAGGAGGAATTCGACAACGAGGATAGTTATAAAATCTGAACAAAGCCACTAATAACTTGAAAGAATTATTTACGCAAGTGAACGTTACTATTATTTCATTACTATTATTATAACTATTACTCGCGTGCGAGTGCAAATGTGTCGGGCCTCTTTGATCTACCGCGGGATATTAATTTTCCAACGTGAGTAGACTTGGACCAGGGGAAAAAAGTGCGTGTGGTATTCAAACCGGGCGCTGCTGCGCGGGCGGCGTTCTGCACGCAGCTCCACTTCGTAATATTTCACAAAATGTGAATTTGCGTCGTAAGGGTCACTGGAAAAGACATCAGCGAATCGACTACAGGGATTAGTCACCCTGGTGAGGCATAGAATTTAATCTGACGTAATGAGAAGGATAATTGCACGAGGCGGGATCAGGTTGAACAATATTTAAGTTCGGGAACAAAACGAGGAATATAATATAATACAAAGGCTCGTTACCATGGTCTTTATGACTAATACTAGGATTAAAAATTCGTGCCGGAGGTAAAACTGGTCGACGTAAGCGGTCGACAAAAAAAAATGAAAGCAAGAACTCGGGGTTTCGAGCGATAACAAAAAGCTCATATACCTAAAGAAAGAAACGGAGTGTCGATTCAGGAACAGAGGACAAACAACAAAAAAAAAAAAAATACTGAAGAACAAAGAAACTGACTGACTGGCCAGGAGCTTGTTCTGATCAAAAGTGAAGTCGCTGCGGTCTTGCAGGACCTCGTCCGGCAGCCAGAGTTGCGGTAGGTACCGCACCACCGGATTGGCTCGTCTTTTGTGAGGCTCCTGATTGCTCGAGATCGGTCACTAGTAGTGTGCGCGTTGTCGCCAGGCTGCAGCAGCTTACGACCGATACGTTGAGCCGTGTCACACTCGCCGGATTTTCTGGTCCATTCTCTCGGGTGGGGAACCATTGCATGGGCAGCAACACATTGATTAGAGGTCACCCGAGAAGCGAAAATTCCCTCTACTCAGCTCTTAGTTCAGAAACTTCCGAGTCGGCGTCATGATAGTCGACTGGGTGTTAAGGCAGTATGCTCATCTACGTGATAGAATACGATGTTTTACGGCGTTATTTAATTGGCGGAGATTCTCCACTCCGTAGGAATGATCAAAGAGTATAGGATAGAGTGGAAGGTCCCATAAGAGCTAATGTATAAAAGCGTAACTCGATTTTCAGCACGCTCTGGTGGCTCAGAGGAAAAGTAAAGTACCCCCACTACGATTTTGGCGCTCCCTTTAAACCGGGATACATACATACGTGTACTATGGTTGAGGGAAGAATTCTTAAAACTTCTCATAATAAATTTTTTGCAATGAATTCTTCAGTCAACGCTGTTATTACAGAACGATCTCATATTTTCTTCCATATCTGGCAGCCTATAAATATGTTTGCATGGATACAGAACATAAAGTAAGCATCGTTACATACACATTTCTTCTATGAATGTGATGTGAATTTAGTATAAGACAAAATTAATGAAATAAATGGCAACAAACCAAACACATTGTATCGAAATTATATATTTAAATAGTTAATCTTCAATACATAACATCAAAAAAAGTACTTATATTTAAAAAACGTAAACAATAATGTCAAATTTTAATAAAGATGTATATCCGTACATAATACCGTATCATAAAGAATGGTTACATAAAATATTAAATCAACTCAAAAACCTATTGTATTTTTCATTCCCGCGAAAGTGAGGTTATATATTCATATTTACTTACAGTTGCTGTTTTTTTGATAACGAGAAAAACGTCACTTGTTTGCCATTATTTATGTTTTGATTTTTTACATATTTGTTATTATCACATAATTTGACGTCACAAGAAATTGGCATCTTTGGAGCAAAGTTTGTTTGTTATTTGCACTATTATTCATTGGGAAAAGATCTTGTCTATTAATTTTTATTTATCGTCCTTTGGAATATATGTGTAAACCACTCGTTTTTGTCTTGTCGTGGCTTTTACTTCACCCAGCCTCATAGCTCATTAGAGCTAAGACATAAGTCATTAAATAACAATTAATCCATCAAACATACTAATTTCGTGGAAAATTAGAGACATAAATTTCATTGGCTGGTTGAAATGAGCTGGCATGCCCTATTTACATAATAGTATATAAATGTGCAATATGATGCCAATTGGTCTAAAATGACGGAAGAAGTCAATTCAGGATTCAAAATTGGTACACTTACAGTTATTTAAATTCAATGATCGCCGGGAGGATGATCAATGATATTATTTGCACATCATTTCAATGCCATTCATGCTGAAAGATAGAATGATGTGGAGTGTGAGTGAATGAACGTGTAAGAAGCAGTAATAAAGATAAAAGAGCATTAAGTTCTCTATCCAAAATTATATATATATTTGTGTAATATAGTACTCGAAAGTTGTCAATTTGACATAGTTGATGAGAAATCTTGCAGTTTAGTGTATTGAATATTTCAATCCGTAATCCGTCGCTTTGTCGTTGACTATAACTATTATAACGTGATCAATAATTCATAAGAAAATTGTAAATTTTTCACGGGTAGGCAAAGCAAGTATTTAATAAATATAAACTGTGGGATTTCATTGTCGGGTATGGTCCCTTACGATATTCCTAGATTTCATCAAATTCTGAGACCAAACCTGGATGTCTTCAAACTTCTTTTATTTTAAAATTGATTTAACAAAATAATGTCTTCTTCTTTGTTTCAAGCACGGCCACACGTATTCTGATTTATGGCCTCAAGCTGGTACTCTACAAATTCTCCTTCACATTCTGAAGTAAGTATATTTATGGTAATAGACTATACTTCGCGACAGTAATCATTATGTTAGGTTAGCTCGAACAGGGTAATGTGAATCACCATGCAATACGTATACATACAGTGTGAATAAGTTGATGTGTCTAAATGCTACGTGTACCTTTCTGTCTTTCTTCTAGGAGAAATGGAATTAGCGGCTTATACAAGGGAATGGAGGCAAAACTTTTGCAGACAGTCCTGACAGCTGCTCTGATGTTCTCAGCTTATGAAAAAATCGCTGCATTTGTTTTCAAATTACTATTATGGAAGCAACATATGTGATGATCAATTGTTCGATACGGTTGCATCAACTTTGTATAAGACAAGGAAGATTTTCTAGGTAAGGTAAACGCAAGGGTGACAATAATTATAAGTATACGCTGAATGAACATTACTTGCTTCCATAATAAGCTTGCGCAGCCGGTCGAACTCGTTCCGTTCGGATCGCATCAAATCGCATTAGATCGGATCCATAGACTTATAGAGATAAACTGCGCGCTTCGTGCACCGAGTTGAAGCCTAACGTAGAAAGAGAAGGCACCAGCGGGAGTCCGACCTCTCTCTTGCACGGAAGAAAGAGTGGGGAGCAGCCGGAGCAGCGCCGCGAGCAATAAGGCAAGCGGGGAGGTAGTTATCAAGATAGGACTAGAGACACGTTGCTTCCCCCCACCAAGTCGTCGATTAAAGTGAGAGGTCGGACTCCCGCTGTTGCCCTCTCTTTCTACGTTGGGCTTCAACTCGGTGCACGGAGCGCGCAGTCTATCTCTATAAGTCTATGATCGGATCCACAACAGTGGGCGTTGGGTTTGAGAAGACATTAGTGTCGTGGTATGAGTATGCGTGGTGGGCCTAGGAGTGCAGCTTCTCTCTCTAAAAAATTTTCTCTCTCTCGTTGGACTGGACTTGTCTTGGAGCATGAGCCTTCTGGCCATACAGCGGGAAGACAGAGAGAAACAGTAACATGAGAACCTCTCTCCATCTAAGCTAAGAGCGTATCGTGGTAAATTTAGTGGCCACGTTAATGATTGTCACCTACTTAAAATTTTGTATGACATTTTGAATAGTGTATGTTGCCTTCATTATAGTATATATTATGTACTGTAATTATTTATATAATTATTATCGTATATAATACACAATATGTTATGTATATGTCGGGGAAAAGCCTCGGAAAGGCGGAGAGGACGAAAAATGATCATCCTGACGAAGATTACGCATATTCAAGCGTGACAATCCCAAACACGTCCGGTTAACTCTCTCGCTTGCCCATGACTGTCGATTTCGTTTGAGCGTGGTTATAAACAACCCATTTGTTTGTTACTAAGGTCCATCGCTATGCTATATTCATAGCTTACCAAAATAACGCTTGACGCTTAATACGGCAGACTCATCAAGAGTTCAAATTCCAATGTATTGATTTAAATAGGATAAGTGAACAAGGATTTGTCAATGGAATAAATGAACACGGATTTGACATACTCCGACATATATTTGAATATAATACATAATAATATATTATATTATATTTACACTCAAGAATTCATGACAATTGTAATTAAGAAAGATAATTTTCGTTCAAAAGAAAACTTGCTTTAGGAATCTGGTATTTGTCTCGAATTTTTGGGATTTTGGGCTTAAAGAAATCATTGATGTGCTGATGCATAATCAGCGACAAAAAAAAATGATAGTTTTATTTATACAATAGCACTTTGACCATAGTTTATTAAACTGTACCCTTAACTTAGTAACTCACTTTACTTAGCTTGACACTAACTAACCACTTAGAATAATTATATTTTCAGTATTTATGTTTAAAGAAAACTAAATATCATTGATAATTGAGAATAGACATGAATAATGAATTACTGGTTAGCGTTTATATTATGAAATATTTATTCATGATTGAAGAGAATGTATTTCGTGTATCGCTGGTGATCTGTGTAATATCAAATATATAATGTGAGAACCTGATTCCAAAGGGAATTTAAACAATGACCTAACTCATACAATTTCTAATGTCACTTACTTGTCAAAATTGATGCTCGAACCGTATGGTTTGTCACTTTCTATATTACAAACACAGTATTTCATACCCATGCTGGAATTTGGTTACTGACGCGATTGTTTATATTATTTCAATACTGCGCACTACGTGGGCACTGCAGCTACATCCTTACCGTATCGCTTGGTGCAGCTCTGACCTAGTCACATGACTATTTTGAACCGACCAATCACATCTTGTGAGAGAGAGAAAGGTTCTCATGCTGTGATATCTATCCTCTCTACGCTCATCGTATATGGGACAGGATAGGACTGGTTCCCTCCATTTATGTACTATGTGCTCTAAGACTTGAGTAAATGCGGTACCAACTGCGCCAAAATACTCTATATCGGTGGTGATTAATTTTTGTGACGTAATCTGCGTAGGGAAAAGATGCGCAGGTCTTTTGAGTACCTCCAAAGTTGTAGCGATAATGTTAAAGAATTCATGTTCTGGTGAGTACACTTATTTGTTGAAACATTGAATAATTCGAATATCAGTGCGAGGTTCAAAAATTAAATCACGGAAATTAAGCATTACGCGATGTGTATGATGACGTTACTGTTATGTATTAATAAATGAATAATACTCGACTTTAGCAAAGCTAACCCGATTTTAAGCAAAGTATGTAAAAAAACTGAGCCCCGCTTAAGAATGTATAGGAAATACAATCACCTTCAAAACTCCATGGCAATGAGATTTATATGTTATTGCACAGTTAAAAATCTGAAAAAGCTCTGCCACCTTATTGACAATTGGAAGAACAATAAGTTTTAACGGTAATAATGCCAAAAGTTATTACAAAAAACAAAAATAAAATTGTTCATTACCAAATATTTTGATAGATGTATGTTTTTTTTATGTGTATATTGTATGAAATTTATATTTATCTGCGATTAACATTTGAAACAATAGATTTTCGATTCACATCATGAATAACCTCTATGTTACACGATACATAACTGTCAAACTAATTGACCGGTGTGTGTTTATGTACTCTACACGACGGTGTTGCCGAACGGGGTAGCATTTGCTAGAGAAACCATTCCCTAACAATACAGGGATTTCTTTGGACAATTAGTACGAAATTACTTGAAGGCTTCGATCTCGAACTAAGAGGTGTCTCGTAGGAGTTTTAGGCACACCATGTATACTCACACCACGATTAGTGTTACTATCTGACAAAAATTCATATCATTGTACCAGGCAATCTAGGCACCCTCTAAATGAAAAAAGTTAAATTTAGTCCGTGTTGAGATAAGAATCTGAAAAAATGTGGGAATTAAAAAAAAGAAATATTTGGATTCGATTTGAGAGGCGGCCCGGAAAAAATTCATCAATATCCTAAATAAGGACCGCTTTAATACAGATATGCATATGTGCAAGCTATGAATATGTAATTACTTTTATACAATTTACGGTACGGGGGTGGTTCTAATATGCATTCTAATATTGCTTAAAATCAAAGATGCTAAGTAATACTGGGCGATCCACGTATACATACCTTGAGTTTGGGTCCTTTCGCCGCCCACTGCGAATTTTCATAGCCTGCACTGAAATACGCAGTTGCTTAGGAATAATAAGACGTAACTTCTTCACAAAAGCAGATGTATGTATTGGGGTATCGAGGATCGCAGAAAATTATTCGGGAGCAGAGAGTTTGGAAGGTTTCATTCTAACTTAATACTAAAAGTTCTTCAGAATAAGTGATGGCGCATAGGTACACGTAGTTGCAAAAATGCATAAATACGTGCGACCGTTCTTGCAAGCGTTATTAGAAGTAGAAAAATATATATTTAAAGAGCGCTACACATATTTACACAGACAAAATATTACCTGTATTTTATGGTTCAATGTACGATTCGCAGATGATTCGCAGAAATCACATGAGCCGGCACGTATAAGTATTTATTTGCACTATAGATAAATATTGTTATTTGTTGAGAAAATCAATAAAAAACAGATTTTGTACATTGAATTTGCTATAATTATACGAAATAAAATGAAAAAAAAATTAGTAAAATCTGGCCTTACGAACTAACAATAAGGTAACTGCTCCAGTTAATCACTTTTTAAGGTAAGTGTCCTACTTCGCCCGTAGAAATTCATAAAAATAAACATGAAGAGTTCTAGTATCTCAGTTTTCGACTGGGACTAACTATTCGACATTTACCAGTTGATGGGGGAAGGAAACGTTGTATCAGTACACTTCAGGAACTCGGACAGGGTCGAAAGCTCAGGTATTTACCTTAGCGCACTTTTAAAGCTATGTCACTGTCAAAGCAGGTATCCGTTTGAAATTGGTTTGGAAAATAACTGTAGTACAAGGAAAGTTTTTAATTATAGTCAACCTGAGAAGTACTGTATTCTACATCTGAATAAATAATAATTGGGACAGTCTAAAATGTGGACTAAATTGTTACGTGTATGTATTAGTCCTACTTTTTTGCACTAGACGAATTCCATACACTTCTACGTGATTGAAAATTAGGCAAATTTTGCAAAAAACGTAAATTTCGCTAACAATAAAATCTTATAGAACATTTTAGCAAAGCAAAGGCGAATTGAAGAGGTGCAAGTCGAACACTAACCTACTCCTCATCGTCAGTAGGATAAGTTATCAAAAGGGAGTCACAAGAATAACAATATTGAATATGATAACGAAGTTTAAAAGTGCCTACGTTTATTATTCATCAAGATCGGCAGCCACCGATTGTACCAAGTTCGTTAAAAATAAATAAATAAATAAATAAATAAATAACCACACAGGAGCCGGCACACTATTTTTTACCGCTATTAGATGGAAACCTACCTGTGTTGCCACACGGTTGGTATTACCTTGCCGCCTCCTTCTCGGGTCTAGGAATATCAGGTAAGCTTAGAGAATTTCGAGGATTGCCACGGAATAAGTTTTTGAATCAAGTGGATTAATGGTCAGATCGTCTTTTATTTATTGTAAGTAAAGTAAATATAAGGGAGTGTGCAAGAAGAAAATATAACGTAAGCGTCGACGTGACCATTTATTAAAGGTGTAGAATAAAGACTGCCTAGTCAAGGATCACGCGTAGGATGCATAAGACAAAAAAACTTATGCAGGCGACTCCCAGCCCACGTTATCAGCGGTGGAGCGTCTCAGGGGACAATCAACGATGAAATTCGACATTTGACAATTTTATCGAGAACGTTGTTTGCAGAAGCTTTTATTTCTCTATATCAATGAAATCGGTGCACGGACAGCCGAGATATACCAGTTGTAATATTTCCAATATCGTCGAAATCGTCAGTTTTCGTTGACCTTTAACCTTACAACCACATGTATGCTATATGGACTCTACCCAAGAAGCTTACGGAGACAGTACAACAGAGCGCGTGCCGATCGCTCACGCTCGGTTGATAATAATATGAGCTGGTAGTGCGGTATAAGATTATATTTCGTAAACAATCTATTAGTTGGGTCGATTTTTTTACCTATGACAGTATTGCGGCATCAAAATCACACCAAGTTATGATATTCAAAAAGTAGTTTTACCACATCAAACCTAATCTTGCTGCCTAATTGTAAATATATCTGGGAACGCTGATAAAAATGTTCTAATCACCAAAGTAGCGCGTAGAAAATTCTACAGCTTCCTCGGTTTGTAGTTTTGATGACGTGTTTAGGCCCATTGGTATAATTTCAGAAAAACATGTTAAATTTACAGAATATGACCATTCTGACATGATATTGGTAGTAACGTAATCAGATATGTGTATCATGTGGCGAATGTTGTGTATCGTCCCGAGTTACCATCAACTGCAAGTAGTGGGGCGTACGTCTTCTTCTGTATTCTTATCTTCTATTGAGATAGGTCTCGACGCTTGAGTGTTTTAATTTTAATGTTCTTAGTCCCCAAGATGGGAGAATGAACCATCGATCACGACGGTCGCTCACAGGGTGCCTTAGACTGACGGTGGAGAAGAGAAAAAGTTCCCGGTGATGTCAAAATTCAATTTCTGGACATTCGCACATCCGAACATCGAAAATTTCCGCTTTCAAAATTTAATATATAAATAATACATAGATTATTTGGAATAATTCTGTCATTTCAAAGACGAAACATAAATCGATGATGTTGTAAATTTTTTTGGGTGCGGTACTTCGATAATACTGACATCGCTTGTAATGATTCCCGTAATGGGTTTAACCTTTTAATGTCGGAAACACATGACAGATCTGGTCATAAGTCAAGAGATCGATCGGTTCGGTACGGCTACTCAATGGGGATTGACCGAAGCGTTCACGCACTATCAGGAATGTGGCTAAGCACGACCTGAATGTGGGCAGATACTGTCGGTGCAATAAGATAATCAATATTACTGTTTCATAAGTACTTAAGGGAAGATATCAGTGTGACAGGCTGAAAAATGAGGTATTTTTTGGGAATTTTTTTTGAAAAAACGGCTCGATCGAATTATTTGGGATTTTGTGTATTTGTTATTGAAGCATTCAAGTATACAAGGAATTTTTTTTTTATTTTTGGTACATTTTATAAAGCAGAGGAGCGGTCGCAAAATGGCGCGTCAAAAAAAAACTTCCCGACGGTTAACTACATAAGTGCCACAGCAAGCATCTGAAATCAAAAATTCAAAAAGATTATGGAATTATAATAGTATAGATATCGCAGCATCGTAGGAAATTTGAAAATTTTGATTGGAAAAAAATGGCGGCCATTTAAAGAAAAAATCGAATTTTACACAAAAAATTTGCAGTGAATTATGAAAAAAAAAGCAAACATTAAAAAAAAAACTCTACGATACGACGATAGCGATAAGTTTTCTAATACTTTTTGAACGCAGTCGATTGGACAAAATTTGACAGAGTTATGCTGTCAACCAGGTCAAAAAACATGTTTCGAGAAAAACACGTTTAAAGTTTTTAAAGGATAAAATTGAATGATGTAACTTAAATATTGATATAAAACAAGTTCTTACCGATTAGTTTGCTATCCCTGGACCATATAGAAGCTCATTTTCGTCCAGCAATAACATTTCCATATCCTCACGTCGGTTTATAGCACTTAAGCGTGCCTCGTGCGTGCTTGCTGCTGAGTAGCGCTCGGCGTCCTCGATACGTTTTCGGTCGATTTCGTGGCAATAATTTTTCTTTTTACAAAACATATCGATTCTTCGGAGTGGCGAATTTTGTTTATCTGAACTTTTACAATTTATAAATTCTACAAGAAACCGTTGAGACGCACGCTACTCGAAATATGGCTTGTAACTAACCAACCGTCTTCTAATACACAAATATATGTACGCCTGGCTTCCTCTAGCACGCCGGTATAAATTTTAGCGCCTGAATAGACGAAAAAGTCGGGCCGGACGCGTCCGACAGTCGACGCTTGGTGCCAATTTTGAATACTTATAAGCCGAATATTGTTTTTAAAATTTGTAGTCATATTCTTAAAGGTCAAAACTATCTATTTAAGCAAAAAAAAAAAAAAAAATCAATTCCGTAAATTTACTGTTTTTTTTAAACTGCTACAACTTTTGAACGAATTAACGGATTTGAGTGATTTTTTTTCCAAATGTGCGTATTTTTATCTTCTTTCAGAAAATTACAAGTTTAGGAAGATTGACACAAAATCGCTGGAGTTATTCAACGTAATGTAAAATAATCCGAAAAGTTCAACTCCGATTTTCGGGAATTGCATATTTTTTTTTCTCTCACCAATTTTTTCTCGAATAGTTCTTTAAAGATACTAACTCTTCGCACAAGTTTCGTTAGCGGATTAGTTCTGTAAAAAGAGTTATGAATTTTTCAATATCACGAATTTTTTATATTTTCAGGTAGCTTATATTTTGTACCGTAAATCGATTTCTTTATGTCGCTACATTGTTTCTTTCTGTTTAATACATATATACGACGAAATAAGTGGGTAGGAAAAGTATGAAAAATCCATTCAAAAATAAGACTATATTAATCCCAAAACAGTTCAGTATTACAATAAACATGAATTTTATTCACTATAACTAAGTTTGAAGCATCTCATACATCGTCAATCCATTTAAATTGTGGCTTCTTCAACCCAAGGCTGCTGACTTGTTCTTGCAGTAAAGGTACAGTTCGTATCTTTGCAGAACATGAAGTTGTGGCGTGTAGAACTGATTTCTATGAAATCGATCCTCCTTCTTCGAAATGACTCTCTGGAAAAAACAACTTGTCGCACCGCCGGTTGCAGAAACGAATTTACAAGACTACTGCTTGTAGGAATGAACTAATGCACTCGTAGTAATGATCCGTGTAGGGTCGATAGCCTCTCCATAAATCGAATGGGTTGGTATATGGAATAGTATGCTAGTGATCCAATTTAGCCGCTTTAACCGGTTAAAGTAGTTGACCTGGTTAATCAGCTCTCGGTTTAACCCGTTACCCGATCAAGCCGGTTAATTTGGCAAACTGAATTGGCCAATTAATTTGATGAACTGATTTGGCTAGTCAATTTGGTTAACCGTTTTGGTCGGTTAATCTAATGAAAATTTATAATTTTCTGCATCAATTAATGCTTGGTAAATGTCATCATTCGAAGCTAACAAATCTGCTGTGAATAAAATGGTCAACTCACTAAGCTACAAATATCAGAAAATTATATTTTTCATTTATTCAAATTATCATGTATTATCATATTATCAGAGAATTATAATTTATATACACAATACACAATAATAAATAAATATAAACAAATTATCATATATTATCAGAGAATTATAATTTCAAGAACAATGAAATTGTAATCAATGCAGAATTTTTTATTTTTTTGTTAAAATTCTTTATTTGGTGACCGTTATGTTCAATGTTGAACTATATACCTTCGTTCGTAATTTTTTCCAGAATATCCTGGTTTTGATACAAGAATATAATTAAATTTATTTATTTATTCATTTACGCATACAATACAGGTATAGAACCTAACAGAAAAAAAGACAGGATAAATAATAAACTGTCAAAGCAAAATATAACATGGCAGGCAGAAAATAAACAAAAAAAAAGCTATAGAGAAAAACACAAATATTATACAAACTAAATAAATTTAATCTTTTAATCTGATCTTATCAAAATTCATAGTTATGATCTTCATAAACGAATTTTCGCTAAGGTGGAAAAAGTCGGTAATCCATTTGTTAATGTTTACTAATTTCATACATCTCTGAAGGGGCGTGAAGAAGGGCAGCATTGACTGTGTAGATCTTGGAATATCATGAAGTGTACTGAAGTTGAGGCTAGAGGTCAAACAGCATTCGTCAATATTATTATTCATAAGTTTGGAAATGAAGAGAATATCGTTGTTGGCACGAGAGGTTTCAAGCATTGGAATGTTCAAAACTTTCATAATGCGACTATAATCATGGTCATCGTATGACATAGGGATATTCGAGTAATAGAACGCAAACTTCAAGAAGCCCCGCTGAACCTTCCAAGCTTATCTTCATCAACAGCAAGATTTGGGGACCACACAACGCTGGCATACATTAAAATCGACTTAACAATAGTATTGTAAAGTAAAACAAAGACGGAGATAACCTTAAATTCTTTGCACTTATATTTGATGAAGTTTATCTTTCGAAAAGCTTTCGATGCTATATATTCTATATGGAGGGTGGAGCTTGAGTCTTTTTGGAATATAACGCCTAGATCTTTCATGCTCTGAACTCTTTCGATAGCTTGACTGCCAATAGACAGGGTGTGGTCAAAAGGTGAACAACGTTTACCCATGACTATGGTGCAACATTTATTTCGATTGAACACTAATCCCAATTCAGAAGCCTTCTGAGTCACAGAGATTAATTCGTTTCACAGAATAATGATATCTTGTTCAGAATCTATGTGCATAAAGATTTTAAGGTCATCAACAAACAACAGAAACTTAGCTTTTGTCAAGTATTTAGTAATATCGTTAATGTAAAGGTTATAGAATAAAGCATTCCAGTTGGACCCCTACGGAGCACCTGATTTAACATAAATATTTTTGGAAGTGGTATTCAAAACCTTAACAATTTGAATGCGATCGTTGATATAGCTTTTAAACAGGCTAAGCAGGTTACCATGAAAACCTATGCTCTCGAAGCGTTTGATTAGTAACAAGTGGTTGACCTGATGGAAAACCTTAGTAACATCGACGTAAACTACTTGCAATATCGATTTCTCATTAATAACCCTTGCAGCATAATCTTTGAAAGCTACCAGGTTCGTTATGGCAGACTTTTTTAGCATGGCGCAATGTTGTTCAGGAACCATATGTTTCTGAAGGTAAAAGCATGTCGGATTATAAATAAGCTTTTCGAATATTTTAGATAATACATTAATGATTGAGATAGGTCTATAAGTATCAACACAATCAATTACGATCACCTTTTTTGTATAATGGCAGTATGAAGCTAGTTTTCCATTGACTGGGAAAAGTGTCACTGGTCAGAATTAGACGGGATAAAATCAAGAGCGGCGGAAGCAATTTATTATGACAAGAAAAATTTAACCAAAGCAGCACTGATTCCATCGGGTCCCGTAGGAGAGTTGATCCGTAACTTATTAATGACTAGGTCAATATCCTTACAGGATATATCAACCTGAGAGAAAGTATCAAAAGAAACAGAAGGGACCAGCAAAGGACCCAAGGACTTATTGCTGTAGGCTTTCTGAAAGTTGACAGCAAAAAGGTCAGCATTGGCATCAGCGGAGCAGGCCACATCATTGGTAGAATACAAATAGCAACGAGAATAGCAAGGAATGGCATGGTTATCCTTGCCAGATAGGTTTTGTCAAAATTTATAGGGGCCGTTAACGACATTTTGCTCATCGTCAGATTTACTCAACCTAGCCTTATTATCTCTGTGATGCAACTACTTGCACTGACGTCTCAAGTCACAAAATTTAATATATAGGACTTGAGTATTATACCTATTAAACAATGCATGGATTTTTCTTTTATGATTAATGCATTCAATTAATTTAATAGAAATTAGAATTTTCCGGTAATAAGTTATTACCGGAGTGGTCAGTTGACGATTATTTAGAGTTGATTCGTTTGATTCGAATGGGGAAATTTACCGGACATCAGCTGATTAAGCCATTTATAATTTTTTACTAGATTAACCAGCTAAATCAGTCAACCGGTTTGGCCGAGAGCCAATTAACCATGCTAACTATTTTAACCGGTTAAACTAGTTAAATTGTACCGCATTGATCTCAGTAATTTCTAGTTAATAGAAATCTAATTAGTTGCCACTCCAGAATCGGATTACTCAAAAATCTGATGTTGATTATGAATTTGAAACTCACGAAATATTTCTGTTGCAAATACACTAAAAATGTACAAGAAGCTTTAATCTGATGATTTCAAACAGCTCGATTAAATGGGTCATTATGGATTCTCACAGCATACTAATCATCTAAAATCCCTATTATGCATATAACAATGATTGAGAGTATTTTATAACATTGAATCTTACACTTTCTGATTTATTTAGAGATGCATTTTTATTCTTATATGTTTGTTTCGTAGTATTATCAAGTTGGAGATGCGCTTGTGTTCACACGCAAGAGTGTGCGCCCATGTATGTGCGGCCGGCAGCGCGAACCACGGCAACAATACCGACCAGCGCCCGAGAAAGGGTCAGCAGCGAGAGCGGGCAAGTGCCAATATTTAATTCGAAAACGAATAATAATAATTTACCCACACGTACAGAACGGCAATTTCCGTGACAGCAAATCCAGATGAAATGCTGCACACGGATAGGCATAACGCTATCGCTTATAGTTCAAAAACTATGCGTCGGACGAGCTTCAGGCAAAGAAGTTCTCGGTTGAATTTTAACGAGGTATCACGCTGGCTGGTCCGTGGATTCGAATTCATGGTCACCCTTCTACCGACCTACGGCCAATTCTCTCTATTAACTTCCATCTTTGATTCGAAGCTACCGTTTAACTTTATTCTCTCGAAAATGGTACGAACTATTGGTGTTTTATTTGTTACGTATTACTGACTCATGTGAACTGACTTGACTGACTCAAAGCTTGTAAATTCGATCGACCCCATAACCGATTGACCTGTTAATTTCCCTGACTTGAGTTTATTTATTTATTTGTTTAATTATCGCTAGCTGCCTTGAATACCGCCACTCTAACAGTTCGTGCGAGTACCTGAGCCTAACCAGCCAGACAACGGGTTCTCTAATTAATAATATAGTATCGCATCGTATCTTAAATCTGTTTAAAAATTGACCCCAAAGTTTTTGTTGCGCAACGAATATCTTTTATTTCGTTTATTGAGTTCACGATAATTAGAGAATCGCACCAAAGTGTGAACAGTAAGTCCTCAACCGAGGATAGCGTTGCAACACATAGCGGGAACATTTCACATGAATATGACATTTGAATATGGTTTCTAATCCAGGGAGTGGATGGCCCTTTAACTTCGAAAGTTACTCGAGGTACATACATAGTGATTAAAAATGGACAGAATACAGCAAAGAATCGGCGAAGAAATTAACACCTGCAAGCTATTCAGACTGTAAAGCAGATAAGGCGTCGGATAGTGAATTTTCAGAACCATCAAGATTGCAATTTCTGAACTCCCGAAAATTCTTGACGCCTCGTAGAGAACTACAGGGGCTGGAAGATCATAGTCGAATTCAATTCAGTTGTGTCCAGCAATAAACGGAGTTGCCGATTTCCAGAAACTGAATAATTTATCTTCAGAGTCGACATCTAACCAGAAGTTTGATTTAACTGTATGGTGCGTATTGTCGTAGGGAGCAATAAAAAGCGAATGTATGAAGGCCATGTCTCCCAGGTATCTGGCTTCAAAATTGTCACAGCTCAAATTACAGTTCAGATCGTCGGTAATAATATTATTCGTATACCTATGGTTAATGGACAGAAGAATATTAGATATCTTTCGAGTAGAGAAGCTTTGGGCCGTCGATAAATTATCGAAAAAAGTATTTACTCTCAGATTTCAGCTATCTGCAGGATCAGGAATTCCTTGGTTTTTGTAATAGAGGAGGCTAGGGTCTTACATTTAGGTCGAAAGTTGAACGTAGCTTCTATTTCCGTTAGGAACGACTTGCACTGTTCGAAAGTTAAAGTAATTTCTCCGACGACTCGTTTGAGATGAAATTTGACCGGTTTTACTCCAGCTTGCCATTATCCGCCGGCGAGATTTGTTTAGCAATCATTCAGAATCGAGGCGCAAATTCCTCGAGATGTAAAGCGTTTGTACGCCGCGATGAATGCTTCCGTGGTGTAGTCGAAAACCATCTCGAGATGCACAGTCAAGGTTGTGTAACATTCGAATAAGCCCGCCTAAGCCAAAATATGGAATTATAGTAAATATGTGAGGACTTAACCTCAGTTGTGATGTTCACGATTTCTGTCCTCACTATTGCTCGCTCTTACTCCTTTGTCGGCAGCCAAATAAGTATCACGTGTTAATCAAATAGGGAGTGAGCTCTTCGAAAACGAAATTTAATTATTTATTCATATCTAACGTAAAACACGAAAGGACAATCACGGAAATCTAAATGCAAAACTGGACAAAGACGGGGCAAATTCTATTTGACATATTCATAAGTTTTATTTTTACATCTATATTTTTATTCTTTATCTCAATATTTATTTATTTCTACATATATATTTTTATATTTTTTTTCTCAATAATATACATTTTATCTTTAAATCTATTATAAATTATAAAAAAAGTAACAGCGATAATTGTATGAGCATACGAATTGGTACTCTTCTTCCCAGCATCCAATACCGCTGCTGAATTGTAGCGAGGGTGAGTTGCGGGCCTCCGTGGAGCGTCAGCCGATGATAATGACCGATGGTGAACGTGAAGAACGAAGATTCACGAGGGAAAATGAAAGAATGCTTCTCGTTGTACGATAGAATTGAGTAATTTAGTCGCCTACCAGCTTTGAGGAATCCGTTCCATCAATAGAAGGCATGAGTCGAGCTGCCAGATGATTGCGAGTGAGAATTGAACCTGTCTCGATTTGGCGAATTTCTTCCGCAAAATACGCCTGCTTGGTCACTATCATTCAAAATAGTCGAGCGTCACTCAATTGCAGAGTCGAGATCGATCCGGAATTCATAGACGTGTTTGGGTGGTTTGAAGTTCGCTGCGGGAGGAAATTATCTGCAGCGCGTTTACAAAACGTTGTGCCCCTGAGGAGAGCCGATGATTTTGAGTAGTGGTCGATGAGATCTCAAACTAGTGGAAATTTCGATGCTGCGATATGGGTCGACGGCCCTTTTCTTTCCTCGAGAGGAACGTCTTCCTCTGGTCAAGAAGATCAGCATGACCAATTAACTGAGCTTGGAGAGTCAGAATGATCCGAACGTTCAAATATCTGAATTCTCAAGATGCATCGCCATATGTGATATGTATTTTCGCGCGTAGATCCATCGCGATGCCATTGAATCGAAGAGCGGCTCGTCCCAGTCGAGATCGCGTGACCACAATTCTTGCATAAAGATTTTGGCTCTGATTGTGATCGGGGAGAGCCATCCGCGAGGAACAAAGAGTTGCAAGAGAACTTGTCGGTTGGTGAACTTTGTGACGTGGCGGGTTTACCAGCCCGTCACCGACCCGCACCTCCACTTCCAGGCGGCCGCGAATAGCTCTCGAAGAGTAAGGTAGAGTCCTGCCGGGCTGCACAGAACGACAACCAGAGTTAATTTTGAGTTTTCTGTATTAGTTCTTATGCCTTTTGTTCTCCCCTAAATATTCCCTGAGGTTGCCGCCGCTGTCGCTGACACTGCCGACGTCGATCACCGCCGATCCTCTGCGCTGCCGATTCGAGAAACCGGAGGGATACCCTGCCGACCGGCGTGGATTCTGAAGCCCCGGACCCAGTAGTCGCGCTGTTGCTCATTAGAACTCCGCTGCTGTCAATATCACCACCGCTGCTGCCTCCCAGGGGTCGAGTTGTCTCCACCTGAGTTCAGTCAAAGTCCGGCTTCGCCACCCGACACCCACCAAAATCAGACTCAGCCTCCCCTCGGTGCGCCGAAGCTGAGAGAACGAGACTCGGGATGCGTTGCAAAACCTAACCCGAGTTGAGTTGGGTTCATAAGGGGTACAATCAGCTGATTCTCGAGTCGGCCACTGGTACTGGAACGCTAAACGTAGCTATGGAAGAAAGGGACGCGCGAACATTCAAATTAAAAATCGGGGTTATCTGTCTGAAGATAATGATGACGATTTAGTGCTTGATATAGTTTTCCATTCTGAACTCATCAATAACCCCCCTGCGAGAATTCGAAATTACCTAGATGATGTTATTCCGCAATACTCGCCTACGGATTTCAAAAGGCATTTTTGCTTAGCTCAAACAACGCTAGAATCTTTACACCGAAGTTACACATCTTACACATCAATTGGAAAACTAAAACATAGGTAAGTTTGCAAGCAGCTATATTATACGTCTAAATTTACAATGCACACTGGATCACACATATCTACATTAAATCTAATGACATGTAGCATGAAACTTAATGTTTCTACTTCCTCAGTCCATCAGTTATGCGTGTTACTCGATTTTGGCCAATTGAAGTGTTTGAGAATTTCATCATTAAGAACCAATTTCTTTATTCTCTGTAGATGGTGGTCGGCCGACATACTTGTCACAGACAGATGTCAAGTGTATAAAAATAACAGAGATTAAGGCGATTCCAAAAACACCTTAAACACAAAGAATTGCTTAATGTGACCCAATTGTGCCAATAGTTAAAGTATAAAGACATAAATAATTTAAATTTCAGCATATCAATAAATTTTCTAAATTGCAGATCAATTGGCGACAGATTTGATTAGGGGAAAGCAAGTTTGCACCGCTGCTTCTTACGATTATTAACGTTTTTAAGGAGCTAAGTCGGCAAATTATAAAGTGGCCACAGTTAGAATCTCTACCGGAAATTGCTCAAAACTTTTAGTTAAAGGCGAATTTTCCTGGTGTAATCGGAGTGATAGACGGAACCACATTCCAATAAAAGCTCCAAAGGATGATGAAGCATCATACATCAATAGACATTTATATCATTCTATTGTTCTGCAAGCAATTTGTAATGAGAATCTGGTTTTCACAAATTTTTTCGCTGGATATCCAGGGTCTGTGCACAATTCTCGTGTCTTCCGTGTATCAGATATATTTCACTCTATCAACAATAGAGTTATCCCAATGCCAGCTGATTACCATATATTTGGGGATTCTGCATATCCTGTGATGGAATGGTGCTTGGCTCCCTACAAAAATAATGGGCATCTGTCCGAGAGGCAACGGCGGTACAACATGAATCATGCTAGGACAAGACAAACCATCGAAAGATGTTCTTCACTGTACAAAAATAGATTTCAGCGTCTCAAATACCTCGATATGACCAGGGTGGATGTAATACCGAAATTCATAATGGCATGTTGTGTGTTACACAATATTTTCATCTTGTAGAATGATGGAGTGGAATAATTCCTTGATATAAATAAGGATAATGACGACGATGACGTAGGTAATCAAATTGCTCAACACATGTGATATGGCAAAAGAAAGTATTTATTACTGTCATGCAGCTACCAGGCTTTTTGCTCCAATAAAAACTTATATATGTATGAACTTATGCGATCCTCATCAGTAGTTGATATACAGGTACCAGGTTACTATAACATGTGATAAAATCTTCTCCAATCTCCAGTTTAACAATTAACATATTATAAAGAATATAAATTCAAGTAATAAGAACACAAACACATGTGATAATGCACTCACGTAGCAGTGCGTTACATTGGCGAGTGATCGGAACATCAGGTAATGGAAACTCTTAATTTAAGTAAGAAAACATAATAATCTAATCAGGTGAGAGTTACAATTCTATGTCACAGGTACGCAGGCAGTTTGTACGTTATACATGCCTTAATTTAACCATCCATAATTTCACTACATTTTATCCAACATTTTCGCAATGCTCCCTTGTAGCCCCTTCAGACCATTCACTGCTCTCTTTTTAGGAAGTAATTCTTTTGCACGGTTTTGTTCATGAGCTTCAGTTTTTTTCCCAGAAGCTCTTTCTTCTCAATCATATGTGCCTTGAGTCAATCTTCTTGTCCCCTGCATCGTTTCACAGTAGATGGGCTTAGGTTTTCAGTATCCGGTTTCCTTTTTGACATGGCAGATGCACATGTTTTCTCAGGTGCAGGTAATGATAGTTCATTCTAAATGGGATTCTGCGATACATCAGACTCAATTGCTAAATTTGAAGAGACTGAGAGTGGTTTGACGCAATGCTTCTCTCCAAACATCTCTTCAAGATTTTCAAAATAGATGAAGATTTGTTTTCCAGTTCCAGTCTTCTTCATTCCATCTTTGATTGTGAAATATCTTTTTCGTGAATTCTTCCATTTATGCTCACATTGCTTAGGAGTCGCAAAATGGTTTTTGAGTTTCATACCATCCGATATTATGGTTCGAATCTTTGCTGTTCTCAGTCCTCTATCTTTGTGCTGTTGGACTAAAGATATCAGAAGCAAAGTAATTGCATGGGTCCAATTTAACTGGTCAGCAGTCACTTCATTTACACATTTGATGTGCGGGAATTCGTGAGTTGCTAAGTTCTAGCGGATTGTCTTTGAACGGCAGTCAATCCGGGTAACGACCGGATGTGCTTCGCCAAACTGTTTCGCGGAAATGTTGCTCACAACGTTTTCCTTCAGAAGTTAGTGCAAAGGATTTCTAACTTCTTCCTGCTTACAAAACTACTGCGCAAGATCGAGCAGTTTGTGATCGAGAGAGCATTGAAAGCCTTGGACTGCGCTAGAAGGGAGGCTTGCTGCTTCCGACGATACGCAGCCTGAAAGGACCCAGCCGAACTGAGTTTCTTGAGTGACTGGAGTGCCTGGCTCATTTTCGAACTCCTTGCGGGACGGTGTTACTGTAGACGTCAGTTCCGAGAATGATGTCGATTAGACTGGGATCGCGCAACTTGCATCCGCGAGGATGAGTCCTCGTAGATGAGGCCAGTCTTCGACGAGAAGCCAAAATGATGGTAGAAATGATTGGGGTCGTAAAAGAACGACTGCTTGCATTCGACATGAAAACGAGGTGTGCACACGAGGTTGCACTTGCAGTGTCGCAATGCCGCGAGTCACTGCGGATTGTTGAGCTCCGACGCCGATAATCCGCATTGTTGTCTGATGTCGCGGTGGTCGCACTTGTTGCGCTAGCGATTCCGCGATGAAGGAACTTTCGGATCCTTGATCGAGGAAGGCAGGAGGGATGATTGTTTCCCCAGTTTCTGGATTGGAGGCGAACTTGAACAGTGGCGAGAAGAATTGTAGATCGTTTGATGGTTGTAGGCTGAGCTTCGCAGTTGCTCACATTATATCCTCCATTCGCACTAGGTAAGTTCTGAACTGGTTGCGCTACTGCAGCTTGTTCTTGAAATGTGCCGCTATTGGCGGATGCCGAGGTTGAGGACGAACTTCGATATATCAAGTGATATCGATCGTTGCACACGCGGTGAGTTTTGTTAGAAGGACAGTCTTTTTTCTGATGCAGACCGAGACAGTTGAGGCAGAGTTTTCGGGAAGAAACCACTTACTTTCTCTGATCGAGAGACTTGTCGCCAAAGGTCGGAAACAGATCGCGATATAATGTTGCGATGAGTGCAGTTTACTCATGTCAGCGAGGTTTGAGCATGAGCTTAATCCACAGCTTAGAGCGTGTGGATGCGACTAGGGGGGAGGACTTTGAGCTCCGCGAATGAGGGAGGCTCGAGTTTTTCGCTAACACTTTTGTCGCACTTTTCGAGAGATCCTGGGTTGAGCTTGCGTTTCATCATGTGCACGATGATATGGTCCCAATGATCCTCGGAATTGTTGAAAAGTTTGAGCACTCGAAGAGCTTCGTAAGTATTGCTGTGTAACCTCTTGAGTTCCGAACACGATTTTTTCGTGACACGTGGAATCGCAAAAAGTGTAGTGATGTCGAAATCCGTCGAACGTCATTTGATTTTGTTGCTACATGAATATGTACCATATAATCATTCGCATCCTTAGTACCTGATTCACTCACTAGTCTGTTGTCGTTTCGCGGCTAGAGCCTATCTACCCGTCTAGTGAGTTCTACGGTATCTATGTAACCAAGCACACGCATCCCATTCAGCGTCGTACATATACTTCATACACCGATAATAAAAGTACACGTCTAACCATTCACACTGCTGCTCTGCTCCTATCCTTTATCTCAAGCATCAGGTTATGGGCCCAGATGCACCAACGCAGCGCTCATAACGGAGTAGTCAGTGAAAGTAGTGGAAGCCGATATTCTTTTCAAAAAACGAGAAGCCGGTCGGCCGTACATGTGTGAGTTTACCGGTATGACAAAATGGCGGCAAGTGGCAGTGCAAACCCGTACGGACATATCCAAATCGAAAAGCTTCGTGGCCGTGAAAATTTCCACGATTGGAAAGAAACCATGCAAGCTTGCCTTCAAATAGAAGGCCTGTGGTCCACTATTGAACCCGCGGAAGGCGGAACCGTCGACTCCGACCCCACAAGAAACACAAAAGTGATTGCCAAGCTCAAACTCTGTGTAGAGAACGACGTCCGTGCACATTTTCGCCAAGCGAGAACAGCTACAGAGGCCTGGAGAGCTCTCACGTCAGCTTACGCAGATTCGGGAGTAAATCAGCAGATCACTCTGTTAAGACAGCTCATCGAAAACGCTCTCTCGGAACATGAGTCGATCGATAAATATGTAAATCATGTGATGAACACAGTGCACAAATTGCATGCCACTGGCTTGCCCTTTCCAGACGAACTCGTCGCCGCTTTCATGCTTGCCGGCTTGCCACAAGAATACAGACCCCTCGTAATGGCGCTCGAAAGCTCAGCAACCAAGCTTTCATCGGATTACGTTAAGTCGAAACTTCTGCAAGAAATAAACACTTGTGACCTTGCAGACACCACATCAACAGAGGCAGGCTATTACGCATCGTTTAACCGTCGAAGGCAACGAGGCCGAGGTCAATGGAGTCGAGGCAGAGGAACCGGCCGATCAAAACAAACGAATTTTGGCAACACAGGCAATTCCGGTGTACGCTGTTTCAATTGCAACAAAAGAGGGCACATGTCCTCCGAGTGTACCGTTCCAAACAAAAAGGCTTACCAAGCGGAAGGTGAAACAGAAGACAGTGATGACGAAGTACTATATAGTGGCATCAGTCTCGTAGCATTACTGGCAAACAGCGCGGACACATGGATCATAGACTCTGGTGCGTCACGCCATATGACTTGTAACCGCCAGTTGCTAAGTGAAGTTAAACCCACAAGAGTACGCCACATTACCGTGGCAAACAAACAAAAGCTAAAAGTAGAGTGTGAAGGCTCACTGGTAATGACATGTGAAAGACATATAAAATTAAAGAAAGTTCTCTATTTACCTAACTTAACCTCTAATCTACTTTCTGTCAGCGCTTTAAACAGAAGCGGTTTCAGCGTTATTTTTGAACCCTATAGATGCAGAGTCCTCAAAGCTGGGTTAACCGTCATCGTAGGAGAATTAATGCCCAACGGCATATACATTGCAAAATCCAAACCATTGTCGTCAGCGTCTACCACACAGATAGAACACAAACCCGAAGTCCACTGCAACAAGGCCACTGCAGACCTGGACCTTTGGCATCGACGCTTGGGGCACCTTAATCCTGTATACATCAAAAAACTGCAACAATCAAGCGGGGCAGGTATACAATACGAAGACGCAGGTATGCATCAATTTGACTGCCAAAAGTGTGTGGAAGGTAAATATCAAAAGCTACCTTATCCTCCAAGCTCATCGAGAGCCGAACGACTGCTCCAGTTAGTACATTCCGACATCTGTCAAGTTGATGAGCCAAGTATTAATGGTTACAAATACTTCATAACGTTCTTAGATGACCACAGCCGAAAAGTCTTCGTATACTTCCTGAAGAAGAAGAACGACACGTTCAAGGCGTTCAAACAATTCAAGGCTATGGCTGAAAACTGCTCAGGCCACAAACTTGAACAACTCAGAAGCGACAACGGACGAGAGTACCTCAGCAATGAGATGCAGCAGTTCCTCCAAGACGAAGGTATCCGTCATCAAACTTCAGTCCCGAAAAACCCTCAACAGAACGGCAGAGCCGAGAGAATCAACCGTACACTGCTAGACAAGTGCCGTTGCATGCTTCTGAATTCTCAACTCCCAAAAAGTTTCTGGGTAGAAGCCGTAAGTACAGCAGCTCACTTAGCCAACAGATCACCGAAAAATATTCTAAATTGGAAATCACCCGAAGAAATCTGGACAGGGAAGCCACCAAATCTATCGTATCTAAAAGTTTTTGGCTGCAAAGCTTTATACCACATTCCCAGGGATTCCAGAACAAAACTAGATCCAATCATGAAGGAAGCACGGTTTGTCGGCTACCCAACTGACAAGAAAGCATATCGACTCTGGAGCACAGCCGAAAAGAAGTTCATAGTCAGCAGAGATGTCGTCTTTTACGAGGAACCTCGCCCCAAACCAGAGGCGATCTGTATCCCACTTGAAAATCCACTCGATGACGACAACCACCAATAGCATCCCGGAGAAGAAACTGAAGTAAACAAAACCACAGAACAGACCCCTCCCACATCAACGAAGCCACCAAGTCGTGCAAAAGAAAAACAGATGGCGCTACCCATCCAGAGAGACAAGAGGACAACCAAACCCCCTTCCTACCTGCAAGATTATGTCTCCTCACTAGCGGTCGTAGAAATCGATGAAGATCTTATCACGACAGACGAATACCAAGCTTTCTACAGCACAACCGATGAAGCCGCACCAGATAACTTAACCATAGAAGAAGCAGTCCGAGGGCCTGAATCCTCGAAATGGGTTGCAGCCATGCAACACGAAATCAATTGTTTTGAAAAAAATCACACTTGGACTCTCACCACTCTACCCCCTGACGAAGGCCGTACCCAAAGCGACACTAGAGTTATTGATTCAGAACATTGGACTAGGAAAAAACTATACGTGATAAAAAAGTCCAAAAAACATATAAATATAAAGTGCATAAAATAGACTAAAAAAACAAGACTGTCCAAATAAGTTGTTAACCGCATGTTCATAGGATACATTTAGAAACTCGTTATTATTTGTTCTTCTATGTTGTCATGTCCTAAATGATGAATATACTATATCTTAAAAAATGTTAATGTGAAACCCTGAAACTATGCTCATAATTATGGTGGCGTGTTGCTACATGAATATGTACCATATAATCATTCGCATCCTTAGTACCTGATTCACTCACTAGTCTGTTGTAGTTTCGCGGCTAGAGCCTATCTACCCGTCTAGTGAGTTCTACGGTATCTATGTAACCAAGCACACGCATCCCATTCAGCGTCGTACATATACTTCATACACCGATAATAAAAGTACACGTCTAACCATTCACACTGCTGCTCTGCTCCTATCCTTTATCTCAAGCATCAGATTTTGTATCATGGTATCAAAGTTTTCCAGGCTCAAGGGAAGTTTTCTGAGATGAGATCAATGTTTTGGATGAGTTGCGACGGCCCACCGGTCAGACTTGTTTTGAGGTAGTGTAGTTTTTCTACTTCCAATAGTTGCGAATTTCCACGGACTATTAATGCGAATAGATCGTGGAAAGATTTCCAGTCTGAGTATTTGCCTGAGAAAGTAGGCAATACGATACAAAGTAGCAGTTTCGATACTGCTCCATTTGTGGCTTGGGGAGCTGCAACGATTGGCGCAATCGCTGCAGGTGCAGGATTCAGCGATGTTAGTGGATGGAGCATCGTTCCTTTCGCGACCGAGAATTGTTCTTTGTACTGTCCGCAATAGTCTTTCGCGAAATACGAAAGTTTTTCGATCGATTTGCACTTATCTCCTTTTGTTTGGGTTTTACTTCGATTGAGTTTTTGGTGCGTGTCTTGGAATTTCAGCCAATTTAAATGTAACACGTCGCGTTTCGCTTGCACTTACCCAAGGGTAGTTTTTGCTTTAACAAGCTCACGCAAGTTTTCGAGCGCGCGGGAGATGCGCCAGAGAAAATCGGTTTGGCGAACAACGTATTATTCGATAGTCATTTCGATAAACAAAAAAATGTCAAACTCACGCGATGAACTGAGTTTTCACGAACGAGATGCGAACATACTGATAGTTGCGCCTCGCGATAGGCACTTGAATACACCGATGTTGTGTATGCACAGAATTTAGTCACGGACGCGAATGATTTGTGACTATGGTCTTCACTGATGATGAGGTTTTCATTTTGATAGATGTGGATTACCAAGACTTGATGTACAATGATTCCGTTTTACTCACGGGCTAACTCGTTTCCCCTTAAAACGCAACGATTCGAAATTTGATTCGACTCGATTCGCGACTGATCCGGCCCAAAGGACCAAATTAACATGTTTGGAGAGATATCAATAATTAATCTGGATCGTTGACTTAGGATTCGCGGATTAGTGATGACAGACAAAAGCGAGTAGAACAGGATGATGATTATGTTTAATTAATAACAAACGAGATACTTCATTGATGAGATAGAAAGCGATACGATGTGTATCGCAAGAGAACAGAACGACCCTAAGGTTTTGGATAATCCAAAGAATACATGGCTGATACACAGACACCACTTTGAGATTGCAGACAATACATGCAGTATACAGCTGATCTGGTTCAAAGCAAGACAGGGACAAGCTGCAAGATTTGAGGTAAAGACGGACAGATAAATATTCTACGCAAGTGTGAGTACATGAGTGAGTACGATACGAAATAGCGAGTGACATGAAACAGTAATGAGTGCAAGATAATAATTTCATTTAAATTACCACATCACTTTGCGAAACACGAGCGATGACAAATACAATATAAATATAAAACAAACATATCACACAAGGCACTGCTTGAGCATTATGGCACGAGTGGGTGCGAACCGGGATCTACGCCGCTTAGAATTAAATGTCAATTGGAGAGGCCGGAGCGTGTGAATAAGAGTGAGGTTAACAAATATCTTTGTCTTCATACCTCGGTCGAAAGTACGCATTTTCGTCGCCGTTTTGGAGGACGAAACTAGGTCTTTTACTCCCTGCTAAAACGTAGCACGCGCCATCTGTGTCGCGGGAGAAAAATCAAGCAATACGGAAGGAAAATTAGTAAGTGACAGTTGGAGGTTGTAAATATAAGCGTCTCTGTATGTATCACAGACGGAGACTGAATAACAAGTCTTCATTTGACGAATTCAAAAATGAGGAAGCAATTTTCAAGCATTTTAAATCCGAGGCAACATTAATTGTGCGAAAAGCAACGTTACCGAAGAAATCGATCGATCAGTACTTATTAGTTTACGACACTTATATAAGAATTGGCAACAAGAAAATAAAAGTTCCTTATCTAGGAGAATAATTTGATTGTTTACTTCAAACAAATGAGTAAAAAATTGACACAGACAACTTAATGGAGTGTATGGTCAATGTTGAAAAAAACGTTAAGTACACACAAAAATCTTGATATTGATCAATTTCTCAAGTTAAAAAGTTTACTAAAAACTAATGCTAAAGGTTATAAATCGAAAAAGCCTCTAGTGCTCAAATGGAAAGATATTGAGAACTTCATGCATTCATGAGTCATGCAGTCAGCGTCATTACACTGACGATCATTTATATTTGGGTGCAAAGCGAGGCAAAGGTTAGTATTTACATTAGTCTGAAATTATTGTCGACCATTTTTGTGATTACAAATTTATACAAAATAAGTTCAGGATATACTGGTGCTCGGGATTTGCGAGAAACTCAGATGTAATGAACTCACTTATCTGAAAACCGACGACGTTGAAGACACGGGTAATAAGTTTATAATTTCCGTTAAAGACACGAAAACTAATTTCGATCGACAGTTTATCATTGGACCACTATTTCATGATACCGTCAAAAAATATATAATGCTAAAATTAGTTGAAAAATTAACGGACAGATTTTTTTTCGATTAATGCAAGGGAAAGTATAATCGCCAAGTGATCGGTAAAAATACAAAATGTGAAACACCCGAACTCATCGCTTCATATTTACAATTAGAGAACTCAAAACCATATACTGGACATTGTTTTCGAAGAAATTCAGCAACACGTTTTTTGACTCGGGAGCAAACATGCAGATGATTAAAAAACTGGGAGGATGGCGTACGAAAACCGTAGCGCAAGGTTACGTGGAAAATTCCCGTAATAATAGAGACAGCATTTTCAAAGGCATATCACTCGCTGCTACATCCAATACTCAAACCAACTCAAAATCAACAAGTAATAAAGAAAGTGAAAACAAGGAAAATGCGCCCCCTTATACAATATTTGATTGAGATTATTTCTCCGATGATTTTGTTAATATAGCTGGGAAAATTTAGAATCAATTAGAACCAATAGAAAATTTGCCATCGTTTACTGCGGCTGCACTTTTACATGAAATACCACAAGAAAGAATTGTACCATTAAAATCAATTAAATTGACTAAAAATTATACAGAAACTGGTCATTCATGTGTAAAGCAACATTTTTTAACAAAAAGACCAGAAAAGACCAATCAGGTTACTTATTCGCAAAGGAGAATCTAGAGAATCACCATAAAAGAAAAGAAGAAATCACGAAGGTGAATCTGAACCGAATGTAAACCCTGTACCTTCCTTGAACGACCAAATGAGATTGAAAATAATCCAAGTTCTACCCTCGACAAAAATTCATCTGTAAAATTTCAAAACTATACGTTTCATAATTGTACTTTTACAGACGTGTCTTGTACGTGTAAAGATGACGAGTCATAAAATAGTTACTCGTCACAACATATGATCAAGTTGCTTTAGTTACTAGTCATAAAATATTCAATTGCCTGAGTCACTAGTCATAACATATTCAGTTGCCTTAGTTATTAGTCATAATATATTCAAATTGTCGTAGTTACTGGTCATAACATATTCAAATTATCTTAGTTACTAATCATATCATATTCAAGTTGACTTAATTACTGTGAATATAATTTAAAAAAAAACAGTCATAAAATATTCAAGTTGTCTTAGTTACTTTTAACGATAAAAAAGTTTATTTAATTCACAATTATTGGTGGTCAATGCCCGCCGTCGGCCAGCGGCTCTCACATAACCTCAACTTTTGGAATAAATAATCATGATTTAATTTCTACAATTAATCGCGTACTTTTGACTGGTTATGAAGAAAAAAAGTATAAACTACACGGGACAAAAATCGAACACCCGTCCCTTGTGGCTTAATATACTATTTCAACATCTAATAGGCGTGTTAAGGTACTTGGCGGTTACCACAAGACCAAATATCACTTATTTAGTTAATTATTTGATCCAGTTCAATAAATTTTATAACGGAGAACAATGGAAAGCAGCTAAGTACTACGTTACTTAAAGGGTACTCGTACTACGCTACTTAAAGGGTACCTTGGAGTACAGCCTGTCGTACGTAAAAATGGGTTTACCATTATTAGAGGTAGCTGACGCCGGCTGGGGTGCATATCTTGTCGATAGGAGGACTTATTCGGGCATCGCTTTTTTACTAGCTGGCTGAATAGTGAGTTGGCATGCGCGCAAGAAAAGAATAGTTGCGCTATCTAGCACAGAGGCCAAATATACCATGCGCGAGTTTTATCGGCTATTCATGCAGGCTGGCTACTCCGAGTTTCAGTTATGCAAACTCTGTTTCTGGCGATGACGTAGTTCATGCGAATTTTTGAATTTAAAATCTCAAATAATTAATGATTGAATATTGAAGTAGATAATATATGAGAGTTCTGGAATCTAGTTCCAATTTCCGCCACCAGCCCCCCCATTCCTACAGGCCGGGGCGACTGCAGCGCCGCTAGGGGGGGCGGGGGGGGGGGGGGGGGGGATTCCTGTCGGGTCTTGTTCGACGACGAGAGGCTCTAGGTTAGATAACGCTGGACGACTTGAAAAAATTCCTGGAAATGCTGCCTCTCAGCTCATGCCGATAATAAACGCAGTGGGATAAGGACACAAGGAGGAAATTTGTTGAGGAATATTGTGTCGGTAATGTAGCGTTGATACATGTGGTGGCGCCACTGTATACGTGCTGTTGATTCAGGACAATGGGTTGCCTCTCTACAGACATGTGATCTGTGGGGTTTATATTCTTAGTACGATAAAGAACTTCCAAAAGCATAAACGTGTGTACGTTCAGAATCCCACTAATATTTTGTTCAGGTTATGGGCCCAGAATCGAAAAATGGAAGTAGAATATAAAATAAATAGACACGGCATCACCCCGTTCAACGGTTCCGAGTTCGGAAATTGGCTGTACAGAATAAAACTTGTGCTGGAAGAAAATGATCTCGACGGGACGCTCGATGAAGAATTCAACATGGAGGAAGAAAATTCCAGAAAGAAGAACGCCAAAGCGAAGAATATAATCGTCCAATGTATTGCCGACAGCCATCTTGAACTAATAAAAGAATGCAGTACAGCACGAGAAATCGTCCAGAAGCTCACCAAAAATTTTCAAAGAACAGGTATAGCATCACAATTACTACTCAGAAAGAAATTGTTGACTCTTAAGCATAACGAAAATGAGAGCCTAGAAACCTTCTTGATAACATTTGATAAAATAACCAGAGAACTGAAGGGATCTGATGCTAAGCCAAGCGAGAGTGAAATAATATGTTACTTACTATTAGCTATGCCCAATACGTATGATAGCGTAGTTACAGCGATAGAAACTATGGCAAACAAAGATTTGTCAATAGACTTCGTAAAGAATAGGCTAATAGAAGAAGAAATCAAAAGAAAAGGCCTACAAGAAAGCATCGAAGAAAAAGGGCAAGCTTTTTCGACTAACACAAACAAGAAGAATGATTTGAAACCCAGATTTCCGTTTGAGTGTTACAAATGTGGTAAACGAGGACACAGGCAAGCAGAATGTAGATTTAGAGGAAAGAAGCCTCAAGGATACCATAAGAAAGAAGCCCAAGGAAATTCGACGGAACGGGAAAACGAAGTCTGCTTTCTAACGTGCAACGATACTCAAGAAAAAAGACCAGGTCAGAATTTACATTTCTATGCTGATTCCGGCGCCACGGATCACCTAATAAATACCGACGAACATTTTGAACAGTCTATTACCTTGAAAAATCCGATAAAAATCAAAGTTGCAAAAGAAGGAGAAGCTGTAGTAGCAACAAAAATTGGAACAATCTCAACAAAAGATTGTAGACTAAAGAACGTACTATTCGTACCAGACCTAAGAAGCAACTTACTATCGATTAACCGTATTGAACAGGCAGGATTTGGAGTCAAATTTGAGAATAACAAGGTAATAATTTACAGAAAGAAAGAAATAATCAAAGTTGGACTTAAAAAGAATAATTTATATGAGATAGAATTCCAGGTCACACAAAAATCAGCACAAAAAGCATATTCGATACCAAAGAATGATGAAACGTGGCACAGACGTCTCGGACATGCATCAGCGAAAAAAATGAAAGAGCTAAAGAAAAGAAACCTAATAAACTGTGAAATCGCAGATAAAGAAATATTATGTGAACCTTGCTTAAAAGGAAGGCAAACAAAATTACCATTCAACAAATCAGGTAACGCTACTAGAAGGAAATTGGAATTGATTCATACTGACCTCTGTGGTCCTGTCAGACCTTACACACACAATAATAAGAAATACATACTCACGTTCTTGGATGACTACAGTCATTTTGTAGTGGTGTACTTAATAGAAAGTAAAACTGAAGTACTAAAATGCTTTCAAGAATATGTGGAGATGGTTGAAGCAAAATTCAATTCGAAGATATCAAGACTTAGAAGTGACAATGGAACTGAGTATACAAGTAATGAATTTCGAGAATACTGTAGCAAGAAAGGAATTCGACTGGAACCAACAATTCCTTATTCACCACAACAAAATGGTAAAGCTGAAAGGCTGAATCGCACACTCCTAGATAAAGCAAGGACATTGATAGCAGATTCATCACTTGGAAAAGACATGTGGGGTGAAGCGATATATACCTCTGCCTATATAATAAATAGACTTCCCACAGTAAATGAAAAAATACCAACCGAAACATGGAACGAGAAGACACCAGATTATGGGAAGCTGAGAATTTTTGGATCGGATGCTTACACCCATGTCCGAAGAGAACAGAGAGAAGGAAAGATGACCGAAAAATCGAAGAAACTGTTCATGGTTGGATACTGTGATAATGGCTACAGGCTGTGGGACCCTGAAGGAAGAAAGATTATTAGAGCAAGAGATGTGATTTTTAACGAAGAAGATACACCAAAACCAAAGAAGATAATATACATTAATCAAGAAACACAAAAGAATGAAGAAACTAAAAATCAGAATATGGAACAAACTCAAGATCAAGAACAGAACGAACCAGGAAATGCATCGAAAGAAGAAGAAAACAATACAGAAACACATGGAAGAGGGAAAAGAATGAAGAAGAAGCCAGCATGGCTACAAGACTATGATTGCAACGAATTCCAAGATTGTGAATTTGCAGCTTGGAGTACTGAGAACCTCATAGAAAACGAACCCCAAACAAAAAAGGAAGCTTTAGAATCAATCGAGGGAGATAAGTGGATCGAAGCGATAAATAAAGAGCTTGAGTCACATCAAAAACATTCTACATGGACTATTGTGGAAAGACCAAAGAATAAGAAGATGATCAACAGTCGCTGGGTTTTCAAAGTGAAGGGAGATATTTACAAAGCGAGACTCGTAGCTAAAGGCTATGAAACTACTAACTATAAGGAAACATACGCCCCAGTCGGTAAATTGTCTACGCTGAGAAGTCTACTAGTCATCGCAAACAAAGAAGGGATGCTTATCGATCAAATGGATGTGAAGACTGCGTTCCTTCATGGAACACTAGAAGAAGATATTTACATGCACCTACCCGAAGAGATGAAGAGTGATAAATATGTATGTAAGTTAAACAAATCTCTTTACGGACTCAAACAGAGTCCCAGATGCTGGAACAAAGCATTTCATGGATTCATGGTAGATAATGGATTTCAATGTTCTCCATATGATATGTGCTTGTATACCAAAGACGATAACTTAAAGCTATATATATTTCTGTACGTAGATGATATTTTAATATTTTATAATGATCAAAATAGTATTAGTGATCTTCAGAGTAAGTTGATATCCCAATTTGACATGGTACATATGGGAAACGCTGAAAAATTTCTAGGATTAGAAATAGAAAGAGACTACAAAAATAACACGTTAAAGATTCACCAAAAATCATATATACAAAGACTACTAGATAAGTTCAACATGACAGACTGTAAAAGCATATCTACTCCAGTAGAGAAAGGACTGAAACTGCGAAAAGAAACAAACATAGAACACCATACAAAAAATCCCTATCGAGAATTAGTAGGAGGTTTAATATATCTTGTTATTGGAACGAGACCAGATCTATGTTATGCCGTTAACCTATTTAGTAGATTTCAAGACTGTGCAAGTGATACACATTGGATGTACCTGAAACGAGTACTAAGATACTTAAAGGGAACCAAAGACTTAGGGTTAATTTATACAAATAATCATAAGGAGGATTATCATGTAATAGGATATACGGACTCAGATTGGGCAGGAGATTGTGTCGATAGGAAGAGTGTCTCAGGTTTTTGTTTAACTTTATATGGTAACCTAGTTTTGTGGGCAACTCGTAAACAAAAGACAGTATCTCTTTCAACGGCAGAAGCTGAATACGTTGCGCTCAGTTCTCTTGTGACTGAATCCCTATGGTTTAAAGGTCTCCTGAATGATTTGAAACTGAATTGCTCACATGTATTAATACTTGAGGACAACCAGAGTTGCATACACATTGCAAAAAACAGAGATAATAGTCATAGAGTTAAACATATTGATATAAAACACCATTTTATCAGATAACCATAGAAAACGGAGACATCATTATTGAATATATTCCATCCGCACAACAAAAATCAGATATATTCACTAAATCATTAAGTAAGGAACTATTTGGTAAGTTTAGAAGTAGCATTGGTTTAAAGGAATGTGTATAAGTTTGAACCTAACAAGTTATAATGTTATAATATATATGTACTATTTCACATAAAGGGAAACCTGTGTAAGAACGCAATATTATGGGGGAGTGTTGAGGAATATTGTGTCGGTAATGTAGCGTTGATACATGTGGTGGCGCCACTGTATACGTGCTGTTGATTCAGGACAACGGGTTGCCTCTCTACAGACATGTGATCTGTGGGGTTTATATTCTTAGTACGATAAAGAACTTCCAAAAGCATAAACGTGTGTACGTTCAGAATCCCACTAATATTTTGTTCAAAATTAAAACCATGCCAGAATATTTGGAAATGTGCTTATGCATCATTATGAACCATCGCAAAAACCTTATGCAGAAATTTACCAAGCGGTTCACTCTTGGTTAATCGTCGCAGAGTCGGATTCTCACCATCTGGGTTCAATAATTACTGACTGCTGCTACGTTTTCTCAAAAGGCTTTTCCCGAACAACCCTTTTCGTCAGGTTCCATAAACATGAATCACCCGGTCAAGAGTATAGGGATCAGAATTCATCTCTATGCCGCTCGAAGCCACTCTTCGCCAGCCGATTCTCTCACTGTGTATCTTCAAAGTTTTTTTTCACTGATAGGGGAGGGATGGTCGTGTGCAGGCTCAGACGTGGTTGACCACAATTTTTATCTTGCAAGCTGCTGCTGTTGCAGAACGCGGAGACCCCCCCCCCCCCCTCCCACCCTCCCTTCCTCCCTCCCTCACGATCCTTCGACATAAGGGCAACACATCCATTGCAGACTCATCAGTCTTACACAACATGTGAAAGTGAAAAGTTCAGAATATCATCGTCACCAACGTCAAAGTCATGGCCGCCGAAGCATACATGGGTCTCGTCGAGCAGATGGGGGAGGCGTACAATTTGCTGCGCGAGCAAACTCCTGGAGAAGGAAGTCACGATGTGTTTTGTCATTGGATTGGTATTGGAGTGGCAAATATACAAGTTTTGCAAGGTATTCTGCAACAGCCGAGAATGAGTGTGGGGGTGAAACAGCAAATCCAACACAAGATCTCTCTCATACAATCCTGGGTCGCAAAGATCCAGCAGCAACAGCGGCAGCACGGCCTCGTGATAGGCGGCAATATCAGCAGTCCAGCCGGTGTACAGTAGGACGATGTTGACAGCGCTTTTGCTAACCGGATTCGCACCGGCATTGTGACCAATTTTGGCCATAAGGATTTGGAGGTCTTTCTGAGCGACGCGCGGCGGATCATCGTAGGAAAATTGAAACTGGCACACCGTAATGAGGGAAATGTGAAGGTCAACATGATATTGACATGCGAATTTGAACACGTCAAGCATGACGAGGTCGCTGCGGATGTTCAAAGCTTCAATACATCCAACGTGACGATCCTCCCATCGAGTAATATAGACGGCTGGTTCGCGGACGCAAAGAACAAACTGCTCGTAAAGGTTGAAGATTCCGAACAACGCGATTCCGGCTGGAGTATGATCGAGATTTTAAATATTGCCGTAAATATCAACCGATACCAGCCTCTCGCTGCAGGAGCTTCAACATTCGTCACGCTACCCATGGACATTCAACGCAAGAAAGCGGTGGTCAACGTCAAGAACGAGGATGAAAGATGTCTTCTGTGGGCCGTTACCGCAGCTCTCCACCCGGTCGACATCAATGTTAGCCAGATGCATAGCTATTGTCGATATATTCGAGAGTTGGACTGCACAGGCATCAAATTCCCCGCTACTCTGCATGACGTGGAAAAGTTTGAGAAATTAAATAATTTACGAATCAATGTATATGCAATAGAATCCGAAACTTTTTCGCATCATGCAAAATCCGAGAAAAGCATCATCGTGCCGATTTATTTGAGTAAAAATCAGCATAGCGCAAACGTTGACACGATTCATCTTCTAATGCTTGAAAGTAACAATTGTCCCGAGCATGATGTGAACCGCGAATTCACACCAAAATTCCACTTTGCTTGGATCAAAGATCTCTCGCGATTGGTTAGCAAACAATTGTCTCAACATAATGGCCAACTGTTTTTATGCGACAGATGCCTATGCCACTTCGCCGTAAAACACGCCTACGACCACCATCGGCAGGATTGTATTATGTTGAATAAAGTGCGCATGGAATTTCTAAGATCTGAAGATTTAAATTTAAAGTTTAAAAATTTCAGAAACAAAGGCACTGTCCCGTTTGTTGTTTACGCCGATCTCGAATGTATATTAAAATCCGAACCTTTAGACGAATTTTAAAACCGTAAAACATATGAAATTGAAAAGCATACCTCGCACAGTGTAGCATACTACGTACATTGCGCGTATGATGAGACCTTATCGGAGTTTCATGGTAAACGCGGCACCGATTGCATAGATTGGTTCATGCAACAGCTTAAAGATTTATCGGTTAAAGTAGAGTCACGAATCAAAAATATACTTCCGATGGAGTCTCTTACCCAAGTGCAACGCGATCGTCACATGCGCGTAAAAAATTGTCATATCTGCGAAAAGCCGTTTACCCCCGAGGAGAAAAAGTGCCATGATCATTGTCACTTCACAGGTAAATATCGCGGTCCTGCGCGTAATCGGTGTAATTTGAATTTCAGAGAGTCGCATACAATTCCGATAGTTTTCCACAATTTGTCCGGTTACGATTCACATTTTTTGATTAAATCCCTGGCTTTAACTTTCCCCGGAGCGGTTACACTGCTACCCATAAATAAGGAAAAATATATATCCTTCACGAAGCAGGTTGATGGGACGATGATGCATTTGAGATTCATCGATTCGTTTCGATTTATGGCTAGCAGTATTGATAAACTTTCTTCGTATTTAGGCGATGTCGATAAACGCATGACACGTAAATTTTACAATAATCCCGCGCAGTTCAGCTTGATGACCCGCAAAGGCGTTTTCCCTTACGAATACGTCGATTGTTGGGAGAAACTTGACGAAACTGAATTACCTGCAAAGAATCATTTCTACTCACACCTCTGCAATTCGAATATCACAGACGCCGATTATGAGCACGCTAAAAATGTTTGGGAAGAATTCCGTTTAGAGTCTTTGGGGGCCTATTCCGATTTATATTTAAAGACGGATGTTTTGTTACTTGCTGATATTTTCCAAAATTTCCGGGCTAGCTGTTTTAAAACATACGATTTAGATCCGTTGCACTACTACACGGCGCTGGGGCTTGCTTTTGACGCGATGCTTAATCACACAAAGGTGAATTTACAACTTTTCGATGATCCCGAAATGGTTTTATTTATTGAAACAGGCATTCGAGGTGGCGTAGCGCAATGTTCTAATCGACACGCTCGCGCCAATAACAGATTTATGGGCACAGATTTTGATCCGAATAATGTGGAATCGTATCTTATGTATTTCGATGTGAACAATCTTTACGGTGCGGCTGTGAGTGCACATTTACCAATCGACTCGTTCGAGTGGGAGCATGATCCTATCGATATAACAACCCATCCGGACGATTCACCGATCGGCTACATCCTGGAGGTGGACTTGGACTATCCTACAGAGCTCCACGAGGAACACAAAGACCTACCTCTCTGTCCGGAGCATTTCACACCGCCAGGTAGTAAAATCCCTAAACTCGCCACCACCCTTTACCCCAAAACAAAGTATATACTACACTATAGAAATTTGAAGCAATGTTTGAGTTTAGGTTTGAAATTAGTCAAAGTGTATAGAGTTTTAAAGTTCGCACAATCTCCATGGCTCGAGCCTTACATCACGCTCAACACCAACATGCGCAAACAGTCCAGAAACGAATTTGAGAAAAACTTTTACAAATTGATGAATAACGCTGCGTTTGGTAAGACTATGGAGAATGTGCGAAATCACACAGATGTCAAATTAGTTACAAAATGGGAGGGAAGAGGTGGTGCGAGAGCGCTTATCGCTAGGGCAAACTTTCATAGTTGCACCGTATTCGAGACTGATATGGTTATTATAGAAATGAATCGTGTCAAAGTTTACTTTGATGAACCAATTTATATCGATGCAGCGATCTTAGACCTATCAAAAATTATTCTGTACGACTTTCATCACAATTATATAAAGCCGAATTTTCCCGACAAAAAAGCCAAATTGTTGTACACCGACACGGACAGCCTTATTTACCAATGTAATGTGCCCAACATCTACGATATCGTCAAACGTGACGTTCACTCAATGTTTGACACCTCGGACTACCCTCCCGACAATGTGAACGGTATTCCGCTCATGAACAAGAAACGTCTGGGCATAATGAAGGACGAGAACAACGGGAAAATTATGACAGAGTTCATTGGGTTGCGAGCGAAGCTGTACACATTCACAACGATGGGCGGGGATGAGAAAAAACACGTCAATGGTACGAAAGTAAGCAAACGCGCAAAGGGTGTCAAGAATTCAACGCTGAACACCATCACGTTTGACGATTATAAGCGCTGCCTGTTGGCTTACAAGGAATTGGCTCGATCGCAATGTCTAATTCGTAGCAAAAAACATCAAGTAAGCACTATCGTACAGAAGAAATTGGCTCTGAGTTGGCAAGATGACAAGCGACAATTGATACCTGGGCAGACCGACACCTTACTTCGGGGGTTTGCCGCTGCTTCATAAAAGTAATTATAGGATTAGCTGTATGTATAAAACTGCCACGAATACTTACGTTCGACACCTTGGACGATCCTTTGTAAAATCACTTATTCAAAAATGAAAAAAAGTTTTCCAGAAATGAAAAAAAGTTTTCCGGAAACAAAAAAAGTTTTCAGAAATCCCGCTCACGTCGCCGGGAAAGTTGTGGAGATAGCCCCTCACTCAGGCAAGACCCACAAGTTCCCGAGCCAGCTTTTGCGGCTCCAGAAACCGCACCGACGGTGACCCCTGTTGCAACACCTTCGACGTCCACCGTCACCGCTTTAGACCTTCTGAAGGTCCTTTAGGCTCAAGAGGAAGCCGCTGAGAGACAACGAGAAGCCGCTGAACGACAACGTGAAGCAGCTGAACGTCATCAGCAGCATCTGATGGATCTTCTACGAGGACAACAAGAGGCTCAGACACGTTCGGAAGAACGGTTCCATGACCTATTTGCTACTACGATGTCCACCTTCCAGTCGTTGCACCAGTCTACAACCTCAAATTTCTCCTGTCCCGACGCCTCGTCCTTCTCCTCGCCAGATCTTTTCGGACCAGGCTCCCCAGGATTCAAGGTCTGTCCCTTTTATTAGAGAACTTGACTGTTCTCCGATTTCGAGACCTAGATTAATAACCGAGACTCACTTTCCCGAGCCACTATCAAATGCTCAACCTCATTTCGCTCAATCAAATCAATTAAATAATCAGAGAGTACTCCAAGTCCCCTCTCAAACATTTGAAAAACTTATCTGTGCGTTAAAACCGCCTATTTTTGACGGAAAAATTCCGTGGGCTGAGTATGAAAGACAGTTTAACACAATTGCTAGACATAACCAGTGGGACTCCGCCATGAAAGCTCACAGCCTTGCCTCTTGTCTTAGAACGCCAGCTTTGAATGTATTGACAGCTTTGTCAGAAGAGGAAATTTCTGACTTTGAAAAGCTCAGCTCCGCGTTAAAATTAAGATACGGCAACGATCACTTGACGAAATTATATACTGCTTAATTGCAAACTAGGAGACAAGGACGAGACGAAGACCTTGCCTCTCTCGGACAAGACATAGAGCGACTGTCGCGAATAGCTTTGTCAGACCACGAACCGTCACGTAATACTTCAGCGACACAAGCTTTCTTAAACGCTATTAATGACCCGGAAGTTAAAATGGCCGTTGGAACGTCGGGTTTAACTTCCTTACGAGAGGCAACGGCCAAAGCTCTCGAGGTGGAGGCCATGCGAAAACAATATTTTGGAGCGGGCAAACTCCGACAAGTTCAGGTGGATACCTCTATAGAAAAGAGAGATGGTCACTCGGAAGAGATCGAGTCTCATAACCTAAAAAATAATAAAAATGTCAATAATAATAAAAATTTTAGAACTAAAAATAATCGCGGTTCTTCTCAGAACCAGAGTAGGAGACTCCAGTACGTCAATGAGAGAGTAGACAATAGGTTTACTACCCTCACTTGCTTGTTTTGTAACCAAAAAGGTCATGGCGCCAATCACTGCTTCGCGTTAAAACGCAAAGCAGAGTCTCAGGCGCAAAGCTCGGATTCAAACGCTTATAATTGGCGAATTAGAGAAGTAATCAGGGAAGATAATCCTCCACAGGCAGGTACCTCTTCCAACTTCTAACTCAGCAAAAAACTCTCTAACAAATTAACCTCTTAGGATTAACCTCTGTACCTGTCAAAATTATGGAAACATCGATTTTTTAGCGGCGATTGTTTTATTGAAACTCGTCGCAGGTTAGGAAATTTTCGAGATTTCGAGGCTCATTTACTCAGAAAAAGTTCTGCTCTTCTCGTTCAAGCGTTCGAACTCGGAGTAGATCTAATAGTTTATTTGCGAGTTTCCCCAGAAACCTCTTTTGTTCGGATCAATTCTCGTGCGCGCAAGGAAGAGTCAGAGATTCATCTGCAACTGCTTAGAACTATTCATGACGTTCATGAGGATTGGTTAGATAGAGAAAAATTTTATTCTTAACCTGCTCCCGTTCTAGTTTTAAACGCTGAACTTTCAGCTGACCAGGTGTTCAAAGATTTTTATAATTCGTTAACACATTAAGATTAGATTTTGTTTCCTTCCTTGATTTTGTTTCTGTCTAGAAGATTATTCTATTAAATCGAGTTTTGTGTCGGGCCGGCTCTGGTTTCTTTTGTAATCTGAATGCTTTCAGAGGAGCCACGATTATTATTTTCATGGTCGACAAGCGATTATTTGATTTTCGTATTCTTCTAACCAATGTGTCAGATTTTAAGAGAATTTTCAGGTTCCTTGACACAGCCGTTTTCCTGTCATCCCTCTGTTTCTTCTGAAGACGCCCAGTGGTCAACGGTTACGGATTTAATCAGATAAGACCGTTCTTTTATCAAATATCCATACTGGCAATATTTAAATCCGAGTAATTCATTTTCAATTCGCTAAGCGAATTTCGACCGTTCGACCACCGTTCTCGTCTGTCTTCCCAATCTAGGGTGTGCTGTTTTCGGAGAAATCCCGGAACCGACCCACCACCTTTCCTCCTCCTTTTCCCAGTGGTGAAATCATACTACAGGATCCCTTTTGGACTTCCGCTCGAGTCCTTCCTGATTTCCCGGATTCTGTGACAGCCTTGGATTTTTACATGAAGAGGATTACATAACACTTTTACACTGACACGATAAACCCTTGTGACCGAATAATGTAAAAATATTGGATTTTAGTTATATTGCTCGGCTATCTGCTTAAGGTTTTCTGTGGTTTACCTTGAGACTGTGGGCAAATGCGAGATAGCAGAAAGGGAGTTTTTGAATTTTTAGAGCCACAGCTCCGACTCACCTTCGAGCACCGTCTGCTAGATCAAATTCATTATTGTTTCAATTTGTCCGATTCGGGACGACTCTTTGCCTCAGGGGGGAGTAGTGTTACAAAGGGTAAAAGTATTATATTCTTCTATTTCAAAATCTCAGATCATTTCAAACAGCAAACCTATATAAATTTCTATTATCTTTATTTGATGCACTGCAGCTAGTCAACGATTTATAACGATCGTCATTAATTTCTATACACACATTTAATCAATTAATTCGGTAGCTGGCGCCGATATTAAGCCACACAACTGTCTGTATTATTTCATTGTTATTATTGTTGAGGTTTTATAACATGAATACATTTATTGTTGACAATATTTGTTTATTATCTGAACTTTATTATCTTATATTAGAAGAACAATTTTGGAATAATTTTTGCTTGTGGTTCACAGAGTGACGACATTACGACTAACTTAGCTCATTGTCTACGACCGCGCACCACAACAACACACATACACACGACTCACACACACGACCGTTAACGCGCAACCTATATGTAAATAGTAGGCTCTCGTTAGATCGCCCGCTCTCTCTCAGACATACATGATACAAATGTGTACTCACATTTCTCATCAATTATTTACCATTATTATTATTTTATCAATCGATACCGTTTGATTCTTTATTTTCTTATTTTTTTTTTATTCTGTATAATTTTACACGCCTCAGGGCGAAATAGATTGAAAATTCTTATTTTGTCCAACACACACGCATAGAGAGATTCTGTCAATCACCCACACCTCCATCCGACGGGCTACATCTCATCACTATTGCAGTGAGAGATTCATTGCTACTACACACACACACACACACACACACGGCTGTGGTCGTGCGCTATTGCAGCGCACTCTGCATTGCTAAATTACACATCCGCTCACATCATCGGCTGCGTCTTCTCACTATTGCAGTGAAAGATTCATTGCTACTACACACACACACTCGGCTGCGGTCGTGCGCTATTGCAACGCACTCTGCATTGCTAAATTACACATCCACTCACATCACCGGCTGCACCTTCTCACTATTGCAGAGGAAGATTCATTGCTACTACACACATACGGCTGCGGTCGTGCGCTATTGCAGTGCACTCTGCATTGCAACATCACACATCCACTCACGCCACCGGCTGCAACTTCCCACTATTACAGTGTAAGATTCATTGCTACTACACACATACGGCTGCGGTCGTGCGCTATTGCAGCGCACTCTGCATTGCTAAATCACATATTCACTCACGCCACCGGCTGCATCTTCCCACTATTACAGTGAAAGATTCATTGCTGCTATACACACACGGCTACGGTCGTGCGTTATTGCAGCGCACTCTGCATTGCTAAATCACACATCCACTCACACCACCGGCTGCATCTTTTCACTATTGCAGTGAAAGATTCATCGCTACTGCACACACGCACACATACGGCTGCGGTCGTGCGCTAGTGCAGCGCACTTCGCATTGCTAACTCACCCATCCATCCACCTCACTGGCTGCATCTTCTCACTACTGCAGTGAGAGATTCATTGCCACTGCACACACTCACGCATACGGCTGCGGTCGTGCGCTCTTGCAGCGCACTCTGCATTGCTCAATCACACATCCATCCACCCCACCGGCTGCGTCTACACACTATTGCAGTGGTAGATTCTTTGCCACTTAATTCACATAAATCCTCATACTCCCGCGCACAACGTTGCACCTCCGCATCAAAGGACGAGCAGCACTCTTGGGCAGGAACCGCCCACACCAACACTTATCGACCTAACCGCCCCTAGAAAGGGGATAAAGTACGTCCAACGCGTCTGTAACAGGCACAGAAAAAAGGGACGTTACAACCTTTTAATAATTATCAGAGTTTATGTAAAAATTTTGGACTATATTCAATCAAATAAATGAAGGGAACCTAATGCTAAAATTGAAAATTTGGTAATATTTGAATTATCAAAATGAATTCTGAATTTCATGTTAGTGCGGTTCAAAACAAAGAAAATCTAATCCAAAGAGTAAAACTCAGGGTTGTAGATCATATACTGTGACACAAGATGGAAATCAAAATTTTCAAGAGGCGCCTTAACGTCACTATTAGCTTCAAGAAAAACTATGTTTAAGAGTAATGTTCAGAACAGTAGTATATGGAGATATTGACTCATCAGATTCAAGATTGTGTCCCTTGTTCCTTTGAAACAACAGAATATCCAATTTTCAACAAAGTTCATAAGAATATTTTCTCAAATAATCTCCTAGTTGCTGTTACTTAGGAACAATAGACTCAACCCTGAATCCAATACAATATCTCTGTTGATAGTGCAGAGTGCTCCGAGTATCACCCTATAACACGGATATTCAGAAAGAATCTCTGTGTCGCAGGAACCAATATGAAATTCTTGATTTTCATCTTGTGCCACTGCATAACTTCTGCGTTTCAGGTTTCATTTCCAATCTCAGAATGAGATTCTTTTTCTTTCAGACAGTGCTAACATAAAATGCAGAAATAATTGCAATAAATAGTGATTCACAAATGTTCAGTCTCAGCGTAGAACCCCTTAAAAAGTGTAAAATTGAATGTGGCTTTAAGCTATGGATGAGTTGCTGGATGACTCCCTGATCCAGATTCATAATAAAAAAGTTAGCGAGTGAGTAAACCCTGTAGTAGAGTAAGTAATTATTTGTAAGGCAACATGTACCAGTGACTGAATGCATTTTTTACACTTTACTGGGGGTCAACGAGACTCAAGCAAGTGCGATAGTAGCAACGAGCTAGTCAGATGACACCGTCAACTAAGAATAACTTCAAAAATATTTTCAACTGAAGTTATTTAAGATTTCTAGATTGAGATTGATTCACTTGGCCGAGCAAAATTTAACTCTACAATCTAATTCAAAACTTAAAACATTATTTATCTGAACTGAATTCTAAAGAGAGTAAAAGTAAGCTTCAAAATAAGATACCAAATTCAATGGTATAGAATTTGAAAGATAGTGCAGGTTAATAATACTGCTTGGATTATAATGGTGCACGAAGTAATTCCTCAGCAGAATGAATTAGCAGCAACGGTTAGGTAACAAACTTATTAGTAGTGGCTCGATCAAAGTAAAATGATGGAATATTCAGACATCATGATCTGTAGTTTATCGCGCTCTTCAATTTTGCCTCAACTGATTTCAAGAAGATGGCGGTGGCCTGACGAAGTTCACTCGTGCACCTGTTGTCTGATAGAACAACCAGGTTCAATGGTTGGAATGGTGGCACCATCAAGAAATCAGGGCCCTTGCTGCCAAAACGTTTTGACCATCAGGTAAGGAATTATTTTCCTCATAATAATTTGATTGTTAAAACTTCGAGTCTACTAAAAAAATACGAATTCTATCATTAAATACATGTGAAAATATAGTAAATTTCAGAGATCACAGAATTAGAAATTTACGTATATGCTTTCATGCCCGACAACTTTAGTCCTATTTCAATGATGGATTGTTTCCTATCTAAAAATATTAGAGGGTATTATTATTAGATAGGAACTTCAGATATTTTTGCATACGACTAATTTCGCATTGTTTCAGGTGGCAAATTTGTAAATACCACTTGTTAAAGTTGTATCGTCAATTTATTTATGGTCTTTCCTAATTTGGAGGTACCTTCTACTGGGTTTCAACAATCCATTTTTTTTTTATTTTATGTAAATAAAGAATCTTTTTACAATAAACATTGTTTTTACTCACCTGCCTCAGTTTGTCCAGACTGCCACTCGTTAACGACGTTCCACATTTAATTTCAAATTTCTTCTTTCAATGAATAACTAAGCCAATTTTTGTTGCATTTGATATTTGTTCTTCCATTGAATCCTTCATTGCGTCGATTGAACATCTTCTGATATCGACCAAGGTATTACTAAACGATACTATTCTCTTTAAACAATTTACGCTAAATGAAAATAAATAATAACATAACTTCAATCTGCTACATTGCGCGCGAGAGATTCACGGCCCTGTCACATTTTGTGTACTTTAGCCCCGTGCCCAGCCGCGGAGCAATCTCACCGACTAATTAGTACGAAAGATAGCAACGAGAAATTTTACCACATAGCAAAATGGCTAAAACCGTATGAAATCGATAGATTATATGACCCTGTACTAAAAAATTTGATTTTCAGACATTTTGCGTGTAGCGTCTGATCCGAGCACATTTTCAAAAATGCCAACAAATCTGACCTAAGTGACATATAGCGAAATGTCTAATTTTCGAAATGTAGTAAGACAATAGTCCTGAGATACCAAGAAAGCGCGTACTCAGGACACCATTTTGAAAAAAAAGCCACCAAAAAATGACTTACAGAAAAACGTCTGAAAATCAGTTTTATAGATAAAGAATGGTCATTTGATTCGGAAAAATCAATTTTCAGACAAAAATTGTGTCCCCTGACATTTTAATAGCATTTCGAAAATGTCAACACATCTGACCTAAGTGACACATAGCAAAATGTCTAAAATTGGTCGAATATGATTGAATACGTTGCCCAAATGTCTAAAAAAATTATATCAGACAAATTGAATGTAGCATCTAACCAATTAGACAATTCTTCGATAAATTGAAACCTCATTTATACGGTTCGCGCTTGTACATTTTTCACGGTTATACAAACCATTTCGGTCCCGTCAGTAAAGGCATTGGCCGGTTAGCCATAAGAATTTTGCCCACGACATGTATTTGAACGAAAAAACTTTAGCTTATAGCGGAGATCTTTTACTTTGATAAAAATATTTTTTTGGATTTTTTTCACCCCCTTTTTTGAAAAAAATTAATCAAGAGATTTTACCAGAGGTGTATTTCCTCGAAAGAAAGCTACCTTCTTGTGCGCAAAGTATAAAAGCCACGGGCACGTATTCAAATATTGAAAAAACCTCCTTTAAGGGGATACGTCAGTGAAACTCTAAACTGTTTAGATTTGCTTGAAACTTGAACTCATAATAAAGCTTCATAAAATAAGTGGTTTTCACTCGGTTCCAATTAGTTACGTTCCACATGTGTCCAGTTATTATTCAAAATAACGTCAAAAAGTGGTGTTTTTCGAAAAGCTCCTTGCGTTACAATTCTCATCGTAAAAATCTGAAAAAATTTCACAGCCATTAGAGGAGCGTAGGGAACAAAAGTTACCATGGAAATTGTAATCCTACAAGTTACATTTTTTTCCTTATAAGCGACTCTAAACATGTCTGAAAACAGTATTGTTGTAATCTGATCTATACAAATTATTTAAGACGAAAATTAATCGTGCTGCTATATGTCACTTGGGTCAGATTTGTTGACATTTTTGAAAATACATTCAGGTTGTAACGATATAAATACAAGTCATACTTTGGCGCCAAAAGCAACACCAATCACGACAAAATGTGATGAGCGATGAATATCCAATCAGAGGTCGATAGCGGATCGCCTATCCGGCGGACAGGTGGATCTCGCTCTCTGCGAGAAGACGCCGAAGCGACAGGTCGCCAAAATTTACTTCGCACGACAAAAGTACAAATTTTTCGTAAAACTCGTGCAATGAGTTTATACACAAAAATAAATGGTTCATCAAGCGCATCAGCCGCCCATTTCAACATCCACATTTGAGACTTATCATCGATCCAGGAGCAAAAAGACGTCAAGATCGATAGTTGGTGACGACCAACTATTGATTCTTCCAACATTCTTCGCCATACAACATCTTCGGAGCCATCCATTTCAACAGGACGATTGTAGCTAACAATAAGTTAACAAATGAATGAATCGTAGGTGCCTGTGCCACGTTCATTCATTCGTCTTTTTACTGTATGCGAACTACTTATATTACTATCTTTACCTTAAATAGACTACGTGCTGCAATTTAGAATCTTTCAATGTCGAGTCATTTGTTTAATTTAGAGTCATTTGAACGGCAAGTAGTCTCTTCTTTATGTCTTTGTCCATTTAACGTAGGCGTGTTTTAACTAGTGTGATTGAGTGTGTGAATGATTGTTTATTGTTGTCTTATTTATTGAGATCTCCTCGCTGCATTTTTGCATTTACCTTCTCTGATGCAATTTCAAATAAACGGGGTCTTTGTCAAGTGATCATATATTCGTAATTTGTGCATATTTATTTATTATTCTTACCATCCTTATATCGAATTTTTCATTATATAAAATTTCAAAATAAATTTGTGGCGTGAAAGGTCGCTGCCCGAAAAGTAACGTCACAAGGTCAAACGCTACGCGCGAAATTTTTGAAAACGCAAATTTTTGCAATAAAATAAAAAACCCTCTGTACATTTTCAATATTAGGTACTTTGTGATGTGGCGGTCTACCAATTTTTTTTTTTTTGACATGGCAGAAATGGTCCCCCGCTAAGATGCTACACTTCTGACCGTTACTACCCACCTAGTCGGGTTTTGGGTCATCTAAGCTATCGATTTTACGCGGTTTTAGCCATTTTGCTATGTAACATGGTTTACGTCGCTATCTCTCGTACTCAATGAGACTGAATTATTTGACGTATGCGCAGTTGATTTTATAGTTTCAAGAGATTGCCCCGGTATATATAATCCTAGGTGCAATTATTTTTACATATCCCGAATCATAAGTAGTAGATGAACTGCGTTGTTGATAAATATGTGAAGTCCGTTGCGTTGGCAGCTATTTTTCACGTCAAACGCAGTTTTTCCTTATACTGTATAAGACACAATACAAACTATGAAACTTTTATACGATTATCACATATCACCTTGACAGTCGATTCGGTCAACTGAATCGAAACTCCAGTGATGAACTTGGATGCGTCAATCTACGGAGCGGACGGACTGGATTTGTCAATCTACAAAGCGTAGAAAAGGTCTCTCGGACCTGTGAATTTCGTTTGAAAATGTTAACTTATTCCGGAGATATGACACCCTGATTTCGGGCAGAGGTCGGGCCGAAAAAATGATTCGCGGCTAGCGACCACCGAACTACAGGTACTTGGCGGCGATTCGCTACCGCGAATCTTGAGAAATAATATTTTGAGGATTTTCAAAACATCGACTGGGTCTTGAAAAAATGTAGAAGATATGACAAACAGGGGTACAAATAATACTTTTGCATTTTCATCGCCATTAATTCCTAATTTTTAATGTAAAATGTATCCATCAGCCATTCAATTTTTATTTTTAATGGAAAATAATTCCCATTAACCATCATATTCTAATTTTTAATGAAATATAATTTCATTAACCATTAAATTCTAATTGTTAGTATAAATATTCCCATCAGCCGTTCAATTTTAATTTACAATGGGAAATCAATCATCCCATAACCCACTAAATTTCAATTTTTAATGAAAATTATTCGTATTAAAAATTGAAAAAGTAATAAATAATGATTAAAAATCTTACAACCGTTCAAGGTAAAATAAACCGTGCGTGAAGGATATTCTATAGTACATATTGTCCATGTGAATAAACAGTGTGGAAATAATTGATCATTTATGGGGCACATTGGACAACATGTGGATGAATGGTGTTATATATATAACGGGGTGAAACGAACAGTAGGTACTTATATAAACGCAGGATTGTAAATGATACATTACTTTTTTCAATGCATTAGCATTTTCATTGATCACGAATTCTTACTTTTTAATGCGAAATATATCCATTGACTATTAAATTTTAATCTTTAAATTAAGAAAATTAGGTCATTTCTATTCACCGTTGAATTTCAATTTTTGACAAAGGGTAATTCCATTAAGGGCTCACATACCCCTGAAATTTTCAAAAAGTCGATTTTTTTAGAAAATTTTACTCCATTACAAAGTTATAGCAATAAATGTAACCAGACATCGGGTTGGGACGCCAACCTAGCTAACTGCCGCGCCCCTCTCGGCAAGTGCGTTTCGTATTTCTTTTGTTTGCAAAATCTGGGTTTCTTAGAAAAAAAGAAAACCATAAAAAAATACGAAGATACGAGAGGAAAAAGGTGTACAGTACGAAGCTGGAATGGCAGACTAGCCGTAAGTCACGTTGTACCCATCAGAAACTTTAAGCGCGTTTTATGTTTTCAGACAGTGTCAGTACGGTAACTTGGTCAATTTTTAATACTGTTTAACTTTCTTTTTTAAATCTTGATAATTAGTTTTTCTACATATATCCTGGTGAGGGGTTTTTTTAATTTTTTTGCTGGACAATTTTTTATAAATTATTGAATACTATTTTTTTTTTTGAATTGCATATTGAAGTTTAAAAGACTGTAATTTCTTTATATAGAAAAAAGCAGTCCTTCCATCAGACTATTACCATTACATTATTTAACCAGATTCTTTTTCATTTTTACCGATTGGATAATTTAAATGAAATTATGATGTCGACAAGGAGGCTCCATGGTATTCATCAGTAGTCCATTTATACCGGTAAAAAATAAGGTTAATATTACAAAAATGTCAATTTTATTCTTATAATTGAAAAGTTAATAAAAAATGTGAATTCAACAATTTAATTTTTTTTTCACCATATAACCTTAATAATAATTTTTCAAATTTAGGTACATACTCGGTTTTCAGCGCGCGCTTGGCCATGTGAGCCCCTAACGATTGAGTTTTAATTTTTGATGATAAATAATACTCATTACTCATTGAATTTCAGTTTTCAATGAGAACCAATTTCCATTAATCATTTTATTTCAACTTTAAGGTACTTATAAGGACGCGTTGTACACCTCGAAAACACGGGGATGCAAAACTTCTAAACCGCTCAAGCGATCAGAGTGAAACTTGGGCAGTTAATACCTAATTTCGGCAAAAAGTGGAGCGTCTTTTTAAGTTTTCAAAATTTGGAAAAAATTTTACAGATTGGTCAACATCCACAGAAATTGGCCAAATTTTCACAGTTGCACTGAATGGATCGAAATCTTCAGTATGATGCCACTCGGCGTTGATGAAACAGACATTTTGAGCCCAGTCCCATGAGATTTGATGGTGAAATGACGAAATGGCAGCTGATCTGGTTTTCGATTATGAAGAACACCGAAATCTCATTTTGGCGACATTTGTTATCGACCTTTCACGGATGCCGGTAATTTTTTACCTACATCACACGCATACATTACCGGCATGCACGTAATGTCGGTAACAAATGTCGCCAAAATGAGATTTCGGTGTACTCCGTAATCGAAAACCAGATCAGCTGCCATTTCGTCATTTTACCGTCAAATCTCATGGAAGTGAGCTCAAAATGTGTGTTTCATCACTGCCGAGTGGCATCATACCGGATAGTTCGATCCATTCAGTGCAACTGTGAAAATTCGGCCAATTTCTGTGGGTGGTAACCAATCAGTAAAAATTTTCCAAAATTTGAAAAATTAAAAAGATGCTCCAAGTGCAAAAAAATGCACTGCGTGGCTGCTGCTGTGTACGATTGCGTGCTGCAAAAAGCCGTCGATGAGGAGAAAGATCTGACTTAAAAAAGAATCTTCATCATCGGCGCTAACAGTGTCAGGGGATGGTACTAGAAAAAAACGAAGTTTTAGTTCACGGTTTGGCATGACTAGTATAATTGGTAGATATAGCAAAAAAGTGCTAGATACTGTGGTCAAATCGAGCTTTTGCCAAGCGTGTGCTGTAAGTAAAACCAACATGACCACCGAGGAATTCGATGATTGGTTCGAAACTCACAAAGACTGTACTAATAACCACCATGACAGTGCGGGTAAGATGGAAGATGGGTAAGGGGATGGTACTTGGAAAAAACGAGGTTTTAGTTCACGGTTTGGCGTGACTAGTATAATTGGTAAATATAGCAAAAAAGTGCTAGATACTGTGGTCAAATCGAGCTTTTGCCAAGCGTGTGCTGTAAGTAAAACCAATATGACCACCGAGGAATTCGATGATTGGTTCGAAACTCACAAAGACTGTACTAATAACCACCATGACAGTGCAGGTAAGATGGAAGTTGACACAGCATTAGAGATGTTTCTCCGATCGCTCCAATACACTAGATAAATTGGCGATGAAGATTGCAAAACGTATAAAGCAATTGTAGATGCGTGTCCTTATGGTAAAGACACTATTGTACAAAAAAAAGAGTGTATTGGACATGTTTCGAAAAGAATGGGAACAAGATTACGTAACGTTGAAAATCAATGTAAAGGTATAGGTGGAAAAGGGAAATTAACTGACAAGCTAATCGGCGACTTGACGGTCTAGCGATTAGAAGAAATTGTCACTCAATCGAAGAAATGAAGAAAGCCATGTGGTCACCATTCCATCACTATGCTTCAAGTGACGAAAACCTCAACACATGTATTGCCTGCCGGGACCTTCGAGCTGGTGCAAGTGACGTAACGCAGAGACTGCTGGGTCACTCGAAGATTTCAGACATGATAGACTGCCCCTCTGTGTTCAAGTTTCAGAGGTGATAAAGCCCATATAAGAAAATCTTTCGTCGGACGATGTGTTAGAGCGGTGTCTAGAAGCGGAGACGCAAAACAATAATGAATCTCCAAATTCATTGATTTGTATGTTCGCTCCAAAACACATTCACTCTGGAGCTGTTACGATTGAAATTACCACTTTTCTAGCTACGTGTACTTTGAACGAAGGGTTCCCAACAATATTGAAGATATTACATACGATGGGTGTAAAAATTGGACAACGAGCATACGCATATGTAACGTTACGTGATCAACAGAGAATCGATCGTTCCGAAAGACGTTCGTTATTCGCCTCAAAAGAAGCCAGGACTGCTAGAAGGGAAGCACTATTGGAGCAAGACCATTTCTACGAAAGGGAAGAAGGAGCAATATATGGACCCGGGTTGGCAGATTAACTAGTAAGCATCGATAATTCGATTTAAACCTCATCTTACGGTACCAAAAGTTTGAACGCGTTCATCTCAGAACTATGTTTTCCAAATCAGCGCCCGCGATATCTCGATAACTAATTGACCGATCAAACTCAAATTTTGCACATACCTTCTGTAGCCTCTTTCTGAGGACTGGCAGCAGAATTGAGTCGAAAAATAATTTTTCCCACATTTTATGACTCGTCGAATACCCGAAAACGTATGAAATATCGTCAATCAAAGTTTAACAGGCATCCATTTTGTAGCAACATTTTTTAAGTACTAATTCCGCTACCAGTACTCAGAATACTCATACAGATTGAGATTTTTTTTTTTCAGATGCATACATCACCCAGAGTGGGCGCCGATTGAGGCGATTTTCGGCGGACCATGTGGCAAGAAAATAAAAAACTACATTAAAAATTTAGAATAATTTTTTTTTTATGCAGATAAATTTTCAAAGGAACAATAAATACATATGTAAAATTTCATCAAGACAACTTCAACGGTTTAAACATTATTCCAACCCAAAAATGACGTTAAAAATCTCGCTCTACAACAGAACTCGCGACGCGTCAGAACCAAATTCGAAAAAACCTAGCATTTTTGTATAAGATAAGATCGACAAGTTCGATAAAAATGCGATACGGCAAGAGGTTCATGATTTTCATCGAAATAACGAAATGCCAACAGTGGATAAAGTTCTACAAGCCGTGAAGAAGACCTTCCGGAATTCAGGCAATCGGCCTTTCACAAATTAGTACTGGAATTGAATCTCACTTGTACGAAACAACAACGTAATAGCGCCCTGGCGGTGACAGAAAACCTCATAATATGGCGAAGAAACTATCTGATAAAAATTAAAAGGTACCAGATAGAGGGTGGATCGAGTTATTACTTGGACGTAAGGTAAGTCAATGCAGGTGAGGTTCAAAGCAGGGCAGTAAGATCTCAGAAGGAAGCACTTCTCCGAGGCCTGATAACGGGACCTGCAAATCCGAGTAATAAGGGGAAACGCTTAATTGTTCTACATATCGGCAGCGCAGCCGGATTCGTACCTGGTGGGTTATTATGCTTCAAATCAAAGAAAAACACAGCCGGCTACCACGGCGAAATGAACGGAGATACATTTCTGGAATGTTTAAAAAAGTTTTGCCGCCGCTCGACGAAAACTGCATGATTGTTATGGGAAATGCTCCATATCATTCCGTGAAACAAGAGAAGCTACTAAATACTTCGTGGAGGAAAGCAACCATCATTGAGTGATTGAACAGTAAAGGAAAGAAGTGGACGATACGATGGTGAAGGCTGAACTCCTGCATATCGCCGGACTTGAAAAGGTAAAATTTAATAGATACGTGATTGATGAAACGGCAAAAGAAGTGAATAAAATTGTACGTAGACTTCCGCCGTATCACTGTAAGCTCAATCCAATCGAAATGGTTTGGTCGATGGTCAAGAGATACGTAAAAACCAATAATACACCATGAAATTGTCAGACGTGCAGATATTGCTTAAAGAAGGAGTTGCTCAAGCGACGGCCCAACACTGAAACAATTTTGTTAAACACGCAATGGAGGAAGAAAAAAAATTGTGGGACATAGATGAAATCGCAGACAGAATGGCAAACCAAACTCCATCGTCGTTAATTAACGTGAACGCTGAAATAGATTGCTCGACCAACGACAGCCATTATACCATGCAACGGAGTATAAAATAGCGGGTGTTCATACCAAGGTATCCGAGGAAAATGGTGGTGAGCTATCTCAACAGCAAACAATTGATGTTCCGTACCAGCGAGGGAGAGAAAATGCAGCGTATGTCAACTGGTGTTCCACAGGAATGGGTACTAATATACGATCACTCCTGTGGAACATCATGTACGCCGGGCTCCTGACATTGGAAATGCTGGGCAAAGTCATAGCAGTCGGTTTCGCAGGCGACGGTGCAATCATGATCACCACGAGGACGGCGCGCCTACTAGAAGCTACAAAGAACGAGGCAGTGCCGAGGTTGATGTAGGGGTGTTGATTAACCCAAACGGGGCTGGAGTTAGCGATGAAAAAAAGGGAGCTAACAGTGCTAACAAGACGATTGAAGTTCACGCAACCAAGGATCAGGGTCAGGGGACACGACATGCAGCTAGACAAAAATACGAGGTACTTTAAGAGCCGTGATCAACGCCAAGCTGAATTCCTCGGAATACGTCAAAAAGACGGAAGCAAAGGTAAGGGAAAAAACAACGGCACTGGGAGACTTATGTCAAACCTCTCGAGTCGAAGCACGTGAGGCGCAAGCTGCTGGTGGGGGTAGTCGACTCCGGACTACTACGCGGTGCCTTTATATGGATGGACGCTTTCGAAATGGCCATCCACACCAACCGCGATGATCCTATCCGGACCGATCCCACTACACCTTTTGGCGGCTGAAACGAAAAAGGTTGACGAAAAGGAGGCGACGATGGCGTCAGAGTTACCAGAACGGAGCGGAGACACAGCAAACAAAGTAACGATACAGCAGTGGCAGCAAAAATGGGACACCCGCAGCAAGAAATCATGGATGCGCGATACCATTCCGAGTCTACTGCAGTGGATAGAACGATGCCATCTGACATAAGGAGTGACGGGGTTGGGTGCTTCGGTAAGGAGTCAACAACGAGGTGCCACCAGTTTCAGAGCGAGAAAGATAAAGCAGAACACACTTAGTTTGAGCGTCCCCCCCATGGGACGCTGAGAGGCGGACGATGAAGGCAATAGCCGGCCAGGTCCAGAGTGAAGGAGAACTGGTCCACGCAATGCTGGGTGGACCAGACATGTAGGAGGCGGCAGGGGTGTTCGCGGGACGAGTGCTATGGAGAAAAGAAAAAACGGAGAGGTCAAGAAGAGCAAGCAACAACGGAGGGTAGAATCAACATATAGGGCTAGGAACGGAGTGGAGATGAAGTAATGCGGAAGCGGTCTTGTCTCTACCTGGGTGCGCAGGGGGGGAGGAGTTTTAGTTAGTAAGAATCTGACACTATACTGACACCCATAACATCAGGGTGTTTATGCAAGGTTTCTATTCCTCTTTGATGAATAAATAAAAAATAAAAAAAAAATAAAAGTTGACAATACGTAACGGTAAACAACCGAGCTGCAAAGTAACCTTCGGTAGATTTAGCAGCTTCTACCAATGTATACAACTTGACTCCGTGTAATGATCAAATTCAGTGGAGATAGCCACACAAACGACCTGCTTTACGCCAAATGCCCTACATCTGTACTTGATGAAAACCGTTCGATCGATGAATTTAAATTTGAAAAACATTGGAATAAAAATATTAAAATTTCAAATGGTGGTCAGCTCATTCGAATGGCAATGAAGACAATGATATAACGATGATGGTGATAATGATGTATTATTATAAGTAATAATAATTATATTCGTGATTATAACGGAGATGGTAATAAAAATTATACACAATAACAAAAATGGTAATAATCCATAGAATAAGTGACTGTAGTTATAATTACTTACTATAAACAAGCTTATAATATAGTCATCAAACTAATACAACTTGTTCAAATCGTTTTACTGCAACTAAAGAACATTGTACTGCGGTACAATTAAGGTTGTATGTCAATCAAAACGAGTCGTTGGACATCGTGTATTCTACTCATCGGTATAAATATTAAATATTCAATCTGTAAAAGTTAATTATTGGGACTCGAAAAGTACCGAGAGAGAAGAGTACAAAAATTCTTGGGCAGTGAATCATTTCAGAATTCATACATTCGAAATTCATTAGGCTTTGTTGCCAACAATATAGGAATGTCACCAACTTAAACGTCTCTTCAAAATTTTCCAGGTAAGAACTTTTCAATTTTTGTAACGTTCATCTAAAACCTAACGGCACAAAATATTCCCTATACGCATCAACTGATCGTAATCTTGAACTATCTTGGACATTTTGAGAACATCCAGATATAATTTAAAAACACTGCTAGAACAAAAATCCTATTTTGCATATTAACAAATGGCATGATTTATTCTGATTTCGATTTTTACGAATACTACTTCAACTGCTTTAATCATGATGCAACGTAAGTTGAGTGTCAAAAATTGATAAGAGAAGATTAAAATGTTGCATATTTTACTACCTAGCGAATTACATCAAAATGTGTGAATATGCTAAATCGTAAATCTCGTATACTCCTATAACAAAGATTACTGATTTTTTCTGGTTCAAACATTTTTCAAGGTTTGCAAGAACCCTCTGTCCACACAAGACACGTCTTGTTTTTACTGCATGATTCTAATTTGCAATTCTTGCCCATGCTGAAAATTCAGACATTTCCTAAATATACCTCATGCGACTTGCTTGTTTTCATCGTAGTAATAAAATATTTATTAGGAATTTACAGTCGCTCGTCAAGTCACTCCCATAATTAATATACATATTCGTTCTTTTGCAAACCTCGCTTTCTTGCACTTGCTTTTCAATTGTAACTAGTTACATATCGAATATCTTGCTTGAAAAGATAAAGGGGAGGCAATAATTGCGACACCACTTTCATGTCACTATACAAACTAAGCGAGCGATAATTACAAAATTTAATTGTAATCTTATTGCTTGAACCGAGTTACGGACGCAAGATATTGCATATCCAAGTATGCGTCGCAACTCAAGTTTACGTAAACAACCACAACAAGCATTGTAAATTCAAAGAATCGCCACCCCGTGAGAATTATTCAAAGTATTTGTTTAATTTGGGTTTATCTTTTCTGTTTCTTATGCCTGTGAGAAAAGGTCCGATGATCGCGCGGGGCTTGACACTAGGAGGTCGCGTTCCTCGTGATGCTCTGGACGACACGTTGACCCCACCAGGCTTCCAGGTTGAACGGCTCAAAATCTGGATAAATGTACAAGTTATGGATTATTTGTCGAACATGCATTAAATTTTATAAGCGTACACCAAAGCCAGATATGCAACACCACTGAAATTCTACAGTAACATGTGCATCATAATCTTGAGCCATACAAACTACCAAAACTCTCTGCAACAAAAATTTATGTAAGATTACGGCATTTGCCAGTGCAGGAAAAACGCAGTGCTTTGTTTCGCAGATTGCAGCTAGAAACAATATAGGGACATGCCTGCGAGGAGTGCATATAATCATTTCATATTATTTCATGTTGTACAAGATGTATGTGCAGTTCATTGTAAAGCGGTGTCAAACTTTCTAAATCCCATAAATTGTGAAAGTATTGTTCCGGGTTTGGAAGTCATGCAGTGTATAACAATGATGGGGTAAGAATATGTGCAAAATCAAAACATATCCATAGTACAGCATCATCAAGAAGAAAAGACATTAGCAACTTTGACATTTAATCATGAATGGAAATATTCAGAATTTTATTTTCATACAAGATGTCGTATGAAATTTGTATAAATATAGTCGAAACAAAGTCATATGAAACACCAACACATTCATACTTCAGTTCTTTGCCTTTTCACAAAGTAGAAACATCCCAAACTTTCATAATGAGAGGGCATTCAAATATTACGCAATGCATATGGAGGCCTAAGATGTCAGGATGTAATATTTAAAAAATTCGAGATGACCTTCAAGTCAGAACACTTTTTCTCCCAAAGACCATCGGGTGTTTAGAATGAAAATTGTAGCTAGAATGAAAACAAGTTCACTTATTTCTGTACTTTGTTTAATTATTTACTCAGTTTCTCGAATGCAGCACCGTCGATCGCTAATTTTGTAAGGACTGGATACCTGAGAACTGAATTGTCACGAACATTTTGTTTACTTGTTGAAAGTGATATTGCCTATTGGAATCCAAATATTATTGATTAGCTGTCTGGTGACGAAATTTATCCGTGAGCCATTTAGTTAATATTTCATTTGAACCTCACTGTGAAAAATGTTCGTAAATTTACGACACATTTACTATACAAAAATGTAACTGAATAAAAAATTTCGTGTTTTAAAGAGAAGTTCTAAGCTATCTCAAGAAATTCACAACAAAATTGTGTAATTTTGCTTAACTTAGTTGAAGAAACACAAAAGCATATTTTTAATTTACTAAATTATGTAGTAAATGTATTATATTTACAAATTTAATATACATTTGCTATAAGGTATTTGGAATTTACTAAACATATTGCTGAATTGACGTGACAAATGTATAAAAAAAAATCCAATTACAGTCTGTTAAAATCTATCGTAGCAAAAGGAATTGATATCAGATATGCATCTCTATCAATTTTTCTCTGCCATTTCAATTATTTTATATAATATCATAGATTCGGAGTTGTCGCATGTGGACTTAAATTCCATAGTTAGATTTCGAATTTTCCAAACCTGAGTTCTAAAATCACCCCAGAGAATTCTAGTTTTACTTGATAGTATATAAATGGAGATAATCACACGTACTGTACTTAAAAAGGTTTTCAACAGTTTTTGGAATTTTCGGGATTTTCTTTTGAATCCACTTGAGTTGTGAATGTATAAATTTTACACAAACTACTTGACAGTACCTGATTTCAGTAACGCCATGAGAATCACCATGTTAATTTTGGAATTAGTAATAAAATTTTCAATTCCAGAGAATTACACTGTAATTTACTGACTATCTAACAATTTACTAAATTTGAAACGTAAATGCTCTTGTAAATTTATTTAAAATTATATTGTGAGTTCCAAATCGGAAATTATAACCTTATTGATGAGTTTTCTGTTACTCTGTTATCTGCCATGCCCGTGTGGACCGTGCGTTGTATTATCAATCGCATGTGTTGGGGCTCGGATCAGGCGGTTTCAAGAGACGTTTAATGTATTCAATTGTTTGCCAGAATGAGTGCTCGTTATCTTCAATAAACTCGAAATATAATATCGAATCGAATATCCTGCTTCATTATTCGTATTGTTGCTCATGTTGACCGCTATTCTCTAACATTTATCCGAAGAACATTACAAACACTGGCTAGAACTCTTCAACCAGGAGTTGATCTGAAACTTACAGCCTCTTCCGACAGATATACATTACATACATATAGCTTCGATTGCTATCAACGATAGGCGAAAGCTTCAGTTCATGTATGAAGCTTATTGTTAGTTAAGGTGACAGAATATGAATACGGATGAATCGACCATCGCATTTTGTTCAGAAATAGATTTAGCAGATACGGGTATAACAGATACAGATTCTTGCAGAATCATGACAGAATAATGATACCGATGGGAAAGATAACAATGATATCTAGAATAATATATAGTCGGCTGTGATATTACTGTCAAAGTTTCTGATTATGGTGCACGCATTCAGTGCATGGATAGCAAGATAGACAAAACTTGTAGCACTTTATCATTGCCGATAAACGTATCATCATATTACATATTTGATTGATCTTTTCGAGTGAAGTTATATGATAAAGCTGTTCAGCAAAGAGCTCCAGCTTGTTACTGAAATCAGAAACGCCGCAGCACTTAATGTTATTTAAGTTCTAGCATGAATCGTTGCATCTGTCTTTTGCAGGCCCTTACAATTTCAAGCTTTTTCCACGTTAGTGTCTGAATTTCTTTATAAATAGAGATAATGAATTTTTGATTGTTACAATTCAGGGATAATCTTTTTTTGATATTTCTGATGTACGTTATACTTCTGAGAAACTAAACGTAGTAGGACTTGAGAGTTGAAACCACGTTACTCCTGGGCAGAATTTAAACATATAGAGTAGAATTATAGGGGAATAGAACTCTTCATCTTGGAAAATGGGAGTACTTTATGGATGAGGGGGATAACTATTCAATCGAAATCTAGCACAATACATATTATTAAGATATTGAACTTCAGTTGCAGGATTCGTATACGAATTTATACAATTATAATTTGTATATTGAAAATAGTAAGTATTTCAGTATTATTATAGTATATTCCTAATGAAATGATTTGATGGTATTCCACTGGACACATGTCTCAGATATGCACTCTGGATGAGAGTTACATACCCATAATGCCACAGTATAAACCGGACATACGCATACAATCTGCCGATTCGAAAACAATAAATGCAATACAGTAGAACCTCGATCATCCGAACCCTCAATTATCCGAACGATGCCTTAGGTTATCCGAACGCTCAATTATCCGAACTTTGGCGCGAAAGATACATTTTTGGTCGCTGCTACCGCCGTGAGCAACAATACATCTTTGCGAGAATCGCGGGCATGCAACGGCGCATATCGAGCGAGTTAAGTGTGTTAATATAAAGAAAGCATTCGACTTTTTGCAGGTGTTTAAAATAGATATATATATATATATATATATATTTCAACGTTAATATGTATGTCAATATATATGTATGTACTGCTTTTATGTAAAAAGGTGTTGTTTATGATCTCGTCCCAAAAAACTCACGTTTCGATTATCGGAACTAGTCTCGATCCAATTGGTTTGGATAATCGATGTTCTACTGTACATTACGTCACGTAACCTGTGCTAGATATCTTTTCGAGTTTAAAAATGCTTCCATAACGAATAGTTGCATTTAAACAACACGAACGATGTTGATGTAAGACGTAGGCTGTGCAGACGGGTTTGTAATACCGATCGAGATATGGCGCTACATATTTGCACATATTTATGTGCAAGAAATCGAAGTACAGCTAGTACTTTGACTGGCGACACGCGCGAATTCGTCGTCGGGGTCGGTATGCCTCGTCTATCAATATTACGTTTGTGCCTTATACCTATTGAAATGCTATTAGTGTTATACTGCCAAATCAAAAACATTTGGCTTGTGTTTATTTGCAGTTCAGAACGGCATCTGGCAAAATTAAACAAATAGGAAATATACGTATATACGTATATCTCTGAAAAAATAAGCCTCACTAATGACACAGCCACTGTCATCCTTGATCTAAAACTATTCGATTTTTTTTGTTGTCCTAGTCTCGAGATTTTTTCAACAATTCGGGCCTACTTATTTTAAGAGGTATTGCATTAGACTGATATTTTTTGTGTATAAAAAGTGTATAAAATTAGAAAATGTTTTTTTATATATTTCAAGAGTGTGTTCATCAAGCCTAACAAACCCTACATCGATATCTACATCAATGATGTCAGAAAAACATTCACAAAAATAGTGTTCTTTTCGGGGCGAGTTACTGTTTCTCTAGTAAGAGACCTTATGCGAAGAACACATCAAGAGAAGCGCGACTAATCCATCGACCAGCCCAAAATAAAGCAGAGAACATAGCTGATGTTTCAGAAGAATTTTTATATAGCACAGAAAACGTAGATTGAAGGTACAAAAAATAATTGTAATTTTATCTCATTGTCAAACCAGTAGTCTATACATCAAGACACTCTCTTAGAATTCAATTGTTTAAATGACAATTGCCATAAAGCCATGCAATTTGTAAAAAAAAAAGTTTGGAATCAAAGGTGTTCTTTGTTGAGTTGACTGTATAAAAGCTCTCTTTGTTACTAATGGAGCTAGCAGAAAAATGAAGGAGACCTTTTCCATTGTAAATCAAAAAAAATACATCTTTTGTTTGAAACTTTGTTTCATAAAATGAATTTTTTCGTCAGAATCGTCATCTGAGCAATTAAATTGTTTGTTTGAATAAAAGAAAGAAAAAAAAACAATTTGAGCGCAAAATAAATATCATATTAGTATTCCCCGTACCTAAAGACAAAGAGTATTAAAAAAACCATCAAAGATATTGAGCAGACCCCAAAATTTGTACGAAAGATGTGGATTTTGTACGTTTACTTTTTTAGCGATTATCTCGAAATTATATTCCACGATCTGGCGGGTATCATATTTCAAAATCTATTCATTCGACTTACTTTTAATTTGGAGTGGCGTAGTTAATAACATATTTCATCGAACCTTCGGATAATTTTTTGATATACCACTGTTTATTAATCACAAACGTTTGGAGTTTTTATTTATGCTCAAAAAACGAACTTAAAAAAAAGGTCGTTTTCGCAATTTATAAATTTTCCAAATAGCATCTGATGACCTACAGCTTCATCGTTGTGTTAAAAGTGGATGTTCCATTTTTGATATTAGATGTCTCCAGTTGCCGAAATCATGTACGCCAACGTGCGTAGCTACAGCGCATTGTTTGAACAAGAATAACTATGTTGCTTGAAAATATTTTGCAACAAAAGAAATGAAACATGTCAAGACTGTGTACTAACTCTGTGCAAAAGTTTAATCTTTCATCCCAATTCTTGAGGCAAGAAGAAAAAAAATTGAAAATCCAACTGTTTTTCGAACGCCAATGTTATGCATACCCATAAAGATTGGAGGATTGCACAGAGCGTCTGCAAACCTTCAACCAACCATGTCCCACATATGCTTTATCGACTTAGGGTATAAGCTCATAGCTGGTGATTGTCCAATGCAAGTTTAAAGTCATTCACAATTTTTTCAGATAAAAAGCGAAACCGAAAGAAAAACTTTTAAACGACGAAAAGGAAGAAGTTTATTTAAAGAAGTTGGCAAATAAAAAGGAAACATATTTTTGCCACACCCTCGTGGTTGTTGTTCTGAATTTGCTAAAGAGCAAAATGAGTAAGAAAAATTTTAAATAACTCTATAGCTTATCTCTAACTCTAATTCAAAAGGAACAAAAGCAATTATAAAATCCAGCACTGCTTTCGTTATTCTGTCTTTTGACTCGAGATTAAAGTCCAACAAATCTTTTTAAGTTTTGCAATCGATATCTCTGGAGCCAGCGATGCATCAAGAATCGTGATTTCCTTTTTTTTTGTGTTTATTCACATCTTTAACAATTTTTATCTCCAAAGCGATGAACTTTGTCAACAAAGACCATAAGACCTTTTATTGAAAGACATTTTATTTTATTAATTTTATTGCAAAACACCTAAGGTGGTGCCCTGGTGGATTTCGACGCTGCGTATACATCTCCAAGTATCTAATTCCACGTATCTCAAACACAAGATCAAAGTGTTAGTGACGTTCGCAAATTAAGGTTATATGGGTGATTCTACAGAAAGGTAATTTTTTTTGTGTTCCTCGATTTAAGAAGTATTTAAAACATAAAAACAAAAAATTTGTTTTCTATTTAAAGCGAAAGAAACTAAACTGAGCTACGAAGGCAATGAAGAGAAATTGTGTGATTTCATACTTTTCTCCATGAAAATGACTCATATTCGTATTCATATTCATATTAAAGTCTCAGTCCACTAGCATGTCAACGACGCAAGATTCAGACAACTAAACGTATTCAAGAGCAGAAGATTATATTTTCACTTATTTTTTTTTCATGGTATCTATACTGCACAGATTGTGAATAATGCTTACAATATTGGTTGCGATTTCAGTTGCTCTTTTTTATATGAAAATTGACCGTGAATTTTGTCATCACTTTCGAGACTTCAGTCCCCTGGATTCAACGAAATTGAAATATTTCGATATTCTTCACCTCAGAGAATAAAGTGCTTCCATCTACCAATGACCTTTCAACTGAAATTAGCAAAAATGTGCTCTGTTCACGCGCATCGGTTATGCTCAGTAGTAATCGCGACTCCATCAAGGGAAGACGTGGTGGTGCCAGTAAATTTATCGGTCCCCTGGTAAGTATTGTTGTTTAAATTTTCATATTTTTCTCATATTTACTGAATACAATGTAATTAAAAGCATGGCCCAGAACTGTGTGTACAATGGTGAGATTGAATAATAATTTAGTTTCGCGTTATTTACAATATCAATGAAGAATCTCAGTCCCCTGCAAGAAACTATTGCAGGAAACTGAGAATTATGCCAAGGGACTGACAAAGTTGCACAACTAATCCGTTTTTCGTACCTTGCTAACTACCTACACCTTATATAAAATCTATTTGTAAGTACCTTTACTAAGTACACAAAGATTATGATTATATAATTTGTATATTCAAAGACAGAAACGAAATAAAAATGACACCAACTCAGAAACGACAAGTAAACAGAGAGGAAAGGCTTGAAAAAAAGAGAGTCGCTGGAAGTGGTAGGTATGAAGAAATGAAGAATGATCCGGTTAGACTAACTCAACAAAAAGAAAACAAAGACTCAAATGTTTTAAAGAGGAGGAAAAAGGGAGCAGAAAATCTATATCTGAAACGACAACTCAACAGCAGAGAGCAATACGAAAAAAATGGTTGACTCATTCTGCTTCCTTCTAGGGAAGACTGGTTGTATAAAAAGAAACCAAATAATTTTATGAGACAAACTACACTCTCAACTTCTGGCGAAATGGAAGAAAATCGTGTACCTTTGACAACAGTAGAAATTAATCCACTAGCAATTGCATATGTAGCAGCAGCACGAAAACAGGCACAAAAACAACGGAAGAGACGTTGCAAAGAAATTAAGAAAAAGAAAGCAATCATTACGAAGTTGAAAAGTAAATTAAGTTGTTATAAACAAAAGGTTTACCGTCTGCGAAAAACAGAGAAGCTGACACCGAGAACCGAACTTCAAAAGGTGGTTGAAAATCCCGGCACAAGAAGAGGAGTACTGAAGAAGGCATTATTTGGTCAAATGATAGAGGAGCAAATAAAAGAAAATTATTCTAAAGCTAGATCCTACAAAGAAAAAAAGATGATCTACAAGAGGCTTTTAGGTGAGAAAATAAGGTACCTTACAAAAGAGTTTGGTCATCAGAGAATCAACAAAAATCCAAAGCTGCACACAAAGAATCCATACGAGCTGTTAATAAAGCTGTACTAGTGTTTTTCGAAGATAACAACACTAGCAGGCTAGGTGCTGGAAAGAAGGAATGTATCGTGACAAATAAGATGGAGAAACAAAAACTTTACCTACTAGACACGATGAAGAATCTATATAAGGAGTTCTTGAATTCTACGAATATGATCATTGGCTACTCCCTAAGTATTTTGCCATCTAATACCCTTCTGGGTTGTTTCACCTAAATTCACGTGTTGTGATACATGTCTATGCGTGACGTATACCAATGTACAACTGATTTTATTACATTTTACTACATACCAAACTCTGCTGCAAACACTTCGTTGCGACAGATATAATGAACGATGATTGGCAAGAAGTTGTAAATGTTTACTTGCAGTGATAAGAGCTTACCTTACAATGTATTTTATAACGAGAAGGAAATTTCTTACAACCAATGGGTATTATATGAAGAAGGCTTAATTGATCCAAAGACTGAAAAAATTCGATATGTGCAAAAGACGAAATAACAGCACTTTGAGTCGTCACCGCAGGATCTTATTTTGAAATTAGAGAATGATCTAGTCAAGTTCTTTCAACACGAATTGAATATCATCCATCGCTATCACACACTCAAGAATCTAAAGGAAAGTCTTACAGAAAAAAACACAATGGACTGATACACATGGACTGTTCCAAAAATTACGCAACGGAATATAATCAAGAAATTCAGACCTTTCACTTCGGAGGGTCCCAGACACAAATAAGCTTGCACACTGTCGTGGTTTATACTTAAGAATCAGTTACGTCCTACTGTACGATTTCTCCAAATTTATCTCACAGCCTACCAGCAATTTGGGCTTCTTTGAAACCGATGTTATTTAAGAAAAATGTCTGAAGATACCGGTGTTCACTGTAAATGATGGTGAAATAGAAGCGATAAGATTATTATAGAAAATCAGTTGGGATTTGGATCTTTCACAGGTATGCTCGGGGGGCTACCATGTAGTAATGGGAAGCACTTATTTGCCACGGCAATAGATTATAAAGTCACTAAGTTCTTTTTAGCATCCAGAATACTCCTATCATTTTAAATTGGGGTCCATAACATATCCATTAAGTGCAGAGAAATTAGATGCCAATAGCGTATTCACTGATTCAAAACCAGAGCATGAATCTGAAAAGCAACTGCACAGCAAGCAAGTCCTTCGGCGAATATTCCAATTAAAGCTGAACCGAAACCACTTATTACATATGGCTAATACATTCTGGTCAAGTTTTCCTCGATGAAAAAATAATTCCGATACACAGCTGCCTATACAGGAATTTTTGAGGACGATAGTGAAATGAAAGTACTTTTTCTCAAAGGTCTGTAATAAAAAGCATACACTTTTTAAAGTAGATGAAAAATATGTAGGTGCCATAGCTTTCGATCAAGTCGTGGAAAAAGTTCCCATGCCTGAACTGCAAGTCAAACGTGACAGGGTTTCGTACAAATTCGTCAAACCAATTAATGTTTTAGAAAAATGATTACTAGTCTTTGCCAAAAGTCATTATATGATTAAACAAGTACAAACAAATTTAAGTTATCTAAGCTGAATAATAAAAATTATAATACATCAAATATTATAGTATAAAATGTGTGAGCAACAATATAAGCACTAAAAACTGATAAATTTAATATACTAATATATTATAAGAATAGTTACCTTAAAAAAAAAAAATATACTATTTTATAAAACTAAAATCCCTCTACTGTGAAAAGTTGCTTAGGAAAGAACGTACTACTTCATTTCAATACACGATAATTCTTTTATTTTCAACAACAAAAAATATGAGATTTCTGATTTGGATTAACGAAAAAAATGTATTAGTATATATAAATTGATGATAAGTATGTGATGATAATTCTTACTTTTTCGATAAAAAAAAATGTTATTTTCGTTTTGGTATTTATAATTTTAACATTTTGTGAATTTAGTATTTTTTATATCAATAACATGTTTGTTCTATTTAGATTTTGTATTGATTTCTCAGTCCCTTGAAAGTGTTTTTTTGAAAAACGATAATAAAAGTTGGAATACTTCTTCATTTTACTAGCCCTTTTTGTAGCAGTAATAGCTCATCATCTGCCACCAAAAAGTTAATTTTTGTTTCATATTTGAGAGAAAGAAGTATGTCAACACTTTTTGGGCAAGAAAATTCTACTTTCTGTAAGATCATCCATTTACAATCGGCCAACAATTCTCAAGTATTATCATAGAGTCTTACATCTGCAAAGTGTGAAAACTAACTTGAAGTACTAATCCTCCGCATCAATCAAGTCACAGAGTAGCTGGCATGAAACGCCTCCAATTAACTATAACAATGGGCGGTAAAAAAAAAAATAGACTTAGCTTTCCTATGCTATCATGAGTGGGATGATAGCAAATATAGTGTACAAACATTTTTTTAACAATATTTATCAATGTCGATTGTTGTAATATTGAAAGTGGATAGAGTAATAAGCAGTAAGAGAGGTAATTAGCAGGCACATAGCACATATTAAAAAGCGTTTAAGATCCTTCTACACAAGATTGGTGAGTCATCAAGAGTAGGACAATTATAGTGAATCAAGCACAATAACGACATATGAGGCACAAGATTGCTAATTTAGTCACTAATTCCCATTAAGGAAAATCAACAGCATCAGGCAATTCATAAGTGAAAAATTGAAGCAAAATAAGTAAATGGTATTTTATACATCAAAGGGGTAAAGCGGCTCGTCTGACGCCGAGTGTAAGTTTGGAATATCAGTAATAGACGATCGTGTACAGTACACAAGCCGAAGAAGAATATTGCAAATACACAAGGAGTAAAGAAACTTTGTCATCATAGTGCGCATACTTTATGCAACAAAAGTATGGTTTACAAACTTTTTGTACTGTCACAGAAATAATTCCTCCGAATATGGAATACAAGAAAAATATGCTAAAACCATACTTGTGTGACATAAAATACTACGATAATTGAATACCTTTCAGCTGGGGGTTAGGCTCTCTTTCTTGATAATACGTTACTGACGCTCCGTTTCTATAATTCGTAGAATTATTAAGCTGTTGGTGGCACATATCGAGTTCTTGGGATACCAGATTCCATGCTGGATAAGACAAAGGAATGAAGATCAATTACATAGACCGGTACCACTATAGGTGAGACATATATATAGAATAATAGCTCAACTGTTCATAGTTACATTCACAGATGTATGCTATCAGATCATCATGCTGAGTCGGTGGTTCTTGTTGCAGCCTAGCCGGAATGGGGGATGGTCGTTTCCCATTCATCGCCGTTATTTGAGATCTTCCGCTGTAATTGAAAGATCATAAGGTCAATGTTGCTTAGGAGTAACAATAACAATATTATTCTATAGTCTGCAACAATTCAAGTTTTTGAAAATTTAGAATTAAATTTATAAGATTGATGTTAGTAACATTGACCCTAACGAAATATTCAGTATTAGTAGCCTCGGAATGGTTGAAAGGGTTGAGCCTGCAAAACATGAGTATATAAATATCAGGGTGATTCATTCTGAACTTACATTTTTTTTTTCCTCTCGCCTGAAAAATCGGTGCCCAAATTCAGAAAAAAAATTCTCATTCAGGAGAATTTGATTCTGACTATTAGGCATTATTGTCTCAAGTGAGAAAAAAAAAATTTATTCCGAATAAACTACCCTTAAAACGATAATTGACTCGTTTACAGAAATTATTAATATTTTTTCTCTCTTGACCCTCGGTAGCAGCCTCAAAATATTTGTTTTGTGCTCCACGCTCTGAGATTTTTATTCTGAATTTGGCACCGAATTTTCAAGCAGAAGGTGCAAAAAATACAAGTTTAAAATGAACCACCTCAATATACATATTATGCTTTGTTACGGCTTACAGCATTTAAGTCAATCATAAAGCTTCAAAATAATAATTCTTCATGAAATTGAGTTATTACTAAATACGTAACCTTACAAACTTCAACCCCAATGAAATTTTTCCCTTGACCTGACAGGTTGTAGAAATACTTGCAACTACAGAAATAGAACAGCAGATGCATTCGTGAATGCTATGGAATAATCATGCTTTTCAGACTTTATATAGACAGTTCCACGAACATTTTGAACTGAGAAAAGCGTAGCATGAGTACAAAATTCTTTAGCTTATCCAGCCTTTTGTTTGGAGTGAAAAGACGTGAAAACAAATCGTTTTTGATTTGAGTTATCTGATTTTAATCACAGTAATGTAGCGTTTGCTATGTGAATCAGGACGGCATCTACCAAGTCAAATGTACTGGATGCAAGAGTTCAATTTCAACATTTGAAGAAAACTCTACATTTGGAGATTCATGTTTTCCTACAAACTCATGTCCTTCAACTTTCTGACGGAATTGAGAAACGGTAATGAATCAAAATACATTCATGTATTTCAAACTGGACTTAGTCACTCATTTCAGAAGTACGAAAACGGGATTTCTTTACAATGTTTAGTTAAATTAACGTTATTCATTTCAACCTTTTTCTGTTTTACTGTTTATTTAGCTATTTCTGTTGACTAGTAGTTTTATGATTAACCTTTATTTGTTTTCAATGCTGGGTCTCCTCATGCATGTCGCGTGATATTGGGCACTTCTTGGAAGAATGAGTATTGAAGGTGAAAAAATGAAAAGTTAAAAATAATTATTACAAAAATTTGTAAAATAGGTGGAAAGACAAAACTCAAATAAAAATGCCCAACGAGATTTCTGTGTATGCGAGAATGAGTGTTAGAACGTTGTAGCTTTGGATCGATTATTCTGAGAACAAGGTTTTTTTAGACTTGTCGTTCTTTACTCGATTAACTACTGGCAGTTTTTTCCTTCTCTATGAATACAGATGCAAAGTATAAAAAACTACTTTTGATCAAATTTCTATGTTCTTGAAGTACTAATTTGCCTAAAACGGAATATGCATTGGCCCTAAAAATTAAATTAAATATACCACCACTGGGTAATCAAATGAGGAACAAAAAAACGTTGAGCAAAACTTTATCCTCGGAATGATTGTTTCAAAGCTGTAGCCTGCTTTTGATTAATTTGTGCAGATGCAAAAATCTTGCAAATCATTCAATACAATCAAACTGTCCTGCTGTTCAAATTTGATCCATATTAATTACTACCAGGCATGACTATGGCTAGGCGCATATGCACGAATTGTTCATTGGCATAAAGTATTTCTGTAACTCGTGATATCACTAGTCGTCCTTTCCAAGCGTGTTAGCACGTGTGCTGGGATGCTTTAAGTATATAATCGACCGAAAACCTGCAGTGGCGAATGTGTCAAGCAACACACACGTGATCCAGACATAAACACACGCACGCTTGCAGAGAGATGTGATATGTCACACGACAATATGGCTGTATTCATTTCTGACATTTAACCTATCAAGCATTTATATTCAGAACAGGCATTGATAACTTGAAATGATAGGGAACTCCAGGTTGAAAAGCACAAATTGTCAAAACATAGATGGATTTATTTATTACTAGTGAAGAAGTAATGAAATAAAATTCACATATAGCTGAGTAAAATATGGGTAATAAGGGAAAATGTATATAGAATGTATGTACCTCATTTTCAGCAGAGTAAATGTGTCACGAGTAGATTTGCCACTCTTCACTGTATTCTGCGAGATGATTGTTGAATATAAACAGAAGATTTCTACAATATTTTTACGGTATTGTAGCTGGACTCCGTCACTTACGTCCCGGATAGGAAATTTCTTTCTCAAATTATAAACCTAGTAACGTACTCGATTAGTTGTTATGTTCATTTGACAGAACGAGTTCGTTGAAATGCAATTGTCAACAACCCAGTCCCTAGAAGGAGGGTTCAGGCACGATGTAAGAATAAAGCTGCATTTTCACGTGCAGCAAACAGCCGGACGCAGCAACAACAAAATGCTCTCATTGGCTGCTTGCTAAGTACGTGGAGAGCTTCTGCTGATGCAGCAAAACCAACTGCTGCACAAGTAGGTCCATTTCTAATTCAAATCGCAATTTTCACCTTCGAGAAATTGCTAAAAAGAACACCAGAATCGTTGAGCAATCGGAGTATTTTTACTGTTTCTGTACCAAGCTGTTTGCTACATGTGAAAATGCAGCTTAATAGGTCGGTCGACGGTGGATCCGACCGGAACGTCCGTTTGTTTTATTACTTTTATAACTATTCCCTAACATTAATACCAACTCACCAAACTCCAATGTGAGAATTCTGTAACTAAATCATTCAAGAAAGCTGCCTAACCATTTGAATATCCCTAGATAAATTATAACAAGAAATATCATTAAACAAGAGTCTAACATCCGTGTTACAAGATCCTTACATTACAGGAGACTATGCTGTGTATTATTTTATCATTACAATTTACTAATACTATTATATTCAAATACTTTACAACACCTAGTTGCAAACACGGAGTTTCGAGCCACATTATAGGCAACCTATGCAACACCCCAGGGCTCGGGAAAAAGATAAAGCTGTAATGCAAAAGGCATACAAGCATGTATAATATAAAATCAATAGCGTTACTGTGATAAAATATACGGGCCAAGGACTGCGAAACCTCCAAAAACGTAAATACAAATTATCCAAGCATGAATTATAGAATCGTTTCCGAAACGCCGTATTGTAGGCAACGCGGCGAACGTTTGGAAGCAATGTAGACCTCTATCCTTAGAGCATATACAGTATGGAGGAAGCGTGGCGACGGAAAACCGGCGAAAGAGAGGGACATAGTAAGACGAGTATTTCTCTCTTTCTACAGCAAGAGCGTACCTATCGTAATTGAGTGCCCCAAGCACTGCAGCGATATTGTAATACGAAGAACATGCCCTACACATGCAAATGCACTAGGGGGTCAGGCGATTGAAACAAGTCGGTAAACTGTTGAGAAATATATGATTGAGTGACACAAAATTGTTTATACAAACCCTATCATAACCTAAAAAATGAGTAACGTGAAACTTACCGATGAAAACTAATAAAACCTTCTATAACATCTTGCTCAAGTTCGCACGTAGAAACATTTCGCTGTCATGATTTCATTCATCAAGTATTGAAGTCTGCTATAAGCAGTGTTTATATATCTCTATGGTTTATAAGCTTACAAGGTATGTTCAACAAATCCAGGGCGCCGGGGCCCTGTGCAGCGAGCGTGAGTGTTCGGGGCGCTGACATCAATCAACCAATCGCGAGCCTGCAAGACAGAGAAAGATACTCATCTTAATATTGCCCTCTTTGTGCCGTTTTCCACTTACACGAAAGGGTATACAAGGCTTCCTCCATACTGTATATGCTCTAAGCCTTTATCGTAGAACCGCACAAAACGCTACCTGGAGAGTATATTAGTAACACAATAACGAAATCACCGAATCGCCGATCTATTTTGACTAAAGAATACTACCACAAAAAGAAATCACACGAAACATGCATGCAACCTTATCCTGAAATTTATAACTACCCAGGTTCTAAATACTATTTGTACGAGGCTAATCCCGTTAAGAATAAACAACTGAATGTAACTGCAGCAACGCGATCTTATTATTTGAAGTCCGATATTAAATACAACTTTAATAGTATTCCAGAATTACTTATCATTGTACCTCAATAAAATACATAGAACATTATACTTCTGAAATAATGATTGAGGGTGAAGGCTATTATATCGCTAATCATTAAGCAAGTAAGCTAATCCATTATTTTCCTCACTAGTATTACTAGAATATTTTGGAAGTAAAACTGCGCTTATAATATTGTTATTTCTTGACAAAATAATGGCACGACACACAGATAAATTAATGTTGAGGCGGTTTATTAATTAATAAATACAAGGTCGATGTTACGATCATGAAATCCTTTCAAAAAGAGAAATGAAAGAGAAAGAGATACGTAACAATATAATGCCCCGTAGCCTAGATAACGCCGACGCTGTACGAAATCAGAACCAATTTAATGGTGTAGGTAAAGCTCACACGAATTCAAAACTAGGGAACAGCGATCTAGAATATACGCGCCTTATGCGGCCGAAGGTCACCCCATGTAAAGTTGCGTAAGATTCCGAACTCCGTCAGTACTGTTATCAAGGGATTGCGCGCCTATACATATACATATAGTACATATAGGAACATACACTAAGGCGCCGCACCGAAGCGCATACACATGAAGCTCATACCCATAACATACTGTTAAGATACCTAATTACTTTAAGTGTCGCACATAAGTACCAGGCTTAAGTTGAATGAAAAATGTAAACGCGGCTTGAGGGCGCTAGCTGCTCCTGCTGCGTCTTCCGGTACAAAGAAACAGAAATCAGTCAGCTAGCAAGTATGGTGAAATTTTCAAAGAAAGTGTATCCAATATAATCCTGCATGTACTTGCTAAATCCGTCAGTAAAATTATTCCTAAATGTATGTTAAATTGTTAAGCTTCGATACAAGTATAAATACTCCTAAGAAAGGTACGTAAACTACAATAAACTGCAAACTAGCAATTCTCATGTGAAACCGCGTGCAACATGTAACCACCATTTCCTTGTTTGATTGTAAATGTTGCAGGCCCCTTTTGTACTTTTGTTATCCTCTTCAGTTCTTATTAACAATAACTCAAATAAATAAGAGATTTAAACCAGACTGAAATTCAATATATGTATACCCACTTCCAACCAAAGAAGAAATATTACAACAGGTTATGGGCCCAGACATAACCAAGGGTATACATATGAACTGAAATAAAAGAGGATAACAAACGTCTGGAAAACAATCGAGTCATGGATACAGTCAGATCTCAACTGGAAAATCTCGCAGAGGACAGTCAGGGAGAAGTCAACTACGAGTCATGGAGGTTCAAGCTGAACCTAACCTTAAAGACTAAGGATCTTTTTCAAGTCGCAACGGGTGCTGAGGTTAAACCGCAGGGACCAGATACTGAAGCAAGCGTCAAGGCCTGGATGAAGAAAGACATTGAAGCTCAAACACTTATAGGTTTAAATGTAAGTAGCGATATAGCAAAGAAAATCTGTAACTGTACGACTGCGAGGCTGATGCTCGAAAAGTTAGAAACTCTATATGAGAAAAAGTCAGATATTACTATTGAAAACTTACAAAGGCTATTCTTTAGTTATAAGTATAATGAGAGCAAATCCGTAATTGAAAATTGCATGAAAATTCAGCAATATGCAGACAGATTAAAAGCCGGAGGCGAAGAAATTAAGGAAGGGTGGATTATATCGCGAATTCTGAATATGTTGCCACCTAGATTATATCATTTCAGAACCTCTTGGGATTGCATGAGTAGTACAGACAAAAATCTAAACAAACTTTTTGAATTTTTGCGTCTAGAAGAAGACAGACTAAATGAAAGTAAAGGCGAAAGCCATAATTCTCGAAACGCTCTTATATCAAAACAGTCAGGAAAAGATTATAAACCGCCGAGTCAGAAAATTGAATGTTTCAAGTGTGGAAAGGCAGGTCATTTAAAGAAAGATTGTCGAGGTAGGCCATGTGAAAAGTATTTAGACTATTGTAAGAAAAACTATGGCTGTAATATTTGTAAGAAAAAGGGTCATTTTGCAAAGGATTGTTGGAACAACAAAGAAAAGAATGAAAAGTCTGATAAAGAAGAGTCCACAAAAGGTAAAAGTGATAGACGAGCATTTATAACAATAAGCCTATCAGCTGCAAATGTAAATCACATAAATTCTTTACCAAATTGTAGTGATTTATGGTACCAAGACTGTGCTGCGACACAGCACATGACGTCTCATATGGAATGGATGAGTGATTATGTAAAACTCGAAAAGCCTGTAATGGTCGTGATCGGTGACGCAACCCAAATTGAAGGGATAGGCATAGGGAATGTTAAGTTAGAAGCATTCGACGGTGAGCGTTGGTGTAAAATTGAGCTAAAGGATGTACTACACACACCAAAGATGCCTTTCAATTTATTGTCTGTTACTAAAATATTAGATAAGGGTTACATTCAAACTGCAGATGCAAAAAACTCCTATTTCATGACTAAAAATGGAAATGAGATTGTCGCCATAGCAAATAGGGAAGGAAATTTATTCAAAATGATGTTTCGTATGGATAGGTCAGAAAGTACAAAGAGTGAGTCAGTTCGTTCAGACAGTTGTCTAGTCAGTATTTCTATAAAGCAGTGGCACGAACGAATGGCGCACCAAAACATTAAGTATATTAAAAACGTATTAGATAAAAAGGGTATTAAATATATCAACGACTGGGAAGAGTATGTTTGCGAAGGATGTGCTTACGGGAAGCAACACAGGGTGTCTCATCCGAAAAATAGTAAAGTAGCCTCACGACCGCTGGATCTGATACACGTAGACTTAGGTGAGATAGAAACTAGATCTTTAGGAGGAGCGAAATATTTTCTTCTTCTAAAAGATGACTTTACACATTACCGAACAGTTTATTTTCTCAAAACCAAAGACGAGGCAGTTACAAAATTAGACATATTCCTAAAAATGGTGCAAAACCAATTTGACAGAAAAGTTAAGACTCTCAGGTCAGACAATGGCACGGAGATTAAAAATTGTGATACTAAGAAACTATTAGACAATCTAGGAGTTCTTCATAGCAAGACTAATACATATACGCCAGAACAAAATGGTCGAATCGAACGTGAAATGCGTACAATCGTAGAGGCAGCTAGAACTGCGATACAATCGAAAGGTTTAGATGAAAATTTGTGGGCCGAAGCAATAAATTACGCAGTATTTACAATTAATCAGACTGGTACAAGCTCACAAAAGAATAAAACACCAGCCGAACTGTGGTTTGGACGCACAATAGACATAAGTAAGCTAAGAATCTTTGGATGTGACTGTTACGTTTTATTACCAAAGCATAAACAAACAAAAATCGGTAAAAAGTCGATAAAAGGTATATTTGTAGGTTACGATTTAGATTCACCGAGTTACAGAATCTATGTCAAAGATAAAAATGATGTGATAAGCTCTGAAAATGTAATTTTTGATGAAAAATTTAAGTCAAATCAAAGTCTAACCGAAATGCAGATGCCTCTAAATGAAAACGAAAATGAAAATATTGAAATTGAGTCAGTAGATTCGGAATATGATACACCTGACAATGACACTTCAGATGAAAGCCAAAACTCCGAAATAGTTGAAGCTGAAAATCAAAATGAGGGTGTAAAGTTAAGAAATCGTAACGAGTTAAGAATGCCCAGAAAATTTGCCGAGTATGAGACAGGCTGGATAAATAGCGCAAACAATTGTGCAATGATAGGTGAAGTAGAAGATATATCCGTATCTGAAGCACTGAAAGATAAAAATTGGTACAAAGCAATGCAAAATGAATTCGAGTCTCTAGTCAAAATGAATACTTGGAAATTAGTAGAACTACCGAAAGATGCTAAACCATTATCCTGCCGTTGGGTTTTACGTCAAAAATCCGATGGTACAGAGAAAGCTAGATTAGTAGCGCGAGGATTTGAACAGGAAAAGGGTATAGATTATTTTGAAACGTTTAGTCCTGTTGCTCGTCATGCATCTATTCGATTGTTGCTAAGTCTTGCCGCGTCAAACAAAATGAAGCTAATGACATTCGATGTTAGAACAGCCTTCTTACACGGTGAATTAGAAGAAAATATATATATGTATCAACCTGAAGGATTTGATGATGATTCAGGACGCGTTTGTAAGCTCATTAAGAGTCTGTATGGTCTGAAGCAATCACCTAAAAATTGGAATGAGAAAATCTCATCGTACTTAAAAACATTTGGATTAGAAAATACCGAAGATGATCCGTGTGTATATTATAATAAAGACAGAACCGTCATTATGATCTTATTTGTTGATGACGGAATAATTGCTGGAAAAGATGAATCTAAACTAGTACAAATATTGAGAAAAGTGAATCAAAAGTTTGAGATCACATTTAATACTGCTACAAGCAATCGTCTGTCATATTTAGGGATGAATATTGAAGTAAATTCAAATGGCATTTTCGTAAACCAAGTCCAGTACACTGAGAAAATTATCAAAAGATTCAACCTTGAAAACTCTAGTCCTGTATCCACACCGATGGAACGTGGTATGATAACTGACGAAGGAAAATTTGTAAACGATCAACCACTTGATAAACTAAATCCATATCGTGAAGCCATAGGTAGCTTACTTTATTTAGCTACAATTAGCCGTCCAGATATTAGCTTTGCAGTGAACTATCTTAGTAGACAGATGAGTAAACCGATGACGAGTCATTGGAGAATGGTAAAACGTGTGTTTCAATATTTAAATGGCACAACGAATTTTGGAATCTTCTTTAACGGAGATGATAACGTAATAGCCTATACTGACTCAGATTATGGAGGAGATCCAGTGACTGGAAAGTCAACAAGTGGTGTGCTTATTTTGAGAGGAGGCCCTATTGTATGGCACACACAGAAGCAACGCCATGTAGCAAATTCTACAGCCGAGGCTGAATATCGAGCAGCAGTATCATCTATTGATGACATTTGCTGGATACGACGTTTAGGTAGCGAGCTAGGCATTACAAATCTAAATGAACCCACAACTTTATACGTTGATAACAGATCAGCTATCTGTATGTTGCAAAACACCCATGAAGGGAGAATTACAAAAGGAAAGAAACACATAGACATCTCACGTAAGTTCATTCAAGAACATTTAGAATCTACTATTACCTTAAAACATGTAAAGAGTAACGAACAAATAGCCGATATTTTAACAAAACCTTTACCCTATGTAAGTTTCAAACTATTACGAAGTAAAGTAATTAAGGAGGAGTGTTAAGATACCTAATTACTTTAAGTGTCGCACATAAGTACCAGGCTTAAGTTGAATGAAAAATGTAAACGCGGCTTGAGGGCGCTAGCTGCTCCTGCTGCGTCTTCCGGTACAAAGAAACAGAAATCAGTCAGCTAGCAAGTATGGTGAAATTTTCAAAGAAAGTGTATCCAATATAATCCTGCATGTACTTGCTAAATCCGTCAGTAAAATTATTCCTAAATGTATGTTAAATTGTTAAGCTTCGATACAAGTATAAATACTCCTAAGAAAGGTACGTAAACTACAATAAACTGCAAACTAGCAATTCTCATGTGAAACCGCGTGCAACATGTAACCACCATTTCCTTGTTTGATTGTAAATGTTGCAGGCCCCTTTTGTACTTTTGTTATCCTCTTCAGTTCTTATTAACAATAACTCAAATAAATAAGAGATTTAAACCAGACTGAAATTCAATATATGTATACCCACTTCCAACCAAAGAAGAAATATTACAACACATACACTAATTCAAATCCTAAAAGATGAATACTAACCTAGTTTTAAATCTTAAAATAATAAGAAGAGCAAGGGCAAGAGTTGGGGGAACGTTAATTCCAAAGTCCAACTTTGCACCCAGCACCAACAAGTGCAGAGTGCTTTAGCACAGCAAGCCGACGCAGTTACAATTCTTAAAATAAGGGGAAGAAATCTTGTTGTGGGGCAATGCTTGAGAAGGAGGATTCACACCCCTACTGCTACCGATTCTGAATAAATACGAGCACCCTGCGTTCATTCGTTCTCTTGGTTTTTATCTCCAGTAGTTACTTGTTCTCGGTAGATTCTCGCGATAAATTTTCTATCTGTTGCATTCCAATGATGAATCTCTGCCCGATTCATTACCGAATTTATACGATTCTGTTAGAATTTTTATTCCTATTTTGTCTCTCTAATTAGAATATATTCAACTTATACAAATTTCAACTTCGACTCAGTGTTTATTTGAAAGAATTTCCATCCATCACATCAATTCAACGGTCCCAAAGAAAAGTTATTCCATAAAGGGTAAAAAAAAACTTTTTTCCGATAATTTATATGAAAATTTCCTATTTCTCGGAATTATCCAATAACGCGAATTTGTCAACGGTGTCCATTTTACTATTGGACCCTCAACTACTGATGTAAAGTCTAGCTGAACCTGTCGCGATAATTTTTAGTAACAAACTTAGGGAATTTTCATGTATTGCCGCACCGACATCGCAGCAGCGAGGTAGTGAAGAGAAAAAATATAATAGAACTGGAACGCGCGCCGACTATTCTCTTGCATTGGACAGACCGCACAGAGAGAGATAGCTTGCTGGTAATATCCTTGTTTACGTCTCGTTACTTTTATGCAAAATCAATTCTTCTCCAATCACTGCATTCCGTGAATTCGATCACTTACTGTTGAATTAACATATTGGAAAGGACACTACCGACAGAGACGGGGATACTACTGGCCTTAGCATGGAGTTGTAAAGACAGAGAAGAAGAGAGTAACATGAGTACCTCTCCCTTTTTAGGCCAGAAGCGTAGCATGATAAATGTAGTGCCTGCGTCAATGATATGTATATAATTAAAATCTTGTATGACATTTTGAGAAGTTCATGTTGTCTTCATTATGGTGAATATTATGTACGCTAATTGCATATTTAATTATTATTGTATACCGTATACAATATGTTATGTATATTTCAATACAATATAGGTATATCCCCAACAATACTACGTTTGCATCTATACTTATATTCAATGCTTGCATACGTATACATATATACATATATACCTGTTTCTTTTATGTTATCAGAATATTAAGTTTTATCAATATATATCTCAATATCTCAAAATATCTAAAGCAAAACATTGTTCTTAAATGATCAAATTGTTATCTTACTTGCGTTATTACTAATATTCTTATAATTGAATTGCTATTAATCCACTATTCTTAGAACACCTAATTATCTGGGAAATTATTACGCTTATTCCCGTGTCAAAGAGATACCATAAGCCAAAAAAGCCTATCAGCCGATATTACTTCACCTTTAATATTAAATGCTAAAACGTTATGAATAAACCCTGAAGGTGAAGGAACCCCGCAAACGTATAACTATCCATACTTAAACGCAACACACCCCCAAACACCTGTTCAATCTTGCACACCTGTGCGCTCCTTTTACACAATTATTAAAATTCAATAATCAACCACCCAGCTATTGCTTATCTAATATTAAGGACATTTTTAGAATAATTCTGAATCCTTATATGATGCTACCAGCGAAAACATCCAAAACTCAAATTATTAAATATTATAAAACCGAACCAAGAGAGCTTTGGTAGCCAGCTAGAAGCTAGCAAGGCAAACCATATAGGGTAACAACCAAGACGCTAATTAGGTCACCTTGATCGGAACCAATCACGGTCCAGCTACCCCCAAAATCTTTGCTGGTGACTCAATGCAATAAATCTGTCACCCAAAAATTGTACAGAAGCATAGGAGATCTTGCCATATATAAACGGGTGCAGATTGGACTCGAAGAGCATTATTTTTCATAAGTTTGTAACCGTCACCCTGTCGCTCTGCCCCAGAGCATTATTTTTTATAAGTTGTAACTGTTACTTTGTCGCTCCACCCGAGAGCATTATCTTGTGCATTTTGTACTTTTAATTAAAACATGAATTAATAAACATTCAAGTGTATTGAAAATCAAAACCGTTCAATTTTAATCAAACGCACCTAAACTAGCTGGTCCTTCGCCGATCCACGAAGCTACCTGTTGTGCAGTTCCTACCGAGTTGGAGCAGCAAAGGTAAGTTGACTTCTAAATTAGAATTATAGTGAATTCCTTTCAAATCATCAACCCCATTACGCGAATTTATCAATGTTGCCTATTTCACTTTAGTGATTAATCGATATTGGCGACCCACTACTACTGATTACAAACGTCCCAGTTCATTTTCGCGACTCAATTTCGAGTCTAACTCTTAAGTTGTCCGGAATTGACCGTTAGGACGTCACAATGTGAAGATCGCAACTAACCTAGTGGCGACTAGTGAACTATCAACGTGTTCTCAATAAGCGACCAATTCCTTTCACTGGAGTTTCTAGACATGTACGTAAGACCGTGCTGCAAGCAGTAGTAGGCAGTTGACAGACAGGATTGAGAATGGCCGAAAATGTGTTGGGGTCCGAAATCGGCTTTCAGGATTATCACGCTACCGAAGCAATTCATTTAGATATTGAAGAGGTAACAATTCCTGAGAGGACACACATTGCCAGTCAAATAGCGAATCCTCTTCCGTTCTACAGACAGACCTCCAAATTATTAATTACATTTTTGACAGGTTGCTTCATTCAGAGGTTATGATCCTCCCCCATTACAACATTACTATAATTTTATAGAGGACAGTTAATTCTTCATATCTGCCCTGTCATATTCTTCAGTCAACGGCCCTGTGTTTACGCTTGCGAATGGTGAAACGACTGGACAATTGCATGCTCGCATTTGTTACAGACAAATTAACACTTCTTAATATACATTGTTTAGAATGTTTTCCCACAATTTCCCAAATTTTGATTACTGTTTACTTATTCTCAAGGTGTCTAATAACTCTACTCTCAAATGGAAAATTTCAACAACATAACGGTATTTCTGCTGATTGCAGTTGCCTGATTTGTATATTGAAACTTTATATAAGGTTGAAATTCATAACATGAATATAGCAAACTATTCAAACGAGACATTGCCATTTCACAAGTTAAAAATGTCTTTTTTGTGGTATACTGTATGTTATGTGGTTTGAACGAAGCATGCATACACATACTAATTCTCTAACTATAATTCGCATAATATAGTTTCAAGGTTACAAGATAATGATTTCTTTTTAATCTTTTTTTAACTTAAGCTCATATCATGACATTCAAGAAACCTGCTCACATTTAAATAAACCTTATGGAATCCCGTTCACAAGAACTATTGCAATATTTTAGAATCTTTGTCACTACCTAATGAACTTTTAAAATTTATTGAAATTCCAATAGTTCATTAGACTGATACCATTCAGCGTAAATTTTGGGGGAATTTCGTTGGTATTCCAGATCTGGTTGGGCCAATTTTCAATACGGGAATTATTTACTTTTCTTTGTCGATTAGTAAATATATAAACTATTACAGAGAACACCTATTGATAACAAAAGTATAAAATTTCTCTCAAACTAGCACTCTACGTGAGGAAATTTACTATTATATGAAATGAACTTGGGTGCTCTTTCACCAAATATTCTCTAGTTCCATAAACAACAACTGTATGATGATATGAATTGATAAATTCTAAATTATTGCTAACTAAAATAATAATTTTTTTTATAATCAATTGCAAAATAATATTTATCACATTTATAAAAACACTTACTACCTTTGATCACATAATCATGGTTCGTTCTTGAATTTCAGTGTTTATCGTATGAATCAGTGGATTGACTATTCATATTATGAGTCATCTGCCACTAGGATAAGGGAACATGCAATAACCATATGTCACAAGCTGAACTATTTCTGCACAATGCAATAGATATAAACATTATTCTGAAAATGATTTCTTTCAGTTAATGTCTGTTAATGTAAAGATATTAGATTAAATTTCTCAATGTTCCATAGTTCTACTTTCTGTAAATGACTCGATGATAGAAAACAGATTAACTTATATTTTGATTTACAAGTCTTGTAAAACTGTAACAAGTCGGGTTGTGGAATAAAGAATCACGCTGAAACTAGCAGCCAAAGTTATTAGCTGAATGCATACAACTTCTTTTGAAGAGGATTACATAGTAAGGTTTCATGCCTACAATTTTATAAGAAAGTAGTTCCACAAAATGTGTTTCAATTTCTGTTTGCTGTTGTACCGCCTTATAGAAAATATCTATTCACCTTCCGTTGCCATCTAAGAAAGAAACCTAGGGCTCTCCTGCAAGAATCAGTATTATTGCCAGTTTAGTTTCACTGAAAGTTAAACAAGAAACTTGCAAGCTCCATCGGTGCCTTTACAAAGCTGTCAATACAGGTTTTTTTTTTGCTCAGAATTTCGTATAAAATTATGCGATAGGTGACATGTTCATTTCAACATATTTTTTTATTTTCATTGTTAATATTTTCAATAAATCTACCGTAATTAATTTACCTTATCACCAAAGGTATAAGTGAATCCGTGCCCTACTAAAGGTAAAATTTTGTTAGCCATTTTATTTATTGTCAATGACTTAGTTGACAAGTGTTTTCATTGTTTCATTTTCCATTTAGAAAAATGAGCGAATAAAATCTAAGAAAGTTCTTGAATTCATTGTCAGGTTGAAATGTTACTACTAAAAAACAACCTTATTCCAAAAAAAACCTCACATTGCGTTTCTTATACTGGAATGCATTGAAACAGGTGTGTCTTAAAATTTATAAGATCTTATTAAATCAAGTACCTTTTTTTTACTCAAGGTCGAAAAATATAATCAGTAAATGTTATTTACCTTTGCATCGTACCTCAAAAACATAGTGTTTTTATGGGTCAAAAAATAAACAGACTTTTTGGACAGTCAAAACATGTTATAATATTTCTCAGCAAGAATTGTAATTCCACCCTTTGAAACAATTCTTTCTTACGCTTTTTATGAAAAAAATCTTATCAAATTTTAAACGATGTATTCTTTGCATTTCACTTCGTAAATAAGATGAAAAAAATATTTAAATATGATTTATTCATCTGAAAAATTATTAAATCTGATAGTAGGAACTTCGAACTAAAGTTCTGTATTTTTTCAAATTTTATTAGGCATGTTAGCATGAAGACGTATATGTTGTACACAAATGATACCAGAATGCAGTTAGTGTTATGAGAAACATAGTGTACAGTTTCACAGTTAATCAGTGATAGTATGTTTGGCAGCTAACTTCAGTTAGACAATCAAGAAGAGCACTATTGTCTTAATAACACTTCTTTGAACCAATATAGTTTTTACAAATCCTTATGTGAAAGCAATACTTTTGAAAAAGTCTTGTCACTAATGTAATGCGTTTTCTTACAGCTAGATGATGCTGAATACGCCATCCCAGCTGTGGAGGAGCCACCCTCCTTAGAGAGTATTTTGACTGAACTAGATTTTGGTTCACTATCTGGAACAGAAGATGAGTTTGCAACATCAGCAGAAAAACTGGGAGGTAGCGAGACTGGCAGCATTGGGAGTTTATTATCTCTAAATTCTGTCAGTAAACCATTTAGACCATCTCAATCACCATCATCGAGTGCCATATTAAGGCACGTGATACTGAAGGGAATATCCTCACAAATTTCATCAGCCAGCGTAAGAATTCTATAATTTACTCTGACTTTTCTTCTACAATAATCATGAATATCAACATTGTATTATCAAGTTTTTTACAAGACATGACTGCTGTACTTTGCTAAAACAAAATGGCAATTCAATCTGGATAGATCGGAATGAAATCTTTGAACTATGAAGTGTTATAGTTTGTCCATTTGATTTTAAGTGCAGCTACGATGTAAAATGTGACGCAGTGACATAAGTTATTACATCGTTAAAAATATTTCATATTAGTGACTACATTGAGTGCTCTATAATAAGAATGAAAAAATCACTGGTCTTAAATATTACGAAGTGATGATGACCTGCAAACCGTGTAATGATAATATGATACTTACGGTCATCTTACGGGCTGTGGGTAAACCAAATGGACAAACTAAACTTCATACTAAACTGGTCTTTGAATTACAGAAAGATTTTTATATGAACGTATTATGAGGAAAAATTGTAACCATTTTTTTCTGCGATATATATATACCTACATACGCATTCAAGAGATTTCCATGTACCCAATTTTGTGAAATGACACGGTATTGATTAAATCAAGAGTCTAAAGTTGCAATCGAAGCTCATCGGGTTATCTGAAATTGACAAAGGTTTATGTGATACAGTAAAAATTTCACAACGCTAAATTTTTATTGTTGAGACCTTGTTATTAGCAGCATCCGAGAAATCACATTACTCTACCATTTGTTACAACCGAACACATGTTCATCTGATTTTATTAAACAATAGCTCATCTTATTCACTTCATTTATGAATAATATGAGACATTATTCTTCGGAATTGGGCTACTAATATGAATTTTTCGATAGAAAAATGACGGTAGAGCAGATTATCCAGACTAATCAGGACCGATTACGGTTTAGAAAATCAAGAATTTGCATAAGCCAACAGCAATGTTGCATGGAGAAGAAAGAAGTATGTAAGCATATGATGTTTATACTTGAAATTCGGAGCACTGGATGGATGTTAAACTCATTCAGGTCTGAACTCACTATGTCGCAAGCCAATCAAATAAATCAAATTATTATTCCGATGATCAATGATTCGGCTAATTGAATTATGCTCAATTAATGTTATTTCTTTGATGTTGTTAGTACATAATAATGAGGTGTTGGTTGATACTGAGAATTTCGTATTTTTATATTTTTGCATGTATCATCGGGACTGTGTTTTAGCTAAATGTGCTAGATTAAGTCGATGCCACTTTTTAAAATCATTAGGTATATACCGCATTGCTGTTACATCTGTAAATGGAGCATTCCATATTGAATTACCATGCATGTGCCCCTGATAATTCTGTATTTGTCTGATTCTTTTTATGAGATTAAAGTTTGATTGAGAATTAAACTTATGAAAGTGCCATTGAAAACGCTACTATTTCAAAAGATTTACCAAAACTAATACTAGTACCGCCACAGTGGTCCAAGATGTGAAAAAGTTAGCAAAAAAATGGAAGGTACTGTTTAATCTCAACGGCATATGGTACTCGGGGCTTTCCGAGGTCGCTGATTACGAATCTGAAATCGAATTCTGTAAAAACAAGATGTAGTGGTCCAAATCACGAAAGAACTGGTCAAAAGTCAAAGAATATTTTGAAATTCGTTGAATTCAGTATGTCTAAGTGTTTTGGGTCGCTGAATCCGAATTTCGAATCGAAATTCAAAATGGCTGACTCAAAATGACGGCGATGTTTAGAACAAAATGGCCGTTCAGAGGGAAATTGTGAACCTTAGCAAACCCGAAAATGTTAACCTAATATAACTGTACTTTTTTGTTTAAAATTTTTTTACTAAAATTGTAACCAATTTGCGTTTTTTTGATAACATCGATCTACAATGTAGTGTGGCTCTTTGCACTTCGATTTGAAATTGCATTTTTTTTACATCACTTATTACAACAAAAATTCAAAAGATTACATTTGTGAAAAAATACAAGATACCAATTTGTATGTTACTTACGTTGGAATAAGTTTTACAATAATCCAACTTACGATTCATAATAACACAAGGAAAATCTGTATACATAAGCGTGAAAGAAATGTAACGAATAACTGAAATCATTAATTTTGGAATTATGGAAGAACACAAATAAAATTGTTATATCATTCTAGTTAGCCAAAAAACAAAGATTTCCGTGTTAAAAAATAATAATTGATTCGATCTATGACATGTGAACCAACTTTGAGCCCTGAAGCAAAATAAATTCTTTTTGAATTTCGAATTCGTTGCTAATCATAAAACAATAAAGTATCAGAATTACCTACCTCAAACTACCTCAGGTGCAAAATTCCTGCGACAAATACTTAAAAGCGGTAAACACCTTCAAAAATTTCTATCTTATCACAAAAACTATCAAAATAGCTACCCCCAAAAATGCTTTCTTGGTGTACAAAAAATATTGAAATCAATCTTTGTCGCTAAGTACATCATAGACAATCATTTCCGTAAAAATAGATACGAAAGTAACAAATGGAGGACTAGCTGGGAATAAATAAAAAATTAGTAGTGACTGGTATTTGGTGGCATTTTCAGATCGAGGAAAAAACGCATAAAACACCCTGTTTCCAAGTGTGGTGGCTCACTTGGAAAACCTGGAAATAACGGGGAATTTGAAGAGGGTCAGGGATAAACCTGGAATTGTCAGAAAATTCGAATATTAATCATGGGAAAAAATAGAAATATTAGTTTTTTACATTCGAAGTTGAAATAAATCTCTGATGAGGCAAATTGATTCCTCTTCAAAGTAACGAAGAGACAGGGAGAATGAGAAATTATGAGAATATGAGAATATTCATTAAATGTTAGGTAATAAAATATCTTAACAAATTAGAACACATACTAACTAGCGTTTTGGGTACTGGAAAGTCTAAAAATTTTATGGAATTTATATTGTGAAAATGAGTAGCCATTCTGAAAAAAGATGAATAGGATTATGTAATTATGTTGTTACACATGTATCAACTTCTACATGTGATGTCTCAACTTCTACATGTAATGTCTCATCTTCTACATATAATGTATCAAACACACGTAAACGTCAAAGTGAATTTTGCTTGTGAATTTTTTGGAAGAAATGCTACTCTTTAATCTTTCGGTATAGAACGGATTCTATAGATGAAAATCTGAGGCTTATGATCGTGAACTAATGTTGTTACGGGTACAGGTTTCATGTGAATACAGTCATAATAACCGTGGTACAACGGTTGAACTAACGGAATTGGGACGCCAGGTACCAATTACTATAATTTTAATCCCCCCCCCTAGTTCTTTATATGTATATATTATTATTTATGGTTGAATGATGTACTTAACAACGAAGATCGATTTTAATATTTTTCGTACATTAAGAAAGTATTTTCATGAGCCGCTGGCTTTGTGGTTTCTAAGATAAGGAATTTTTTTTATAGGTGTTTACCACTTTGGTGTACTTCGTACAAGGTTTTTGCACCTGAAGGAAAAGGGATTACACTAATTTTTGCAGATTTCCATACTTTGACTACGTAAATAATTTTTTCCAAGTCAAAATTATGATGTTTGAAGAGTACCTGGTAAAAAACCGTGTCGGTGAGTTATCCTGTCGTTATTCAAGTAAGAATTGAGTTACATTAAATTTATTTGAAAAAGAGCTCGGTTCGGATCCAGAAGGAAGGTAGTTGTTTCCAGGGGTATGACAGTCTTGTTCCCATCTAAATGTGTTGACGCACGACTTTCGTCTGTTGCAACAAGTGCATTCAGGTTTCTAGTTCGGTCGTTCAAGCTTGTCGGTAATGCAGGCTGTGACTATGTTGTACTTTGAGCAGGTTCAGACTTTTTTGTAACACCTGCTTGGAAAGTGTCATTTTTGAGGCTTACGTAGCGTGCGTGAAGTGCCTTATTCCTGAATAACAGAGTTGGCGCATGCGCACATTCGATATGCTCTATTTTTCGCTGTAGAAGATTCGTGGCGCATGCGCGCATTCGATATGCTCTATTTTCCGCTGTCAAAGATTCGTGGCTCATTCGCGCATTTGATATACTTTATTTTCAGCTGCAGAGCAGCGTTGGTTTGCCTCTCAAATAACACTTTCCTACGCGTGTGTTACAAAAAATGGCGTGTGCAGCTAATGCGTGAAGGCGATACCTGCCTCGTGTGATTGCGGCATGCGCCGTCTGCTCGTGCTGCAAACTTCACAATCGTCGGATATCGCCTGCTTCACGCACTAGCTACACAATTTGCTATTCCGTCTCCCGTCGAGCCGAACGCGGTATCAGTCAGTAAACTCATTCCCGCACTTTTATCTAAACTGATGACTGAATTTGCAGGTGCAGAGCTTGCACTCGTTGCTAAACCACAGTCACTGGCTTATTACGACGTTCCCATGTTCCTGATTGAACCCTAGTCAACAGATGTAGGGTTTTATCTCGTTGCTGTACAGCAAAAGCAGGCTTATATTATGAGGCTATTCTCGCTTTCCTGTCTAAAATCCTAGCTTTTATCTAACGTTACTCAGCCAGAAGACAAGTATTGCAGTTCAGAAATTTATTTAATCAAGCAATTGAATCAAATTAAGATATTAAAAAAGATGAGACAAATGCCCGATTTGATGCGATAACAAGTGGCTCCTTATGGTGCATATAAAGACCCGTTGTACACCTCGAAAACGCGGGGATGCAAAACTCTCATACCGCTCAAGCGATCAGAGTGAAACTTGGGCAGTTGATGCCTTATTTTGGCAAAAAGTGGAGCGTCTTTTTACTTTTTCAAAATTTTGAAAGAAATTTTACAGATTAGTTACCACCCACAGAAATTGGCCAAATTTTCACAGTTACACTGAATTGATCGAACTATCCGGTATGATGCCACTCGGCCGTGATGAAACACACATTTTGAGCCCAGTCCCATGAGATTTGACGGTGAATTGACGAAATGGCAGCTAATATGGTTTTCTATTACGAAGAACACCGAAATCTCATTTTGGCGACATTTGTTACCGATATTACGCGCATGCCGGTAATGTATGCGTGTAATGTCGGTAAAAAAAGCGACGGAATTGTAAAACGAAACCAGGTCCGCGCACGGATCAAGGTCTTCGGAACGCTCGGTCGAAGAAGAACAACGAAGGGTCTGGACGTGAGACTCGGTGGACAACGTCATACGTCAGCAGCTTTGTACCGCCAGGAGGACGTGTTGAACGAACAGCGTCTGGCCGGCCTCGAAGCAAACTCAGACCTAACATGCGCGACGATAGAAACTTTGAACGTAGTCAAGGAGGCGAGCGAAGACGACGACACATCTCGGCGATTAGTGAACAGGCTAACATCGGTCAAGCGCTTTCCGACCTTTTCCGGCGACAGCATGGAGTGACTTCGCTTTAAACAGGACTTTGAGCTATTATCTGAGATGGGAGGTTTCTCCAAGCGAGAAAATGTGACTCGGCTTTTCGAGGTGCCGAAAGGAGAGACCAGTCAAGCGGTGGATGCGCTGATGATTAGCGCAAGTGATATGCAGACGGAAGTGAAGATGCTTCAGTTGCGATTCGGCAATCTGGACAAGATCATTGAGCAAGTGATCCGAGACATCCGGAAGCTACCTAAGATGAATAGGGGCACAACCGATTTGACATCTATCGCCACGAAGATCCGCAACGCCGTATCCGTTATGCAAACGGTTGGTCATGTCGGATACTTACATAGCCCAGTCTTGGTACGGGAAATTGTGGGCAAAATGCCGTCGGCGTTGGTGTATAATTAGCATAGCTATGCCAATTCTGCCCGCAACGGGGAACCGTGGCTGCGTAACCTGGCTGCCTTCTTATTTAAAGAAGCCGAAATGGCATGTGCCGCCGAAACCACGACGGTACGTCGCCCGGGGAACGCGAGTCAGCCAATTTCCGACACCTTGAAAAACACCAGGCGAACGGCGCGTCCGTCGGTAAGACCACAACCGGTCTATACCGCAACGATGTGTGTCCGAGAACAAGCAAACAAAAATAAGCGCGTAGCAGGGCCATCCACACCCCGGAGCGAAAGAAATTATGTGTACTGCCAACGCTATGGGTACACGATATCAGACTGCCTAGTTTTCGCCTACTGTACGACGTTGGAATTGGGTGAAGCAGCAGCGTTTATGCTTTAAATGTTTCGGTAGTGATCACAAGAGCACACAATGTCAGATGAGAATCGGCTCGATCCGCAATTGTAACGAGAGACATCATAATCTGCTACATGACACAGCCAGGGACCATCGAGACCGTCGTGGTAACCTCATCGAATACGCTACTGGGAAAGCCAATGATAAACAGCCGATAATAAACGAACCGACAACATATGACTAGCACTGGGACACGTGCTGCTAAAAATCGTTCCGGTGAAACTCACGGGACCAAAGTTCCACGTCGAGTTCTACGCGTTATTAGACGAAGGCTCGACCGTTACACGTATCGATTGTGACATCGCTAATAAGATCGGCGCCAAAGGCCCACGCGAGACGCTAACTCTAACAGGCATAGGAAAATCTGGAACTATCATAGTCTCCAGCGAATAGATCTCTCTACAGATAAAGGGGGGAGTCGGGGAATGTACTCTCTAAGGAGTCAACTCGGTGCGAAATCTATCCCTACCTTCACAATTGATAGAGGGAAGTTTTGTGACTCATGCCCTTCAGTTGCTCAATCTAAACATAAAACTGTATTCTGCTAGATCAAAACAATTGGGAGTTGATGGAAATTACTGGAAAAATTTGCTGTTCACGAGGCAATGGCTTCGCGCACCATGTTGGGTTGGGTGCTTCATGGGCCCGTGAACCAGGGTGTGGTCAGTGCGGTAAAATCGTCTCGGTGTATGCTCTATCACGGGGGAGAACGTCGTAAAATGTCCATGACCTAGTCAAGCAGTACTTTTACGTGGACGCGCTGGGGGTCCTAGCTTTTGACAGAGTTCATACTGACACAAAACGAGCAAAAGAAATACTAGAAAGGAAAGTCGCTGAATCGGAAACTTTTGGGATACTGAACTTCTCTGGAAGAGTGATAAAGAGCGACTTCCCAGCAGCAGAGAGATGGCCATGTCACGCTTAATAAATCTCGAGAAAAGTATGCTGCGTGATCCATATTACGCGGCTCTATACTAGACCGAGATGCAGAGACTTGTACAACACGGTTACGCCGAGAAAATCACTGACCAAGAACCGGGCAAACGTGTGTGGTACCTGCCCCATTTCGGCGTGCTTAGGCCAAATAAACCGGACAGGATGAGACTCGTGTTTGACGCAGTCCCGAAAGCAGCGGGGACCTGTTTGATCGACTTCTGGCCAGTCTGGACCTGTTGTAACCTTTGCTAGGGGTACTAATGCGATCTAGACAGAAACCGGTAGCCTTCAAAGCGGATATTCAGGATATGTTCCTGCGGATAAAAGTGTGTCCAGCAGACCGGGATGCGCAGCGATTCCTGTGGCAAAGTAATGAGACGCCAGAGGAGCCGGACGAGTACGTCATATCGTCACTCATTTTCGAAGCGAAGTCCTCACCATGTAGCGCCTGGTATATGAAAAATAGAAACCCAGGGGAGTTCAAAAATTGAGCGTCTGGAGTGATTTCAGGAATAATAAACAACTGCTACATGGACGATCTCCTGGATAGTCGGGAAACAGTAGAAGAGCCCATCAAGATAATCGGACAAATTACAACAGATATGTCGAGCAGGAGGCTCCCACAGGCATGAGTGGGCTAGCAACGGCCAACGCATGTTAGATGCCTTATCAACTAGCAGACATGCTTCAAAAATCATGGAACTCAGCCCAAACGGACCGAAAAAGACTGGTGAGAAAGTTCTTGGGTTAAACTGGAACACATGTTCGGATACCTTCGGTTTTGAAACCGGGGTGGGCAAATTCCTGACGGATGTGATATCGGGGCAGAGGAGGCCAACCAAGCGAGTGTTTTTAAGGATCATCAGGTCTGTTTTCATCCCGCTGGTTCTTTTAGCACCGCTTTTGACCAGATCGAAAACTTTGATGCAAGATGTCTAGATGAGCGGTGTAGGCTGGGATAGCACTCTACGTGAAAGTGAATTCACCACGTGGCGGGCCTGGATCAAGGATTTGATGAAGGCAAACTTATACTCTATCCCGAGGTATTATCTACCCATCAACGCGAGCCCAAGACGTTCGGAACTACACATTTTTCGCGATGTGAGCGCCAAGGCATACGCCGCTGTAGCTTATTGGAGGTTCCAACTGGGAGCAAACTCCTACTACACAAGCATAGTGTTGTGTAAAAGCTGAGTGGCTCCGTTGAAACCCCCCTCAATCCCTCGTCTGGAACTCCAAAGGGCCCTGCTGGCGTGCCGGCTCGGCAAAACCATCGAAGCCGAATATGAGATTAAAATTGACCACCGTGTATTTTGGTCGGATTCACGAACAGTGATTTCATGGGTAAAATCATATCCACGATCATATCAAATCTTCGTATCCAGCATACTGGTGGAGATAAATGACTTAAACCCAGCAGATGATGCAACAAAGAACGTGAGCATTGCTCTTGAAACCAATGAATGCTGGTACCAAGGCCCCCCGTTTCTTGGGAAAGAGGAAGCGGAATGGCCCGGGTAACGACTTAAACTCACTAAGATGGACATTTTTGACGCGAAAATTGAGGTGAGACACGCTACCATGGCCGTGGTAAAAAGTACTTCGAGTTCGTGGCTACCAGATCTCTCGCGGTTCTCCTCGTGGAAACGTCTGCTGCGTAGCACGGCCTGGGTGATAGTGGTGGTTGAGAAATGGAAAGGCCATAAGGATCCGAGTCTTTCGGTGAGTCACATAGCAAAAACTGCAGACTTTTGGGTTCGTCAGAAGAAGTGCTTCGGCAAAGAAACGAAGGACTTGAGCGAACATCGAACCGTTGAGGGTATTAGCCGCATCGCATCCTTGATGCCTGTGGTAGATGAAAGAGTAATACGAGGTCGCATTAATAACTTGGAAGAGGAACCCTTTAACAATTACCCCCCCCCCCCCCCCCCCCCCCCCCCAATATTAGATGGAAAGCACATAGCGGTGCGCTTGATGTTAAAAGACCCGCATAAGAGGGCCGGACACGGCAGCAATGAAATGATAACCAATGAGATCCGCCAACAATACTGGATTGTTAACATGCGAAAAACCTTGCGCTCCGTGGCAGTGAAATTTAAATTTTGTTGAGTAAGAAAATCGAAGCCTCGGGCTCCAATCATGGGATATTTACCACCAACCAACTACAAGCGGTCTTGGAAGAGCAGGCACCAAGCGAGGAAACATTGCTCACATTGCTAGCAGAAGTAAAATACTGTGAATTGCCGATCCCTCACACATGTTTCGGTAGAACCGTGGGACCAAGAAGCCCTCACGCCGAATCATTTCCTGCTCGGCTCTACGTCGGTTACCAACCGCCTACCATTAGTATGAGGCCCACAATTCGTGTCTCAGAAGGCAGTGGGAAATTGCCTAGAGATTCGCGGATTCGTACTGGGAGCGGTGGTTACGAGAGTACCTGTCGACGCCATTGCCTAGGAAGAAGTGGACATCCGAGATAGATCTCATAAAAGTGGGGGTGTCGTCCTAATTGCGGATAACTAGACACTGAGGAACCAATTGCCAAAGGGGGTCATAGAGAAAGGTCTTCCCTGGGGCAGATGGGCGAGTACGGATAGTCGAAATACGAACTATAAGAGGGAACGTTGTGAGACCAACGATTAAAGTCATAAAGTTGACGTCTGGTTGTGTACAAAGAGCTTGAAGAGCCCAGTCTTTGTACGGAGGAGAGGGGGGGGGGAGGGGGTATGGCAGACCCGAAACCAGGGCAATTTATTATTATCATTATTATTTTTTTTTTTCTTCCCGAGTAGTTGCGGAATCCAAGTTACAGGTTCACGCCAGTCATACGGGCTAGCGCGGATGTGGGACTCCAGGGTGGCCTACCCACTAAATCGCCGCCTCCTGTGCAACGCCCTCAGCCATGAACTATGGTGATATTACTTCTAGCTGGGGGTCTGTGTACGTCTTGTCAGTCTGTCCGTCCGTTCAGTGCAGGCCGTCCGTCAGTCACGTTACGTCAGGCAGCCTTCCGCGTTCTTACGTCGTAAGATTGTCTCTGTGTAGGTGGCAACTCGTTGCTACCTTTCCGTACCATGGAGCATCACTCCGACAATGTTGTCGGGACAGATACCTCCCACGATCGTCTCCAGTCTCTGTCTCAGTTTTGTCCAGCGGTCACATTCAAAGAACGTGTGTTCCGCGTCGTCTCGTTTGTGTCCGCAGTACGTACAGTTGGGCGTCCATACTCGGTTCATATTATGTAAGTACCGTCTATAGTAACCGTGGCCCGTCAAAAGCTGGGTGACATAAAAATTGACATCCCCGAACCCCCTCTGGATCCACGGTCTGAGGTCCTTGATAAGTCGTCTCGTCCAGTTTACCGTCGTTTCTTCCGTCCAACATTCTTGCTACGTCTGTAACGTCGCGTCTCTTTCCGTCGTTTCCGCGTCCCATCGTGTCACGTCCGCGTCTCTTCCGCCGACCCTCTTACGCTCGAACGCAAGAAGGTCTATGGGAATCACGCCTGCCACCACCAGAACGACCTGTGCTGAGACCGTCCGATAGGAGCAAGCGATACTCAACGCGCTCCGTCTCTGTACCGTCGTCATCGCGTGACAGTATTTCTTAGTCTTTAGGGAATCTGCCCTGATCTCCGCCCCGTAAAGCAGAATCGAGTGTGTGGTAGACATTAAAAGTCTCCGTTTCCCCGGTCTCGGTCCGTTCGTGTTTGCCACATCAGGCGGCTTAGGGATGCTATCCTTTCGGCCGCCTTTTGAGCTGTCCGTTGTGTGTGAGGCTAGAGGGTCATCTTCGTATTCAGGGTCAACCCCAGGTATTTGACTACCCCTCTGGTCTCGATCTCATCTGTCCCGACCGTCATGGATAGTCTTGTCGGTATGCGTCTTCTAGTGAGAAATACCGGTTCCGTCTTTTCTGTAGCGAGTTGCAGTCCATGGTCAGTCATCCACCGTCCGACTCGTCGCATCATTTGGTTCAGTTTGTGCTGCGCCAGCTCTGGAGAGCGCTCTACCATCACCGCCGCCACGTCGTCAGCGTAAGCGACTAGGCTAACGCCGAGCAGGAGCTCCAGTCTGAGCAGGCTGTCGAAGATACCGTTCCAGAAGTCTGGTCCAAGTATGGATCCTTGGGCGAACCCCGCGGTGATCTGTCGCGTCACTTGACCTTCGGTCGTTTCGTACGTCAGTCGTCTATTCCGAAGGTAGTCTTCTACAACCCGGAGCAGGTAAGGCGAAACCCCGAAGTCGCGTCTCAGTGACTCCAGGAATTCCACCCACCTGGCCGAGTTGAAAGCGTTCCTGACGTCCAGTGTCGCCAGCAGCACGATAGATCGCGCTGCGTGGCAGTATTTGTCTGTTTCCCGGAAGGAGTCGACCACCTCCTGGATCGCTTCGATCGTCGATCAACCCCTCCGGAAGCCAAACTGTCGGTCTGAGAGTCCTCCCCCCCTTTGTATTGCGTCCGTCAGTTGTGGTCGCAGTAACTGTTCAAACAGTTTCCCCGTCGTGGCTAGTTAGCTCAACGGCTGGTCGGCCGACGGCGCGCTGGGGTCGCCCGTACCCTTAGGGATAAGGACCAGCTACTCCGTCTTCCACCGGTCCCTGATAGTCCCTGTCGTCAGGCATGTATTGTAAAGGTCAAGAAGTGTCTCCGGCCTCAGGCTTGCCGTCAGCCGAAGAACCTCCGCCGGTACCCCGTCCGGTCCTGGCGCCTTACCCATCTTTATTGCCTTGGTCGCTCAGATGAGCTCCTCAGCAGTAAAGACGGGGGACGCCGCCGTCTCGTCGTCGTTCGTCGCGTCTGTATGCGTAGGGTGCTTCGAAACCAGTCCGTCTACGATCCGTCGTGCGGTTTCAGCGTCCTTGAGTTCTGGCAGGATCCGGCCCCCCAGCCTGCCGGTCACAATCTTGTAACCGGCACCCCAGGGGTCACGGTCCATCTCCTCGCAGAGCTTCTTCCAGCATCGCGTCTGACTGTCCGTGATAGCGTCCGTCAGTTGTTTCCGTGCCGTCTTGTACTCGGCCTGGCGGGTTTCCCTTTCGGGTCTTCCGTCAGCCCTCGTCACCCGTCTTCGTTTTGCCAAGCAGCTCTTTCGCAGCTCGGCGATTTCGTCGGTCCACCAGTACTGTGGCTGTCTGTTACGCCCGTACCGTCGTTTCGGCATTGCGCTATTGCACAGCCGTGTCGTCAGTTTGGCCGTCTCGTCGTCCAGTCTTTCCGCCCTTTGCCGGCCAGTCAGCTCTGGGGGAACGTCGGTAATCGGGGCCGGCACTTCCGCCAGTTCCACCGAAAACTTGTGCGCGTCGAGTCTGTCTACGTTCCACCGCGGGGGGTGCTGGGTCCTTGTCCGTGTCGTCCTCGTCTCTCCTGCCACTTCGAAGACGATGTACTGATGATCGCTGGCAGTGTAGCCCTCGAACACCCGCCACCGTCCTACCCGTGGCGGAATCCTGTCCGTCGTCATCGTTACGTCCGGGATGGCGTCTCCGAATCCCGGCCGTCTGTACTTCGGTACGTTTCCCGTGTTTGCCACTACTAGGTCCAGCCTTGCGGCCAGCTCCGGCAGCAGCTGTCCGCGTCTGTTCGTCTCTGTCATGCCCCACTCGATCGCCCTCGCGTTGAGGTCCCCGCGACCACGAGGTCCCCGGGCAGGTTCCTGAGTCCGTCCTCGAGGAGCGCAACCTTCGCCCCCAACTCCGCCGCAGCGCAGTTTGGGGTTCAGGTACACGCTGACGTAGGTGACAGCGCACACCCTAGCCCAGACGTAGTCGTCTCCTATTTCACGAGCGGTTATCCGGGCTCGGGCAGCGCCCCTCACCCAGATAGCTGCTGTCTCAGTCTCGTTCGTAATCTAATCCCGTGTTCGTCGCGCCCTGTACGGCTAGCACAGAATCAGAATGTCTGCGTCATGTTCGTTCGCTATCTGTGGTAATAGCATGTCTGCAGTCCTACTTCGATTCAGGTTTCCCTGAACTATCCTGTTCGTCGTCCAGCTTGCTTCCTGCACTCCTCCAGCGCGGCCCGAAACACAGCACACCCCCCGGACCCCGTGAGGTGCACCGCATCACCGTGTGCCGCCTCGGCGCACAGTGGGCAAGCCGGTCTGTTCTTGCAGTCGGTCGTGTAATGTCCGGTCTGGCCGCATTTTCTGCAGTACTTCGTCCGGTTCTTGTTCTTACAGTTTGCCTTCGTGTGGCCGTAGCCTAGGCACTTGTGGCATTTCGTCACCGTCAGTCGCTGTCGGACGCGGCAACCCACCCATCCAATCCCGATCCGTCCCCTACCAAGCAGCACCTTGGCTTCCTGCGACTCAAGATCGCAGACCGCCATATACTGCTCGGCCCGGTTCAAACCGAAGATGTGGACGACGAAGTCAGCGTCTCGTCCAGTCGCCCGTCTCAGTGCTTGGACCACGTCGGCCTTGGTATTGACGCAGTTCAGATCCAAGATCTCCAATTGAACCTTGGAGTTCCCGGCCCTGACTTTGCCCGTGTTGCCGACCGCGTCCTGCAGTGCGCGTCGGAAGTCGTCCCGTCCGTCTGCGTCCGTCTTGAACTTTAGAAGACACAGTCCGTTCTTGGTCTTCCTCAGAGTTGTCACTTGAACGTGACTCTTCTTCGGGTCGACCGTCGTCCGTATCTTTTTGACAATGTCGGAGTATGTGTTGTTGTTCCCGGGTTCGACAAGCACAGCCGTCCTCCAGTGCTTGGGAGCCATTCTGCGCCCTTCAGCCCGGGTAGTCGCGTTTGTCTCGTCCGTTCGCGTTTTCCGTTCCTTCGTTTTCTTTTTCGTCGTCACGGTCTGCCAGGCCGCGGACGGTTCCACTGCCGTTGGCCTCTTTTGAGAGGACTCCGGGATGGTCTCAGTCGCTTCCCGCTTCCGTTTCGTCCGTGGCGTTTTCCGTTTCTCTTCTCTTGTCTCGGTCTCCGTCTATGTCGACTCGTAGTCTGTCCGTTGAGTTCGCGGGGCTGCTTTGGTGCCCCTGTTCAGGGCAACGTCAGCGGCCCCGAGTATCGTCTTGATGCCTAATTTCACAGTCATGTTCATGTTTTTCTGGATGGCCACTGCCTCGGCCATCCTTGTCGCAGTACTGTGTATAATCATCAGTACGTCCGTGAGGTTCGTTCCGTCTGTTATCCGAATGTCACTGCCGATCGCAGATGTAACGGAAGCGTAACTCGCCCCGCTACCCGCGCTCGAAATACTGCCCGTCCGTTCGCGTCTAGGTAACCGTAGTACCGTCTTATTCCCTTTTCCATCCGCCCGTCCGTCTTTTTTGTCGTCGTCTTCGTCGCCTGTCCCTTGCACGTTCTGCGGCCCTCAGAATCCGTGCCGATGCCCTGAGCCACCGGGACTTTCACCCGAGTGGAACCCGGGATGGATTCCCCCTGCACTGGGGCTACCACCTGAGGTACTCCTTTGTTAACATGGGAAGATGGCCGTCAAACACCAAAGACGACCTGTCACATAGGGTGACTAAAAAGGGTCGTCCGCCATATAGGGTGGCGCTAAAAGACTGACCTGTCACATAGGGCGACCAGAGGTCGTCAATCACATAGGGGCGTGGCAAGTTTGATCTGTTACGTAGGGTGACTGAAAAGAGTCAAAGGCTATGCAGGAGACGGTACCACAGGCCCGCGGTATGAGACGGCTGAGCGAAGGGGGTCAGCATCGGCTATTGGCGAGAGCAGACGGCTGAGCGCATGCGCTGATGACAGCCGAACACTTCTGGGGACAGGAGAGGGGAGAAGATTCCCGGGGCTAGCGGCGGGAGTGATTTGCACTCAGATTCTAGTCACAATATAAATGTGTCACAGTGCAGAGCTCAAATAAACAGCAGAGCAAATAGATAAGCGTGGAATTTATTATCTTCTTCCTCCGACTTCTCCTTTTGATTCCGCCCGCGCGTGATTCGATCATTTAACGTATATGGTTGATCGACTTACTCATTCTCATACTCATCAAGCTATGTCGTATGCACATTAGGGCGATTTTTTTTGAACGACTTTTTTTTTCAGTCCCCATCGAAAATTTTGTTCCGTGTGTCAAACAAATAATTCCCTAAAAGTTAAAGCTCTTAACATTAATATTAAGTACTCGCCCAGGGTGTCAAAAGATTTCCCATATAAAATACACGTGAATCGAAGCGTTTTTTTTTCAAATCTCTACAACTCGGTGGAATTTTATGATATCACATTGGTCTTGGTCGTAAATTACGCAGAATCGAACGATCTTCAAAAGTGTTTGGGACGGCGTAAGTGCAATTTACATTTGTGAGGTGGTACAGGGCACTAAAGTTGATTTTTACCCAAGATTCTCCTTTTTTCGCTGTTATCTCCAAAATGATTAACTGTACCAAAAAAATGTAAAGAATAACTTTGTTGGAAATTTGATTTCCTACCAGAAAGGTCCTTCAGACCAAAATGCTTAGATCGATATTTCTTGAGATATCGAATTTCAACTTACTTGACATATAAAATTTTTATGTTCTATTGAATTAAACGTTTTAATCTAATATAACCAATGAACATTATGGTTTATTGAATCAAACGTTTTGAATTACTGATATTCCAATGGAATAGATTAAATGGATCGGATCGAATCGAAAAAAATTAAATTCCAATGCAATATCAATAATTTAGAACGTTTGATTCGATAAACCATAAAGATTTTAAACGACAAGAAGTTGAAGTTCGATATCTCAAGAAATATCAATCTGAGCAATCAGGTCTACAGGACCTTTTTTGTAGAAAATTGAATTTTCAACAAAGTTTTCATTCACATTTTTTTGGTAAAGTTGATCATTTCGGAGATAACAGCGAAAAATGGAGAATTTTGGGTAAAAATCAACTTTAGTGACCTGTACCATCTCACCAGTGTAAGTTGGACTCACGACGTCAAAGATACTTTTGAAGATCGTTCAATTCTGCGTAAATTGCGACCAAGACCAATGTGATATCATAAAATTCCACTGAGTTGGAGAGATTTGAAAAAAAAACGCTTCGATTCACGTGTATATTATATGGGAAATCTTTTCACGCCCTGGGCCAGTACTTAATATTATTATTAAGAGCTATAACTTTTCGGGAATTTTTTGTTTGACATATGGAACAAAATTTTCGATGGGGACTGTAAAAAAAAAAAGAGTCGTTCAAAAAAAATCGCCCTAATGCACATATATGTTAGTAGATATAACATGAGAGTTCTGGATCAAGATCCTTACTGCCGACAGTTACCACAGTCGGTAAGTTACCTGCAAGGAGTAAAAATTTTCGCCTTACTGACGGTCGCATTTATTTGCGACGGGTAAAAAATCACCTTCATTGCCGATCGATTTTACCGACCAAAGTGTTACCAACAATTAACCAAATAGCGTTATTATAGACGACGCCACCTTTATCAAGTAATCGTTGTTGTACTTATCAAGTCTGTTTTGTTTTCAATGTATACCGCAAGATGGTGTCCTTCAGCCTGACCGAAAGTGTGTGTTGCCCACGAGAGATAAAAAGAGTGTTATCATAGATTTTTACAGGTAGCGCCCTCTTCATCGACCAATCGTTGTTCTTTTGGTATCGATCGACTCCGCTTTGTTTCCGAAGTGAGCCGTGCGATGGCCACTTTTCATTGGGCGGTGCTAATATGGGAACATATCGTTTCGAAACAACGTTCAGATACCTTTAAATAATTATTTTTACCCATCATAGCTATTTTCAATTTGTCCACAAAATTCTTGTCGAGCTTTGTTTGGTAAAAAGTCATGGTGGTGATAATTGATATTGTCAATAAATCAGTTGGTGTGAAACGTGGGGTTTGTAAAACTGGAAAAGTTCGGGGAAATGTAACCTTTGAGTTGGTGCCAATAATGGGCGACATTATAAGTCAATTAGTCTGGGATGTTGGGCTCGTGAGAAGAATATTTCCAAAAATAGCTGGTGTCATTATGAATAAATTGGTGTGAAATAGGGGAGATTCATCAAATTTTTTTCCTTCAAGTGCATGTCGAGTCTTGTTTGGTGAACATTTTTAGTTGGGATAGATGGTCTCCAAACGTGAGCTTATTTGAATAGTCACTCTGTTCTCATCGTCTCCTCGTTGCGAACAGTTCTAGATCTTGGAAAAATCAACATCGTCAATCATTTGTAAGGCCAGTCGACGAAGATGTCTAAACTGAATATTGGTAGAATATACAATAATACGAATACGAGCGTAAAACTGGACAAAACGAAATTCGGAGTACGTGTTCTGGCAACACCTAATGAAGAATACAACGTCTTTTTACCGTCAGGAATCGATCGCACACTCCGAGATTCACGCCCATCAACCTTTTGCATCATTCTCCTTCGGGAATAACGACGAAATTTGTAAATCAGAACGAACGCATGCTATCCGAGGAAAGTTCCCTGCCTGCACACGGAAAAGTGACAAAAGCCGACAATTCCACGATGACTACCACGAAATAGGTCAACATAGCTGCGAGCCATATGTTTGAGTAAATAGCTTTCTAGTTGAACGGTATGCAAATTGATCGGAATAAAAATGTGGGCATCACCAGTGTTATGAAGGGTTACTTAATGCATCGTCGAGTACAGTCTGACAGTGGTACGGTAAAAAAATCAGTATAAGGTAATATGTTTAATTTTGGAATAAGGTGCTTCATTGATAATGTGTATGTTGAAAAGCAAAATGTAATCATCAGTAGTATTAAAGATTTAACGGGAGGAAGCAAGGGGAATGTAAACTCACTAATAATATTAACACTGTGGGTGCCGGCAGAATATAACAATAAATATATTAAACAATTAAACGGAATACAATTAAGTGAACCCGGACATGGTTCAAAAGAAACGGTTATTTAATTAACTATGAATAATTATATTGATATTCGCGCATTATACGTAATTATCGCTCTGGTTATCTTTCGCGTCCTTATACTTTCGGTCTTTCGTACATACTGTCTTTTCCTTCGCTCGTGCTGTTCACTCATCCTAATCCCTATTGTTCCGTTCAGTCGTCAATACCGTACGCAGATTATCACACACTACTCACGAACACATACTTACATACACACACTCAAACTCATACATAGACATATTCGTACGAAGATCGATGTGATCAATCTTCAACAGTAGATATAGAAAAAATATGTATAGGGTGTTTGTACAATTTAGACTAAAAGAGAATCAATTCTTAATGTGCAAACTGAAAAATAGAGTGTAATCGTTGGTGAATAAGAGAAAAAATAATCATTGTTCAAAAGCATCCAATCCTTACTTTGAAACGTTATAACTCCCTACCACCACCACCCATTAAAAAGTAGCCATCCTGCAACAGATACTAGAAACAAAGCAGAGTCGATCAACGTTGATAAAATAGAACAGCAACTGATCGATAAAGGGTGCACCACTTGTAAAAATCTAGATAACGCTGTTCTTACCTCTTTCGGGTGACACCAACTGTGGATAAGGGTGGAGTTGTCACCATCTTGTGGTGGACATTGGAAACAAAATAGACTTGACCGGTAATACAGCGGCTGATGGATGAAGGTGGCGCCATCTATGGTACCGCTCTTGTCAGTGACACACCCGTCGGTAAAATTGATCGGTCATACACGTAATGTGTAACCGCTCGCAGGTAACACTGACTATCGATAAGGCAGGAATTCCTACCCCTCGCAAATAACTTACCGACTGTGATAAGTGTCGGTAGTAGGGGTCTTGGTCCAGAACTCTCGTATTATATCTACGAATCACAGTTTCATTCACAAATTTATTAGCATCTTAGAAGAAGACCCGCTCTGTTCCAGAAAAATTTACCTGTAAATGTGTAATATCAGGGGTTATTTAAATAGCGTCAACATAGGTCCAGACGTTAAACACCTTAGTAATATATGAGACATTCCATGCGGTTTCGAACGGTCAAAAAGTTGTCCACTCTCAAAAAATTAGAAGTTTTGTCAAATTATGTAAATGAAAAAATTTTGTTTTGTAATTTTTGGTGTTGGAAAAATTACCATTTTCATCAAAAATGTACGAAAATAATTTTTGACGAATAGCCTATGAATAGTCATACAATAGCCACGTATTTTTCTTAGATGGTTCTATTAGTTGTTTCAAAGCTATGATTTTTTTTAATATAACGATTTTTTTCCCGAAAAATCAATTATCGCCGGCAATCATAATCATGCTTCTCGTACGTGAACGTATCCCACTCATCGTAGACCATTAGCGGGATCACATCGATCAAGAGATCCTGATAATGATTTATTCGTTGTTAATTTAACAGAAACTTCCAAGCATGAGTAGCTGGAAGAGGAAGATTTCCTTACTTTCGTCAAACTGCTATTGGTCTTTATAACTGGCAATTAAACTGAAATATAAATAATTTCAAGGAAATGTAAGGTTCTGTGCACAATCAACGCTTCCTAGCCAAAAAATCTGTAAATTTATGTCAAGACTCACACAAATTCGATACCCTATCATCGTTTTCTATTGATATAGCTTGTAACTTAGGTTCATCTAATGAACAAATTCAGTTGAATAATTCGTTCTGATGCAGTTTCCCACTCAGTCCGAAACGTGAACATAAAACCTTTTGTTTCGTATCATTGACCTTCATATCCAAGAAAACAATCCTGTTCATTATTAGTTATCTATCAATTGATTCGTATTTGCACTTAGGCATATATTACTGGTCGCCCTGTATGTAGGTATATGATTGATATTTCTAATCCATCTTCCACATTGAATATACTTTGTTATTGTTTTGATTTTAGTTAGAAGTTCGTTATAAAACCTTTTTAATATATTTGACACTTTCAGAATTTAAAAACAAATGCGTATTCTATCTATAACAGTAACAGTTTATCTTCGCAGTTTATAAGCATATGATGTAATCACATCAATATTATATCAGGCGTACAAAAAGAATCCAAATATGTGGCAAAAACATGAATCGCAAAGAATCCGCCAGGTACTTATTTTCTATAGTTTAGCAGAAAATCGAGCGAGAAAAACTTATCGCCAGTTTTTGTTGTGAAATGAAAAAATAAAGCCAAGTACAATACACCCGTCTCATCAGGCACATTGTACTTTGTACTTCCGAATTCTAGATTAACTGAAAGTATGCACCCTTCTTTTTTTGATTTACAGGAAAGGATAAATGCTGGTTTAGCAAGTGCCATGGCCGCTGGTGGTAACATGTTAGTCATAGGCACCAGTCACGGTTTGATTCTGGGCTTTGATTCTAATCAAACTTTACGTTGGTGCGACCAAGAAGCCAGGCACCAAGGCTCCGTCTCAGCTTTATCCTTCAATCACGATGGTTCAAGACTATTAGCAGGCTTTGCAAGGGGACACATACTAATGCTAGAAAGCTCTAGTGGCAAAGTCTTAAGGACACTCACTGACGTACATCCTCCTGGGACTGCAGTGTTACATGTGAAGGTAAGTTTATCCTTTTTCTTTATAAAGATCAATGAATTGCACAGAAACAAAATTTTCAGACCGTTTTCCAAATGCTCGTTTCTGATTTTTTGATGAATACTTTTTGATGTTCCGAAAAACACACCCAAAGTTAGACACAAAACACAATATTAAAAACTCACTGGAATTTTTTTCCAGCCATAAAATGAGAATACCCACCAGTTTTCTGCCAAAAATGTAAAAAAAAGTAAAAGTCGTTCGATTTCAAAGAAAAAAAATTGATATCGTTGTGATTTTTCTACAACCTTGATTTCATTGCATATAGCTGTCATGAAGTGCTAATAAATTTGATGTGCAATCGAAGTACAATAACACAGGTCGACAAAAAAAACTTTTTTCCTGGACTTCTGTTGTAATGCACAAATTCTGATGCTAGGCATCGAAAAACATCAAAATATACATTCTTAGCTTTTAAAGTTTGCTTTTGTCTGTTTTACGTCGATAAGTAAGTTTTGAAAATTTTAATTGATTTTACGAGAAGCAGATGGTAGCACTTTGATCAAAGCGGTAGCAAATTGCATATTACTCGCGTAAGGCACAGTAGTGAGTGTTTACTTGTATATCAAAGCTGTAATAACCGTTCTTGTGCATTACTGAGTTAGAAAATGGCGTGAAGACAGTGTAAACCAGGTGTTGATTCGTTCGGTTTCATTTGCGGTGAATTCATTGAAGTGAGAAGCAAAAAATTCTCTTCGACTACAAATTTCAAGCTGTGTGAAGTTTATGTAGTCTACTTCAACCGGTGAATTCGGAATCAAGATAAACAATAGATAGTTGGATACCTCACTTTGCCTATGTTAACTGCAAAAATACTTTAGAAGGTAAAAAACTAAGAAAGTTCCGAACGTATTTATATTTTTATAACTTGAATACTCAATAACTTATATTATTATACGAGAAAATCATTAGAATTGACCCCAATTGATCTCAATTTTCATACGAGAATATGATGAGAGGTTACATTTGGGGTTTAATACGAGAAAATCCATACAAACGTAAAAAAATTACTAAAAATATTTATTTTTGAACTTGATTTTTTATTATTTTACACTTGTATGCTATTACTAATTATTATTCTTGAATTTAAAAGACTGATGTTTAGCAAAAGTTTTTCTGATTGCAATTTAAAGTAAAATTATGAAGAATTCAGTTATATTTCTCAAAATTGGAACAATTACTTTGGTTTCTACAAAAGCAAACTTTGATGAAAAAAAATATTTTCTCCTTTATTAGTAACTAGAAGAAACCAAAATTTGACATTCATAAATCAGACCCAAAAATCGACCGGTGTAATGATTCCCGTCATCGTAAAACTTTTGCCTACACTTTAAATTATTCAGATGTGTGTTTGAAAAATAATTTGAAAAGTTATCAGGTATCTCTACACAAATTTGTACTTTGCTTTGGTTCATTTATGGTATAGTGAGTATATGTGTAATAGTGCTGTACGAACCGACTTAGCCGGCCATAACAGTTGACTTGACTAATTAGCTGAAAGTTAGCTGCCTAAAGTAATCAATCCGCCAAAATAGTTAACCGGTTAACTGGCTAAGCCGACAAAAAGTAGCCAACTATGCACTTCCGTATAATCCCGTTTGGCATCTACGTGTACGTTTATTAAAATACATTATTCAATACCGCAAAATCTCGAAATCGAAATGGCACCGCTTGATGAAACTGGATCAAATTTTTGGTCAGTAAAAGATGTTTTACCGACAATACCCTCTTTTAACGGTCACAACATGCCGTTTGACTCGTTTGTAGAGCAATTGCGCCACGTAGAAACTCTAATAAAAGCAGCAGACAGAACGACTTTCATCAAATTTGTGCAATCTAAATTCACAGGCCCTGCCTCTCAATATTTAATAGGCAAAAATTTCAACTACGTCGAAGACCTCATAGCCGCTCTTAGTCGAGCTTACCGCCCGGATATTCCCATACGTCAATTATTTGCCCAATTGGATAGAATTACCCAACAACCTCACGAACGCGTCGTAGATTACTCGTGTAGAATAAGAGAAATATCGAACGAAATAAACAATGCAATCATAGAAAAGTACCTGTCAGACATAGCGACCATCTTACTAAATGATTTAAAGTAGGATACTGCTAGATCGTTTATTAGAGGGCTTCTTCCAGAATTGGAGTGGAAAATAGCTACTATCAGACCATTACCGACCTTCGACGTCGCCGTCAGCATCGCCGAAGGTGAGGAGACGGAACTAATTAACCGTCAGATGATATTTTCTGCACAATATTCTACTCCTTCTACACCTACATATCTCCCGTTACCCCCAAATAACGCCCCCCTATCTCAGGTATACACAACTTCGTCCTTTATACCCCCCTGGCGTCACTGCCCACACTTGGCTACGCTTATCAGCCAGTGTCCCGTACCGAACTCAAGTTCTACGCTCAAGCGCTCGATCCAAACGCCCGTCCCGTTGACCATGCAAACGTTCTACCCGTTACTTGCCAATTTTGCAACCACCGTGGTCACTCCATCACGGAATGCCATCGTGCGCAATGTAAGAGATACTGTACTAAATGTCGGAGAATGGGCCACTTTCACGACGAGTGCAACCGGACCAACGCACCGAGCAGAAACCAACAGCTGTACTGCGATAATTGTAAGCGCAGAGGCCACACAACAAACCAATGCAGATTCTCTCCGCGTGGTAATCAAGGCCGTTGAAATTCAAATCAACATTTAATCGACAACACTGCCCGCGGGTAAAACGCGCCCGCGAGCAATGCAAACAACTAGCGTTTAGATCCTCAAGTCATACTTAATAACGGCTTCAACTAATCCCGCCTTAATTTCTATCAACACCCCCGAGTTAACAAAAATTTCTAAGTTTATTATAGACACCGGTGCAGACGTGAACTTGGTCAAAGAAAATTTTGTTAGTCCCCTCGTACGACGCACAACCGACGGACGTCTGACATTGACTGGTATAACAGACAAAAAGACGAAAACCATCGCAAAAACAGAAATCCATTTTAATAATCACTCTCACGTCTTTCACTTGGTCCCTGACTCATTCCCCATCCCGCATGACGGTATTTTAGGCCAGCCCTTTTTACGGAAAGGGAGAGCAACTATTTCTTTCAACTCAAATTCGGTAATGCTTGGATCCTCATTGCCAATTCACTTTGATAAAATTGAACAATCATCTCTCGAAAATCCCCGCGTAATTACAATACAGGCCCGTACTGCGAAAGCAATCCCATTAATAGTGGCGAACCCAGGTACCAAAGTAGGCTACCTTAAACGCATCGATCTGGGCGACAATATTCTTTGCGGCGAAGCATTAGTTGAAAATCAGAACGGCATCGCTTACTCTTACGCGTTCAATTGTAATGAATCAGCTGTAGAGATAATACTCCCAAAGGTAACTCTAGCCGACGTTGACGAACACTGAGTACAGTCATGTCAAACTTTGCATCTACTTCGCCGAATAATTGCAACAACGATGCCCGACGTAGACCCGCGCAGTTGCAACCAACCCGTACAACGCGTCCGACTAATAATTCCCTCCCCCGCCCCCTCCAGTCCACTGACCTCACACAACAGCAAGCCAATCCTCCGTACCGATATTCGTACCTGATAACAGTACACTTTGTCCCGGCGCCGCGACAGTACTCTTGACTGACAGTAGGCCAGAAAGATTAGACGTGCTAAAAAATAATTTGCATCTTGATCATTTGAATGACACCGGAAAACAATCCATATTCAACCTTGCCACGGAATTTAACCACCTTTTCTACCTCCGAGGTACCCCCCACGACGGACGATACGCCCCTTCATACGAAACAATACCGTTTTCCAAAGATCCACAAAGACGAAATTGAAACCCAGGTCGTTAAACTCCTTAAGCAAGACCTTATTAAACATTCCGCACCCCCTTGCAACTCCCCAGTGTGGATCGTTCCCAAAAAATCTGATAGTGACGGCAATAAGCGATGGCGCATGGTTATTGACTACCGAAAACTCAATGAAAAAACTATCGGCGTCGGATATCCCATGCCTGACATCACTGAAATCCTTGACCAACTTGGCTCAGCCAAATACTTCTCTACATTCGACCTTGCCTTCGGCTTTCACCAAATTCCCATGCACCCGAAACATGGTGCCAAAACTGCATTTTCGACACCTCGAGGTCATTATGAATTTTCTCGTATGCCTTTTGGATTAGAGAATGCCCCCGCCACGTTTCAAAGGCTCATGGACCAAGTCCTGCTAAGCTTATAAGGCAATGAGATGTTCGAATATTTGGATGATATAGTTATTTACGCCCGAAATTTACATAAACATAAAATTAAATTCCGAAAAGTGATGAAACGACTAACTGAAGCTGGCTTGACTCTGTAGTCAGACAAATGCCAATTCCTGCGCAAAGAAGTCGTTTACCCTGATCACCTTATAACTGAGTCAGAGTTAGACCTGACCCTGGGAAGTTAGTAGCTTTGAAGGAATATCCTGTCCCGAAAAATCCCAAAAGTGTTGAACAGTTCCTTGGTCTTTTGGGTTATAACTGCATGTTTGTCCCAAATTTCGGAAAAATTGCGAAATGCCTCACTAATCTAACCAAGAAGGATACCCCTTTCATTTGGACATCCGAACACCAATATGCCTTCGAAACCTTACGTGACTGTTTATGCAAAGAGCCAATTCTCCAATACCCAGACTTCAGCAAGCCGTTTATGCCTACTACCGACGCGTCAAAATTTGCCATCGTTGCGGTTCTGAGTCAAGACAAGAACGGTGCCGACTTACCAGTAGCGTACGCATACCGAGCACTCATATCCGCTCAGTTAAACTACTCGGCGCCCGACAAAGAATGTTTAGTCGCTTACTGGTGCATCAACCACTTCCGCCCCTATATCTATGGTCAGAAATTTACTCTAGTTACTGACCACGAGCCACTCAAGTGGGTAAAAAGCGTTAAGAAGCCTAATTCTCGTTTATTACGATGGAGTCTAGAACTAGCAGAATACGATTTTGATACCAAACATAAATCGGGCAAAGCGAATGCCAACGCCGATGCTCTATCCAGGAACACGCTGCCTGACGTCGCGCAAATCCTTCCTATAGATGCAAAACGTCCTCGTCCCACGACCGAATCATCTGACAACAGACTCAAAAAACGCACCAAATAGACCCATCAGTACCCCCGACGCCCTCGACAGACCACAGACGAATCTACGAACCCGACCCCGCTAAAATACCCAAAGATCTCACGACCCACCTATCACATGATATACCCCTCTGATTCTTCTGATCTCTCAGATGATGAATCCAGTGACAAAGAAACCGCAATGCTTTTTAAACCTCCCCCCTTCATCCCACCATCGCTCCCGGTTCATCCCTATCCGAAACGCCACCGAGAAACGAATTCTTCTACAAACCCTGGACCACATAAGAGACCACACCTGAACTACTTTTCGGATTCTTCAACTAGCTCAGATGACCTACAAACTCCAGAAGTTGATAACGTTAATTTGGTTAGCGATTTACCTAGCTCCTCTCACATTCACAACCCTTCCTATAGCGATTTCCTTATAGAATGCGACACGTTCCCTCTTACGCGTGATAAATATATTGAAGAAATAAAAGCTGACCTATTACAGCAAAAAGATAATTTGGCTCATTACATATCAGCTGATTGCCAAATGTCAAAAGGAATCGCGTCACAGCTAAGGGAACGTAATCTCATAAATCGCGAACAATTCAGAAAATTCAATCCGACTGTGACTGAAATTATTCCTACCACTCACGGAAACCGAAAAATTTATAACCTAGTGACAAAGCCAAAGAACAATGACAAACCCTTACCACACGATCTTTTGACACCTTGGTTAACTTCAAGAACGCGCTGCAAGAAGATGGTGTTGTATCTGTCTTAATCCCATGAATAGAATGCGGACTCGAAAAACTAGAATGGAGCGCGGTGCGCAAAATGATCCATTATGTTTTTAAAAATTCAAAAATGAACATTACAGTTTGTCGCCCCCCGTCCCTGCCCCCGCCCATGCCGATGATGCAACTACGTTCATTGATAATCGCCCCTCTGACTCCGTCCCTTCCACATCTGGAAATCCCCCTCCTTCCCTTCGACCTCCACGAAAGAAATCACAACGTCCGATTGAACCCTTGGCATTTCATATGTCTCTGCCTCCCCTCTCAACGACGGACGCCATAATGATTCTCCCTCTCGGATCGCCACGTCGGGCTGAGAGAAACCCCTCCCCCCCACAGCTTCTTCGAGGCCTACGAACCCCCCTCCTCACTCTCATTCCCCTCCTCTCTCTCCTCCCCCGCCAGCCTACAATGACGACGACAGCTCCGATCTGCTAACGGACACCGAGTACCATACGTGCGCTCAACAATCCGACTCTCATATGGAAGTTATACACTCTACCATAACACTGCTCTCAACACTGACGATGAACAAACGGACACCCCTAACGCTTTTGCACACTTTGTTGACAACTTGGACGACATACCAGTATCAGACAATATTAAAGATACCAATGATGGACTTTTGATGCTTTAAATCAATTATGCTCACTTTATATCAGCAGACTGCTCTTGGACTAAAGGTATACCAGCCCAGCTTTCCCGGGAAAATATCGTTAACCCGAAAATCGAAATGAAGCGACCTTTCCGCGAAAATTTGATATTATCGAATCCAAGCACAACAACCGACGTATTTTTACCATGATATTGAAATCAAAAGAATCTGATGAAAACAAACTATACGATATTTTTAAACTACTGTCTACATTGAAAACTGTGTTGGCCGAATCAACGCCAAAGTCCCTCGCATTTCCAATATCCGCAGACGATTTAGGTGAACTCGATCCTCGCGTTGTTCGAAATCTTTCATCCTATATTTTCGCAGATCTCGGAATTTAAATCACGCTTTGCCGCAATACTACGGTCGTTCCAGACGAATGTTTACGAAAAGAAATAATCAAAGAATGTCACGAATCGTTAACCGGTGGTTATTAAGGCGTCACTAAAATATATAACCGCGTCAGACAAAGGTATTTTTGGCCATATATGGAAGAACAAATCTAGGATTTCATAAGAACTTGTGAGAGTTGCCAAAGGAAAAAATTAGTCAGAGTAAAGACCAAGTTGCCAACGCTGATAACGAACACCCTTGCCGATGCATTCGACAAGGTGGCGTTAGACATTGTTGGACCCCTCCCTCTTACTAAATCGAACAACAAATATCTCTTGACGCTGCAATGCAACTTGACAAAATTCCTAGACGCTATCCCTTTGCCTGACGCCATTGCTAAAACTATAGGTGCAGCTTTCGCGAAAGATTACATTACACGTTACGGTGCCCCTCGAGCAGTACTTACGGACCAATAACAAAACTTTACGATCGCGATCATCAAGCAGCTTTGTAGAGTTTTCAAGATCAAGCAAATTCGAACTACAGCTTACCGTTCTCAGTCTAACGGATCGCTAGGCCGTAGTCACCTTGTTCTCATTGAACACGTTAAACATTACACGAACGCATGTAAAGATTGGGACGATTATATCCGCTTTGCCATTTTTTGTTATAACACCGCGAAACACGAAGGTACTAACTTCAAGCCCCATCAGCTAATTTTTGGTTCTCATGCCAGACGTCCAACAGACGCAAACCCTGCCAGCGCATAAACCCGTTCCTACGATTCCTTTCTCCTAGATTTAATTACCAATCTATCCAGCATACGAAAATAAGCCGCGTCTAACCTCATTCAAGCAAAACACCGTTCCAAGACGTACTACGATCGTCATGTCAATAGCAGAAATTTCGAAGCAGGTCAAAAAGTGTATCTACGAAATGAAACCCGGTCTAAATTTGACGACCACTATAAAGGAGCGTATACAATCAAACGTATAATTGACAATATCAATGCTGAAATTTTCATTACCCCCAATAAAACTAAAATCGTTCATTTGAATAAACTAAAATTGGCACAAGAAGAGAGCGACCAAAATTGAAGTTCTCTAAACATCAGCAACCGCATGTTATCAAATTTCCCATGGCCGTGTTGCACGACATCTGTTACCCTTATATGTCGTTGCAGGTGCAGTTCTCTAGGCATCAAGACAGACGAATCGACTGACATTGTGATTAAGCAACTGAAACACAACCCGGGAATCGTCTTAGAACAATTACAAGACTTACGCCCCTATAATGATGAATGGACTCTACTGAATTACGTAAACCTTCAATATTTGTTCGACCGACTCGACCAAACATCAGATTTCTTGATCATAATAGAGAAAAAATGCTCTGATGCCACGAACTATTGCCATACGGGCGACCATATTCAAATGCTGGCTAATAGACTAAAAACCATGATAATATACCAAGAACGAATCGAATATTTAGTGGGACACCGCACAGGTGAATCCACTCACTCCGAACTCGCGAAATTAGCCCACCATCGCAGAACACGAGGCGCAATCGATCTCGTTAGTAGCGTGTCAAAATCCCTATTCGGCACCTAGACGCAGAGGACGGAGAATACTTCAACCAGCAAATTGACAACTTGTACAATGACAGTAGACTCTTAGCATCTCTGCTTAACAAACCGACAAATATTATACAGTCAACGCTGGGCGTCTACGTGAAAGAAATCGACAGCAAAATAAGCCATAACCGCGAACGAGACAAGTTACTCACGGCTCTCTCAAGTGATGCAGTTATTTCGAGAGCCTTAATCGCGTACCATACCTTCAGAATAACTTTACTTAACCGCTTAATTCACTTGGATCGACTCATGAATGAAAACGAACTTGACCTGTCGATTCTAGTAAACACAATCCTCTTCGCTCAAAGAGGGATCGTCCACCCTAATATTTTATCGCCGGACCAGATTATATCCAGCCTTAAACATATCCAGCTACTTAGACCACAGATAGAGTTCCCTATCCCAATGGACCCAAATTACGCCGAAGAATTAATTCGCATCTCACAAATCAGCATTAAACTAATTGTAAGCCCTCTACCATATCTGCAATTATATTCTTTCATTGCTTTATTTTACTATAATAATCTATAACGATAACATGGATATGAACCACATTATGTATGCTGTCTTTTGGTCATTAGGGGACTTTGTCCTACGATCACAATAAATTACATTACATTACATTATTATAGGTATATTACTATATCAATATCTTTTTTTTTTTACATTTGCAAGTTTCGTCGCGGAAGCACATTTTTGCCTAGTCTGTGTAGATCTTATAGACTGTGTGTGTGTGGTTCTTTTGATAGTGTGACTCTTCAGTATCACTACTCAAGTCTGTTAGATGGCCCAGCCGTCTAAACAGAGATATGAGAATATGAGAATCATATCATTACGATGCGAGGAGGTTGGTTGAGAGAAATTAATGACACTGGGGTCAGGGCGGCTAGGTGGTCTAGTGGAGTAAGTCTCCGGCAAAGCATCTCTAGATACCAGGTTCGAATCCTGGCTCCGTCGTTAATTTTTCAAGTCACCTAATATGTATTCGAATCTATATTATTCTATATCAATATCAATTATACATAATTCAAAATTATACCAAAATTATTCTGTCGCCATACCTCAACGAATGTTTCCTTCTAGGGGGGGCGTGTTACGTCCGGCGCCCCGCCATACGCCCCCCCCCCCCCCCCATCTTCCTCAACAACCACTCCTCTCTACCGGTCATCCACATCGTAACGCCATACTCCATTTTCTCTTGATCTTGTCCTCCTATTTCCATCCAGCCTTACGCCACTCGTTACCGCCCTTACCTTGCTATTTCTATTCCCCACTATCCTGGATTCTCGCTCCTTCCTCACGCTGAGAAGACACTCCGATCCCAACGTTCTAACAAACAACATCAAGCTCCAACTTCTGTTCTCTAAAAGTCACCTTAGCTACTCCTCAAAGTACTTCGCCAACTTATTCCACCCTACTCCCAAATTCTACTAAAGTTAATACAGAATCAAAAGTAACCCTTCTCCATTTCATTATCCTTCCTTCCATTATCCCCGGAACGAGGACAGCGACGAGATCGGACCCAAAGGCATCCGAACCAACATCTCGGGTGGATATAAGGAGGTATTGACAACCGGTCGTCAATACCGTCCCTCTATACCGTAACATAGAAACCAGAGCAAGTTTCCAATTATAAGAAAAATAACTGAATTTTTCATAATTTTATTTTAAATTACAATCAGAAAAACTTTTGCTGAACATCGGCGTTTTTTTAATTCCAGAATAATCATTAGTAATAGCATAAGAATGTAAAATAATGGAAGATCAAGTTCAAAAATCAATATTTTTAGTGATTTTTTTTATGTTTGTATAGACTTTCGCGTAGTAAACCCCAAATGTAATCTCCCATCATATTCTCGTATGAGAATTGAGATCAATTGGGGTTATTCTGATGATTTTTCCGTATAATAATAACAGTTATTGGTATTCAAGTTACAAAAATATAAATATGTTCGAAACTTTTTCAGATTTCAATTTTAGATATAATTTTAAATTAACATAGGCAAAGGAAAGTATGCATTTCTTATCTTGATTCCGTATTTGCAGGTTGAGGTAAGGTTCTTAAACTTCACAAAGCTTTAAATTTGTTGTTGAAGAAAATTTTTTGCCTCTTACTTTAATGAATTTACCGCAAATAAAACAGAATGAATCAATATCTAGTTTACACCGTCTTCACGCCATTTTCTAACTCAGTAATCACAAGAACGGTTGTTACAGCTTTGATATACAAGTAAACACTCACTACTGTGCCTTATGCGAGTAATGTGCAATTTACTACCGTTTTGATCCAAGTGCTACCATCTGCTGCTCGTAAAACCAATTAAAATTTTCAAAACTTACTTATCAATGTACAACAGACAAAAGCAAACTTTAAAAGCTAGAAATGAATATTCTGGTGTTTTTCGATGCCTAGCATCAGAATTTATGCATTAAACCCGAAACAGAAAAAAAAAAATTTCTCGACCTGTAATATACTAACTACAGTTGGGAAGTAATACGTATTAAATTATTTGAAAATATACGGAGCTTAGTCTGTAATTTTGATAAGTTAACCCAAACAAGTATCATGATTTCACGGATAGTCATTTTCATCTTTAGCTTTGCTGGTTTATCAACTCTTCAGGTACCCTGAATGATGAGATGACAAAAATTCTGTAAAGTGTACATAATAAAACTTATTTCAATTGTAAGTTCCAATCTGAAAAACTAAAAATTCATTTGTTGTTTGATTTTGTACATTTTTAGCTTTATCAAGATGAAATTAGAAGATTAGGTCATTTTTGCCGGCTGTGCCGGTTGTCCGGCTAACTATTTTGGCTGCCTAATTGTTTTAGTCAGCTAATTTTTAGCTAATTAGCCCAGTTAACGTGTGCATCGGATAAATCGTACAGCACTATAGTATATACCGATGATATTCAAACTTGGAAATGATATAAAGTTAGCGTATAGTTATAATCAAGTATATCAATCAGTTATCATAAAAATTATAACCACGAGGCCTAACGGGACACATAAAATTGACCAGCACAGCTTTGCTCTTCATCGGTAGTCTACAAGTTCAAGAAATTGGTCGCAGACATGAAATGAAAGCTTTTTCTTCATTAAATGAGTAAAACAAAATTGTCAGCAAATTTTTAATCATTAGGCTATCTAGTTATAAATTATCTCTGCTGAATATTATGGAACAGAAATCAATATTCGAAAAGGGTGCCACCGAAATTTTTTTTCCTCATCTATGAATCTCTAAATTTACTTATCAACTTCTAAGGATCTACTCTTATCTCTTTTGTAATCATGTTATCTCACACCCCCTAGCAGTTCAAGTTGTATCACTGTGTAAAACACAATACCAAAAGTTTTAAACGATTGTACAACTTGACAATTTGATTATTTCGCACATCATAAAGTGATTGAATGCGTTGACCATTGTTTAACCCAGAATATACTATTACTATCTTTTTGATTCTTGATCTGTAAGTGCACTTTTTTGAAACATGCCCTCGCAGATATGAAATCATGCATATTTAGTAACGAAATCCTTTTACGTCTTAATTGTATTTTTTCATTTAGTTTACAGACTCACCAAAGTTGGCTTTGTGTAGTGACAGTGGGGGTTCTGTATTTGAATTGAATTTCACTCGTGTTATGGGAGTTAGAGGTTGCGACAGCAAATGTCTCTTTAGTGGTTCAAGGGGTGAAGTTTGTACATTGGAACCCCTTCTATTGAACCAACTCCCGACGCATTCACTGAAGAATTACACGTTGGTGGCAATGGCTACTTTATCAAAGGTATTGTAATTTTTCCATTCTTGTTATCTTGTCACATACTTTCTAACAAGTGTTTCTTTGGTGGGGTGATGAAAAACTCGCATTTTTAAACGTGAGTCAAATTCGAATCCGTAAAGTGATTCTAGTGATACCTCATTGTGGTAAAAAATGAAAATGATACTTTTATTTGTTAAACTAACAATGAAGGAATATTTGTTCATTACAATATATGTACTACTTGTTCGAAAACAGAATTTCTAGAAATATGTTTTGTACATCAAATTACGCAGTCAAACAGGATCTTGGGTTTAGTTGTCTACTTAATTTCAAGCTTGAGTCCTAATTATATGAGAATATAATCATTTTCAAATGTTTGTAGTTTGTACATATTACGTCATTTCGACTGGTATGCTCATTTTTATTACGCATACTCATCAGCGTTAGATTAAAAATTGTAACATTGTGCATATAGTTGTGTAACTAACGATAATTTGTGCTCACACCCTTTACACACCTTTGATCTGCAGAGCAGAATAAGTCAAATCAGCTGCCTCATCTACTATCTTAATTAATACCGTTACTGAGTAAACTCACAATATTGCGTGAACAGTCCACCCTTAGAAATTAAAGAGATATCTTGATTTTATCTTTGCTTTTGTTTTATTTGACGTGCGTTGTACTTTATTCGCTTAGAAAACTCTCTCAATCTTTATTTTCACAACGGGAGATATACTCTTGTGTTACGAAAGGTAACTCAAGATGATTTCTGGAATCGTCGCTCAGCTCGTACAGCTTTCAATGAAAATGATCTTAGCGTATTTTTGCATGTAATTTCACTTGAAATTTACTCACGCGAGATAATAGTTCTGACTTTAGTTTGATAAGAAGTAATTAAGATTAAATGTTTTTCTTTTTGCATAAGTCAAGTTGAAGCACTTGAACAAATGACAGACAACGATAGGACCTCGGGAAGGGTAGGTAGTGTTTGAAAATACGGGGCATTATTTTTTAAGCGAACCTACCCGGAAATAAAAGTTTTTAGATCGGACTCAAATTTAGTTAGTGTATAACCCACTGTGGTCACAATGTACAGTACATTTTTTCTTGCCCTGGTACAAATAGTTATCAAAATCTCAGGGGTGAAATTTTCGACTTTAATCTGCACATTATTTTCCTTTGATATTTTTTAATTTCAATTTCACCATAACTGATTACCATTACTCAATAAATTGCTGTAAGAGTGTCTTGAATTATTTTCTTCACATGCGGTTCGTTGGTGCTAAGCATTTCACATTTAATCCATTTGGACTTGTTTTTTCAATATACAGTGCACGCTCTCAATAGGGCAGCTCCGAAACAAGAGGGAGAACGATTTTCCACGAAGCGGAGGCCCTCGGCCAGTCACCATCAAGCGTGCAAAACATTGCATTTGCTGTGCGGCCGTATTGAGAGTTGTACTTGAAAGAATAGCTGGAGCTACGGAGTGGGGGGACAGGGATCGAGTATGAAAGGGGTTAGCGGCCCTATTGAGAGCGTGCACTGTAATTGGGGGAAATCCATTTTCTTAAAATTTCTGCTCTTTCGATTTTAATTATGTTTTATTAGAAAAGTTCAATTTCTCGCTTCGAATACCACGCGGAAAGTTCTGGTCTGACATGTAGTTTTCTGGAAACATAGCACAACACGATCGTTGGTACTATCCGTCCGGTCAGTGATTTGAATTTTGTATCGTTAGGTTCTGTTATATTGATGAAGATTGAGTCTGTTTCGCGGCAGCCGGTAGTGGCGCTGCGAGCTGACACCATTACCAACGTAATCGACTTAGTCGAAAAATTAGCCGTGCATGAGTGACTGCAAGTCGGTCATTTTTTGTAGGATTGGTTATATTTTTACAGTAATATCATATTTTATCATATTTTTGGAAGCGACGGCTGTATTGAACGATCCGTGATTGTCAAAATTTTATTCGCTAGGAGTGCCGAGAACATGGGCTTTGAAACGCAACGGCAAACCTTGATTTATCTAATTATAAGTTCGAGTCCGAAATACAAATGCTACTTGCGCTCCGTGATTCTTCATTCCCTCACCTCACCGAGTATTTCCCACAAATGTGTCCCTTCGCTTAAGCAGTAAATCCACCCTCGGGATAATCTACGACTTTATTCCGTTGTTCCATAATTTACAATTTGACCATAGCACCGTCTAAATACTAGCAATTGTAATCAGTAATTCATAGATTCACAAAATAAATGTTTATAAGATGAATTACATATATTCATTTCTTAAACACCAAAAAGAAATCAGAACATTCAAATACATGTGTTTCGTTTTATCGGTATTTTTTGCTTTGTATCACGATTTCAAGTGTGCACAGGTCTGTACTGGTTATAACACTGTATACCTATACACTATAACGCATCGTTGCTCAAAAGAAATTTGTCAAATTTGAACCATTGAATTTAGAAAATTTTATTCATATCTGATTACGAACTAGTAAAACATTACGAGTACGTACATGTAAAGCACCGTGTAGATATGCATTTTCTCGAAAAAATTTATTTGTTATTCTCATCAATTTAGAACCGACTTATGTTTTTGAAATTTATTCTTAAGTTGCATCCAAGAAGTTGTATTTTAGTACATTCCTGCATTGTTAAATTTTCCGATACAGAAAATGAAGCTCTTTTCAAAATAGCACGAAGATCTAGTTTAGTGATTGGAGCAGTGGCGGACTAAGCCCGTCAGAGGCCTGGCACGGCCTTTTATATTGAATTTCTCAATGACCTAAGATAATTTTTTATTTGTCCTAGTTTAGAAAAATTTCTCTCCATGATGAGACTGACAATGAGACATAAATGGTCAAGAAGTATTGAAATATAAGTGATGTACATGGTAATGATTCATTGAAGTCCCATTTAATTATGCCTTGAAAGTCTTCTGGGCTATCCATCTAGCAGCAACGTCCAAACTTGTATCGGTTACACGTAAATGCCTACGATAACTTTTTATTTCTTGCAGAACCTGCTCCTTATTGAATTCATCGTAAATTTCTACTAGATTGTCCAGCGCTACCGCCAGAGCGTCAGTGCAAGCTTCAAGCATAAATTTTGTTTTACCAATTTGGAAAATTTTGTTGACTTCCTTCATGACCGTGTATCCTTGCGACAATTCTCGCATAAATCGGTCAATGCATTCGAACATTGATCTACGAACTACTACTTTAATTGATAATTCAACGTCACGAGCTAGTTTACCCGGCAATGTTTTTTCTACTCTCCTTCTTCTTCGTCTGTCAATGTTAATGCCTACATCATTAAATTTTTTAGTGCCGAAAGTAACAGCATTGTCTATAACCGTAGTTCGTACCGTCACTAACGCCTCATTCAGGGCTTGCGGTATGGTGAGTCCTTTATCCAAAGTCATCTACAGTGTGTAGATACTGTTGGACTAAATTTAAATCCTCTAGTATTGTATGCCAAAATTTAATGTAGGCCAAAATGGTAAAATCACATATATTTGGAAGGTGCAAGCTTGCTGCTAACCTAGTATTAAGGTTTGCTTCGGATGGCTCTTGCATATCTTCTAAAGTGCTCTCAATTATTTCCACATTTTCTTTTACGACTTTAACTGAATCGTAATCAGCACTTCAACGAGTATCAGACAAATGTTTCAAACTTTTTCCTGTTTTTTCTACAAGTAATTCTCATGTATGTGTATAGGACAAGAAGGAAAAATATATATAACTTCTATACAGTTCCAAAACAGATGACGCTAGAGAAAACGCATGAGAATGCATGAACTCCACATAGATTTAAGGAAAGATTAGTGCAGGGACTGAACAGAGCTTTTGGGTTAACTTCTCGGATTATTCGTTGTACTCCTCCATGTACACCTGCAATTACAATGCATACGTGACATTGCGTATCGCAGTTGCTGTTGAATACCTTTTGACATATCCTCTGCCGTCTTTTCCGACATAAAGAAAAACAAACCTAACAAAGATTCTCGAACTTCCACTAGATGTATCTGATTATTTGAGTCATTTAATTAGTTCTGCTTTCATGGCGAGTGCTGTCAAAAATTATTCCGTAATACTTAGCCTCTTTTATATCTGCAATAACTATTTCCTTAACATTTTCACCGAAACAAATAACAAATTCATTTGTCGTCACCTTTGACCAGTAAAAAGGTACTCTTTTTGATCCAGGAGCGGCCTCAGCAAGTTATAAACAATGCTCTTTCAATACTGGATCGTATTTCGCTATCAGTTGCACCAGTTCCAAGAAATGTTCGCTGTTTTGTGATTAATCGTCTTCACAGTGACCGTGGAAAACTAGATTTTGATAGGCTAAACATAGTAGAATATCAACTAAGCGATGTAAAATGTTTCTCCATTTCTTGGTCTCATAGTTAACAATTTTCTCATAATCTTTGATGATCTATGATCTTTGTCAATGGTTTTATTAAGTTTCAGGCCCATAGAGAGTGTTTTACATTTTTCCAAATTCGGTAGATATTGAGACGCTGATTCATGCTGTGATATCTATGGATTTAATTTCCACTACTGACAGAAGCCACAAATAAATTTATTTATGTTGGTATCGCCCTCACATGCAAATAATTAGCAACAAAAACAGTACAGTTTCTTTGTTGATGGTGAGTATAGCATCCATTTGCGTAAACATTTAATCTCGTCCAAGTGGGAGTAAAACCACTACGAAATTAAACAACGATGTGTTCTCTTAATGTGTACACCGGATCTTTCTATAGCTTCAAAAGGTTCCTGCTTGTTTTGATACAATTCACTACCCTTTTCGATAACCACAATTCTGATATGCTCTGGCACAGGTATTGGCCATATACAGTATCATTGTATGAGGATTAGTTGAAGTTAGAAGCATCAGAAACAAGTTCATTCTCAGTAATTTTCTCATCACTACTATCCTTATCATGTTTTTTTCAGCGTTACTCGAAGTCTTTATTAACACCACAGCAGCAGGCTTTTTACCTGTGTTCATAGTCTCAACATCAATTATTTGTACGCCCGAACCAGATTCAATAGTTCGATTACTCTTTCTCCACCTTTTTTTTTTTCTTCACAAGTGGAAAGGTATTTGGATGAAGATCCAGCGAGTAATATAGTCTTTTCAGCCTTTGTTTTTTTTTTTAATTTTCTCTTCTGAGAGTCAGATGCGTGAATGCTTTATACTGAGAAAAAATATTCAATTTATTTCGGTGACAGCTCATGGCCTGGCACGTCCATGAAAGATGGTTCGTCTGGTACGTGATGAGAAACGAATCATAATTTTTAAGGGGGTGCTCTAGTCGATTTCGACGATGTCCGTATATATCTTCAAATAGCGAGGTCCTCGTATTTCAAACGCAGAAAAAGGCTTAGCAGCTTCATTTTATCGATAATTCTGAACCTAAATAATCCAACACATCTTCATTTGACGCAGAGATAACGAAATGGCATAAATTCAACGAATTTACTATTGCGGTTTCGTAGAAACTGTGCTATTTCTTTATTTCTACATCAAATGAAAATGCACATACGTTTTTTTGTTCATCATTGTGTATAGAATTGGGCTGTTAAGTTTTTTTTGCGTTTGAAATACCTGAACTTTGATATTTGGAGATATATATATAAACTTCGAAATCGACTAGGGCACCCCCTTAAAGCTCAAATGCCCAAACAACTTGGATAACAGAAATTTTTATGTTGTATTTTTCTCCTTGTAGGTAGTAGAGGGTAGGTAGGTACCATCATGATCATAAATGTGTGGTCAATTTCAAACGAATATTCTGTACAGCGTTTATATTACAGCTGACAGCCAATTTTTCAGCGGATAAAAACAATATTTTCATTTTAATATTTGATAAAACATTATTTGATTGTTAAGTATCATGATTATACAATTTGTAACACATTTTGATATTACAACAAACTGTTATTTGCTGTAAAACAGTGTAAGGAAAGGATCAAATATTTGCGGAGGATTATGCAAGGTTTTCATGTTAACTCTGAAAAACTTTTAGGATGTGTAGGGGCTGCCAAGGCAATCATTTTGTGGTAAGATACCCATGTTCGCAAACCCATCGTAACTGCTTTGAAGGATTCGGTACCGCGCGCTTGGTCGTAGTGTAATGAATCAGATACGATCACTTTGGACCCAACGTTTCTTCTCAACGGCCATGTGCAACAGTACAAAGTTCTTTAAAAACCATAAGCTTTGTAAAAAAAGAGAAACAATGTAAAAAATAACAAAACGCTTTTTTAATAAAATATTATAAATGTTTTTTGTCTTTAAACGGTTCTTTCCCAGTCAGTGTTCAAAGTGTCCACCACCTTCAACTTTTTCAAATTCTATTTACAAGCACCAGAAATTGTTTTGTTATATTTTTATTGCCAAGTTTATCGTTTCCTTAAATTCACACAAGAAATTTGTACTATTGTCTACTGCTAATTATGAATAAAGCGTCGGGTCGAAAATGATCGCATCTGATTCAGTACACTAAAAACAAGCGCGCGGTACTAAATGCTTCAAAGCTATCCACAGCGCGTAGGATGAATTTCCGACCATGGGTATCTGACCTCAAAATGCTTATTTTGGCAGCTCCTACACACCCTAAAAGACTGTCCAGAGTAAACATTATCCTACTGTAACCAGCGTCCAAACAGGCTAATTTTTGGGAATTTATTTAGAAAAAACTACAGATGCAAAATTTTCAATTTTTTTAATGTGTTTTCATGTATGTACAACTCAAGGTGCTTATAAAGAAGCGGTGTACACCTCGAAAACGCGGGTTAGCAAAACTTCTATACCGCTCAAGCAATCAGAGTAAAACTTGGGCAGTTGATGCTGGATTTTGGCAAGAAGTGGAACGTCTTTTTACTTTTTAAAAATTTGGAAAAAAATTTTACAGAATGGTTACCACCCACAGAAATAGGGCAAATTTTCACAGTTGCACCGAATGGATCGAACTATCCGGTATGATGCCACTCGGCGGTAATGAAACACATTTTAAGCCCAGTCCCTTGAAATTTTATGGTGAAATGACGAAATGGCAGCTGATCTGATTTTCGATTACGAAGTACACCGAAATCTCATTTTGGCGACATTTGTTACCGATATTACGCGCATGCCAGCAGAAAACTGATTATCATTCTACTGTTTACGTTCCATGCAACGTCTTATCTAAATTCTTTGCTGTATATACCCTCTGATAATTGTCATGGCCTGATAATAAATAGCCATGTAGCCATGTAGGTACCTACCTACTGTTATATTTTGCATACGTACGGGGCCCCCAACTCCAAACTGCTTCTTACTGATTCAACATATTTTAGCCTTGTTTGGAATTTGATTAAAAGAGACTTCTCAAGATTTGGAGGCCCCTGGAACTAGAGCCCCCCCCCCCCCCCCCCCGCCCCAGTCCGCCAATGCATTGGAGTTAGGGTTGGCTGTAAAAACTGTTGAGAGAGACTTGTGAATAAAATGTTAAATTAAGAGAACATGAGTTACTCTTGAGAAAGATGGTCTATCTGTGAAGTTCGGGGCACCTGGTCCTCACAGATGAGACCATAATCGAAAGCTGCTAGATACCCAAAAGAGAACACCTTGAGGCTTGAATCATTCTGATACTACAAAAGGGGAATTTCGGGAAGAAATGAGTAATTGCGTGAACAAACTAACAACGAACGATAACTTGGTAAGGCGTAAAAACCCTCAAGGAGCAGACATATATAACATGAGTTACTCTTGAGAAAGATGGTCTATCTGTGAAGTTCGGGGCACCTGGTCCTCACAGATGAGACCATAATCGAAAGCTGCTAGATACCCAAAAGAGAACACCTTGAGGCTTGAATCATTCTGATACTACAAAAGGGGAATTTCGGGAAGAAATGAGTAATTGCGTGAACAAACTAACAACGAACGATAACTTGGTAAGGCGTAAAAACCCTCAAGGAGCAGACAGAAAGCTCGAGCAAGGCAATGAATGATAACGAAATTACTATATAAAGTCACGTAAAACCCAAGTACATGAAAGGGTAAACAAATCACCTCAAGTCAGAAGCTTAATTTATAACTTGATCTATCGTAGTTGAAATAATCATTCGCTTGACTACATCAACTAAGAGAAATCTCTAATTGATTGGACGATACAACCTCCGTAATATTGTCGCAATACACGGTGTACACTGTGATGCCGGCATCGCCCTCTCTTCTGGGCCAGGTCGTGGGGAAAGGAGGATTTCCGAATGGTGAAAGCCCAGCTTATTGCAGGACCCCAACGTCTCAAGAACGGAGACAGCCCTTGCCCCGTAGATGACTTCGGATAACACGCCGTTGATGCGGTGTCGCAAACAGTGCACCTCCACAAGACAGCCCTATTGTGTCTCGCTCGCACAACCAACTACAGGCACACGGTGATACAAACTCCCACAAAACAATAACTGTGTCCGTGACGATGCAGCGAAGTAACAGAATTGATAGATTGTAACATAATCAGAAATTATCCAGAAAGTTGGTATATATGCTGAACGCGCGACCGCTGTCTGTGAAATCTCTTTTCTATCTGCCTTGAGTCGATGGTTTTCACACGGCCTGGCCGTGGAGACCCATCCCTACACCCAATACAGTGGATAACCATATGTCCTCCTGAGTGCATTCAAGCAGACAACCTAGGCCTGCCCCTGACGGTCCCAACTCAGGTCGCTTTCTCTAAATTATGGCTCGTAAACGAACGTGAGTTTGTCCTTCAGGCCTCGGGTATGTTATTTTAGAACTACTTTAGAATTGTTCTTGCTAAAACAGAGGGAGACTTTTACCCGGTTCGTCGCGGTCAGTTGTAGGCCCATGCGATATTTCCGGACCGGCCGGTCGAATCGTGTGGGCTCCCACGCTACCATCCCCACCTCGTAACGGGGCATTTTGAAGGCTCTACAATAAGTGAAGAAAGTGAAAGGAAATGAATAAATGCGATTAAAGTATTGAAGAGGCCTGTAATCTCCTTGTGCTACACCTTAAATCATTGAAGCGCACTAGGCGCGAACAAGGCTGAGATAAAACCAAAGGGAGCCAGCAAGGTTGAGAACACATTGAACGTAAGAATTTAGTAATGCTTCTAAATATTCACTTCTGGTAATGTCGAAAAAGTAGTGAAAAACAGAATAAACAAACTGATAAGTGACTTCTTTTCTAATGGAAGTAAAATTAAACCTGCGCATGTGCACGGTAGAGTGTGAAGGAGTGCGGGATCTCTCCCGCGTATCTTAGCCGAGGCAATCTAGTCCCGAGCGATTACGATAACCGAGGTCCTATTTATTTGTCATTTACAGTGAAACCGGGCTTGTATTGAACCCTCAAACTTTTTAAATGTCCACTTTATCATTGGATGTTTTCAGGTGATTGTTGTTTGTATAAGACCACGGATGCGGGTGGTTCTCACGCACGCCTTACGTGGAACAGCCATTGCTCCGCCACAAGTATCGTGGCAGTTAGTTGTCATACAAGCCGCAGATTCGACCCGTGTTGTTGATCCTGTGTTGGCCCTAGCTCGAGATGATACCGTACACTTCTATCAGGTATTCACTAAATTATTTCTTTTCTACTTCAACAATGTAACGGCAATTTCAGCGACGACGTATATCGACGACGGTTCCATTCAACCTCCGAATCTCATTTCAAAACTTGATTTCGTTACGAGTGTAAAAAATCTAAGAAAACTAGCGTGTAACAAGTTTTGAAACTCGAGTTTCACATGGTCTAATCACAATAATTTATACAGCAATTGTCGGATTCAAACCTCTTGATATCTATGTGAGTTTGACCCCGACTTCCACTGAAATTGTCGCCGATTTGTATCCTACTTCTACTTCACGTAGGAGTAAGTATTTTCGATCTCACCTTCCATAGCTCGGAAATTGCGCTTTTGGGAGACAACTTGTGAAGAAGAAGAAATTGCGATTTTTCTGAATTGGTGGGAAATATAGCTATATATTATAATTATGGATAAATATACATTTTTTCTGAATTTTCTGCTAACATTTGGCTGTAACTTTTCTTTAACCACTTTTCATGCGATATCTTGCACATTAATGTTCAAAAAGAAGCGTAGCACTCATATAACGGCCGGGTTCATTTTGCATGAATGTAAAAACATTTTTTTTTCTAGTCGATGAGAATTCCAAAAAATTTCAAATTATTCGAGAACGTAGTTTTTGAGAAAAATCTATTTTTTTGCGTTTTTTGTTAGAAATGATCACTTGCGATTTCCAAAAAAGTCTATGTTACGGGGTGGATGATTGTGACCACAACGACCCGGCTATCAATGACCGCACCCGCACCCAGCCGCGATGATATTACGGCCTATTTCAGGTTTATAACCCGTTGACTACGCGCACGTACAAAGGATAAAAGGAGATGAGAGGAACTCGTATTGAGAAGTTAAAGGTTTAAGTATACCTATAATTGATTTATTGTCAAAGATACGGAGAGTACAGTGAAAAGATATGGAGGAGGAAAAGGGGAACAGAACCGAATTTAGATGTTGGTAGAATGGGAGATAACTTGTGAATGTCTATGGGGGGGGGGGGGGGGGGGCTAGTTGCAATATAGGAATAGAGGGAGCATACTGCAGACTCGGTGAAGATAAAGAACGGATGCATGCTGTATAGTGACTATAATATCGTGGGAAAAGAATGTGACGGCTTGAGGACGTCACATCTGAAAGAATTATATTTGACCAAGTCAGAAAAAAACATAATTATTTTCGTTTTACAACTTTTCTCCCAAATAAACAGTTTTTGAGTTATGGAAGATGAGATCTAAAATCCTACTCGTAAAAGGCAGGTGGAAAAAATCTGAAAACATTTGCAAATATGTATTTGGTGGCGTGAAAGTACGACATGAATCGGTGATCAATTCGGTGGAGGTCGGGTTGAGACCTTGTTCACGTTCATTTACACTACCCCATATATATATAGAAAATACATTATCGAGTGAGCTATTGACTAGAGATTCATACCAACATTTGCGTCAATTGCATTACTAGCAAATTTATTTAAATCAAGACAATGCTATTGTTCCAATTCATTCTTTCAGGTTTGCACAGAAGGAAATGCTAGAGTTCGGCTTTCACCATTGCAACGTATTACTGTTTCCTATATGATCAGCAATTTGCGATGGCTGAACGCAAGGTCCCTGGCACTGCTTGACTCGCAGGAAAAGTTGCATTTGCTAGATGTCAGATCGCAAGACGAATTGGAAACTCTGGACTTGAGTAAAGTGGGAATTTCCTACGCATCCAGTCATTTTAAAGGATTGTCTACTGGCGGTAATGTCTCAAAGGTAAAGAGCTGAAATTTGATATAGCACGTTCGATGTAATCTTCACGATTATTGCAATTGCAGTCTGATTTGTATTTGGGTCGGTCCACCGATTTTCTGCCAGATTTTTGGAGAAAAAATACCGATGTGACCGCAATTTGGATATTTCTTAGAGTACACTCATACTGGTATACACTAAATATGTGATACAGTGTACTTGAAGATATGAAAATTCTTCGATTTTTAGGCTTCCAGGCCATACGTTCACGAAAAACGCGTTGGTAAATTTTATTATATTTTCGAATTGAACCTTGGTCTTTCAATTGTGAGAACTGCCTTTCTTCATAAAAACACAACCTAATGTGTATTTTTTCCAAAAAAAATTTTCATCTACCTGAATATGAATCCATTGCAAGGAATACTTTAGTAACTGCCAAACACACATTTTTGTATATTTTCAGTCAGTATGTGCGAGAGACCACAAAATGAATTGTTGCTCTTTTATGTAATAAAAAAAATATCTTAGACCACATCCTGAAATTTTTATATTACCGTGACAGTGGAATCATGTGGACTTGAATATTAATATTCCAGGGACCTTGAATGTTATAAATGTACCGGGTGGTTGGCTTTCATTACTCCAGGCGAATATTCAAGGAACGATGAGAGATACGTGAAAAAATCTCACACGAAACTTGTATCGTTCCAAAGGCAAGGATGATGCTTAAAGTTTCGATTTGGATAGGGAACACGTATTTCACATATCAGCAGTTGATTATTTGATTAAAGACAAATATACAGCAGCTCACGAAAAACTCGATCAAAACTATCTTACCGTCTACTGCCTTGCCTTTGAAACGCCCGAGAGTACAAATTCGCTGACGTTCAGCTGCTCGGCAGCAGAACGGTAGCAGAGCTCGTCTGACTCACCTCGCCATTTTAACGAGTTCAGTTTTTATCAGGAGACTGACTCTGATCAGATTCAATTTCGGAAACTCAACACTTATAAAGATTTAGCAGGCTAAAGGCGGGAAAAATGATGAAATAATTACCCGATAGAATATGATAACGATGACCATGACGATGACGATGACGATATTGATAATGATGAAAGAAGAATATTCGTAAGCTCTACCCCCTACCCCCCGGTGGGGGCTTGGCCCCCTACACCCCCTACCAGGACCTGCGTCCTTGGACCCGCTCCAGAAATAGACTCGAATGTTAGTTTTATAAAAGAACGATGGAGGATGTGGAACGAGATGTGGGGGAAATTCGTGAACAAAAAAAAGTGAAAAGAATATGCAATATATGTATACATGGGGTCTCTGAGACCCCAAAATTTTTGAAATTTTTTAAAGTTTAAAATGTGGATATCTAGTGAAAACTCAACTTTTAGGACAAGTAGGAGGTCATTCTCTCAACTTTAAAATGTGTATTTCTGGTGAAAACCCAACCTTTAGGACAAATAGGAGGTGATTCTGTCAACTTTAAAATGTGGATATCTAGTTAAAACTCAACTTTTTATTTAGGAGGATTTTCAGATTCAGATGGACGTCTGCGTGTGTGCATGTATGTATGTGATCAATTACGTTGTCCAACGATACCTCCAGGACGAATTAACAGATATCAATGATTTTGGTGTCAATCGACGTGGCTTTTCCAAACTTATAAATGAGTAGATTTTGAATTTGATCGATTTAATAATTTTTTAATTATTTGAATAACAAAATTTAAAAAAAAACACTAAAAATTATAGCTTCATGAACGATGAATGGATTTAAATGAAAATTGACACCGTAAAGTTTTTGGGTGGGGCTAATCACAAATCTACGGTTAGAGTTCTGAAATTTAAATTTGGCGTGTTCAATAAGCTGTAAAAGAACTAAAACTATTTAGATTGTGATGAAAATTGGTATTTGGCGGTTTGTTGGGTAACTGATCGCGAATCTGAAGTCAGATTGCGAAATCCAAAATAGCGACCAATATGGTAGAAACAAATCTATAAATATTTCGATTTTAGTAGAAATTGGTAGGCGAAGGTTTTTTGACCCACCAATAACAAATCTAAGGTCCGACTCCTGAAATTTGTAATAGTGGATCCATTATAGTGGTTCAAAATTAAAAAAAATCGTCATAATTTTCTGTAATATGGTATCCGCGAGCTTTAAAATCTTTAATCAGGAATTTGTAGCTCGAAATTCGAATTGGATAATATTCTTTTTTATCTCTAGGAACTTGGAACCTGCAGTGTGAGAACGGGAAGTTCGAGGACTGGCTCATGGTCAGTCTGAACTAGCTTATTTCTCTTTCTATTATATTTTGCTATTTTTTTTTTTTTTTTTTTTTAGATAAATTATTTGAAATTCGCACTTTGTACTTCATTGTCACAAGCATATTGTGTAACTACTATCATAACTGTAAAATTTAGTTTGTCTCTTTCTTCGACATAATATTGATTTACAGAGGCCAATCATTAAACAGGATAGGGGAAACAGCTTTGGTGATACGAATCAGATGGATTTTTTTTGTCTTTGGCTGTCTGTCTGAAAGATCCGATCAGGGATCCTGAGTCTGGTGGACAGTCTTGATATACAAACCCGGGTCTGCAGAACAAGCAAATCGAAAATCAGGCAAGCCTAGGCAAGAGCAGCAAACGGGCGTTGGCGAGTGTCGTGGTTAAATCAATGAAAGTGTTGTCAAATTTGAAAAAAGCGAAACTGTGGTTGTAAAGGTGAAGAAATCGTCGTACGTCGGATGTACCGTTCGACCAATAAAGGGGGTGGGGCTTACTCGAATACCGATCGCGTAATTCCTAGCACGCTCAGTTGGATTTAGAGCCTCGTCGAAAAGAGATGATTGAGTGACGAGGGACGATTGTTGACCTGTGTTGGGGGTTGTCGATTACAACATTCAATTTATTCTATATTAGTTTTTCACAGTAAGACAAAAATGTATACAAAATACAATTAGCTATACTCATTTCCTTATAATCAGTCTTCGCAGCGAGCCATTTGCTGTAAATTCAATGAGAGTCAAGCACTAACCACTAACAAGAAAAAATCCCTCATTGAGCCACTGAATATTTCTCTAACTTAGATAAAAAAATATCGATAAAACCAATACACTTTCTTGTTAAAATCTATGGTATTCAAATTCTTCAACAAAAATTGTGTGGCGGTTCAATTATCGAAGAATACGGGTTCTGCCCTTGCTTTATGGTACAGATTCTACTCATATTTAAGTAATTATTAACCAGATTAAATTATCAAGTTTCATGCAGTAAATTACATTGACATTACTTATGATGTACTAAAGGACACGGCAATCCTCCAACTTGACCACGGGTACGATAAAACGTTTTTATAGAATCGTTGAGCGATACGAAACGTTCATTTGCCATTGAATTGCATAGCTTTTTTGATTCAAAAGTATAGCCATACTGTTCATAGCGCATTCCAGTAGCGGCCCGCTAAAATATATACCGTGGTCGCACATTTTCGCAATCAATGACAGTCTATACTGTGGAAGCTGGCCCTTCTAATATATTGCTCCTTGCTATTGGTTACCCCAGAGTTCGTCACGTCCCGACGGCATCCTTAACAACCGGATTCCCTACTCTGCTCTAATCTGTCCAGCGAGAGATCGACACAGCGTAGTGGAGTTTCGCACGGAAATGAATCAACTCCTCGAGACGAAACGACTCTCCGATTAAAAAATTTCAACAACCCATACCGCGACTCGAATTGACAAAATTGCAAACAAAAACCGAAGGTACAACCACTCATCCAAGAATGGCGTTAGAATTTCGTGCTCAAATCGTACTCGATATAGCGACGCAAAACCGGTCACAAAATGAAACTGAAAATCAGATCCAAAATACCATTAGAGTGGTAGTTCCAACTTGCTCTCACCATTCCACAACCGCGTGAAGGTAGCGCCACAACTCTCGAACTTTATCTCCGGGCCGATGAAAGGTGTCATGCCGTTCCCACTAATTATCGTCACTCAAAAAGTTTTTCATTTCCGAAACAACAGAACCTTCTGATTAAATAACAGAACTCTTTACCACATAACAAGGAAATAAGTATCCTCGTTTACCGTACCGCAACGCTGCCTGTGAGTATCCCTCACTTTTTCCGGATGTCTGATCGTGCTAACCTGCTCGATTGATGGATGTGGTTCTATTTCATCGCTGATTACAATTATTACGACTAAGTCCGGGCCTTTACATGCAGGGACTACAATAACAAACAAAAACTTCTGTTAGCAGTCCCTGAAGATCTACCTTGGAACAGCACATGATATGATGCAAAATTCAGATTTTATGCCAGTATATACCTAATTCACATTTGAAAAGATCAGATTGTTTACTAGAAAAATATATTAACACGTTTCTTTCCCGATCGCAGCACGTGCTATGAATTCAAAGGCAACCGTTCAATTCGAAAACTCCATAAAATTTATCAGGACTACGTGTTTCTTGTTAACAGTATGATCTAAACCTTAAATCCAAAGATTTGACCTCAAGTTGATGGATTGGTCCATGTACTTGGGTTCCGTTTATAACGTAAAACCACACGAACCTCAGCCGATACCATGCGATCTTTTTCTGTTCAAGTCTATCAACTATACATTCATGCTCTTCATTATAAAGATGATAGCAGAAGGAATTACGTCCATGAATTTTTTTTTATAAAGTTACTGATTTTACTATTCTTACTAATGCTTATGAGTATCCAATAATACCCAGAAAATTGATATTATTTGTCCAATAATATAACGAATCATTTTGATATTATAACAATCAAATTTCATTGTTAGTACTTTTGTGCTAACTACCACTGTTTACCAGTTTGGGTATGTGGTTTCAGTGATTTTAATACCTATGAAAATTCAATAAAATTAGAATAAATAATAAATTTCGACATCACGCCTAGTATTGTTCGCAACTGATAAAAAAATTATTAAAATATCGAATATCTGTGTTGGTAGAAAATATACTATAGTGTATGGACTCACAAGAGGGATTTGTACAAAAAAATTCTCTTACAAAGCTGAGGACAATTTCTTTACAGGCAATGGCTTTGGCGGGTGAAAGAGCTTGTTATAATACAGTAATCGCTTTTGGCAGTCAACTATTACTACTTGGAACCAAAAGCCTTCACGCAGTCTGCATAAGAACCTGGACCGAACGTTTACGCCATTTAACACTGCAAGTAAGTGCATTTGAAAGTCTCTAATATATGTACCTAATATCATGCATTGACAAGGAGACAAATGAAGAAGGGGCCCACTTAAATTTACACATGTTTACTAACCACACTCGAAATCAATTCGATATTTATCTTTATATACATCATATGTATCGTATGTAATGCTAATCACCCAGTAGCAACGCCTAAAAAAACAAGCGAAATTCTATCAAGCTTCCGGATGCCATAAGTGATTATAATGCGATTTTTATAGAATAACAACTCGTCCTGTACCTCGAGTTCTTAGCAAATTTTTCTGGAATATTATCATTTCGCCAACTAAAACATACGTCACAAACCAATAAAAAACATATCTACGTCATCAACTATACACTTTCCTAACCGCAATTTGTTAGTCACTAGAGTCTAACTCTACTGTTATTCAAGACCTCGTGTTCAACTTCGTAAAACCTTCGATTTTTTTGATAATTGATGCTACTTGTACTATCTATGTACATGCAGTTACTTGGGCGATGGATGAGTATGAAGAATCTTATCTATATAAAATATAGAAAAATGAATTTCGAATATTTATTGGTTGACTTGAAAAATTAACTACGGAGCCAGGAATCGAACTGGGTATCTAGAGATGCTTTACCGGAGACTTACTCCACTAGACCACCTAGCCGCCCTGACACCAGTGTCATTAATTTCTCTCATCAACCTGTGTATTCGAAATGTTTGTTTTCGTGTGCCGTAGTCTATATAGAAATGTGAATTTCGTCGCAGAGGCACATGTTTGACTGTGTCTGTAGGATGTTGTAGACTGTGTCAAGTGTGTGACTGAGAGTGTAACTCCGTATCACTACTCAGCCTGTTAGAACGGGCCCGGCCGTTCTGGAGGATATGAAAAGAAATCATATCAAACGATGCGATGTTGGTTATCTAGAAAAATGAATTTCGAATATTTATTGGTTGACTTGAAAAATTAACGACGGAGCCAGGAATCGAATTTTTCTTTTCATTTTTCGAGAACCTCTGGCGGTGCCACTCTGGCGATTTTTCTGTGATGTCGTCAGACATACTGAAAGACCCTGTAATTTTTTCAGCAAAAAAAAAGTGGCCTTTCTTGAATAAAAGAATTATTTCCAATTTTTTTGGTAAAAAATCAGCGTTACCGCAACGTGAAAATTATTTCAAGTCGTCTGCTCGAAAGCTTACACAAAAATACAACTTTTATGTAGAGACATTTTTTTTCAGTTACTTCAAGTTTCCGAGATATATTAATTTGAAAAAAATGGTATTTTCCAAAATAATGAATTTACAAATCTGAAAAAAATCACGCAGAGTGCCTTTTAGTAGTACTTTCATATACCCAATTATGGGCAAGATCTGAGATGGTCGAAAAAAAAGTGGCCGGTTTCGTGGAGAATCCCTCATATGTAGATTTGTAGTACCAGTCGAACTGACTATGGTACCGACACAGATGGTCTGCCCTTATACATAGGGTGTTTATGTTAACTCTGCACATACTTCTAGGGTGTGTAGGAGCTGCGTAGGCGATCATTTTAAGATCAGACACCCATGGTCGGAAACTCATCCTAAGGGCTGTGGATAGCTTTAAAGAATATGGTATCGCGCGCTTGTTCGTAGTGTAATGAATCAGATGTGATCACTGTCGACCCAACGTTTTATTCAGCCGTAGACAACTGTATAAAGTGTATGTGCGTGCGTGCGTCCGTGCGTTACCACTCGCGTAACTGCATTAGCCATATAGTCCAGTTGAATTAGCTTGAAAAGTGGCCGAAAATGGAAAACGGAAATATAGGTGATTTTTTTTTTGCAATCGCTTCTTCGTAAGATAGATATTGAGAAAATAACCATCCACAGTTTAAAAAAAGTTGTGCAACAATTGTTAAAAAATCGATTTATGAAAATTGCGACACATTTTCGTGAATATCTCCGTTTCCATGCGAATTTCGAAAAAACTTATACATACCTTTTTTGTTCGTGAAGAAATTTCCTACAAAATGGGACCCGTTCGATGTTCGACAATTTGAAATTGAATGCGCAGCGCCCTCTAATTCGTAAAAAGTGGTCTTTTTTCATTCTTTCGTAATGAGTACAGAACTTGTAGAATAGTCTTAATAATCTTGGGAATGAATGTTTATGTCAGTATAATGAAGTATGCAAAACGCGGTTATGGCTGATCGAACCGTTTTCGAGATATTGATTTTTTTTAAATATTCAGAGCCTTAATTGCAAATTGCATCACGGCCAAACAAAATTTTTCCATCTAGTGATTATTTTTTTGCACACACTTTAAAGTATGCAGTATCGTTTGCGCATCTCAGAAAAAAAAAAAATTCCTTTTCACGTGTTTTAAACAATATCTTAGACAAACATGCGAAATTCCGAGACAAAAGGGCGGCATAACTTTACGATTCCACGTGTTTTCAAAATCTCTGTTCCGTACCCGATTGGTAATTGAAAAAACGAGTATTTGGAAACAAAAATTTTTTGATTCGGATCAGTGGTTCCGTAGATATGTAGCATAACGCGTGTCGGCTAATAACAATGAAAGTAATTAATATTTCGACTTGAAATTTGGTATGCAGGTTCTTAAATATGTGTACTTCAGTTGTAAATATATCTGATCGGAAAATGTGCCATGCATTCCGAAATGAGCTGATCTACGTATAGGAGATTTGTGCGGTCGGAAGCGTTTTACGGCCGGGCGCGAGTGGAGGGGGAACCGTTCGTCTCTCTCGGGCGCGCTTGGTCTCTCTCGCTCCCGTTAGGACTATCCGCACCGAATTGTTCCAACATTTGATGCTCTGTAACTTTTTATAGAGGCCCCAAATAAAAAAAAACGTATAGACGAAAGTTGTTGTCAAATACCTGAAAAATATTACGAAAATACTCTCTAAATTTTCAAAACATATTTACGCATTCAACGAAGCTTGTGTATTTTTTTTCTCTGCATACAATTGTATATAACATTGTTTAATACATTTTTCCACGATTAATAAAAAATAAAAGATTGTGGTGTTGGGACAGCGCTCCGTTCGAAAAATGTTTTTTTTTGAGATGCGCGATCGATATTGCATACTTTAAAGTGTGTGCAAAAAAATAATCACTAGATGTATGTATGTATGCATGTGAGTTGGATTGGGGACGGCCAGGCGCTCAGTCCTGTTGGACCATTGTGCCCGGGCCCTTTGTAGGCACCCCTAGTGTGTAGGGAACGAGGTCAGGCCGACCAGCTTCGCGAAATGAAGCAGCCTGCCCACCCCCATTTCCTCAATTTTGCCCTCGCCGGTGTAGTTAGCTCCGAAGGCCTGCTTACGCGGTCCCTCGAGCCCCCTACACTGGGTGATGAGGTGGAGGGGGGTCTCCTGTTCCCCTTCACATCTCGGGCACAGGGACTCTGATCTGAGTCCCAGGTGCACGAGGTGCTTGCCCGTGTACCAGTGTCCGGTGATGAGGCCTATCACGGTCCTCAGATCGGTCCTGTTCAGTCGTATGAGCGTGGCTGCTAGGGCTTGTGATGGCCCTTGGAATAGGGCCCTCGTGTGAGCCATGCCTGGTGTGCAGTCCCAGAGGTCCGCAAAGCAGGCCTCCGTCCATTGCTTCGATAGGCATCTTATATGCCCATGGGGTAGGCCGGGGAGGGAGCCCTCGTCGCTCGGTTGGCGCGAGGCCCCCTCTTTGGCCAGGTTGTGAGCTATTTCATTGCCTTGGATGCCGCTGTGTCCTGGCACCCATACCAGGCTCACGCGGTTGTCCTTGGCCAGCCGTGATAAGACAGTGATGCAGTCCCAGGTCAGCACCGACCTTACGACGCAGGAGTCCAGGTGTTTGAGTGCTGTCCGGCTGTCACTACAAATATATATGTGTTTCCCTTTGTAGCCCATGCTCAGGATATATCTGGCACAGGCTAGCAGGGCGTAAATCTCAGTTTGTTGCACCGAGGCTGTGGGTCCCAAGGCGAGCGACCTGCTCGTCCTTGGTCCTCCACACCAGAAGTCGGCCACGGTGCCCGTCTCAGTTTTGGACCCGTCTGCGTACCACACGAGTCCTTTTGGGGAGAGTATTCTGTCCGGGTTGTTTGCCCAGGTCTCTCTGTGCGGGTACGTTACCCTGAAAACTCGGTTAAACTGGAATCTGCTGGTGCAGCGGTCCCCGCTCTGTTCCAGAGCTGTCCGCGGTGCTCCTTCCCGGTTTAGTATCACAGTGTGTCCCAAACCGGTGCGCTTCCAGAGTCCTAGGTGCCTCAGGCGTAGCGCCGCCCTCCAGGCCTCCTCCTCCACTGTAATGTGTGGAGGTGGCAGGCCCAGGAGGGCCCCCATGGCAATAGTTGGGGTGGTCCGAAGGGCCCCTGTAATGCCTAGGATCGCCATCCTGTAGACGCGTTCGTATGCCTTCCGGTATGTGGCCCTGGTCATCGCGGGCCACCATACGATCGAGGCGTAGGTGATTTGAGGTAGTATGATGGCCGTGAAGATCCATCGAACTACCCTTGGTTGTAGACCCCAGGTCTGGCCCACCATCCTTCTGCAGGCCCAGTACGTGGCCGTAGCCTTCCGTGCCTGGCGGATGGTGTGGGTCTTCCATGTGAGTTTGAGGTCTAGGGTGACTCCTAGGTAGCGTACCTCGGTGGATAGGGTTAGCCTCGATCCGAATATCTCGACATGCCCCATCCTGAGTTTCCGCTTCCTGGTGAACAGTACCATCTCGGTCTTGTTAGGATTGATACTTAGTCCCTGAGATGTGCACCAGTTCTGTCAAAGTCCAGTGCCTTTTGCATCTTGCTTCTCATAGCTGGAAGGTTGTCGCCTGCGACGATCAATGCCACGTCGTCGGCGTAGCACACCACTGTCACGATTCGCTTGTTGAGCCCCGTCAGCAGTCCGTCCACGACTAGGGTCCACAGCAGGGGGAAAAAAACGCCCCCCTGTGGGCAGCCCTTGCCGACCCGGACGCTTACTTCGGTACCTCCGAGCTTAGCGGTGACAGTCCTAGTCTGTAGCATCTGCCTGATCCAGTCGGCCAGCATAGCGCTTAAGCCGAACTTCGTGGCAGCCTCACAAATTGCATCGAAGGAGGTGTTGTCAAACGCTCCTTTGACGTCCATAAATACGCATAGCGCCGCTTTTTTCCGATGGAATGGCCCCTCCACTTCCCTTACCAGGTGGTGGAGTGCCGTCTCTGTCGACCTACCGGCTTGGTAGGCGTGCTGCGCCCCCGATAGGGGGTTTGCAGCTAGAGCCCCATCCCTCATGAATCTGTCCACTAGTCGTTCCAGTGTTTTCAACAGGAACGATGTTAGGCTTATCAGTCTCCATGATTTGGCGTGGTCGTAGCAGCTCTTTCCCGTTTTAGAGATGAATACTACCCTGACCTCTTGCCAGTTCACGGGTATGTAGCGTAGCACTAGGCACGCTCTGAAAATCTTGTTTAGTCTAGCGATGAGGGCCTCGCCACCCTCCTGTAGGAGAGCCGGAAGATCCCGTCCGTCCCCGGGCTTTTAAACCTATCGAAGGTGTGGTGCGAGTTCGCGTCGCAGCCCACTACGAGGTGTAGCCCCTTGTCGGTGCAGTACCTGACCACCTTTTTTCAAATCTTCCGTGGGAGGAGGTTCCATGGAGTCATAGGGGAGGTAGGCAGAGCAGACGACTATGTCGATTGTTCCGCCCTGCTCCCTTTTAAACTTGATCAAGGCTGCTGCTAAGTCCCTGCTGCAAAAGTGGCTGAGCATTAGAGCCTGGTGTCTGCTGTTGATGAAGACCGCCGCCCTCAGACCGGGTCCAGCCGCGCCTTCCTCACACACCAGTGCGCCGATCTTCTTGTCTAGTCCTGAAACAAGTCCCCTGTTAACCCATGGTTCTTGGATGACTGATATGTCTGTTTGCTCCACCGCCAGGCTGCGGCTATGGATAGCCAAGGCCGCTTTGCAGTATTGCAAGTTGGTCTACGAAAACCTGATCTTCCTCGCGGGCATCGGTCCGTAGGATATCAGCATCGCCGTTTTGGGGGGATTAGAGAGTATCTCTTATCGAGTCCCCTCCTCTCCCCTGTCCGCTGGGTCCCCAGCAAGCTGGTGCCCCTGCGGCCGCTCTGCTGGTACGGGGAGCGCGCCCTGCAGTGTCTTTCGGGACCCTGCTCGCACGCTCTCCCTACCAGCCTTGCTGAGCTCGTGGGCCCTGGGGGGACGACCCCTAGGCCTCGCGGCGCAACCTCCTCTTCTTTCCTTGGCGGTGCCCCTCGCACTTTGGGCCACGGGGTGCAAGCCCCCAGTCCCCGAGCCCGATGGGGCCCCGCCTCCCGTCAAGGTGGCGGCCCGGGAGGGCCCCGCTACCGTTGCCGGCGCCGGTGCACTCTCCCGCGACGTCACCTCGACCTCCTCTCTTCTTGTTGAGGTTGGGGGGTTCTCCGGTCCCTTCTTCGTCTCCGGGCGGCCCTCCTTAAAGGAGATTCGTCCCAGATCGAAGTGGGCCATGAGCCCCCTTCCCTCAACCTGTCCCTAGATTCGGCGTCCACGCCTAGCGCCAGATGGACGGATGTGGGTCCGTCCCTCCTGTCCCAGACCCTCCAAAGGTGGGTCTGGAGACCGGCGTTTTGCCGTTTCAGCCTCCTCAGGATGGTCTCCGTGTTCACCGGTATACCGGGGATGAAGACCATCATCCGCGTGAGCCTGGGCAGTTGCTCCCCTTCCAAAATTTGGAGGGAAGCCCCCGCCCAAGGTTCCAAGGTAGGGACCCTCTGGCGTAGCCAGGTCAACGCCCCCTCGTCTGAGCACACGACCCATAGGACTCCCTGGTCGTGCCGGCTCCGTTCGAAGCGCGGAACCTCCTCCCCTCCGGGATGGCGCCTCTCCCAGCACCCGTACCCCCAGGTCGCCCTGGTCAGAGCTGAGAGTGGCCCTGGGGTAGTCCGTGGGGGCGATAATCGCCCTCCGGCATCCCCTGGCCGCCTCCTCGTAGCTCCTGGGTCATGCCCCCCCCCCCCCCCGGCCCCTTTTGGGGACCGAGAGTACTTCCGGCGGCGTGCTGTCTGAGGGCCTGGGTCTTTTCATCCCCATTCCCCCGGCAGCGCGCAGCGCCCGGCTGTCTTTCTGTCGCTCCTCGGTATCTGTCCGTCCAGGAACTGGACGGCCTGTCCCGGGGCGCGCTGGTCTGCCTGGCGGCTCTCCCCCAGGGTTCATCTTCGAGGAGGTCTTGAGGGCCAGTTTGGCCTTCATCGCCCTCCTCGACGCCCCGCTGCGGCGAGCCACACCTCTATTTCCTGTTTCTGGAGGTGCGGAGGTCCCGGCTTGCGCCGATCCCTCCCCCTCCCTAGCCACAGTAGTCGTCGTCGAGACTACCAGGGCGCGGTGTGTCAAGGAGACCAAGGTCTCCTCGTCCGCCCGCGACCCTACCGTCCCGGCGACGGTTTGTATCTCCGAAGAGTTGGCCTCCATGGAGACCTCCTCATCGGGTTAGTTTTTGTCGTCTTGGTTATCATCCATAGATGTCCCACGAGTGTGCAGGAAAGACGGTCCACTCCCACAGAGCCTGCTATGTGTGGGTAAAGCTAATACAATGGGGGGTCGCCCGGTACCCCAAGGGCATCGTTCACGACACTGTGACCCCAGTGCCATCCAGCCCTCGGCACGATAGCTTCCACCTTTGCTTGGGAAGTTGGTCCGCGGCCAGGGCCTTAGTTCCCCTGGGCCGGTTTTTACGCCGGCCGGGTCCCGTATAGCCCCAGCTAACCAGGGCGTCTTCCACCCTCGTCCCGTAGGCCGGTTGCCGACCGGCATCCCAGTCCCGAGCACGAGTACGTGGGGACTACCTTGGCCGTCCTCCTATCCACCACCTGGAGACGCGCTCGGTCGGCGCTCAATCTAAACCCCTTACCCCGTGAGGGGTGCGGGGAGCCGAGAATCACTAGATGGAAAAATTTTGTTTGGCCGTGATGCAATTTGCAATTAAGGCTCTGAATATTAAAAAAAAATCAATATCTCGAAAACGGTTCGATCAGCCATAACCGCGTTTTGCATACTTCATTATACTGACATAAACATTCATTCCCAAGATTATTAAGACTATTCTACAAGTTCTGTACTCATTACGAAAGAATGAAAAAAGACCACTTTTTACGAATTAGAGGGCGCTGCGCATTCAATTTCAAATTGTCGAACATCAAACGGGTCCCATTTTGTAGGAAATTTCTTCACGAACAAAAAAGGTATGTATAAGTTTTTTCGAAATTCGCATGGAAACGGAGATATTCACGAAAATGTGTCGCAATTTTCATAAATCGATTTTTTAACAATTGTTGCACAACTTTTTTTAAACTGTGGATGGTTATTTTCTCAATATCTATCTTACGAAGAAGCGATTGCAAAAAAAAAATTACCTATATTTCGGTTTTCCACTCCTTTTGCTAATTCAACTGGACTAACACGGAATGCTGAGGATTAGTGTGAAAATAGTATATTATATTAGCATTAGACTCTCCGGGAGCACTAGTGGAGCTGCATTCCTCTCTTAGTTTGTGTGAATGACGACTTTTTAGTTGTATAAGAATATAACAAAAAGTTTTTTTCATTCCAAATACCGTCGCTGTAGTAGTGCTGTAAAAAATAATCAAAAACAAAATGCGAAAGCAATCAAATAAAGAAACAACCGTAAATATCACGAACAAAAATAAATAGATGGTCTAATATCGGCGTCAACTACCAAGATGGTTAATCGTAATGATTACAATAATAAATATAAATAACAAATGATATGCGTTGATTACACAACAAATAATTGGTAGATTCGTTAATAAATAGTTTAATTATCAGTAATCGCGTGTGATGCACTAGGCAAAACAATATATTCTAGATCTCCAATGAAAATAAAAGAATTCAGTACTAAATTTTAGCGTTTGATAAAAGAATGCGAGCCGAATTCAACAGAGAAGGTTCAGTTGATTTTTTGGCTCAGTGGATTAGCGCTTCTATAGGAAAGTGCGGAATGAAAGTGTCTATTGCCCTGCCGACACCTGTTTCCATACAATTTGGAAGGCTTCCTCCAAAAAGGATGGGGTAGAGTGGAAGCAGCCACAGACCGTAATGGTCTTTTCCGTATCCAGTTTACTAGCGCCGCCGACGAGTCTTCGGCCAAATTACTGACTCCCACTTCTCGACGTGGCGGTCAATTTGAATTCAAGTTTAAAATTCTAAGCGTCGGACGCTGCTTTGGCACAGGGAAGGATATTAATACACGTATTTAGAACAGTACGTACACGTATATTGACACAAAAAAATGTCCATCTGATACCGGACACGCTAGCACTATTTTTTTTATATACACTATCTACAAGATTTAGACTCTTCACAATTTCTGAAAAAGTTTTTTGATGTACACTATGTACATTGTACGTGTACTTATTTACTTCCCTACTTAGTACTTGTGAATTTCCTATTTTTTTAGGACGTTCCTCATTTGCAATGCCGTCATTGATTTTGGTATTCAATTGTCTTCGAATAAATCGCGCTTTCCAGTGACACCTGATTATTATAAATAATAACAAGAAAGTTTGACTTGTTACAGTACTGTATAAACGCAATAGAGGACATGTCTCTGTAAGCACTTTAGGCCCCTCGCATAAACGGGAAGTTCTACTTTCCGATGCAGAGGGTGGTGAAAAATAGTATACGTCACACGGGAGTGAAAAAGGTTATCCCAAACTGCGTTCTTGCCACCCTCACCTTTGGCTCGGGTGTCAATCTCGCACGCAGTTTGACATAGCCTACTTTCCCTCCATGGGTGCGTAATATACTATTCCTGACGCGTGCATCAGGCCATGCGTCTTGGCGTAAGTTGTCATTATCAAAAAAAATTTGTGATCAGCGTATTCGGTATCGTTTTCCAAAATTGAAATTTGTTTCATTGGAAGCAATTGTGCCACAAACGGAATTTTTCACACAAGTAATAGCAAATGTAATATATTGCCTTGGTCTCGGTAGACTCTTGTGTTTCGGTTATTGAAGAACAATTATGATTCTCGGTATTTGTAATTTCAATTTCAGCGGTTGGAAAAGTTGGCTTAGATCTGGTTGTACATTTTTGATCCAGCTCAATTTAACAAAAACACTATCTTTGTCTGATTGACAATTAGCAAATTCTGAAATTCAAATTAGCTGTGTTATTAAAATGTGTCGCATGCCACACTCAAACTGCATCGGTGATGGGTACATGGAACACCCATGCTGTTGCCTGATGGTAGGGAATAAGTTTTTCAACAGATCCTTAGACAGAAGAAGAAAAGAAATTTATAATTTGTTTTTATATCTTCGAATTAATAGTAAGAACAAAACCTTCAGCGCAAGGAGGTTGTGCTGCGGTTTCGTGTACACAAACCGGGCTCTTTCAAAATTAACTGCCATTAACTTCAAATATTCTGCATGTGCCGACTCTTTGGACATCGCATAGTTTAATTCTCGTGGAATGGTATTTCTCAAAAGCGTTGAATTCAAAGAGTCATTAAATTATTCCTCAAGGATTTTCAAAGATTTGGTGGGTTATACATTACAAAGATTTTATTATTTTTCCAGTAAAACTTTAGTTTTTCTGTCATCATGCCATTATTTAAAAAAAAAAACGTACATTTTTGGGTCCCTGATCAAATATAATTGTTTTTACACTTGAACTGTACTCGAGGTCTTCATGTACAGATTCTAAAATTAGTTTGTGGGTTAACGGAGAATCGCCTGAGGCACTTGGAAAAAAATATCTACCGACCTGTTTGAGACTTGTATCGATCCAAGATATCATTACAACTAATGCGGATTTCGCTACTCGTTCCGGCGAGATGTACCGGTGTCACTGAACCCCAAAAATTTTTAAGAATAAGGATCGAAATGTATTTCTGCTGTGAGATTAGTTTCATCAAACAGGAGAGATACTTCTTTATCTGGCTGAGAAGCGTGTTCGAATTTATCTTTCAGTGTAGTTAACACCAAAAGGTTCAAACCCGAAAAATTGGGAATTACAGCCGCCGCTACTTTTGAAGGTGACATGAATTTGGAGTCATCATAGAAAATAAGAAGAAAATCTGGATATTCAGATTTGCAAATCTGATCCAAACTAGAGGATGGAACTGGGTCCCACTTGATGTAGGAACCAATGGAGGTGTTGGTAGATGTTGGATAAAAGATAGCCAGATATTCTAAATCGTAGCAAGTTGGAATTTTGGAATGTCTAATCTACGACGCGGAACTCCTTTCGGAGGTCCACACCTTGAACATGAAGGAGACAGGAGAATTGGAAGACCGTCGTGCCTTATCAGCCAGCAATTCTATTAGTTGGAGTTTAGGAATGATTATGTTGCCCTGAAGAGAGCAGGTCTCAAAAATGAAGTTTTCAGTTAGTTCCTGTCTTCTTGCGCTGAGAGGTGGAATGCCACTAAGATGGCAGACTACATTATTAGGAGTGGTCTTTAATCATTCCATGCAAATTTTGAAGACTGAAATCTAGACTGATTCCAGTCTGGATGAATGGCATTCATCTCTCAAATCTCACTGGAGGCAAGTTGTGAATCAGGGAACCATGGAATTAAATAAAGATAGGTTGATTGCCGGGAAGTCTCCTAGAGAACACGCAAAGGTGGGACTTCCTTGAACTGATCGTTAGGCCCCTGGAAATGAGCCAGGAGTTTATTGAGACTAGAGAGGCCGAGACTTCCTCGAGAGCGGAATTTAGGATCCGATGAGAAAAATAAATCACCACGTCGTCAGCGTGAGCGAGGACCCTGGTGCTGGGACCGATGTTTCTGAGGCTGGAACTGATATAAATGTAAAAAAGAATAAGACTGAACATGGAGCCCTGGGGAAGACCGAGGCCGGTCACCCTGACACCCAGGTCTACCCCCTGGACCCTGCCATTGAGCACTCTACGCCAGATTATGTGGCTAATACATCGGAAAATTCGATCGGAAACACCGAGCTCCAAGAGATCCTGAATGAGGATCTTCGGAATCACACTATCAAAAGCGCCTTCTATGTCGAGAAAAATGCCAGCTAAAAATCCTTTCCTAAGAAAGCTCAAAGAGATGTCCGTGATAAGGACCGTCATGTTGTCACTTACCGATCTGCCCTTCCTGAACCCAAAAAAGTACTTCGGAAGAATATGACGATTTTCAGAACACCAAAGTAGTCTGAAGTTAATTATCCTTTTCAATTATCTAAGAATGGCGGAGGAGAGCGAGATAGGTCTGAATCCCTTGGATCCAGGTTTGGGAACAGAGCAGACAATGCAGTGTGACCATTCTTCCGGAAACTCGCCTGACTCAAGGATTCTATTAAAAAAAAAAACAAAAGGAAACTTGACCCCTCAGGAGGGAGGCGTCCAAGAACCTCGTTTGTTGTTAAATGGATACCTGGTGCGGACTTGGTTTTGCCCGAGTTCACGGACCAAACCAACTCCTCCTGAGTGATATCCGCATCTAAAGTTTGATCATAGTTGTTGAGAATTGGAAAGTTGCAGATTTCGGCCAAAAAAGGGACCAATACCCTGCAAAATGCGTTAACTATGTCAGGATCATCCGAGGAATGAACAGACAAGAATTTAGGGAGATGAATCTTTGTTTCGATTGACTTAATAGTCCCCCAAACCTTATCAAGGCCGGTTTGCGGGCCTATCGTAGAGCAAAATTCCCTGAAGCTTTTGCTCTTGGCATCCCTGAGGAAATTTTGACCTCTTTGTCGATCATATTATATATTATTATACAACTCTAGGTTCTCCTCAGAGGAGTTTTCCCTAAAGCGTTTAGTCGCGGCTCTTCTAGTAGTTACTTTGTTATGGCATTCCTGGATCCACCAGGGAGAAGCAGGAGCAGAAAATTTCTTCGAGGGAGAGTCCTCAAAGGTCTTACCCCCTGAAACTCGGAGAGAGTCGTAGATGGAATTAATAAATTGAGTGTACAGAGTGTCTAAATTGTTGCAATTTCTGGAGATGTCTTTAAGATTCGAGGTGAGAGCTTTATCGAAGGATGACCAGTCTACATTGTTTAGAGAAAGTTTGTTTCTGATTTGAAATCTATGAAGCTCGATCCTGCCCAGACGTACATGAATGGGAAAGTGATCGCTGCCTAACGAGTCGTCTGTGACTAACCAGGAGGATCGCGAAAAAAGTGGTCCTGAAACAAAAGATAGTTCAGGGACACTTCTTTTGTTCGGTTCAGCGTGAATTCTGGTGTGAGAACCGTCATTTAAAATGATAAGGTTACTGTTGACATATGCTTGTAATAAAAATTTGCCATCTTGGTTTATCAGTTGACTCTCCCAAGTAGAGTGGTGAGAATTGAAGTCGCCACACACTATTAGGTTATCGAACTGAGACAGGGTTTGGGAAAACTTTTTCCATTCGGATCGAGTGAGCGGCTTATGAGAAGGTCTATAGACGCTTAGGATGTACAGGAATGAATTTACCAATTTTATTTGGACCATGTCCCACTCCAGTTTGGGAGGGAGAGGGACATGGTTTATCCTTTGGTAAAATATTTGTTTAGACAAGAGAAATGCTACACTGCCTCCCGGAATGGGAGCGAGCCTATCCCTCCTCAGAATGTTGGAACCTTGAATAGTAAGGAGCTGGTTGTTGGATAACTAGGTTTTCGTAAGGCAAATAATATTGACGTCCTGATTAAACCTCCCTATTTTGGTGATTTCGCTGAAAACACTGCGACAATTCCACTGTAAGATGTTGAGAGAGCTATTCATAGTGAGGATGACGTTGACGCCTGAAAAGCTCCTCCGATGCTTTAATGCTAGCTGATATTTTCTCTGAATTAAGAAACTCTTCAGATATTCTCTGGCAGATGAAATTAGAGAAGTGACCAAGAGAATTCGTAATTTCCGCTCTAACCTAGTCCATCATTTTCATGTCCGATTCGGATGGGGATCGAAAGGGGAGGGATGACCAACACAAATTCCATATCCATAGAGTCCCCGGAGAAATCGAATAATTGTTTGAGAGTCAGGGTTGTGGAATGATCATTCAGATCAACCTTGGATTTGCGAACGTCTTGTTGAAAGCCGGCAAATGTCTCAGGGGAGACCCCAGCCGGGCCATTATAAGGTCCCACGCCTAGGTCTGGAAAGAAGGAAGAAGTCGCCCTCGGATTAGGATCCCGAGCCAGCATCTTAACATTCGTATACGGAGTGGAGGCTAAAAAAGGAAAGTTCGTTTATTTATGAAGAGGAGTCTGGTTAATTGTCCTGACTAAAGCGTTTTGTTTGCCGAATTTGTCGTTGATAGCTCTCCTCTCCTTAAGCTACACTGGGCAGTTCCGGCCAGAAGCCCTGTGTCTACCCTCACAGTTTGCAGAACTCAAATTCTGAAAAGATCTAGGGAGGTCACAATTTTTTTCGTTATGTGAACCGCTGCAGATCACGCTTCTGACTTTTCCTCTACACTGAGACTCAACGTGCCCGAAGTGCTGATATTCACGGTACATTTTTACAGACGGCAGATAGGGATGCACATCTCTAACGTTCAAATAAATGGCTACTTTTTCGGAAAGGGTGAGACCCCGAAAGAACACCTTAATTCTGGATGGGTTTTCCCTCACAGGAACCCCGTTCTCGTCTCGAAATACCCAGGGCATCATTTCAACATAAACTACTTCCGTAGTTGCGTCGCCTAAAATCGTAAGGTTAACTAGAATTTCATCCTCCGAAAGTGAGGGGTCAACCCCCCTAACTGAAGCAATTTTGAAAATACAACCATCGGGGATGTAAGCCCCTAAAGCCGAATTGACCGCCTGTATACCCTTGTCTACAAACAAGTTCGCATCAGTTATGTTATTAAAATATATCTCGAATCTATTAATTCCCGAAGCTTCGATCCTGGAAATACCCTTTTAGCAAATCCTGATCCTTGTGAAATTTCGCAAAGCTCATTGCATGTATTTTTCCCGCGTTGCCCCCCTCTACCGTACACCTGTACGAAGAATGGACCACGGTCACGCGATCTAATAACGATTGCTCTGAGCCCTAAGAGATAGTGGAAAACTTATATAAAATCAATCACTGACATGAATTTGTAGATAAGTTGCTGACTGGCTAGCTCTGTCTCTATCAGTTTCACTGATTTCCTTTCTTCTCTCTTATCTACCTTCACTCTCTGCATTACTTGTAATCTTGGTTTGCTGCTACCTCTCCAATGTTCCTTCCGCTATAAAATCTGAACAGAGAACACGTGCTGCTGACTTTTTCAATTGTGGTTGTCTAATCTGCAATAATCTCAATTGAGCGTCGGGAGATAAGAAGGAAAAAGCAAATTTACGTACCATGTCTGCTTCTCGGAATTGACCGCTTAACGGCATGTAGCAGTCCTACCTTTACCGACCTAGCAGACTCATTCTTTTTCTTTCTATAATTAATCAACAAACAAACGGATAGGGTTGAAATTTGGACGGCGCACAGCTCTTTCGTAGCGAAATCGAGCAAGGTTACTCATATCCCAAAAATCGTCAAAAAAATTGGTGGTTTTTTTACACGTGTTACTATTTTCACATCCCCTGCATTTCAGGGACCAAAAAGCGCATAGCTGAGGTACCTTCCCCCATTCTGCGAAAAATAAGGAGTAAAATGAGCCATTGTGAGACTGTTTTCGTGCAATATTGTGACCAGGCTATGAGAACTAGTAATTACAATAATTTCGCAAATAAAAGATGCTCTCGCGATCAGCTGGGCACGCGGTCGGTACAGCCGAGCGTTCCTTGGTTGGCGTAGTCACCGCAGCACGAAGTGCCGCTTGCGTAACAATGGGCCCTGTGGCAGCTCGTCCAGGAGCGTAATTATTTAATCGGATCAAAGTCAGTGGCGTTTACGAATATCGCTGAATATGACTACGGGAATTTTTAACCCGAGATATAAAAAATTCGTTTCAAGGTACAATACGGTTTCGGGGATAATACGATCAATGTAGATGTGACTCATGATGCCCCTCGGAAACTTTGACTACGTGAAAACGACGTTCCAATAAGCACGGAAACTGCTGAATGCAACGATAAGTAGTGAAATCGTCTGAATAATAAATGTATACATCTTTTCTCGTGGGTCTTTCAGAAAAGAATAGACTACAAAAATTTCGTAACGAATCTCAACAAATCAATTTTACCAGACTCCGAATTATAATTTCAAATTCGAAATTGGCCTGTTTGGATCATTCTACATAACAGAAATTGCTACATAACATGATTCACTTTATTAGTCTCATGCTCGATTTTACAGAATCATATATGTATGTACATAAATGTTACCACAATAATACAACATTATGTTACAACAAGCGTCCCGAATAGTCGTACGTCGACAGTGATTTGGATAAATACACCAAACCAAATGTCTTTGTAGTCGTACATATTTCTGACAAATAACACATTTATTTCGCAGGAAGACATGTCCATTTCGCACAATTCATTCGGAACCTTATTCTATAATCAATGGATCCGAAATAATTCGTCAATTTTCTGCGCATAACAACTGTTGGAATAAAAATTTGACGCTGATTATGCTGATTTGTCGATAAAATTAGTACTAAGCTAAACCTAAATAGTGAGAATTGCACATCATTATTCAACAAATTTCAGGCCTCACAGCTGTCACCTTTGTCAGAAAACGTGACGGAATTGACTACGAATATTAAAAAAGTTACCATTCAGTCAAAACAAAAAAACGTGATCATAAACTGACGTATTTCGTAAAATTCATTGACGTAATTTCGAAATACATGGTTCATATCTATCATACTGAGTGCCTGTCCAGTTCTAGGTATATCTTCGGGCTCTTCGGTTCAGTTTATACTATGCTAAGGCTGTTAGAATGTCAAAAATTGTGGTACAACAGAATCATCGAAAAGCTTCCATGAATCGTTTCGAATATTTCGATTCTCTTGGCTGTACCCAGCGATTGTTGAAACCCAGCGCGAAAGCACCGAAATTAATTCTTTTCAAACAAGAAGAAAAACATCCGGCTTCCGAAACGAAACGTTTTTACGGTAGATTGATAGTAAGTCGTCGGTTTTTTCAACTTTCTTAAAAATCGATATTCCACTTTCTGAATCGTTTTTTGCGAAATGAATGTGTTATTTGTCAGAAATATGTACGACTACAAAGACATTTGGTTTGGTGTATTTATCCAAATCACTGTCGACGTACGACTATTCGGGACGCTTGTTGTAACATAATGTTGTATTATTGTGGTAACATTTATGTACATACATATATGATTCTGTAAAATCGAGCATGAGACTAATAAAGTGAATCATGTTGTGTAGCAATTTCTGTTATGTAGAATGATCCAAACGGGCCAATTTCGAATTTGAAATTATAATTCGGAGTCTGGTAAAATTGATTTGTTGAGATTCGTTACAAAATTTTTGTAGTCTATTCTTTTCTGAAAGACCCACGAGAAAAGATGTATACATTTATTATTCAGACGATTTCACTACTTATCGTTGCATTCAGCAGTTTCCGTGCTTATTGGAACGTCGTTTTCACGTAGTCAAAGTTTCCGAGGGGCATCATGAGTCACATCTACATTGATCGTATTATCCCCGAAACCGTATTGTACCTTGAAACGAATTTTTTGTATCTCGGGTTAAAAATTCCCGTAGTCATATTCAGCGATATTCGTAAACGCCACTGACTTTGAGCCAATTAAATAATTACGCTCCTGGACGAGCTGCCACAGGGCCCATTGTTTCGCAAGCGGCACTTCGTGCTGCGGTGACTACGCCAACCAAGGAACGCTCGGCTGTACCGACCGCGTGCCCAGCTGATCGCGAGAGCATCTTTTATTTGCGAAATTATTGTAATTACTAGTTCTCATAGCCTGGTCACAATATTGCACGAAAACAGTCTCACAATGGCTCATTTTACTCCTTATTTTTCGCAGAATGGGGGAAGGTACCTCATCTATGCGCTTTTTGGTCCCTGAAATGCAGGAGATGTGAAAATAGTAACACGTGTAAAAAAACCACCAATTTTTTTGACGATTTTTGGGATATGAGTAACCTTGCTCGATCTCGCTACGAAAGAGCTATGCGCCGTCCAAATTTCAACCCTATCCGTTTGTTTGTTGATTAATTATAGAAAGAAAAAGAATGAGTCTACTCGGTCGGTAAAGGTAGGACTGCTACATGCCGTTAAATCTTTTTCTACGATTGATGTATGTATTTAAGGTTAGTTTTAATTTCAACTCTCGATCTATTTAGCATATCAACCTTCGTCTAAGTTTATAATTTTTCTTTTAGTACGTCATGGGCATGTCCATCCCTATCTTTCTGTTTTTGTTCTGCGTTATGTAAGGCCATCCAGTAATTATTGGATCAAGTCTAAGCTAAAAACTTTTTCAAGGTCAGTCACTTTTTTTGCTCACTCTTGCTGTTACTTAGCAAGATCTGTAAAATATGCTTTTTTATGTACAGATGAAAAATGTCCTGAAGATGACTCCAATCAGTGAGTCGAAACGTTGACATCAAAATTATTGTTGTTAATAAATGATCTTCATATCCAAGATTCTTCTACAACACAAATATTATGCTGTTTATGGTTAGTGAAATTACACACCCGATACGTCCATAGAATGCAGCTTTATCTTATTTCAGTATTCATCTTTCAATCAATTACCCCGATGAATACATAATTTGTATAAATCAATAGAGTAAATGATTCAGTAAATAATAACCGTCTACTCGTGTAAATTCTTCATGATATATTCACAATTTAATGATGCATATGTTGAAACCAAACCGGTTCGAACGAAATTTAAAGAAGCTGACATTACTCTTTTAACTTGATTGAATTAACTATTAGGTGTTAATAGCTTTCGATGTATCTTGGCCCTATGAAATACTGAGCCACCGCTATTTCAGTTCAAATAATATTTACAAATTCAAAATTTCGTGATTCCTCGAATTGATATTAAAATTACGTTAATAAATAAACATGTGGTACACGTTTAATAATGGTCTCAGATTCGAGGTTGCGTGTAACATTATGATATGTACAATTTCATTAGGATTTCGGTGAAAAAAGTGCCCATGGTACCAAAGGTTTTTTTCCAAACTCCTAATTTATACATTTCATCTGATTTTGCGTTTAACTTTGAAACACACAATACATATTGCGCTCTATGACAGCACCATTCTATAAAAATTCCAGTATGCTAAACTGATACATTTTGGAACGTATGTAAAACGTTTGTTGCTTTCGACGAAGAATTCTCAGCTTCTTGTGATACGTAACTTCGACAGTATTCGTGATTTCAATACATGGATTTGTAGTTGTGTCACGAATTACTGGCTGACTATCGGCTGGTGCGGGCATTTTTTTACACCCTTTGCTTTACACGTCGCTAATACACATACACGTGCCCTAAGCTCACAGATGTCGCTGGCCGCGGTAGATACGGTCAGCTTCCACTCTTCCCTAGCCTCTTTGGCTTCCCCTTCTTTGCCGGCATGTTAAATTTAGGTCGAAGTGGGCTATTGCTATTATTTTTTTACTTGTTTACGTCCATTTGGCTATATCTATAGTCGAGGTTCCTTTTTGTTGTCTGTATTGATTGTGCTCGACATGAGTGTGAGGTATAAACAGTAGCACTCGTGGAAGGATATTGCGATTTGCGTGGCCTTCCACGATCGCACGTGTGGCAAAGAATGGTGGATCAACTACCCTCGTTAGCCATCGAGTATACTTCTAGCGCGATACGCCGTTGCGTATCCGTTTAGAGTAATGCTGTGTTATCTATACAGATGAAGTATATTTTTTGTATCGTTTACACCTATAAAACGCATTGAAATTTCTTTATCTTCATCTCACCTCCCGTTGAATTAAGGTTACAATTTCCTAGCGCAACACTTTTGTAGTCCTGACTTCCTTGCGCGTCCTTATTTTAATCATATTTGGTATTTTAGTCTATATGCTAATTTAAATCGTTATTATACGCGCTCTAATGCATCTAATATCTAGTATATCAGTACTGCAGTTTGCTAGACTGGACGCTCACTGGTCTTGTCTAGAGGACTGTTATAATTAAGAGCCGAAAGGCAACTAGGAGAATCGGCCGATATCTTTCCAGCCGGTCTCTGGCTGGTGAATAATTTGAGTGAATATGGGGAAAATACAGATATCGTAATGGTTGATGCATTTCGAGTGTTATACTCCCCCCCCCCCCCCCCCCCTCCCGCACGCACGCACGCACGCACACATATAATGTAACGACCAGCTGGGCAGCACGCTCACGCTGCTATCTGTGCCGCATACATGAGGGGGTGCTGCGGAAATACCCGAACTAAACCGACGGTTGACGGTTGCACCAGCGCGAGGGAGCATCGAGGGAGACCGAGACAGAGGCCTCGACCGCGACGACGACAGACGGCGAACCTTACCTGTGGACCACGGTCTTACATACAGGTCTGGAAACTCCATTGGAGGGGGTAGGTCGCTTATTGATGCCAGACGTGTAGTTCATGTATTGCCCACTGTGATCGCTGCGATCTAAACTCCGGCGCGATTAGAATGATGTTACAATGGCACAATGTACGACACGGGGATTTTGAGGTTACGTTTGAGTAGGCGGATGGATCGCAGAGACGAGTAGTGACGGGATTACAAACTACTCCAGTGCTTCCATAAGCGTCCACCCCCACCACTTGATTTTGTGACAAGTGTCCAGACCTGTATGTAAGACCGTGCTGTGGACCGACAGCGGCCACGCCACGCTTGACTGGTCCAGTTCCGTATAAATATAGGTGCACCGCTGGCACTCGTCACCAGTAGGCAGTACAGCACTCCTTTGAGTCAAAACATATATATTTTGACCAGAAGGCACTCCTCTGTGCCGTATCTATATTTTTATAGACCCAGTAGGTGGTATAGCACTCCTCTGCGTCACAGTTGGTCATAAATTTAGATAACACTTCGCCACGTTATATGTGAATTCAAAATTTTTATAGTTATCGGTGGCAGAATTCACGATTGTCTAAATTTTTGAGATCAGAGGTTATTGGTATTTTAGCAATATTATCATTAACCTACTAATAATAAAAAGGCCAATAGTTGCCAAAATATGTTCTTCTTGTAGCAACCAATTTCTGTTGTACATACAGACGCATGTATGAAAATATCGGTATAAATTAGTTAACAATATTAATTTCTATCTTCCGGGATTGTAGAATACATATATATCTAGTCGTCAGCTGTATGGCTTTGAAGGTGAGTAGTTTAAAATTTTTTTTTCACTGAACCGCCCTGACTACATTGATTTCAATTTATTTTACCACCTATTTCCGAATTTGTTTTTCGTGTACTTTTTGATTTACAAACTCTTTGCCAAATGAAATGTTTTACAGCGTTGACATCTATTTTCCCTACACTAGAAAAATGGTTTTGAGAGAAATACAGCAGCCGCGCTGGAGAACGGCTTTTCGCCGACGTTTCGTAAACACTACAGTTTATTGCATCAGCATGAGGAGTCAACCTGATGCTATTTGCTTTCTTACAGGGTGTGCCTATTTATACCAGAACTGCAACCGCCACATTGTGACGATACCAGTTTAGCGGAATTGACCAATCAGACATCTTTTTCGAACTGATTAGCCGATCAATCAAAAAAAAACCATTCTCCATCGTGGTTTTACCTCGGAAACCAAAAATTACATTGAATTTGGACAGCTGAAACCTCAAAGGCCTAGGTATAGTGGTAGAAATCCAATAATAGTATTGTGTGAAAGTAGAAATGGTGATACGGATTCGGAATTTATGTAAAGGGTTTCAAAATCACAGAATCGGTATAAATGCGATAAGTTGTGTAAAACTGTGACAAAACTATTTATTTAAAATCTACCTGGTAACGGAAAGACCGGTGATGGAAATGGTATTTCTGCAGGAGGGTGTCCGAAGACTACTATAACTGTAAGGGAACTGTCTTATTCGAGGGGGTCCAAAGGCCTGGTTAAGCTCCTCTTCTGTGGTGGAGAGGCACCTCCCAAGGAACCCAGAAGGGTTGTGTCTTAGGAGAATGACTTGACGCTGCCCCGACGCACTTGGCTCATGGTTTTGGCTAGGCCATCGAAGGACTGTAAAATTTATAACTCTGAGTCCTCTATGCCTGGTTACTTTCAAGACCACCTGAGGAGCATTTCTTAGGTCCGTGGGCTCGGTCTCTGATATTCTACTTATTCTAAGTTATTCTATTTATTTATAAATATTTTCTCAAGTAGAGTACGCCCCGGGATTTTTCCACCGCCGGAGGGGCATGTGTAAAAATGGCATATAACAAACTTACCCATGTCCATGAAATTACCGCTCAGGTGACAGTCAGATGATATTGACAGCTTATATTGACAACTCTCGGTCATTCCATTATTGTATGAAATTGAGTTAAAAAATTCAATTACACAAGAGAGACACGGGCAGGTAATGTTAGAAACTGTGGCACATGTAATACTTTATTGGCAAAACTTTGAAAATTACGTCATAGGCGAAGAATTATATAAAGTATCAATTGAATCATCTAAAAAGTATGCACAATATATTGAAAAAAATCTGGTACAGGTACGGAAGGTTGTTGTGCCATCCCGAAGATTAGAAGAAGTCAGGCCACGTCAAATACAAAATAGTGACGCGCGTAACGCCGAAACCCTAGTATTATTATAATAATAAGGTAGATAAGAAAAAAAAACACTAGTAATCAAATAAAGTTGAATTGTTATTCTACAAAAATCTCATTATAATCCCGATCGGCATTGAGTTACTACCTGGTTAATACTGACATTTTCATACTCACCAAAAATACCATATTACACTATTTGAAATTTAATTTTTAAATTTTAGCGGCGTTTTCCCGAAGCTCTGACCTTGGGGCTTTCTTTTTATCAGGACAAAGGACAAGCTGTGGTAGGTTTGTGTGGTTCGAAGCAACGCCGTAAGCAGATTGCCCGTGATAAGGTCTGTGATGTTTTAATTCAGTACATGGATGACTTAAATCACTGCTCCGTCGACAACTGTGCAGCCTCAGAAGTGGTGGCAAGCTGCGTGAATTTCTGCATACAATTAGAAAATACCGCCTTACTATATGGTAAACTGTGGGAACTTGTATGCGAAACAGACGAATTTAGAGGAAGCTATTTACGAGCACTTGAGGGCCCACTGTTAAATGGAAGTCTGGCTCCACGATTACCGCCCTTTATTTCACAGCAATTAGTGACTTTGTATGAACAAGAAAAACGATTGGATTCATTGCAGGCCATCATCGTCTTGCTTGACGTTGATTGCCTAGACATACATCAAGTAAATATGGACCATAATCAAAATAACATAAATGGATTTTATTCAGTGATTGCAGAAAAAGTTGGCACTTTTTTCGATTCCAGCGTACACTGAAACTACTTACTATTTTGAGATTGAGAACAAAATACAGTCGTACTCCACAGTAGTGAACTCATCGATGCCGGCCAACTGTGCAATATTTTATATCCCTATCTTGATGTACAATATCAATTAGTATATAGTCAACGTGAAATCCGCCCATGATCCCAATGTAAGTATAGCTTACTGCACTAAGTTAACACAGAGCACGGAGATTTGAATTGGTGGGACGGCAGTGATAAAATGAGAGAGGGGAAAGCTTTGACAAATTAGCAGGTTGTTTCAGTTGGTGGGAAATAGCCTTATACACGATTCAAACTAATCGCAAGTTGAACGTCAGTACACAATATATATAGTGCGTGTGCGTACACCGGGGCATCGTAACTATACTTCGAAATTGCGATGTTATGAACTGAATTGATATCATCGGCGAATGGCTATCAATTAATAAAATATCATTTTGTTTTTTTTCCTATTCACTGTGTTCAATTGAATTTGGTGGAATTAACACCGAGAGTTCACGAGTCTCGATCCTGCTTTGTTGCATTCGTTCTCGACATTTTCAAACTTCTATAACTGTAGGTCATAGATCCACCGTCAGCCAACAGCTAACGAAGACCACACCAGCTGTAGCAGTCCATTGCTCATTTCAGTGGATAAACGTGAAACGCTTTGATATTTTTTTATTGGCATCGTCTAGAATAGTTCTTTATAGTGTCAGTGGGTAGAGGCTATCGTTATGTTTCGAAAAATCGACATGTAACCTTTTTTTTACTGTGGGGCACAATTCATAAAAGGCGTTAATAGTATATTTTGTAGCAAGGAGGGAAACTCGAATATGAGTCCTAGGTGAGCACGCATACGTGCCGAAGACGAATATTGCAAATATGCCGGATGAAAAGACTATTGCCTTTATGTTGCACACGATTCTTTATATAACAAGAGCATGTTACGCGTTTTTTCACGAAGCACAAAATTGAGGTTAGGGTCGCGTAATATCAGATTTGTTAGTGACAGCGCATGCGCGGAGTACAGAAAAAAGAAAAGACCACTTTAACTCTTAGGAGTTACTGCGCGCATGCGCATTTGTAGACTCACTCTACTGTCATAGAAACCGGTACTTTGTGTACGAGAAATACGCATTAAACAACGCATAAAACATGCTCGTGTTATATAAAGGAAATTACTGCTCAGGTAATCTCAACAGATTCCTAGGAGATTTGTTGAAGGAAAAGTGCATTTTTGTATGGCATAAACTGCTGTGGAGTAATCTATTTCCAAAACACGACTGTATTTCGAATTACGAGAAACGTTGTCAATCAAACAATAAAAAAATGTTATTCAAAATTTCGTCTAAAGACATAAACGTATAAGAATCTCACGTACGCTGGACTTCTTAAATATCATGGAAAATCGCAATTCAATACGAGATCTTCAAAATGGAGTCTGAATGTATTTTTTCAACTTCATTTTGCCGGGGCATACCTTGGCTTATAGGATATGTGATCGTGAAATGAACAGAGCCGAGTATATGAATTCTGTGAAATATGCTCTTATTTACGCCGATCTGCCAACTTTCGACCTACTTTTTAGAGTCATAATTTCAACCTGACTGCAATTTTGGATACCTTATAGTGTACACTAAGATAAGTATGAAAATTTTTATTTCGGCCGTTGGCAAAGCATTCATGACCTTAACGATTACTAGAAATACATAAGGCCGGAAAAAATAGTTCTGTTTTTTGTGTTAAAACATGAACATCATGGTCTTTTGTTGAAATTCTTATAGTGGTATGAAAATGGGACCATAACTGAATCAGTATAAATATTCTAAAGATATAGAACATATGGGCCAATCTACCAATTGTCAACGAATGATCTGGACGTCAAGAAATTGATTTTTCTGAAAATTTATTCTCTTTTGGTGTCTACTAAGATTGGAAACTTCACCAAGTTTTAACCTTTTAGGAGTTGCCGTTCGCGAGAAATGCCACATCAAAGTTTATCATTTTGTAAAATATGTATTTTATTTAGAAAAACTCACATTTCCGAATAGATTACTCATTTTTGGATAAATTTTGGGACGTTTGTTTTCTAACTGTGTAGAGAACTCGTTGTACGGCTGGCTAGGCTCAGGTACTTACATGAATTGGTAGAGTGGCGGTATTCAAAGACAGCTAGCGATATATAAATAAATAAATAAATAAATTCAAGTCAAAGAAATTAACAGGCCAATCAGGCGTATATTGAAGATTGAATTTACATGTTTCGAGTCAGTCAAATAAGGCTTACAAGACATAATAATAATTCTCTCAGTTTCATTGAGAAGTCAACAACAACAAATAAATCGAAGATTAGCGACTCACCTGATTTTCTGAGGAATACAGTCAAACAATGGCTTTTAACAAAGTCGGTATAAGTGATACGATACAAAAATCTACTTATAACTACACATCACTGGGCGATGTGATTTTGCCCACTTTTCCAAGAACGATGCTATGTAAATTATTAGTTTATGAAGTTGAAACGAAAATGGACGAATTTTTTTAAAGGTCGGTAGTTGTTGAAGGCGGTAGTCTGGTCTAGAAATTGGAAAAAAATCGATTTTTTTTTCATTCTACTATTCGTTAGACCTTTTTTAATACGCTCGTGAAAACCGTTTATTGATATTTCCAAAATTATCAGAGCAATAGAGATTATAAGCAAGTCGCGCTTAGGTAGCGCGGTTGGGAAGCAGCTGCGTGCTCGTTCCGAGAAGAGGCACCGTTTCCTAGGGCTCCAAATAGTATAACGGTTATCCGGTTCTCAGAATTATTTCGCATACTTCACCATTTTGTTTTAACGTAGTTGAATTGTGCTAGAGCTTCAGTTACATCCCAACGTTCGAACAGAGCAGACACGAAAATAATTCTGTAAAATGAACAGTAGAAAGGTACGAAAACAAATAAATTTCTCTCACATCCAAATTCAGCGACGAAAAAAAGAAAATTCTGCGGACATCAGCATACTGGTGAAAGCAGTAAGAATCTAACAAGTGCATTAGCAGCGAAGTTGCAAAAATGAATTTTTTCACCGCTTTTGCTGCAAGCAGCGCGTTTGTTGATTGTAAAACTTGTAAAAACGAAGTTTCCTTCGCTAAAACCGCCTCTCACGGATTGGGTTTCGAAATCTAAATGAAATGTGCGATTCCCAGTATATCAACACTTCAATGCGATTGTCAGGAATTGGAAGAGAAGGACTTAATATATTTTGCGGGACAATGGATATCGGAGTGAGAATGTCGAAAGCAAATTATTCTGCTGTTCAAAAAATTGCACTGCGTGGCTGCTGCTGTGTACGATTGCGTGCTGCAAACAGCCGTCAATGAGGAGAAAGATCTGACTTTTAAAAAAGAATCTTCATCATCGGAGCTGACAGTGTTAGGGGGTGGTACTTGGGAAAACGAGGTTTTAGTTCACGGTTTAGCGTGATTAGTATAATTGGTAAACATAGCAAAAAAGTGCTAGATACTGTGATCAAATTGAGCTTTTGCCAAGCGTGTGCCGTAAGTAAAACCAATACGACCACCGAGGAATTCGATGATTGATTCGAAACTCACGAAGACTGTACTAATAACCACCATGGCAGTGCGGGTAAAATGGAAGTTGACGCGGCATTAGAGATGTTTCTCCGATCGCTCCAATACACTCGATATATTGGCCATGAAGATTGCAAAACGTATAAAGCAATTGTAGTTGCGTGTCCTTACCGCAAAGATACTATTGTACAAAAAATAGAGTGTATTGGACATGTTTCGAAAAGAATGGGGACAAGATTACGTAACGTTAAAAACAACGTAAAGATATAGGTGGAAAAGGCAAAGAAAAATTGAATGACAAGGTAATCGGCAACTTGACGGTTTACTATGGTTTAGCGATTAAAAGAAATTGTCACTCAATCGAAGAAATGAAGAAAGCCGTGTGGTCAACATTCCATCACTATGCTTCAAGTGACGAAAACCCTCAACACATGTATTGCCCACCGGGACCTTCGAGCTGGTGCAAGTGGCGTAACGCAGAGACTGCTGGGTCACTCGAAGATTTTAGACATGATAGACCGCCCCTCTGTGTTCAAGTTTCAGAGGCGACAAAGCCCATATACGAACATCTTTCGTGGAACGATTGGTTAGAGCGGTGTCTGGGAGCGGAGACGCAGAACAATAATGAATCTCTAAATTCATTGATTTGGACGTCGCTCCAAAACACATTCACTTGACGTGTATTTTGAACGAAGGGTTCCCAACAATATTAAAGATATTTCATACGATGGGGGTAAAAATTGAACAGCAAGCATACGCATATGAAACGTTACGTGATCAACAGAGAATCGACCCTTCCGAAAGACGTTCGTTATTCGCCTCAAAAGAAGCCAGGACTGCTAGAAGGGAAGCACTATTGGAGCAAGACCACTCCTACGAAAGAGAAGAAGGGGCAATATATGGACCCGGGTTGGCAGATTAACTAGTAAGCATCGATAATTCAATTTAAACCTCATCTAACGGTACCAAAACTTTGAACGCGTCTATCTCAGAACTATGGTTTTCAAACCGGCGCCCGCGATATCTCGATAACTGATTAACCGATCAAACTCAAATTTTGCACATACCTTTGGTAGCCTCTTTCTGAGGGCTGGTAGCAGAATTGAGTCGAACAATAATTTCGCCCACATTTTATAACTCGTCGAATACCCGAACATGTATGAAATATCGTTGATCAAAGCTTAACAGGCCACCATTTTGTAACAACATTTTTTCAAGTACTAATTCCGCTACCAGTACTCAGAATACTCATAGAGATTGAGAATTTTTTTTTCAGATGCATATAACATTACCCAGAGTAGGCGCCGATCGAGGCGGTTTTCGACGCACTATGTTGCAAAAAAATAAAAAATTACATTAAAAGTTTTAAATAATTTTTTTTCAATTGTAGATACATTCTCAAAGGAACAATAAGTACATATGTAAAATTTCATCAAGACAACTGCAACGGTTTAAACATTATTCCAACACAAAAATATCGTAAAAAATCTCGCTCTGAACCAGACTGCCGCCTGAAGTTAACGACAGCTTGAAACAGTAGTGACAAAAGAATTAGATAAAGTTTTCGATACACGATATTTGATCAGAGAGATCGAAGTAAATCGCAAAAGTCAATTGACGAGTGAATTATCGACATAGTCAAACTGATAAATTACGATACTTAGAAATAAAAAGATACGGTAGTATTTAGCGGTAGTATTTAGCGGCTCAATCTACGCTCAGATGTACTCCAAGGCGCTCGATTGATAATACAAATTTATGCGCAATAGCAAACATAATATAATACGGCAAATGGAATATAATAAAAACTACTAGTACAGAAATTAAGTGGACAGAAAGACAGATACAACTCAAAATACGATCGGAATTACAGAAGCAGTTTAAGAGAAAATTACAAGATAATGAGAGAAGATCAGATACACGAGAGAAATACATATTCAGCAGTTACAAGGTGGCTAAGAGATACGAAATTAATCAATCAACGAAATCATGCAGTCATACGATGGCTCAAAGCACCTCAAAGCCGTGGACCACGGTTCACAACGATACTGGCATCACACGATGCAACCAAAAAGATGATCAAGATACGAGGAAAGAGAAGATATGAGCAACTTCGTAACGACACAGTACAAAGGTAAAAGCGTTACCTGAGACGGCGACTTGACCACTCATACACTGATTTCAATTCAAGATAATCTTAACGATAATTCAAAGATAGTAAAGAAAAAGTAAGCGAAAGGAAAACAGAAAGAAGTTAACGATAGCGCAAACAACAGAGCAAATTTAAGAAAACGGTACCGATAGAACATAAGATAGCGATAGAAGAAGAAGGAAAAATAAAGTTAATCCAAGGAAAAATCTAGATCAACGGAGCAACGAAGGAAAGAACTTGTCTTCTGGCAAGTTGAGTGTAGAATACACAACGGTCAGATCTCGCTCGTCAGTGTTATAAGGTGATCTTTCTCCCAGTTGATTGGTCGTTTTTACCCGACGATAATTGGGCCATCCGCCTTGCGGCGAATATCGGTTATGACTACACCAAGCGTTTACTGACATTACCGATATATGTTACGTAGTGTAATGTTCGTTCTGTGACTCCTTCGTTGACACCTGCTGGTACGGAATTACCATTGCAGCACCTTACTGACCAGCTAATTGTCCATCGTCGGGTACCCTCTGGCAAAAAAACACGCAGGATGTCTCCCAGCCAAAGCTTTTCGGCTGAAGAGCGACGACAAAATGCACCTCAGAGTCGCTTTCACCGGTGGCGTCGTGTTGGCATTGTACAACTGTCCACGATATAACCGTGGTCCTTGCCGACAGTAATGCAGTCTCGACTCCTCTGGATACTTTCGATGGCGATAACAACTACTGGATTGGTAGTAATTGAAAATCGATCCGGTGCCTGGCCGGGAAGACTGCAAGACTGGAAGTTGTGAATACGCTCCTCGCGTGACCCTGTACTAGTCCAGGAACTTGAGCATTTCACTTCGGAAAAAGTCCAACCAAGCTAAAAATTGGTATACACTTACCTTTCAGCTCTCCAAATAAAGTGTGAAAAGTCCCCTGAATTCGGTTGTACGCATAACTTGTGACAGCCCAAAAACGGTGAAAAAAATGACCTTTTTTCGGTTTTTTGCGAATATCTCCGTTTCTGTCGGTCTTACGGTTATAAGGTATACTTATTATAAATAAAGAACGGAAAATTTCCTATAAAAAAGCTCCAATAGAGTTTATTGATAGAATTAGTAGTTTTCACGTAATCTGGTATTTAAACTGCAATAAAAATTTTGTATGGGTATTTAATTGCATGTTATAATCGAAATCGAGGTTTCTGTGCCGTATCTTCTCGTTTTGATATTTTTATAGACACTCGGGTATAAATAATAGTATGTTTAATAATAGTATATAAAAATAGTACTATAAATAATAGTACATTTGTCTTATTCTAACATTATATAGATGTTGAGGTTTACCGTATAAAAATGATATATTCAATTGTGCAATATTAACGTTCCTGTTTATGATCTTCTTATTCTAACACTGAAAAGATGTAAAAGATTACTTCAAAAAATAAAGTTTTTCCGGTTAGGTATAATCTAATATTTTTCTTGGTGAATATTTAGGAATAGACTACTAAAAAAAAATGAAGGTTGGTTATGTAACTAATTTCTGACAGCTTATTCTCTTTCAGTTTCTTCCTCTTCTCTCTCGAATTGTTCTTGATTTTCCCACGAGACTGGTGGGAAATTCCGAGATTGCTCAGAATCATCAATAAAATCGGTGCCTGGGTCTTCCATATCGTCCGCTCAACTGTTACAGATTCGTCATCTGCGAGTGTTTTGTCACATATACCGCACAACTGTTCCATAATAAGTCATTACACTGAAAAAAAAAAAATTGTTGAATTTATAAATGTATAGTTGAATACGCACGACTAAATATTTTTCGATATTGACTAAATTTTTGCAATCTCAACGGTATATTTTGTTGAAATGATAAACACACTGTTGGAATGACAAAATTTTTGTTGATGTCCAAAAATATGTAGTCGTGCATATTCAACTATACATTTATAAATTCAACAATTTTTTTTTTTTTTCAGTGTAATGACTTATTATGGAACAGTTGTGCGGTATATGTGACAAAACACTCGCAGATGACGAATCTGTAACAGTTGAGCGGACGATATGGAAGACCCAGAAACCGATTTTATTGATGATTCTGAGCAATCTCGGAATTTCCCACCAGTCTCGTGGGAAAATCAAGAACAATTCGAGAGAGAAGAGGAAGAAACTGAAAGAGAATAAGCTGTCAGAAATTAGTTACATAAACAACCTTCATTTTTTTTTAGTCATCTATTCCTAAATATTCACCAAGAAAAATATTAGATTATACCTAATCTGACAAACTTTATTTTTTAAAGTACTCTTTTACATCTTTTTAGTGTTGAAATAAGAAGATCATAAACAGGAACGTTAATATTGCACAATTGAATATACCATTTTTATACGGTAAACCTCAACATCTATATAATGTTAGAATAAGACAAATGTACTATTATTTATAGTACTATTTTTATATACTATTATTAAACATACTATTATTTATACCCGAATGTCTATAAAAATATCAAAACGAGAAGATACGGCACAGAAACTTCGATTTCGATTATAACATGCAATTAAATACCCATACAAAATTTATATTGCATTTTAAATACCAGATTACGTGAAAACTACTAATTCTATCAATAAACTCTATTGGGTTTTTTTTTGTAGGAAATTTTCCGTTCTTTATTTTTTATAAGTATATCTTATAACCGTAAGACCGACAGGAACGGAGATATTCGCAAAAAAACGAAAAAAGGTCATTTTTTTCACCGTTTTTGGGCTGTCACAAGTTATGCGTAGAATCGAATTCCGGGGACTTTTCACACCTTATTTGGAGAGCTGAAAGGTAAGTGTATACCAATTTTTAGCTTGGTTGAACTTTTTCCGAAGATTAGCCCATTTTTTGTCTAAAGTTCCTGGACTATACCCCGTTTCCCGGGTATCTGGGAAGCGGACGGCTGAATTCTTCAGGAGAAGTAGTCACCTAGTTGTCGGGAAGATTTTAATGTGCTTCTCGCACATCCTTGTAGACAGAAATTCGAAGTGGTACGAGCGGTTCAGATGAACAGTAAATGCTGACCCGGGTGCTTTTCAAAGCACAACGGAGCTTGCACATCAGATGGTCGGTAGATGAAGTCATCAGGAGAATAATTCGTAGTCATCAGAGTTGATGTTGGTCCCTCGGCAGTCGGGATCGTTGACGCCCTGGTACTTTGTTTGCTTGCGCTGAAGCGCGAAATGCAGAGATTACAAAGAAAGAATTAACTACTAGTAGTTTGCTGTCTAATTTGTATCCAGCTTGCTTGAAGTATCCCACCAGAGACGCCTTTTTGTGGGGTTTTAATCGGGCGCGTGCCGTTGTGACGGGCTGTTCTAAAATACCACGTTACAGTATATACGTTCAGGTGAATTAAAAAAACCGACTTACATCGAATTGACAGTTTTCGCGATAAAATATCTCAAAATTCATTTATCGTTCTTGACACCCACTTACATGTCCTCTCCTGAGAAAGATGTAAGAAATACAGAAGAAGGGAGGAGCTGAGTAAGTACAATTGGGGCATTCCAGGAGAAATCGAGGAGTCATTTCCCTTGGGTCATCAGATCCTTGCATAACTTTTTTTCCGCATTGATTAAACTTAAAAAAAGCCTAAATTTTTTGAAGAATTCTCTCGATACTCCTTCAGGTGGCGCGACGATCGTTTTTGTGTAAAAATCAGATAACTCAAAAAACACCATTTTTAAAATTCTGCAATTTTTTCCACAGATTCTGGGTCAGAAATAAGTAATATCTATCATGATTAGAAAGTGGGATGCGGCTGCCTCATATTTTTTTGGTAATTTTTTTTTCTCTTGAGTTTCTAAAATAAATGAAAAATTAATTCCTGATAGTCCTTACGGGAGTGAAAAAAAAGAGAAACAAAACATGTCTTGGAAAGTTTTGATATTTTGCATATTTTCCAAAATAAATGAGAAAAATCTTTTTTTTTCCAATTAAAATAGATCAATATGCAAAATTAATGAGGAAAATTATTTTTGACTCCAAACCAGCATAAACTTTGGTGTGTAGTCATATCTTGAATATTGAATATTTATATATTATATATTATATAAATATTCAAGATATGACTACAACATGAATATTTATATATTATATATTTATCTATCTATCTCTATATATGAGGGATTCTCCACGAAACCGGCCACTTTTTTTTCGACCATCTCAGATCTTCCCCGTAATTGGGTATATGAAAGTACTACTGAAAGGCACTCTGCGTGATTTTTTTCAGATTTTTAAATTCATTATTTTGGAAAATGCCATTTTTTTTTCAAATTAATATATCTCGGAAACTTGAAGTAACTGAAAAAAAATGTCTTCGCATAACAGTTGTATTTTTGTGTAAGCTTTCGAGCAGACGGCTTGAAATAATTTTCACGTTCCGGTAACGCTGATTTTTTACCAAAAAAATTGGAAATTATTTTTTTATTCAAAAAAGGCCACTTTTTTTTTGCTGAAAAAATTACAGGGTCTTTTAGTATGTCTGGCAATATCACTAAAAAATCGCCAGAGTGGCATCGCCAGAGGTTCCGGTATAAAAAAATTAATTTGTGTGGTTTCATTTTTTTACCCTAGAACCTCGATCCGAAAACCACACAACTTAATTTTTTTATACCGGAACCTCTGGCGGTGCCACTCTGGCGATTTTTTAGTGATATTGCCAGACATACTAAAAGACCCTGTAATTTTTTCAGCAAAAAAAAAGTGGCCTTTTTTGAATAAAAAAATAATTTCCATTTTTTTTGGTAAAAAATCAGCGTTACCGGAACGTGAGAATTATTTCAAGTCGTCTGCTCGAAAGCTTACACAAAGATACATCTTTTATGTGGAGACATTTTTTTTCAGTTACTTCAAGTTTCCGAGATATATTAATTTGAAAAAAAATGGCATTTTCCAAAATAATGAATTTAAAAATCTGAAAAAAATCACGCAGAGTGCCTTTCAGTAGTACTTTCATATACCCAATTATGGGAAAGATCTGAGATGGTCTAAAAAAAAGTGGCCGGTTTCGTGGAGAATCCCTCATATAAAAAAAGGTTTTAATCGCTTGAAGTTAACGTTTTTAAGATTGACGTTTTTAACATTAATGAAGTTAGCGTTTTTAAGATTGAAATTGTAATACGCATGAAGGTGGGTTGACGAGGAGGTGTTTGCCGTCGTCCAGGACCAGCGCTCCGTAGTCTATTAAATTATTGTGGTCTAGGTTGCCGGGAAGGTGTTTTACGTTGTCCAGGACCAGCGCTCAGTAGTATTTGTGGTCCAGGTTGCCGAGAATGTGTTTTCCGTCGTCCAGGACTAACGCCACTTAGTTTTCGTGGTCCAGGTTGCCGAGAGTGTGTTTTTCACAATCCAGAACCAGCGCTCCGTAGAATTCTTGGTCAAGGTGGATAGGCGGATGTTGATTGTCGTCCAGGACCAGCGATCCGTAGTTTTCGTGGTCCAGGTTGCCGGGAGTGTGTTTTCCGTAGTCCAGGATCAGCGCTCCGTAGTATTCGTGGTCCAGGTCAATAGGAGGATGTTGATTGTCGTCCAGGACCAGCGCTCCATGGTTTTCGTAGTCCAGGTTGACAGGAGTGTGTTTTCCGCAGTACAGAACTATCGCTACGTAGCATTTGTGGTCCAGGATGACGGGAGTGTGTTTTCCTTAGTCCAGGATCAGCGCTCCGTAGTATTCGTGGTCCAGGTCAATAGGAGGATGTTGATTGTCGTCCAGGACCAGCGCTCCATGGTTTTCGTAGTCCAGGTTGACAGGAGTGTGTTTTCCGCAGTACAGAACTATCGCTACGTAGCATTTGTGGTCCAGGATGACGGGAATGTATTTTCCGTCGTACAGGATCAGCGCTCCGTAGTATTCGTGGTCCAGGTCGATAGGAGAATGTTGATTGTCGTCCAGGACCAGCGCTCCGTAGTTTTCGTGGTCCACGCTACGTAGCATTCGTGGTCCAGGATGACGGGAATGTGTTTTCCGTCGTCCGGGGACAGAGCTCAGTAGTTTCGTAGTCAAGGTTGCGAGGGTTCGTCCAGGAAAGGTACATTCCGAAAGATACTTTCAGTATTGCCGACTGTGACGTCAGATAATCGCGTTCAGTTTTAAGTAGTCATGGTAGCAACAAAAATAACAATTTCAAAAAAGAGAGGTAAATTGATTAAATCAGTTAAATGAGTGTCAAAGTTAAAAATATGGTGCTAGATGGGAATTGTTTATTCAGGGCGATCTCACAGTGTGTATATAATACTTAAGAGAATCACCTAAAGGTAAGGGAAGATATCGTTCCGTACGTTACTCAAAACTGGTGCGATTATGAAGGTTATACCGTGGGCGACGAATCACATAGATTAGCGGTTAAATCTACCATAGATTATAAGCGGTACATGGGTAAAGTCGTCCATGACCAGCGCTTCGTAGTTTTCGTGGTCCAGGTCGCCGGGAATGTATTTTCCTTCGTCCAGGAGCAGCGCTCCGTAGTATTCGTTGTCCAAGTTGAAGAAACCAGCGTATTCGTGGTCCAGGTCAGAGGGACGATGTTTTTCATAGTAAAGGAGAAGCGCTTCGTATTCGTCGTCCAGGTCGGAGGGACGATGTTGTTCGTCGTCCAGGAGCGGCGCTCCGTAGTATTCTTTGCACAAGTCGAAGGAACCAGCGTATTCGTGGTCCAGGTCAGAGGGACGATATTTTTCGTCGTCCAGGTCGTCGGAACAAGCGTATTCGAGGCGCTGCACGAGCAGTGAGATGAGTTGGAGGTGAGTCGTAGACGAGCCGAACGGTGTTGCATGAGGACGATGTTTTTCATCGTCCAAGAGCAGCGCTTCGTAGTATTCGTGGTCGAGGTCGACGGCACAAGCGTATTCAGAAGGACGATGTTTTTCATCGTCCAGGGGCAGCGCTTCGTAGTATTCGTGGTCGAGGTCGACGGCACAAGCGTATTCAGAAGGACGATGTTTTTCATCGTCCAGGGGCAGCGCTACGAACAGTTTGATTAGGTACTTATCGGTACATGTCGCAGGGACGATGTTTTGCGTCGCCCAAAACCACCGCTCTGTAGCATTCGTGGTCCAGGTCGACGGTAATACGAATTCATTAATCAAGATATAAGGTGCGATGTTTTAGAAACACAGAAGGGGACTTTTGCAGCCCAAAGATGAAAGTAATATAATAAAACACTGAATAAGGACATCTCTTATATTCACTCTATTCAATCGGGTGACAAGGTTAGTGTGGGAAACTCCAGAAAGTACATCTCTTACTCCCTGAACAATAAATGAATGAAACGCACAAAAGCGCGAGGCGCGAAGCGCCGAGCTTCAGTGGGCTGAGGCGCGTAGCGCGCCGAGCGGGGTTGGTGCGCGAAGCGCGCAGGGGCGGAGCCCCTAGTTATATAAATATTCAAGAAATAACTACAACACCAAAGTTTATGCTGGTTTGGAGTCAAAAGTAATTTTCCTCATTAATTTTGTATATTGATCTATTTTAATTGGAAAAAAAAGATTTTTCTCATTTATTTTGGAAAATATGCAAAATATCAAAACTTTCCAAGACATGTTTTATTTCTCTTTTTTTTCACTCCTGTAAGGACTATCAGGAATTAATTTTTCATTTATTTTAGAAACTCAAGGGAAAAAAAAATTACCAAAAAAATATGAGGCAGCCGCATCCCACTTTCTAATCATGATAGATATTACTTATTTCTGACCTAGAATCTGTGGAAAAAATTGCAGAATTTTAAAAATGGTGTTTTTTGAGTTAACGGATTTTTACACAAAAACGATCGGCGCACTACCTGAAGGAGTATCGAGAAAATTCTTCAAAAAATTGAGGCTTTTTTTTAAGTTGAATCAATGCGAAAAAAAAGTTATGCAAGGATCTGATGACCCAAGGGAAATAACTCCTCCATTTCTCCTGGAATGCCACAATTGCATGTGCTGTGTGCACCAAAAGCCTGTGCAAATGTGCACAACGGGGCTGGATGGAAACTATGTGGTTACTGTGAGGAATGTGGAAAATTGGACATACATATAAACATACGGACTGGACATAACAGCACTGTGAAATTTTCAGAATATACTATCAAGTGTGTACTTTTTCCACGAAAGCGTGAGAACAATTTGTTTTTTGGACCTTCGCATGCACCAAATCAAAAAACTTTGTTTCAACTATTCCTGGGGACCTACCTCAAAGTAGAATTGATATCCAGAAAGATCAGACCATTTACTTTAAACATTTATTAGGTCACATTTTTTCGTCAACAGAAAGTATCAACAATGCGGATACAAAGGTTTGATTCGAAAACTTAACAAAACTAGAGTGTTTCTCGTAAGCCATATGGCCTAGTAGCCTAAAAATTCGAGGATATTCATATCTTATTGTTAGTGCAAACTAGAACGTATCCAAATTGCAACTCTACCGAAATTTTCACCCTGAAAAGCTAACCAAAAGTAGGTGGATCGAACCATTTAGTCTATTTCCGACTTTTCACAAAGCAACAAGTTTGTATGTTGCAGATTACGTGTTTTGGTGTTGCATATGCATTTGTGCCACATTTACGAAATGCTCTAACAGAAAATTTCGATGTGAGAAGGAAATTTATATCCAGAACCTGTTTCTTAAGAACCATGTCATAAATAAAATCTTGAATGGAATAGTAAACGTTTCAACATATTGTTCATTGAAGCACAATGGAGGTAAAGCATCTTTGCAAAACGCCTTGTCCTGGCCGCGTTCGCATAATATTTTCTGCGCTACCTCCGTCAACAACTCGACGACTTTGTAGTTTTTGATAGGAGGTAGCACAAAAATTAAGATTTGTGGCATGGGCGCTTATGAGGACTTCATGGCTCGTAATGCACTTTATGCTCGTCAAGAAATCCCTATTTTATGTCCACTTGCCACAAAAATAACTAATATGTGCTCAATAACTATTTATGTTGATTCTGACTAAAATTAAGCGTCGTGTTCTGAATCTTTTCACGCTTATTCTGCATCATGAGATTCAGTGTTGGAAATTCGTCTGTGCATATTATTAGTTTTGCTTGTTTTGGAGACTTGGAGTTATCCTCAATTCCCTTTACAAAATCATACCCTGAAAGTTCTATATTGAGCAGCAATGGTAAAATACTCCTTTTCCGCGTTGTATTCGTCATTAACAATTCTTAGATTTCTCAGAGATTTAAATAATCAAATTATCAATATACGAGTATTTAATTTATACATCAAGTAAATTTAACGGTATCTATTCATACAGGAATCTTTTTTATTCTACTTTTACACAAACCGTAACTAACCGTATAGGGAATAAAGAGAGCTGCTTGAATAAGGGAAGGCTCTCTCATACGCTTGGGTTACATAACAATCTGTAATATAGTCAGGTATCAGTAAAAACTTGAAAATTCAGACCACTGGGCATACATGGACCATAACTTTATTCAATCGAAACCTAATTAGCTGAAAGGAACTTTTGAGTTGGAGTGCATAATGAATTATTCGAACCACAGTAAAAAATAATAATGTTTCGCAAGGAGCTACACAGGTATACTTATAATATGCATGATGAATCGTCTACTTCCAAGGCTGAATCATCAATGTTTGCAAGTGATATCAAGTTGTCGAGAATCCACTCAAACAACCTCTACAAACTGCAATGTCACAATCCTAGTATGAAGAATGTCAATCACGTAAAATAAGCACTAACTGAAGAAACACTCATGGATTAAACCTTTCTAAAAAAACTCGGAATGATTTGCGATTTTCCAATAAATGAAAGTGTTTGTAAGACACATCTCACTCCAACTTATGTCAAGGTTTATAATTGATACTATCAAAAAATAGTTCAGCAAATTTTCAACTGTGATACAAATGATTGTGCCCCATTAGTTTTCAAAAAGATGGTTGTAATTTGTTTTTCGTGAATATTCCTCGAACCAGAATGATTTTATACGTACTTTTATACGCAAAAATTTTTTTCATATAAACTACAATTAGTCATTGTATGAATGGTTCGAGTTGAGTAGCAAGTTGTTCTCTACAGATGCACATGATAACTCTAGCGATTCTTTCCAGGTAACAAAAGTATGTGGTCAACATGGGCTCTGGGAAGCTCTGATTTATTTGCAGACTTCGGCTCTAAGTGATTTTACAGCACCAATTCACCAGCTCGTGCCAGTTCTCCAAATGGCGCTTGCCAATGCCAGAACACAGAAGTTATCACCCGAGAAAATAAGATTAGGCAATGCAATTTTAGTATATGCCAGCTGCTGTCTTGCAGGTCGTGGATTTCCTAGAGGCAATCTACCAGAAGGTGTAACTCAGAGAGCCAAAGCTGATGTCTTGCGCGCTCTTTTGTCACAGCATTCAAGTTCAGCGAGTGACGCCGAAAGGCAGTACCCGTATATCAGAACTTTACTTGAATTTGATGCCAGAGGTTTTCTAGATGTGATAACCATTGCGTTTCAAGAACCAGAATTCATGTCTGAAATGGGTCTGCGACAGCGTCAGAGATTGATTGACATTTTACTCAACATAGTTATGCCCACCACACCTCTAAGCCCTGATAATTATGATTACTTGACTGATGAACAAAGAGCAGTAGTTCTAAATTTTGTATCCAATGAAGTGGCTGAAAGCTCGGTAACGTTAGAAGCCGGCGCTTTGAACAGGATGGTAGAAATGCTATCGACTAGTACAAACAACGGTGAAGACATGCCAAGGGACATTGAAGTTGAAAAGGAAAATGCAATTCTGCAACTTTTACACTCAAAGAAATTGACAAATATATCTGATAAGAGCCTACTCAATCTTGCACATAGTGCTAACTTGTAAGTACTTATTTAGAATTAACACGAATGGAACTAATCTTTCATTATAGATTATCTTTCAACCAAAAATAAGTTGAATCCGATTTCTTAAATAGATTTTAATTCCTATACGTAGAATTAATCTCGGTTTCAAACTCTAAATTATCTAGTCTAGTTAATTAAATCCATTCCAAAGTCAAGCATAATATGTGGCTCTTGCAGACTGCTTTTGAGTTGCCATAAAATATGATTGCTATCATTTCGACTGATTTCACTTATTACATAGGTACTTTTACCCTATTGTTGAACAATAAGACGACAGGCGCGTTAGGTAAATTTTACTCATTGTTTCAGCCCCATAAGTGCGTAGTAACTGATGGCTCATTATGCAAGAGGCGCCAAAAATAGCGGAACCCCTGAAAACGTTTGAACAGATACAGATATCGAAATTAAATTTATAGGGAATGTATGTAACAAAAAAATTTATATTTCGGTTCGGTGAGTGTTTTTATTCCACACTCAGGGGTCGGGTGTGTGTATGCTGGCGGAAGGATGTTAAATGAAAAGGGGGTTGAGCGACTGCTCATTTGAAAGGTTCCTTCGTGTAGAATGTGCTCACTGAATTCTAGCTCAATCGATTTTGCATGCCCAGAATAGCGGCCAGACAAAAAATTTAATTTTTGCAATCAACCGCCCTCCTCGTTCAATCAAAATCACTAACTGTTACGGACGGGTGCAGAGGAAGAGGGTGAGCGGTGGATATTCCCTTGTTCCCCAATCTTGGCATAACCTAAGATAAACGGCATAGACACGTTGGAGATCGTATTCCTTCTGGGTGTTTAATTTATGTAAGTCCCCTTACGTGTCATTTCATTGTTTCATATGAAGATTTGACACGATGCACTGTATGCTTAAATATTAAAATCGCGAACTAGTGGCAATAACTGATTATATTTTTGTGAAAGTACAATGAAAATCAGAACTCGAAAATTTTTTTGTTCGTGGATTCCAAATCTTGACTATCAACTTTAAAATTCCAAATCATGTATCTACAATTACGCTTGTTGAATCCCTAAAATCATGCGATTTACGTGAAAATCGGTGCATGGTGATTCTGAAAATTGCCGATTTGGAACTAGAAGTCTAAATTTGCAAACTTCAAATGGCGAATCCAATATGGTGGTGGCAACATCTTGAAAATTACCAAATCTGAATAAAATCTTCATATATACATGACTTTCAAGTTACTAATTTTAAATCCCAAATAGTGGATTTAAAATAGTGTCCATAAGCGGCTTTTTACCTTGATAATGGCTTAACTTTGGCATAAGCTAAATTTTTTTATGTATAGTACGTGTGGTATCTTAGGTAAGAATTTGAAATTTCATGTTTTTGACTAAAACTACCATGGAGCTAGTGAAGAAACATATTTGAGCGGTCAGCAGTGTATACAGTTATGAATTTATACAGTTTGAAGGATGTACAGGCGTGACATGACATAGAGATTGGCTCGGCTCATGATTTTTAATCAACCTATCGGGTTGTCAGCAGTTAATATCAGAGTAAATCAAAATCCGTCTACAAAAGAAGGTGACCGCATGCGCCCGGTAGCAGCATCGGCAATATGTCGGCAATACCGTCGACGGTATATAATACCGCTCATGCGTGGCCCATGCCGTTATTGAACACGCGATCTAAATTTTTTTTTAATTTTTCTTTGTATAATTCAGTGTTTTTGTGAATTTATACGCAACATTGGGTTTCCAAAAGACAACCTTAAACAATATGCCGATAATTCACTTGAGTATGATGGCCGAGTTCATTTGTATCATTTTGTATTTTAGTATATCATGTTGGTCTAAATTTATGAAATTAGTCGATGAATCGTGGTATTTCTTTTATGGATTTTTTTATATGAAGTTTTCGAAAGTGCATTATAACCTCAAAATCAATATCAAGCGCTGCCTGCTTTATTTATGTTGCTTTCTATATACTTGGTTGCATCAATCAAGCTGACATTTAGTGAGCGTATTTTGCTTCTAGGGACCTTTTAAGTGACTCTCCGTGTCATTCAAGATTTTCACCCTTCCTCCTCAGCCGCCCATAGTGCGGAAAGAAATGCCCACCCTAAATGGTTATTTAAGAATTCCGTTATTTTGGCTCGCTCTATACAATGACTCGATATTACAAAATTGAAGCTCTTATATGTTATCAATGTTACCGGATAACACAGTGGCATCTTGAAAATGGGAATGCACTGACTTAACATCAAATGAACGTTATTACATTGACTAGCAACTTCAATAACCTGAATATATACTCTTTCAGATAAATAATATATTCCGGAGCACGTTAGGGCTTACCGTGGTATTTGTGAACTTTTGCTTGTAAATATTCGTCGATTAATGCCACACATTCGGATACTATTCTTTTTTTTTTATCTTTCCTCAGTATTATTAATGTAGCTATGACTTACGAAGATCCCGAACCTGGGGTGACTAGTTCTCTTTATTCAATTTTATCAGACCCGTACTTTTTCCGACCAATAGGCAATGGTTGCCGAAAAATCACGTAATTTACCTTTACAGTATCAGTATTTTGTACGCATGTACCGATACCTAAACGTAAGCAGTAATTTCAACTCGGGGTGCATCTCTTTACATCAATCAGTAGATCTTCTAGATCGCCTTTTCCAAAAATAGCCGTTTTCTTCGATATCCACCAATTTTCATTTCACATTTCTCATTTCTATCTGAAAGTTTTCAGTTTATCCATGAAAAAATTATTTTCTCGGAAGGTGCTGAAAATGGGATCAGGCAAAACCTATAATTAATTTTCTGAAGCATAAGTAACCGTTCTTGTCGTCACGTAGAGAAATGTCTTCATTTTTTTACGTATCCAGTTCTAGAAACATTCGAGTCACAACACTATTTTTCACAATAATTGTTTCATAGAATACAAATCTTTTATTAGAAGGAAGTCATTTATTTTAAATGCCCTGTAACTGATATCCCAACCGTGAAAATAGTGGTGAATGATGTTTTCTTAATGGACACTACATGATTTTTCGGCAATTACTGCCTATTAGTCAGAGAAAAAAATTCAACGTCTAATAAAAAGTCTAGCGCAGTTCTATCGAGTTTTAGTCGTTCAGATTCCAAAGAAGTCGGTCACCCCGTGGCGGGTGTCTGTCCTCCACTTGTTAGCATTTAAACTCCTTTCTGATTTCCAAATATCTAACAGATATCTTGTGATGTCAGCAGACATTCTCTACAACACTTAAAATATTTTCAGGTCGACAACAACAAATCAAATAATCTGAAAAATCTATTTCTTTTTTTTATTCGTTGATCTGGTCCTGGCATGCAAAAAATAGAGTGAATTGACTTGTGTATTGCATTATTAGTCTTGAAGCTAAATTCAGTTGGTAATAATTCGCAAATTGCTGTCGAAATAACAACTAAATTTCGCACAAATCTTTACTAAACCGCATCAGTATGACAAATTCGAACTCCGTAATTTCAACATAACCAAGTATTGAAAACAAATTGATATTTCTCAACTTCAGAATTCTTCTCATTATGCTGCAAGACGGTAACTGTGAAAGCTTAATTGTAGCAGAGTATATCAATTTCGCAACTGTGACCCTCACAAACTAGTTCTAAAGTGATCAAATATCAATTTTGTTTTAATGTTTCGTTACTTTGACAATTATGAACTTGAACTTTGCTTAGTATGACAAGTTTATAACAAAATGTTGAGAATTTTAAATGCTGCGTTTTAAATTTCAAAGCACATGTCAAGATTTAAAAATAAACCATCAATGCCAATGAATGGAAAGCTCCTACGACTGTGTTAGAACAAATTGTAGATATTTTACTGAAAACTAGCCTGGTAAATGTCTTCAAAGTTTAAACTTTAATTCCTTCTTACTAAATTTTTTCTGTCAAACTGAATAAAAAGTATTAATATTTTAAACTCAGTTCATAAAGTCCCGAAAAGTTGTCGAAACCCATCTCTAGTTCAATTAATTCAAATAAACATTTTGGAATAATCATTATTAATCAATATCTGACTGATAAATGTATCCGAGTTTTAATTTCAAGATATTGTTTATTTTCAAGTTTGCGAGTTGCTGAAACCATTTACTGCGGGCAAGAAGACTGGATTTCAGTGTGTCGATGCATGTTGACAGATAAATTACGTCGTTATGAAGTATGGGAATGGCTAGACTGTTTGCCATTAGACTCTCTGCAGGAAGTTGTTACTGCACATGCTGCTGAGTTGGTGACAGTTGATGCAGCTCGATTGGCTGTGCTTATAGCTAATCGAATGCCAAACCATTTAGATAACATTCTGCAAAAAATTAATGAAAATCCGAAATTAGCGTACGCTTTACTCGGAGCCTTGTATCAAATGATTCAGTGTGGAGAAGAGGATATAAAAATGGAATTGACCACAGAAATACTTGAGCAGTACTTGAGATTAATGTGTAATTTAGAACCGGACCGTGTAAGTATTTCAAAACTGATTAGCAATTTATATTTTTTTAAATTTCCCTTTATCTTTTTGTATGTGTCGACTTCATGGGCATATTTTAAATTGAACAAAATATATTCTCTTAAGGTCATATAGTACTCCTACATTCACCGATCGCGCAAACGCATCCTTTATCTTACTATATTAAATAAACAAATAACTAACGGGAAGGGTTAGTTTATTCAGTTGGTAAAGGTAAGAGTACTATATGACCTTAACTAAGAAGTATTAAACTCGATTTTTCCTAAGAGCCTGCGTATACCGTAAAATTTGTCCAAATTAGGTTTCCACCTTCCATTTTTCATCATTTCGAGATACTCATCTCCTTTGATTGTTCATTGTTGTTCAACATTGTTTTATTCATTTTCATGTTCATTTCACCTTTTTCAAATTTCTCGTTCACCTAGTGTTTTATTGATTTTCTTGAATAGTCTTCCCGAGTGACGAATTAAAAGTGCACGCTTCTTGAATATTCCTTACTTTTTTCAGCATTTTCTATTGTTCGTTTATACTGCTGAGTGAGCGTGGCATCCGCGAATTTAATATTTTCGTTACAATGCATATCATAACATCTTCTTTTGATCGAATCAAAATCTAAATCTAAATTTGAAATTTCAGCATTTTATATGATTACCTAATCTAATCTAAACTATTCGGTAACCAATGCCCTGCACTATCAGCGATATTCTTACTACGCCCTCAACTGATCTTTATTCCTATCTCATTTCGTAAAGTGATTATTTGCCATAGAGTTTTAGTGACTTGCAGGATTTTCTACCTCATACCAAAATGCTATGACTTTTGCGCTTATAGCAGAATCGTTACGAATTTGTCTTGTCAGTTTGAATAGCTGAATAGTCAGTTACTGAAGAGAATGAAATTAACTTCTATGTAAATTGAACCAGTAAGTAGTGATTATGAAAACTGTGCTTTTTATAAGAATGCATCGGAAAGACCATCGAAAAATAATAAAAATAAATTACCTAAATTTGTTTCTCAGTGTTCTTCGTTTCGATCAAACGGATGTTGATTAATGATTTGAGCACACACATGTTTCCCTGTCGTCACAATACGTTGTTTTTCTAAAAGAAAAACACGGAATTTCATGATTATATTATAATATGGCTCGTGATATACTTACAGGTTGTTCAACATCTCTATGGACCACACGGTTGTCGGTTGAACGAAGTTCTGAAAATAGTCCAGGATATAAACCATACGGAAGCTATAGCTGTCATGTTAGAAAAATTAGGAAATTATCAAGAAGCTTTTGATTTACTAGTAGCGGATCTTCAAAGTCTGTTTGAAATGGTAATCATTTTTATTTCGTATAATAATTTATATTGCAACTTTTATCTCACTATTATTTTACAATATGTCGAAATTTTTGCAAATTTCAAATGTTGGACTTACACGGGCGTTGTTAGTTTGAGGGTGACAAATTGTAATTGAGAGAAAACAGAAAGTAAGAAAAATAGTGTGAGGCCGACAAGAAAAATGCCCGAGGTGTCTCCCTCCGACTTCGTTCATTTTAGGATATGTCATTCTTCATCGGAATTTCAGCGGTACGTATTTTTCTCATCGACGGGGTAACGGTTTGAAGGAATAAAATCAACCTCCCAAAGTTGGGCATCCCAGCGGTAATTTCGCAGTTTCGCATATTTCCAGTTCAGTTATTTGAATGAAACCAAGTGGAGGATAATTCTCATGGCGAATATTGAAAAATGCATATTGTCCGATTATGACGGGCTTAAATAGTGAAAAATTATAGGGGTTACAAATTATTTATAACTAAAACACTACTACTCATATTTGAAGACAGTTAATTGCATTAAAAAAAAAAAAAAAAAAAACAGAAAAATGTAGGACACATGTGTTTTTTCGTTTTAGAAATACTGTCACATAAAGAGTGGACTACCCTTATATACGCGCAACCAAGTTCCCATTAAACTGGTACTATGTTGCTTCGATTCGTCTTATTTAATATGAAAAAGCACTTTTTGAGCAACAATTAAGGGGCTTATTCGTTTGAATAACCCTCGGTTGTTTTGATGACAATAACCATCCTCCCAAAGGGTATCCCTGGTTATAAGTGGCCAAATGCCTGTCTTGGGATTTTCACACTATTTGTTCAGAAATGTTTCTTAGGTTAGAAAAACATGTGCCCAGCGGTTCATAACTCGATAACCCTCTCCGCCCTCTCCGGTACCAAAAGACCTTTTATATGAAATAATTTAGGCGCGAGGGGTTACTCCTAAGGTTCCGAGAAAACTTCATAAAAGTAAAAAATCGGGATATTTCGAGAGCTAATTAATTCAACGAAAACCTTCTCGTGATGTTAATGATTCAGGTGTAAAGAACCCTGCAATGATCCTACGGGCATTGGGTTTTAGTGAAATCATCTGAATTTTTGATATGTTGTAGACCTTGGCATTCTGAAAAAAGTCTCCACGAGCACGACCCTCTCCTATGAATAGTTTCGGCGCTAGAGATCACTGAACCCTAAAATGTTCATCCTATTTCCAGCATTCTTTTTTGCAAGGAAAACTGCGAGAAAAATAATTATTTCCCATAAATCAAACTTAGGGATTAGGGTGGGCCAAAAAAAACTGTTTTTTTTTTTCTTTAGTTACCGTGAAAGTATCGTTCAAGATGATAAAAAAAAATCTGATAAAGTTTAAGCTCTGAATATTAATATTAAGAGGTGCCTCTTATTATGCTCTTTATTCGAATCGTGCAAAATTAACATAAGTTTTTCTCTGTAAATTCGTGGAATAAAAACGAGAAACTTCAGGAAGAATACGATGTTTTATGTTTTGGAGCCATCATTTCGTGATAAAATCTAAAAAAATTGTGGAAGTCATCACATACCATTTGAGGTTGAACTTTAACCTTGAATAACTTTCAAACGAGTCGACTTGGCGAAAAATCATATCAGACCTTTTTTGGGGATCGTTCAATTTTCTATAAGAATATGTATTGATTTCTACAACAGGCTAACTCGTTAGAACGCAATAAAATTACAAATAAAAAAGATTTTCTCCATGTTATTTAAATGTAAAATCAAAAATCACGATGAGGCACCTCTGGATATTAATATTAAGAGCTCAAACTTTACCAGAATTTTTTTGTTTATCATCTTGAACGATATTTTCATGGTAACGAAAGAAAAAAACTTAGTTTTTTTTTTGGTTCACTCCAGTAGGCATGTAACCGGGCATGGCCACTTTAACTCTAGGCACTCATCCCCTCCTCCAACCTCAATGATTTTACCTATAGATGACGTTACCTGGTGGGACCTAGTGCAAACAGGCGTTTTTGGTTCTCCGACGGGAAAATGGAGACTAGAAAGTGCCTTATACACAAGTATGTACACATACGTACGTGTGTATATACATATATGTACATACACATATATATTAGACTGTATCAAAAAACCAATTTCTTTGCCTTTTTTTTCGTTGAAAAAAGCACAAACACATATGCCCTACTTTTTTCTGCTCTTTCAAATGCAATTAATTGCATTCAAATATGAGCAATAGTTTTTTAATTATAAATAATTTGTAACTTTCAGCCCCTATAATTTTTCAACATTTAACCCTGTGGTAATTGGTCGAAATGCATTTTTCATTATCCGCCATGAGAATGATCGTCCAGTTGGTTTCATTTAAATAACTTGACTGTAAATATGTGAAACTGCGAAACTTCAGTTGGGATGCCCAACTTTGGGGGTTTATTTTATCCCTTCAAACCCTGTTACCCTTTTCATTGATAAAAAAAAAAATACGTGTCGCTCCGATTTCGATTAACGAATGACACATCCTAAAATAAACGAGATCGGTAGGGAAGGGGGGACCTCGGAACCTTGTGAGTGAAAATTCAACGAGAAGCGTTGAAAAATACAGGGAATGGAAAGAAATACGATCAGAGATTAGAAATAGATTGAAAGCGAGGTATGAAAAGCGTATGATCGCTTGGAAAATAGGAAAGAGTGAGTTTATAAGGGAATGGTAAATGAAGAAATAAGAGCAACCATGTCTATATCATTCCTTGCCAGCCCTTCCATACATATCTTCTGGTATTGTAAAATCAGTGCATAAACTATTCCTAATTGCGATGTGATATGACGGCGAAAAGATCAAAATCGACATTTCTTTGAATCAGATTACTTTAGTATATAATATTTCATTATTATCTATACACAAATGCTGTCAGAAATTTATTTACATTGCATGTACTATACCTTATATTTTAGCACTGCGGTGGGGATATCAAGAGTAATGAGGCTATTAAAGCAACTTCAGAATTAGCAGCACTATGCAGACGAGCTGCTGGCCACCTAGACTGGATGCCGCTGGTAGAAACAGTATTACATCCATGTACCGACATCGATAACCAAAAAGGTATGATTAATACTTTAAAGGTGCTCTTGTGTTGGTATTTTATTTCTTTTCTTCGTTAAAATTAACGAATTTCATTTTTGGACTGAGGAAACAGCAGGATAAGAAGTATGAAAGTCCCCGTAATCCATATACCTAGTATTTGGACAGAAATTCACCGTCAGTGCGAGAATTAATTTCCCAAAAATAAAATCCATGAAATCTTCCAGCTTAAAGGTTCAGGAAGAAAAAGAACGTAAACGACTTTTTTTTGTTAAGGGGCACATCTACCTTGCGACTCAATGTATAACCATAACTGGGACGAAAATTGAAACTCAAATGCAAAGAGGGAAGGCTCACGATAATAAAGCAATTGAGTCATATTTAAGATAAAATAAAAGCGCAAGATAACGTGGAAGCAAAGCAAGAAGTCATACGATGAATAATAGCATCGTCAAATTGTTGCGCAGTAGGGGATAAGAGCTGTTCTGCTCGTCAAAATTTTGAGAATTACAACTCAGGGAGTCGTGTGATAAGATAATCTAACTTACAAAATTAAAATAACCGTGGTCCTTACAAACAAAACCACCAAATTAACATTTAGTACGTCAAGTCGAGACAAGGGTAGGACAGTTGCCCTACGTTTTTTGTGGGGGACTATGACTGGGATCGTAAAATCATAATACCGCGCAAAAAATTATAGTAAGTTTTGAAAGTGTTGGTAATTCGGTAAAATCGTAAAATATCGTTCCGATAAGTATTATTAGCCAAAAATTATCAACTTTCTTCATTTGAATTCTCAGAGTGTACCGGATTTCTTATTCCAAAATTCTTTGAAAAAAATTGTCAAAAGCACATTGTAACGACTTGCTTGTCGGTTATTCCCGAGCGGTAAGGAATAGCCGTTTGGTTCTACTCCGCTTTTACACTGTTGTAGTAACCGGGAATGTAGTGTATAAATTGACGATTCTGTTTATAGCTTTTTATTCGATGGGTACAGTTTAAGAGGTCGATCAGAAGTGAAGTAGCGAGTCGAGAGCGAAGCGAGTCAGTGCAGAAAAGCAGGGTGCATAGTCAGGGTTCTGGGAACGAGAGGAGATAGTCAGGTGTGGACAGGATGTATGGGAGATAGTGTAGTCGGATGAAATGGAGAGTATCATTGATAAGTGGGACGAAGAATGAGTGGTGAGTGTGAAGAGGGGCTGAGCACGTAACAACATCATATTATTTTTTATCAAACAGTAGCGGCATGGCGAAAACAGTTCAACAAGTTTAAATTTTCATTCAATTGGGTAAATAACAATAACAATAATTTTGCATATATTTTTTTCTAATGAATAACGATACATAGAGTTCTTATTGATCCATAATATTTGTAACGAACACATATTTTTTCAGTTCTGTTTCGATATTTTTTATTTTGTATTTTTTTAATCTTATAACTTATATATTCGGTATTATTTTATTACATTTTTGATCAAAAAAAATTTATGATAATTTAAATTATAGATTTTGGTTCAGAAATTACGAACCATGATAATATGATTATTGCTATCACAGTGACAATTTATTGCAGATGGCGTCGCTGTCGTTTTTGAGTTGAATTCAGTATACAAGTAAAGTGACGATTTTGTTATACAACTACTTTGCTTTAGCCAGTTGAAAATTAATACAATCTGATCCAATTCGCTTCCTAGCTAGTAAAATATTGTTCACAGTCAATGTCACTAACTTATTTCTTGTGTTGGTTTTTATTAGTTTCACTCCACTGAAAATACATTCACAATCAATGTTTAATGAGAAAAAGACCATTTCTGTAGCACAAATTTTGATGAATTGTCGAAACCAATAAAATCCTGATCACCTAGACCGCTGTACAATAATTTGTTCCGGAACACGTTGATATTATCGGCGACACTCATGTTATCGGAAGCTCAAAATTCGATTATTGTCTCCTCTCATTATCAATATCCTGATACTGCTGGTGCAACACCTCTATTAACGGTAATAAACTCGGTCAAATGGCTCATGTCTTCTGAAGGACGCACACATAAATTTTGCAATAACCATTTGCGGGCCTCAAATCTTGACAGATACTTTGTAATTGTTGCCTTCATTCATAACTTCAACTTCTTGCTCAGAAACAAGCGTGGATAGTATGGGATATCGTTCATACGTCCATAAGTGACAACAAGGGCTGATATGAACAGAAAATACTCATAATAGTGGATTTAGTTTGGTACTTCTAATTTTGCACACAAAATGGCCAGCAGGTGACCGTAACGAGCATAAGCAGACCCAGTACGGCCATTTTTTTCTGTTCCTATATAAGTGTTGGAACGGAATTTACGTATTATTAATTATTTTATTAATATATTTTCTCAGGTGAATCGCTACGGGGCAAATTGCTTCGAATCGTGCTAGAGTCACTAAGTGGCACCACAGCCCTATCCACAGTATTGGAACAAATTTTAAAGCATCCTCTAGCTACTGGTGGGACAATTGGTGATATAAGAGAATTGTTAACTGGAGTTTTGACGCACTCTTGTTACGATCAAACACTAGTCGAAGCAACTGCAAGATTAGTAAGCATGGAACTGCATGAAGCTCTTAAAAAATCTCTCAGGTAAGACAAAAGCTGAGGTTTCTCATCATTCTCATTCCAAAGATGTAGAAACAATTGGTGAATTATACGGATAAAGAATAATCGAACTAAACTCGTCAGTAAACTTGGGAAGACTTTAAGATCACTTTCTTGTTTCAAAGTCTTACACAAAATCAATTGTAGTTGAATTATAAACGGTTTGTTTGCCACCGTATACTAATTAGGGCATCTATTAAATACTAACTGAACTTCCTAATTCTAAGATTCTCTGTCTATATCCAGGGATGCAAGCAAAGCGTTCCAAAACGTGTGCTTATATTGCCCAGTGTGTCGGCGAGCACTTTCACAATGCACAGATTACGCAGTAGTGTTTAGATGTGGGCATGGGTACCATATATCTTGCATAGGAGATTCCAGAGTATGCTATCAGTGCTTGCGGACTAAGGGCTGGGCACCAACAGCGACCAATTCACCTCCAACAACTAAAAGACCCCCGGTGAGTTCTCGGATGTGAACCTGATGCTGTACAATTGACATACTCGTATGTATCCTCCTAAAAATGACGTTTCCAATCGAATATCGAAATATCATTGGCTTGGAGCTGCTTTTCCGCAGATTTTATTGGTTGTATTCGTTTCAGTTTGGTACATCAAATATCGAGTTCGATCAACGAAATAAGTATCATTACTGTTTCGTAAAACCGAACGGGCGTATAAAGCAGCATGCATCATTTTATTCCTATTAGTGTCAATCACACGCTTTTAGTTTTTAACTTTTTTCTTTTACTTAATGAAAAAGTATGTATATTGTACAACAAGGAGACAAACACAGTCTTTTCGGGCCGAGCGTAAGTTTGCAATATGAATCGCAGGTGAGCACGGATAGGAGCCAAAGGCGAGTATGCTTGTGCGACCCGTAGACGAGTATTGCAAATACGCGAGGCGAAGAGACCGTTGCCTCCTTGTTGCACACGATACGTTATATAACAAGTGCATGTTATGCGTATTTTTCACGAAGCACAAAATTGAGGTCAGGGTCGCGAAATGTCAGATCGGTTCACTGTATTTGTCGCGACAGTGCATGAAAGCTGTACAGCAATGACCACTTTCAAGTCCTAGGAGTTAAAAGTGGTCGTTTCAGTACTCCGCGCATGCACATTCGCAGACTCACTAGACCGTCATAGAAACAGGTACTTTGTGTACGGAAAACACCCATGAAAAAACGCGTAAAGCGTGCTCGCGTTATATAAAAACAATTACACGAATATGCGTCGTATTAAGATGGTTTATCTAATAGAGTTACTCTTTATTCAGTTGAAAGTAATGATAACACATGCTTATCCAATTTGACCATAAGAACTATGATCAAAGATGATAATGTATTGTAACGCCCAAAACGCATCATTACAATTTATTACGTGATTATTTTCACAATGATTATTTCTTTTTTATTTTGTTATTTCCTTGATTTACATTTATTGTTTATCCACCGCCACAGAGCGGGCAATAAAAGCCATTCGTTATAGTTTCTAAATCTACGAGAGCAGTCATTCCAAACACCCACACATACACTCGGCTGTGTTGCGATTCGAGCTATTGAAGCTCCCGAACACATTGTTTACATCGACAGAACCACACATACACCATTAACGACTGCGCGCCACTGTAGTGCGCAGGCGGTTTACTGAAACCCTCACATACACCAGTGACGACTGTGCGCTATTGCAGTGCACAGGCGGTTTACTGAACGCATCCAAACGGCGCCAACTGCGCACTATTGTAGTGTACAGGAGGCCTGCCACGACACACAAACCCCAGTGACGACTGCGCACTATTGCAGTGCACAGGCGGCTTACTGACACACACATAAGCACCAGTAACGACTGCGCGCTATTACAGTGCACGGGCGGTCTACTGATTCACGCACACGCACCAGCGACGACTGCGCACTAGTGCAGTGCACAGCCGATCTGCTGAAACACATAAACTCACCACCGACAACCACGCCACTACGAGTGAACATCTCAGCAACGATATCAGATAAATTGCTCCGCAAAGAGGAGATCATACGTACGTCCGACAAAACGGTGGTTGACGCTGAAACGGGAGGTTACAATATGCTCCTTTGGAAGACGCATTTTTATCCCGTTCTACGCCGGCCTTGTTTGGCGGTTGGCCCAATGGAAGCCATTTTGAAAACATACGACGGTATTATACATATACCATGTAGAGATGTCCATACTTTGAAATCTGCGCTAAATGCATTTGAATGTTATTGATTGAACATCCAAGATGGCCTTCATTGGGCACGGGACGCGTTTGGTTCTTAGAGATGGCTGCGTAGGAAGACAGACAGAACTGTGTCTGGATAGAAGATGTATTGTCATAAGATTAGGTAAGCCATGTTAGAAAAATTCAAGGTCAAAGAAAAGCCTACACACGTATAAGCACTACTATATTATTTTCTAGAGAGTTAACGTATTGACAAACTTAAAAGAATGCCGAAAATTACGGCAACTGCAAAAACGAAGCTATATCACAACTTCAAAATTCTAAGAAAATTGATATGCAGAAATATGAACAATTATATATCTGAAAAACAAAGGAAGATATTTAATATTTGTAGCAGAAAAATGAATAATTAATAATGACAATAATAATGAACCATATTGCGGTTTTATTGACGTACTCAGTGGCATCTGCAAAACGTGCATTTATTACACGACTTTAATTTATTTAATAAAAAACAAAATTATGAAACTGCATTCAATATGGCTTTTACCAGAATCAGAACAAAGCTACTGCTGTTTAATGACAAAACTGTTATCCAGAATTTACCTGAATTTCTATAATCACAATTTGAATAATAGTATCCCCTTGAGCTTAACTGTTATTCGACCTTACCGAAGGATCAAGCGATGGTAGAGTGCGCCTTAGCTTAGAAAAGCGGTTCAGTTGCCCTATGCTCGCTTTAAGCCCGCACGTCTCGTACAACGTATATTTTAGGGGATATTCTGATTCAGACGCCCGAATTTTAGGTGTTTTCGGGCGTTATAAAACGAAACCATTTAATAATTATAGTATCCATTTTTTTATCAGTTATTTATTGATGTTTCGAAAGTATAGAGCAGTATTATTATTAAAAAAAAAATTCAAAATCGAAAAAGGTGCAGGCCGGCAAAGTGGGGGCTCGTAAAAGAACGGTGCGTCCTGGATAGCAGGATTCCAACCGTTCCAGCAATCTGAAACAAAAAATTATTTGATATTCTTGAAAAAAATAATGCAGTTATAGTCATCTACGTGAGAAAATTATGAAAAAAAATTTCGCCAAATGGAAGCTAAAAAGTAAAAAAATTGGAATTATAAAAAACGTTTCGTCATTTCATGCTCTGATATATCGAGAAGCTCTCTACCAAATTTTAAGTAAATCGGTACATGAGAACTTGAGATATCATGCCAATCGTATCAAAAAAAGTAGTTTCGAGAAAAACGCGTTTAAGGTTGGAGTAGAGTTTCGCGCATTCTAATTGTGAGCCCTCTACCAAATTTTAAGTAAATCGGTACATGAGAACTTGAGATATCATGCCAATCGTATCAAAAAAAGCAGTTTCGAGAAAAACGCGTTTAAGGTTGGAGTCGAGTTAAAGTAGTTTCGAGAAAAACGCGTTTAAGGTTGGAGTCGAGTTTCGCGCATTCTAATTGTGAGTCGTTTAATGCTGTGTAATACTGTTATTTCTTGGTAAAATAATGACACGACACAGATGAATTAATGTTGAATCGGTTTATTAATTAATGTCGATGTTACGATCATGAAATCTTTTTAAAGAGAGCAATAAAGGACATTGTTTTTCCAAAACGACAGTCGTTCCCAAGAGACTCCTTTTACATTCTTCAGACGGTTAGATTTAAGGGTCTGAAGGGAGATACGTAACAATACTTACATTTTCTTAATTAGCGATCCCTGCCTCATATAGTATATCTTCTTTCACTTCAAAATTGGGCTTTTCTGAAGCCCTTTCAGACATACGAGCAATTCTAGCTTCTTTGCAAGCTTCAGAAGCTCGCAACTCGGAGCGGTCAATGCGTTGTTGATTCCATTTGTTGACGAAAACACAAAATTCCGGACCAATTGTTATTTCCACGATGCTCATAATTTCTAATAGTGGTCAAAAACCTTAATTAAAACTACAAGCAGCTATAAAATTCGCGATTTCAATAGAGGGGGCTCCTCTCAGGTAGTAAGAGTTTGCTTACCGTCTACTGTTGATTCGTTCCAGCCGGACCGGTTTAGTCGTCGCGTCACAAAAATAACGGTAACTCCGAATATAATTTGAATTTTTTTAAATCCTGTTAGGGATATATTCTTAAAGGCCTAAACTTTCAAAATATGCAAAAAAAACATCGATTTTTTCGAATTTCCAAACCAGAATACCTCCTCAAAGCAAGAACCGTCTCCTCTGCCACGATTACTTGGATACATTCCATTCGAATAAATTTCTTTCAAGTAAAGGAAAAATTGTTCGACGCACTAGTCAAGTCAACTTTATTGTTTGCCTTCCCAGTATATGCTATACGCTGTCTGCATGAAATAGAGAAGGTTCAATTGCTGTTCTTTGAGTGCCTCGTAAATCTACCAATATCTATAACTATGTAACTACGCAATCAGCCTGTAGCTCGGCCGACCCCACATTTCTGTAACAAGTTTCGAACACATACCGAGGAGGTAACTACTCGAAAATATTGTGTCCTAATCATTTCACATTTAACTAGTATTTCATGGTATTTCATAAAATTTCACAGGCATTTAATAGAATTAAACGGCATTTCATAGAATTTCACAGACATTTCACAGAATTTCACATGCATTTCATTACCATTTTATAGCATTACAATCGTTTATTGAATATATCTGACAGTATTTTGACCTTATGTTATAATGTACTAATAATAGGTGAACTTAAAAACTAAATCAAATATGAATTACCAAGATAATGAATACCAAAACTCCCAGCAAAACTCAGTGAAGCAAAATCAAATATGAAAAAATGTTATCAATGAACCTTAATTCAAAATCACGTTCTCGACCGGAGGACATAAACTACTTCAAAATGTTTTGTCCTAAAAAGAAACTTCTGAAATAATATGAGAGAATTATAAGTACAATGCATGTCAGACGGATGATGTGTAATGTAGGTAAAAAAATACCGGCATGCGCGTAATGTCGGTAACAAATGTCTCCAAAATGAGATTTTGGTGTTCTTCGTAACAAATGGAATGAAAAATATACTTGAACAGCTAATTTGGTCAAACTGAAGTTAGTAACGTTGACGTATGTAACGAAACATTCAGACAAAAATCATTAAGTAGAATGCGAGGTAGAATGACATTCAAGAAGTTGGCTTTCGGAAATATGAATATGTTTAGTTTACCATGGTTTACTACATTTCAAACAATCTCAACAGTGCGATGTAACGATCCTTCTTAAACATGCGTCGTTACAGTAACGTTACCAATTTCTACCTCATTAATTTCGACCATGTCATGTGCCTTGACTTGTTGGTACCACCGGTAATTTTGCGGTAAAGGTGGAGGTGATGGTGCAATGCATACATGATTACGGAATTTTTATTTCTTAGCACATTAAAATTACCGACCGAAAAAATAAGTCAACTCTGAAAAAAAAAAAAATAGAAAACACTGATCATCAATAGAAACTTTGCATAATTTGACAGAATAGTTTAAATGTTCAGTTGACTCGGTATCTATACGGATAAGTGACTGTAATGATTAATAGGGTGTTGTTAAAGTTTGTTGAATCAAATAATTATGATTTCAGTGTAATCGAAGTTTTTAGAGAATTACATTCCAAACGGCGAATATATTCGGAGTGTCTCGTCACGGATTGAACTGGATTTAAAAAAAATCAGTAGAAAATACTACAAACTTTATCCCCAATCATGGATACACATAAATTCATTTCCTCAAATTATTAAAACAGAAAGCGATGCCTAGAAAGTGAATTGATCGACATTTCGACATAAATATAAATTACTACCGAAGAATTGAATATAAATAGATGGAAACGAAATTGTGTATTGCAGATTGGATCAAATCAAAATTGCCTAGCAATTCAAACATAACAAAATGTAAAGAAGCCGAATTCGTAAACACACATGCCAATCAATAGAATAATTAATCCGGATGATTTTCGCATCCCGCAGTATGTCTTCTTGAGAATTTCGGATGGGCAGTAATCAAAATGAATTTGTTATGATACGGTTGAAACTTTTTTCCGTTTTCTTTTCTCATTTATTAATCTGGGTGCATCGTAAATGCTGCCTGCTCATTAATTTGGCTACCAAAAAAATCAACCAATCTACATGATAGTTATGCATGTTAATGTATGTGAAATTCCACGTATAATATAATGTTTAATTTCACTCTTCTATATTTACCGTTGTACTGACCTGTTGTAACAATAATTATTTGATTTTTGCAGGAAAAAAGGAAGATTCAGCCACCAAGCTTTATGATGGACAGAGATCTGAGGCTACGGCTAGCTCCACAAACACTTCTTCCAGACTTTGAGGGAATATTTTAATATAGTCTCTCAATTTCACACATACACAAAATGAATGAATATGAACCCCTGAGTTAAAAAAGACCACTATCCTGTACTTGAGTTTACATTAAGATTGATGTCAGCAAAATGGTCATTTTCAACACAGGCAATTTTTTGCATTAGTAAAATGAAGTAGATAATTTCAAAAATTGGTTTCATTGATTATCACTGAGAATGTATTAATTACCACACATGCATCCCTATCAAAATTTTATACAAACCGCGGCATGCAAAAGCATTCTACAATTTAAGGGGGGTGTCCCATTTTTGTTCGCTAAAATGAGTTCTTTGTCTACTTGAAAACAAATGAAACCGTGGGATTAATTATTTCCAAATTTTCACCATATGTTTTTGATGTATTAGGTATTTAAAAAAAAATTTGATAATTATTTTTGAGAAAAATTTCATCTGCTGTCACACCTCGACCGTGATCCCTCGGAACTGCTGGTATACAGGATTTCTTCACTCCTGGTAGTCTGAAAAAATGTTTAACGGCGTTTTAATTCGGACACACGTAGATATCGTTCAATGAACCAGCATGTAAAAAAAATTACGAAACAGCCACATGTCAAACCCAAATATCCATTCTGTAAAATCAATTGGGCAATAAACACACGCTGGAAATTTATATATTACAAAATCTCTCACTTCAACTGACATGAATGAGACAGTTCCCTTAACAGCGATAAGTTATCTATATGTATGTGGTAGCTGTAGCACTAAGTGCAGAGATTCATTCGAGCATACCGTAGGCACTAAACAGAACTGACACTGATTCTTTAATTTATTATTTCAATCACGTTATTCTCAATGATTACCATCCACTCATAAATATAAAACACATAATGAAGTATGTCAATAATCGTATACACAAATTTTTTTTACAACTGAAAATTATTTAATTTCCAAGAGAAACAAATCTTGAACCAATCATTGTGTATTTATGTATAGTGTAGACTATTACAATACATACATATACTTTGTGTATGATATAATTAAGTATAATTACATCATTTCTTAGGGTAAGAATTATCGGCTATATCAAATTGTCATCCGTTAAATAAATCTATTACATTGAATATGAAATTTTACTACTATATTTCCATTCAATTGATAAATGTTATGCAGGAATTTCTTATGCCAATTTGGTCACACCTTTTTCCATACAACTTCACGAATATTAATTATTATTACAGATTGTACTTGCAGATGAATTATTCAAAAACGAAAAATGCTGCACCAAAAGAAGCATTGATTAACGAAATAGCAGAATATTCAAGAGACCAATGTTAACACAGTATCGCTACAAAGTATTTTCGGATCGTCACACAGTGTCTTTCATTTTTGCTGATAGAAGTTTCCAATCCTTTTACCTATTTTGTTCCTATTTAGAATAATTAGTAAACTGGAGTATTCCCTACATATCAATAGGTACTATAGACTTCTAACTTAATGTTCTCACCATCACAATGTATTTAAAAAAAAAATGTTTCGTGGACAAGTTTAAAACGTATTAGTTAGGAACAAACTGAAAAAGATGTAAGACCATTTATTTCGCTTTAATTATAACAGTTTCTCAAATGGAAATATTTGAGGTGAAGGTGATAAATTCTTCAATTCAATGAAATTGTTTGAAAATATTTATGTTAGGAGTTTTATAAGTGTTCAATTACTTTCAGTTATACAATTCTTACAGGCCGACGATTCCCAATTCATACAAAGGCTTATAACTTTTTCACAGTATGTCTGCATTAAACTATAACCTTTACACAATTATAGGTAAGGAATTATCTTATTAAAGACAATAAACTAGTTTTCACGGGTAAACCTGTGATTATCTGTGTCAACATTTTTTTTCAGTGCGACTAACTTTATTTCGAACTTTATCATTTCCGAAAAAGGTATGAGGATACGGGTTGTGTAAATTAAAACTGTAACAAAAGATTCCTCATTCCTCAGTTATTCGTAAAAAATCATACGTGAAGAGTCAGTGCTGAAATATCCAAACTTACTTCTTAATGTCGAATTATCTTTTATCAATTAAATTGATGAACCTGTAAATAAACTGTTTTGCTGAAAAGTTGATAGATACGAGTTTTTAGGTATCTTTGTGTTAACTGACAAGGCTGGAATATCCATTTTTCTCTTGACTGTATTCTTAGTTATAAATACGGGCTTCCTCGGGGCATTTGATGCTAACACGTGGTATGGATTTACTGGCTCTTTACCCAGCAGTTCTTCCGTCAACAGACTTGCAAGAATGGGTAAAACAGTCAAGCACGAAGAATTTTTCACTGCCGGGGGTAACAACTCGTTCGTCTTCGCATAAGCGTCGACGGCACAATCTAGCTCAAGAAGGTACGGAGTCATTTTGCAAATCGACAGATACTGCTGCACCTAATTCAACATACAAAATGAGCTCGTTGAACTTCAGAACGTTCGTCAAACGAACTTTGATAACGATTTTCAACACTATTGAAAGCAAAAAAGAAAAAAAAAAATGGGAAAACAACACCTAGTGTGGAGAAGACTTGACCCCTCATATTTTATCTGCCCAAATGCCCTCCATTCCAGAGTGGATCCCAAAACTTAGAGCAAAAGTTCTAGGGAATCTCAGACGCCCTCTAAAATATTGGTGTAAGTTAGAGAAAATAGCGTGGTACTTCCGGTACGGAAAATTCTACCGAATACAACAAATTGATTTCTGCAGTCCGGACCAGTTAAGTGCAGTTCCTCAAACTCATAGCAAGCACAAGAGGCCGCACAATGATCGGAAATTAGACGAAACGCGCGAATAATAGGAAACAAAAAATTGCTGTAGCAATTATTGATCTTCTGACAAGTCAGAAATGAGCAGTGTCACATTGAAAACAAAAATTGCTTTTTCATATTACAGTTGGCTAATTTTTGCTTGTCTTAATCCTAGATTTCCCAATAATTTTACGTTCAGTGTTTATTCTATTCACATAGGGAAGCAGGTTACTTTTTCCCCGTTTATCGTTTATACATTTACCGTCGTGAAAAACGTCGGATTGAGAAAAAGTTTCAGAACCACTGAACAAAGATGTTTTGTCACTCAAAAAACGGTTGCAAATATTTTCCCAAACGGATGCATGCATGTATGTATGTATGTGCGTGTGTATGCATTTTTATATCTACTATTTCCGACAAACTACACCACCGATTCGGTTAGAATTTAGACAGAGAATTGTCTATCCCAAAACAAGAATTTTTTATAATTTGTTATTCATATTTTCGGTTCAAGTTTAAGAATCATATAAATAAATTTTTTTTTTGTTTCAATTTACTACGCTTTTAAAACGGACTAATAAGTATAAAATAATGGTATAATGCCAAAAACGTAGGGCGCATGCAATGGATAATAGTAAGGAGTGTAGAGAGTAGCTGTCGTTAAGAAAGCTCACACAACAGTTCATATCATTTACAGTACAATAAAATTGTTACTGACTTAGATGAACTATGCATACATCAATTATCTATTGCACGCGCCCCACGTTTTTGATTTTATACCATTATTTTATACTTGTGTATCCTGTTTTGCAAACGTGGTAAATTAAGAAGTTGAAAAGTGAAAACCATACTTCAAATCAATGGACACGCTCGAAATTGACCAAGATCTAAAAATGTGAACTAGGCCCTTAATTGACCCAGTTTTTATCAGTAAAATGAATTATGCACAATCTCCTCGAGTCACAGCGAATATAGTTTTCCGAATGCGAATGTCGAAGAATAAATTATACTTTATACCTTTTCGTCGCATTTTTCCAGCTGCTTGATCAGTCTCTTTATTTCTTCGAGTATTGATAAGCCTTTCATAATGCAATTCTTATCAGATATTGCCTCTGAATTTTTCATGTGGAGCGATAATTTGGCTGCAGTTGACTGTCTACGAATTGTTTGTAACAACGATGTCAAAGGGGTTCCTGATAATGTGCGGCTCGCAACGCGAATTCTAGCATACTCTTCACAAACCTGTACACACATAAATATAGGGTGAATTGTCATTAGAAATTATGAAATTTAAACTTTTCAATAGATGATTAGTAATTCTTTTTCTTTTTCTTAACGCATTATCAAGACCTTATTACTTTCGGACCCTACGTAATAACCAAAACTTTCCTTTGTTTTCAGAAAAAAGGGAAATTATTGTAATCACTCAGAAAATGAAAAGTTGAGTTTTCACTAGATCTCGATGTTTTGAAACCTAGAAAATTACGTCCAACTGTTTTCGGATGGACATCTGTGCGTATGTATGTACTGTATCGTGGCATTTTTACTGCTCGTTATAAATAGGTCTCAGAACCCTACGCGCGGAACCAAAATTAAAGATTTTAATAATTTCAAATTTCTTGCACATAAAAGAGGAAGCTAAAAACTAATAAAGACAATTTTTTTTTTCGTCTTTGAAGGTAAATCTCACCGGTACGGCCAACTGAAGTTACCCTTATTTAAATCTGGCTGTTACAATATCTTGACTTTCAAGTATGTGAAAAGGAAAACAAAGAGATTATTCAAAAGTAGACTTGTCGCTAGCGCATGATGCAGAATCATGCAAATTCCATGGGAAATTTTTTTTTAAATGGCGGACTTTTAAAATTTTTGACTTCTTTATTTCATCTTAAATTTTGGAATTAATGGATTAAATATTAATAAATAATTTTGATAGTGCTTCAGGCTTTAGCTGTACATGTGCAGAATAAGCCATGAAAATTTTAGCTTGATGAGTGAAACATTTTTTTTCCTGTAGAATGTCAGCCAGATTTAAATAGCGGTAACTTCAAGCCGCCATATCAGCGAGATTCACCACAAAAACGAATAAACAAATTGCTGTATCATTTTGTAACTTCCTCTTTTATGTTTAAAAACTTTTTGATTATTTAATAAATTTTATTATGAAAAAAAATTTATTAAAAAACGTCATTGAGATGTGAGACTACCCCAATAATATCGTTTCGAAAATCGAACACGATCAATTTTGCATGGAATGACTGGTTGATAACAACTTGTCCAATACGCACATACTACATACTAACGTACCCAATTTTAAATGGTTTCTTTCTGTCACTTGCAGCTTAGATTCATATTTTATAAAATTGAGGACTTAATCGGAGTGAGTCAATTGATAGTTTAGCTTCACACAGATTATCGTCTTGTCAATTTTGGATTGGATAAACACATTTCATCAATTCTTTGTGTTCTATCAATTGACGATGATTACGTTGCGAATGCGTGCGAGTGTACTGGAGGGCTGAAGTGCTGGTGCCCAGACCTGCCATCGATATTCGGAAAATGGATATTTATTATAAATTAATTCAGACAAAGTAAGTAAAACTGAAAATATTTGGTAGCAAACGAGGAAGCACAAGAAATTGGACAAGTGAATTGTAGAAATGAGAGCTTTTGTTGCTTATGCCACATAAAGTACTCAAGCATGCTGTTTTCATACCGTTTCGAGTTTTTGGTTCATGCGATTGAATAAATACTATACCAACTCTAAGAACATGCACAATTTATTTTTCCATGTGATTATTCCACGTGGATACTGCAAACAGATCTGTCTCCGTGATCGCTTTTTCACCATAGCATTCGTAACTAATTTTCGAGAAAAATGTACCCGGAAAAAATTTTCTGTACTACTTAATTTTATTATGGCAAAAAAAAAAATGATTAAAAAGTCATTGAGATGTGAGACTACCCTTTTATTATATGGGACCACACACGGTACGAACAAGTATAATCGTTTAGATAAAAAATACAAAGTAAATGTACCTGCCAAGTACGTAGCTCTTGGAATGGTGTTTCGATATCACTACACTACACTACTGCGAGGTCCAACTTCACAACGTAACATACGTTGTTCTTGTATTTTTATTGTAATGTGATTTTGGTAATTTGGCGGATTTCTTTACATTTCAGATGTTTTTTCCTAGATTTCTATTACTTTTTGTAAATATGCGGTAATGATGCTGACTAATTGTCAGTAAACTATACAACTCTCATACCATCCGTTATAGCATTCATAGTAGATATCGTTACTATGATTTTCAACCGCCACGATGAGCACGCGAAATAACAATATTGCTGATCCAATTGGCGCACGAGTATATTGCGAGGTGAAAATAATGGAGGAAATTTTTTCCTTTTTTTTACACATTTTATTCAACTGTCAAGTACAACAAGTACAGCTAAGATTAGTCGGTCCAAGTATATAACTCCATAATACACAGTTTTGAACTCTAAACACTAAATTACCACTTAATAATACGTTCCGCATGCTCGGGTCTACGTTGCAAGATCTCAAAATATTATATTTAATAATATTATTTTGCGGAATTTACGCAAACTCGAAAGTAAAGGTACAGTACATTCAGTTTCATGTTGATTTTTCTGATCTAAGATGTGTTCGAGATATTATAGATTGGTTTTGGGCGTACGTCGCGTTCCAATAAATAAATCAAAAGGAACGTTCTTTGATACGTGTCGCTATTCCCACATTTTTCGCATTTCAAAGGCAAAGAAGTGCATATTTGAGGGACTTTCCGCTAGAGCGAGAAGAATGAAGAAGAAGGAAAAATCTCCCCACTTCGGCTCTAAGATTGAAAGCTTTGCTATCTGACACATGATTTTTCAGAATTAATTCAGATTTTTTAGTTGTGTCGATCAATAAGATGGTTTCGAAAAAGTGTAGAAAATTCGAACCATGTCAAAACAATCTAGAAAAAACTAGTGCTTTTCGAAGTAAGAACAATCATATAAAAATTTGCGGGTCAAATCCGAGAGGTGCTGGACTGCCCCATATATATTAGGGTGCTTCGTTTGAGACGACTATTTTTATTTCACTCTCGACCTGAAATTTCATCGAACGTGTTGAAATAGAAATTCCCTGAAAGTTACAGCCCTCAAAATTAGCAATAAATACTTTTCCTTAGCATGAAAGATGTACCATCTAAAATACACGTAAATTAAGATGTCTTTTTAAAATTCTATATTTGTGCGGCATTTTATGCTACCACACCAAACCAGATCGCAATCTACTCACAATTAAATGATCTACAAAAGTGCCCATTGCGACGTAAGTGTAACTTACACTGGCGAGTTGGTAGAGGTCACTAAAATTGATTTTTACCCAAAATTCTCGTTTTCTCGCTGTTATTTCATAAATTACTGAACTTATCGAAAAAGTGTAAATAATATCCTTGCAGGAAATTAAATTTGCTACAAAAGAGGTCCTTCCGGTCTAATCGTCAAGTTTGATATTTCTTGAGATATTGAGCCTCAACTTATTTTATGGTGTGAATTTTTCAAGGATTATCGAATCAAGGTTTCTAAAATATTGACTTTCTCTGTCATATCACTATATTTTTGAGTAAATAACATTTTTCTAGAGTTGAGATGCAGCTGAAATTTGAAGAAATATTTGAAAAAAAATGTTTTGTTTTAAGAAAAAAAAACGTGTCGCATATAATGTACCTTGTCAAATAAATTTATGGTATAAGTTACTTACACAAAGAAATATGTTATTTACTCAAAAATGTGGTGATATGACAGGGTAAATCAATATTTTAGAAATTTTGATTCGATAATCTTTGAAAAATTCATACCACCAAATAAGTTGAGGCTCAATTAAATGAGGACCACCCTAGTGTCATATGTGTGTCATAAAAAAAGTGACACGAGTTTTTTCCACCTATATGTATGTCATCACGGTCAAAGGGTTGATGAAACAAATGAAGATGGTTTCCAATTTGCTAATGTTATTACGTTTTGTATATTCAATCATAGAATTGACGATTTTGATAACTGATAATTCATGCACTAAGGGCTCGATGCATCTGAAAATGATCTGTTTTTAATGCTTATTTTTTGAAAACTTTATGCCAATATTTTTGAAAACAATGGATCATTGTTCCTTGATGACGTCCCCTGATTCGCAGCGCCCTCGGCTATAGTCTCGATAGCCTAGTGCATAAATCGGCCTTGCTGGGAATGAAGTAAAATACTCTATGCAAACCTGTTTGTTAGCCTGCTCCCATGATGCTGAAATTTTATCCGCAAATTCCCTTACGTCATCCTTCTCTTCAAAATTTATTTTGGCCAAACTCCGTAGCGATTCGAGCTTCCCACAGAGTACATTTGATATTTGAGTGAACGATTCCAATTTGCTGTCCAATTCCGTACTGATTCTAAAACCATGGCGCGCCTCGATCCGCAGTATTGATACCTGATTTGATAACAAGTTTTAACACCAGCCGGTTATTTCAATAACAAATGGTTTATGGATAAAAATGAACTTTCGCAATCTACATTATATACCGATATTCATTAGTCCTGTTTCAACGCTGCTACATTTTTTGCGCCTGTTTAGGAAATTCAACATTTGTTTGGTGCATTCTTACATTGGTGTCAAAAATAGAAAAGAAAAGTGTAGTAGCACCCAAAAAACCTAGCGTATATTGTCATTGGGTATCCAGTAAACATTGGCGGAATCTTATGACTTGAAGTATTTTTGATCAACAAAGGTTGTATGCAAATTGCCATTACATTACCGTTAAGGATCTGATTATCATAAACGGAGCATGAATAAGCCTCAAGTAAATTGCATTACATGAAATCATACTTTGAATAAACTTATTCCGCAGAGTAAATACAGAAACTTTCAGCATGTTAAGCGAAAGACGTGACACTACTCAAATGTATGACTTGCAGTATAATTGCTGCTTATTTATTCTTTCTTACTGCTGATCTTCTTAGGATTGCAAAATGAACTACATATGTAGCAGTAGAATTAGCTTTGCGCACAAGTCGTGAAGTCTTGCTTGCAAATGCATGCAATTTACAAACATTTTGCTATCTGAGTACTGTCAGAGAGAATCTGTAAGCATTACCGAACCTGATTTCCGTTTTTCCGTATGATTCCCGTCCAATTCCAATTATTCATTGCAAATTCTTGCACACTCAGGTAGTAATTATTTTGAGAGCATGATTAAATATATGAAGTTATCTCGAAGAGTAATGTAATTGTTGGCCCAAATACCAAAAGTCTTTTCGTAATTTAACATTTAGAGGTCATTACAACGCGTATTGGAAATTATTTTTGTTACGTTTGATAGATTATTTATTTTAATTCATTGCTAAACTCGGATTTCGTCAAAATTTTACGTAGTAGGGGTAAAATGGCAACATTCTTCGCGGAACGTGATACGCTTTCGTATAATTGATGTTCATCATTACGTTTGACAATGCATAACACTAACAAATATTTGAGGTATTCAAATTTATCACTTTTGAGGTAAGATTCGGTATATTTGTTCACTTTGATCCTGTACGGATTCCTTTTCAGTGAGTTGGTTTATAAAACACCAGCTTCGGTTCGAATTCCTAATGACTCTGCGAAATTGATATACCGTGCATTTCCCGCATTTACAAAGACATTTTTAAATTCCCGTATAATTCCCAGTTTTGTTGGTTGCCAGACACTATTACCATTTTTCCATTCGGATGAGGCGCAGGGCGAGGCACCAGGGTTACGTCACGGAGAGTAACGTAATATTAAAAATAAATTTGAAGCTGAAAACAGCAGTGGCCAAAATGACGGCAGCACAACAATTTGTGTCGCGACCAATGATTTCTAGCGTGACACTAAAAAGTGGAACTACGTACGCGATTCCCGGTATTTTATGTTTGAACTAACTCACCTTGCGAGAATATAGGCAAATCAGACTTTAAATAGATCGAATAGTTGATATAACGGGGAGGGGAGGGGGGGGGGGATGGTGATGATGATGACTATTATTTCATTTTACTCACATCTTTTTCCAACGTTTCGACTGGTCGTAAATGAGAATTTTGGTTTGATCTTAACAGTGAAATAGTGAAAATTCCGATACTCTGTCCTTTGTTATCCATTGTAATCTTATCGCATTGGACTTCCATTTAAGATTTGACCTCAGCGTGTTTCGTGCTTGAAGTTTTCTAATATCGCGACTAAACTCAACCGATATTTTTTTAGTGATAATAACATGAAAGAAAAACGAAGCTTTGCCAATTTCTGACATGTGAACATTTTCACGTCAATTGTCAAACAAACAATGGATAGTTTCAACCATTGAATGTAATTCTTTCGTAGTTAGCCACCTACACAGATATTGGAATAGTGCGCCCCTTGAGTAGGGGGGAAATAAGGATCTTGCCTAAAGTTTGTTTGTAAATAATCAATAACAATGGAATGAATTTTTTATAGTCGGTATTTCATGTGAAAAATAAAATTTAAATACCGGTCGGTATTTAAACAAGATTTGACGTTGTAGTCGGGTATTGAACAAACTAGCAATCTTTCAGACTGTTGTGGATGTCAAAAAAGACGTCAATCCATGGCCCATCTGTGAACACTACGATCTGCCGATTTTGGATGCGTTCCGAAATTGAAAGGGTCCCCAACGATAGGCAACCGAGACAGTAAGGTGCAGCGACTGAATACTTTCACGAAAGGGTGTCAACGGCAGCTCCATATACTTAGCCCCTCATTACAACGGAATAAGTTGATTCTTTTTTTAATCGTTTGTAGGTCGTTTGTAGGTCGCTTGTAGGTGATTGTAAGTCAATAATTCAGTCGTTGTCAATAAAACAAATTTGGCTCGGAAATTCACATGGTGTTAGCCCCTCGTAGTTTCAATTTGCGATTGAATTCAATTCTGTTTGTACGCAATCGTTTGTAGGACCTGGTAGGTAATGGTGAGTGATTTTCCGTCATTTGTAAGTCCATAGTTCAGTCGTTATCCATAAACCAAATACATTTAGGGAGTTCGAGTGACGTCAGCCCCGCACACTAGCAATTTACGATCGACTTGAGTTCTGCTTGCGCAAAAGCGTTTGTAGGTCGTATCTAGGCGATTGTGAGTGTTTCTCTGACGTTTGTAATCAACAGGTCAGTCATTGATGGAAGAAGTTCGTCTAGGGAGTTTAAGTAACGTCAGCCCCTTACACCTGCAATTCGTGATCGAATTGAGTTCTGCTTGTGCGGAATCACGGGCTTATGCGGAATCGTTTGTAGGCTATGGTGAGTTATTTCTCGACATTCGTCAGTCCACGGTTCAGTAGTTGTTTATAAAACGAATTTGACTAGGGAATTCACGTGGTGTCATCAGTAATGTTCATCAATGCATGCACTGTGGCTAACTTTATTTTTTCAACTTTTGTTTCTTTTCTACTCGTATTTTATGAGCCTATGGCCGGTGAAACAGTGCACAGGAGAAATGGGAGAAACCATGACGACAGCCTCTCGGCGCTGTCATCCATATAACCTCTAAGATCGCAAGGGCACGAATAACTTCTTTCACAAAGTGCATAAGCCATCAATTTAAGACTCGACGAATATATAAATATGATAAAATTGAATATTTATACTTAAATTGACGGCTTATGCACTTTGTGAAAGAGGTTGTTCGTGTTTTCGCGATCTTAGAGGTTATATGGTTGACAGCGCCGAGAGGCTGTCGTCATGGTTTCTCCCATTTCTCCTGTGCACTGTTTCACCGGCCATAGGCTCATAAAATACGAGTAGAAAAGAAACAAAAGTTGAAAAAATAAAGTTAGCCACAGTGCATGCATCGATGAACATTACTGGAACTCATTTCTACTTATGCGAAATCGTTTTTAGGTTGTTTGTAAGTGATTGCAAGCACGGTCTTACATACAGGTCTTGCAACGAAGCCAATTTTCTACAGAGCGGCGTGGTTCTCTTGTTGTCCGTGTTTTAAGTGTTTGAAATAGCTATATCGCGGCGCTGCTATCTAAGGATGACGTGGGGTAGGGATGAAAATGTGCCACCGAAATTATATTTGAAATGAAGCATATAACCTAAAATCAGCGCGTGCGTCATACTGTATTAACTACTTTCATTCATAACAATTCATTGCTTGTAATAACAACAATAATATTATTATTAGGTTGGCGCTGCATTGCGGACGCGTTGATTATCCATCCCACGATCACAACCCCGGGTTGGCGGCCATAAAGTAAAATAAATAAGCACCCGTGAAATGAACCACCCCCACTACCTTCGTTGCAAGACCTGTATGTAAGACCGTGATTACAAGTGATTCCGCGTCGTTTGTGAGTCAGTAGTTCATTCGTTATTTGTAAAACGAATCTGTCTAGGGAATTCAAGTGACGCTAGCCTCTGTCAACACCTGCCATTCACGATCGAATTGAGTTCTGCTTTCGCGGAATTGTTTGTCAGTTATTTGTAGATGATTGTAAAGTGTTTTTCTGACGTTTTTATTTCAATGGTTCAGTCGTTATTGATGAAACAAATTCGTCTAGGAAGTTTGAGTGACGTCAGGCCGTGGTGCGAGTATGCGTGGTATGCCTAGGAGTGCAGCGTCTTTCTCTTTTACGCTGGATCAGACTTGAGTAAGATGTGCACCAACGGTGCCAAAATACTCTAAATCGGTGGTGATTAAATGTGGTAACGTTGAATCTGCATGGGGAAAAAATGAGCGTCAAATAACTCACACCACAACTACCTATATATAATGGCATTACCGATCAGGGTAGCATTGGCGAGAAAAATAATTCCCCAACAATATAGGGATTTCTTTAGACAGTTGGTACCCCCCCCCCCCCCCATCCCTCATTGGGCAAAAATGAAGAGAAAAATAAAACGAGTTTGTCCAATCTCGGCGCATCCAATTACTTACCACAGCTTGCATTAAAATTATATTTATCGCGAGGGAATCGTTTGTTTTTCGTTTACAGGTGTCGAATAACGCAATCCAGACGTTTGATAGTCGATTTTTCATTCGCATAAATGAAAACAATAGTAATAAGGTATTAATCCCCACAGTTTGTCCAGACGTAACGCATCGAAATGATGACAGCTCCTCTTTGACTGTAAATTGCATCTAAACTCAATTTACCGTCAGGCAATCGTTTGTTGTTTATTAGTAGGTATTTTATAATTCAGTTTATGAGTAACAATTCAACAAACATTCTCTGAAATTTCCCCTACGCCGATACACTCGCGCGTTTATGATGATAGGTAGCTTTCATATACGATAGCAATACAAACGTTCATATTTGTTCATTGTGATATAGCTGCGATGTAAACACGCCACCGATATATGAAACGCGCCGATTCCATGCTACTTTATTTCCGGTAGGTCGAAGAATTCAAGACGGACCATCGGGGTGTTTGTGGCTCCAACTGAATGGAGAAACATTCTGTGGGACTAACAAAGGACGTAGTAATGTGAAAGATTGGACACATTTTCCCAAAGATGTAATTAATCTCATAACACATGATGAACAACTGAATTATTCACTTACGAACAACAGGAAAACACCTAAAATCGCCTACAAACGACCTTAAAACGATTTCGCGTAGCTAAAACTCAATTCGATAGTGAATTACAGTTTTTTCTTTTTCGAATTTCTTTCATCAATAACGACTGAACTTTTGACTTACGAACGATGCAAAGTCACTAATAATCACCTAAAACGACCTACAAACGATTTCGTACGAACAGAACTGAATTCGATCGTAAATTGCGTTAATAACGACTGAACCATAGATTTACAAACGTCGAGAAATAACTCACAATTACTCGACATCACTCGAACTCCCTAGACGAATTTGTTAAACGACGCGAAATCACACACAATCGCCTACAAACGACCTGCAGATGATTCCGTACAAGTGTTACGTTCTGAGAGGAACGCCACGAGTTGATTATGATTCACTGCGTGATTTGGTTAATCTCTTGACTTACGTAGTTGATGTTCGAAAATCTGCTGATCAGCTCCTCAACTCTTCCCGTTCGGCTCAATTAATTCTGAGAGTTTGTAAGGTAATTAGGCTCGTGCCAACCATCACTATGCGTGATTGAAATAATTCTCTTTACACAACACTTTAATTTAGAATAAACATTTATTAATAATCAACAATGTTCTTTACATTCTCAATTGTCGAATTTACAATGGTTTATACACTGCTGTTTTGCTTATTACAATCGCAACTGTTATTAAATCTTCGAGGTTCTGAGTTTGACTTTATTCACTGAGTCTAAACTTTTCTATGATTTGTGGATTAAACTCTGTTCTAAAGTTGTTCTGTTTTCTATGGCGTCTAAAACTGTTCTCTCTGATGTCTGGATTTATTCTGCTCTGATCTCTCTGATATCTAAGACTGTTCTCACTGATGTCTGGATTTATTCTGCCCTGATCTCTCTGATATCTAAGACTGTTCTCCCTGATTTGAATTAAGGTTGAGAAAAGAGGTGGAAAAAGTAGGAGGAGTTCGAAAGGGTTACAGTTTCTAGGGTCTAGGATGATTGGATGATGATATTAATTAGTATGGGGGTAGAGTTTCTGATTAGTGCGTAGGATCTTGGCGGGGAATTAGCGTGAGGTGGTTGGTTTAGAAAGCAAGCGGCGATACGCTACTTGGCCGCGTGATCATTAAATAAGGGCGCTATTCCTAATTCTGAGAATAAGGCTTCTTTATCTGAGAGCTATTCATGACTTCTCTTCCCACGTTTCCTCTGTTTAGTCTACTCGACTATCTTTATTGAGTGATAATTGTAAGTGATTATTGACTTGAATTATTGCAAGTGTTTATTACTTTGAAGCACTGCAGCTGCGATCGTAAATTAAGGGATTTATTTAAAAGCTAATGTTGAAAAATATAACGGTCAAATGTGAGAAAAATATAAGTACCATATATGTATATAAGTTTAGCTGATGAAATAACGGTTAATATAGCGTAGAGAACTGTCGATATAAGAATATTGCACGTTATGATTATAATTGTGCATGTCGGTATTAGTTTAAGAACTACGGGTAAGAGCTCCTAAAGCTCTCCTATGGTAACTGCACATCGGTAATGTAGGATACAGAGAGGGTGCCCCCGTGGATACCGGCTGGCACGTAACACAAGTAGAACTGAATTCGATCGCAAATTGCAATCACGAGAGCGTTGACTGAATATACCGGGACCATCTCTAGAAACTAAACAGGATCTGCGCATGCGCGAATGTAAATCCGCCGTCCGTGCAGTCTGGCCACCCCGAGACCCTGCTGTCAAACTCTGTTTCTGTCGGCGATGTAGTTCACATGCATTTTTGAGGTTAGAATCTCAAGTTATTGAGATAGTCACTCGGAAAGGCTTGGGAAGCATTTGTTATTGAAAATTGATTGTTCAAAGAACGGTCGGAATTTAATGCTGATGCTCTTTGAAAATTCGTCCTATTCGATTGAAACAAGAAATCTGTTCAAATGTTGGGTGCTTGGAAGAAACGAAGCAGGTAGGTGGGGACAATTTCATTGACAAAAATCATTTTCATTACTTCATACATTAAGAATAACAATGAAATTTTTTTCTTTCAACAGAAAATACAGCCAAAATAATAGCATCTCTGCTGTTAGCTGATGTCTTCTCTTCCCATTCAATTCATGACACATGCAGAGATCATCGGCCACTTTTGTTGGTTGGAAAAGGAAGTTGTAGATCTTACGGTTTCTTTCAATTTCAAATCTAATCTAAAGAAATCTAATCCGAAGAGTAAAACTCAGAAACATTCTGTGACACAAGTTAAAAATCAACATTTTCAAAATGTGCCTCAGTAATTAACTTTAAGGATAATCATGTTTTAGAGTAATGTTCAGAACATTCATATGAAAATATTGACTTATCGGATTCAACATTGTACCCCTTGTTCCTTTGAAACAAATGAATATCTAATTTTCACTGAAGTCCATGAAAATATTTACTTAAACCTAAATCCAATACAATATCTTGTTCATAGTGCTCCGAACATCATCCAGTAACATGAATATCCGGAAGGAATCCCTCTGTCGCAGAAACCGTTATAAGGTTCTTTGTTTTTAACTTGTGCCACTAGATAACTTTTGCATTGCAGATTCCATTTCCAATCTTAGGATGAGATTTTTTGTTTCGAACAGTGTTAACATGGGATGCAGAATTAATTGTAATAAATGGAGATTCACAAACTCTCAGTTTCAATGAAGGACCATTGTAAGAGTATAAAATTGAATCTGGTTTCAAGCTTTCAATAAGTTACCGGATGACTCCCTGATAAAGATTCATCATAAAAAAGTTAGCCAGCAAGTAAGTCCTATTGTAGACAAAGTGATCATTTGTAATGTGTACTAGTAAGTGAATGCATTCCTTAGACCTTGCTGGGGTTGAACGAGGCTCAAGCACGGATGATAGCTGCAACTAGCTAGTCAGATGATACTGTCGATTAATATTGATTTTAAAGACATTTTCAACTGAAGTTATCCGACATTTTTAGATTGAGATTGGTTCAGTTTACACATCAAAATTCATCCTTGGAATCTGATTTAACACTTGAAACACTATTCATCTGAATTGAATACCAAGAGAGTGAAAAATAAAATATCAAAACTGCCGAAAATAACATTTGAAAAATAATGCGGGCCAATAATACTGCTTGGATTACAATGGTGCACGGAATGATTGCTCTGTAAAATTAGTTAGCAGCAATTGTTGAATAACAAACTTTTTACTATTGGCTCGATAGATCTAAAATGATGGAATATTCAAACACCATGATCTGTAGTGTGTCGTGCTCTTCAATTTTGCCACGACTGATGTTCAGAAGGTGGCGATGACCAGAAGAAATTCCTTCGGATACCTGTTGTCTAATGGAACAACGGAACAACCAGGTTCGATGGTTGGAACGGTGGCACCAATCGAGAAACTAGGGTCCTAGCCACCAAAACGTTTTGACCATCAGGTAAGGTATGATTTTCATCCTATTATCCAAACTTGAAACTTCAAGTCTGTCAGAACAAACGAATTTTATCATTGAATACATGTGAAAATATTGTAATATGCAAATATCATAGTATCAGAAATTTACTTACACGCTTCAACGCCTGACAACTTTAGTCTCGCTTCGATGATGTTTGTTTCCCACCTGAAAATATTAAAAGATATTATCATCAGACAAGAGCTTCCAATTGTTTTGAATACCACTAATTTTCAATAAATTGCGACAGAAAAACGAATTGCTACTTTTTGCACTCCTAAGCTTTGTGTTTCAAGATACACTATTTCTTTTATTCCTTGTTACTGATTTTATTTTAATATTTCATGTTCATTGGCACTGATTACTGGCTTCCGGAGCACTGCACTGTAACAAATCTACTCTGGAGCAACCTTCTACTGGGTTTCAACAATCCATTTATTTGTAATTTTATGTAAATAAAGAATCTGTTTGAAATAAACAATATTTTTACTTACCTGCCTCAGTTTGTCTAGACTCCCACTCGTTGATGACGTTCCACATTTAATTTCAGATTTCTTCTTTCAATAAATAACTGATCCAATTTCTGTAGCTTTTGATATTTGTTTCTCCATTGACGTCTTTATTGTGTCGATTAAATATCTTCTAATATCAACTACGGTATTGCTGAATGACACTTTTCGTAGAAAATTCACGATAAGTAGGAATAAATATCAACATAATCTCAATACGCTACTTTACGCTCGAGATATTCAGAGCCTTGTCACATTTCGTGTACGTTGGTCGCCTTGGTTAGCTGACGAAAATTACTCCGCGGGGCAATTTCGCTGACCAATGAAATTGAATCATTTGGCGCATGCGCAGTTCCTGTTTAGTTTCTAGAGATGGTCCCGGTATATTCTTCAGTCAACGATGAGGGGCGTTCTCTTAGAGCCTTAGAGCATAAAGTAGATGGAGGGAGCCTTCTGGCCGAAAAGCGTGACGACAGAGAGGGAATGAGTAGCTTGAGAACCTGTCTTTTTCTAAGCCAGAAACGTGGCGTGGTAAATTTAGTACCCGCGTCAATGATTAGGCACCTAACTAAATTTTTTTATGAAATTTATTATTATTGTATATCTTATAAAATATGTTATGTACATTGCAATGTAATATACATAATATATTTACACTGAAGAATTGATCACAATTGTAAAAAAAAAGGATAATTTTCTTTTGAAAGAAAACTTGCTTTCCGAACTTGGGATTTGGATCATCACTTTCTATTTTACAAATTATGCATTTCAGAACCATTCTGAAATTTGGTTACTGACGCGATTGTTAATGATTCATCAATAGTGCACGCTTTGGAATGCTTCTTGCTTCAATTTTAGCTCTAAGGCCTCACTACATGGGCACGTCGGGCACTGCACCCTTACCGTACTGCTTGGTACAGCTCTGACGTAGTCACGTGGCTGATTTGAACTGGCCAATCACATTTTGTAAGAGAGAGATAGGTTCTCATGCTAGGCTACGTTCCGAAATTAGCTCCCAGTGCTATCGGCAATCTCTTGTCTCTTTTGCGCTGAGTTTGCCGAGTTTGTGACTAGCTCTGTCTCTGTCCTAGGGAGTTTTCAGCGCTGCCAGCTAGTTTCGGAATGCACCCTATATCTATCCTTGGTAACATCGCCACTTATGGGCCAGGACACATAGAGATATAAGAATAGAGTACGTGAGCCATAGGAGCGCACGTAAGTGAAAACCAGCACGCGATAGAAAGAGAGAGAGCAACTAGTGAGCCTGGTTGTCTTTGTCTAATCACGCATGCGCTGGCGTGCCCAAAGTTGTTGAACGTTGTTGACACAAACATAACCAGCTTCGTGTTGCCTTCCCCCAAAAAATCGCACTATGGTCAAAAAGCGTCACCTTTTCATATCCTTCAAAAATTTGAGATTCATTAGTTCATTTAAATTATATTAGTACTACTATTCATAGTCTTATTACTGATTACATAATTTTTTTTATATATATTTTCGTATTGAGTGCGGCCGAAACTCGCCTGCTGCGCATGCGTGCTTAGATAAAGACTACCAGACTCCCTAGTTGCTCTCTCTCTTTCTATTGCGTGCTGGTCATATCGGCTGACTCACGTACTCTATTCTTATATCTCTATGCCAGGACAGGACAGGCTCCCTCCATCTACTATATGCTCTAAGGGCGTTCTACAATAACCATTGAACTATTGACACAAACGACAAGAAACAATTTAAACACCCATAAACCACCTACAAACGATTAAAAAAGAATCAACTTATTGGGTTGATAATGAGGGGAGTGTATAGAGCTGACCGCACGCCTCAAAAATAGTCTGCGGCGCGCAGCCGGTAGTGCAAATGGTGCTCATCGAACACCACAGGTCGTGAAATTTCTAGGGATATTGAACATGTCAGAATCAATCAATTGGTCCCTGTACACACATATATATATATACAGAAAATACGTACAGAAAATTCATAAACATGTTTTTGTAGGAAATTGAACGTTCTACAAAAAAGGTCTCCTGTCATTTTACGATAAATCTATTCTTTCAAAAGTTATTTGAGGTCAAACATCAACAAAGGACCTATATATATATAATAGATATATATATATAACGATGCGTCGTACAGAAAATTCATAAACATGTTTTTGTAGGAAATTGAACGTTTTCATAGGTCCCTTGTTGATGTTTGACCTCAAATAACTTTTGAAAGAATAGATTTATCGTAAAATGACAAGAGACCTTTTTTGTAGAACGTTCAATTTCCTGCAAAAACATGTTTATGAGTTTTCTGTACGATGCGTCGTTATCTAGTTATAAAAATCGCAAGGAGCAAGAACCATTTTTGCCATGTTATTCTTATGGAAAGTAGAAAATCGCGATGAGGCACATCTAAATATCAATGTTGAAATCTGAAATTTTTATGATATTTCTTTTTCGTTATCTTGAACAATATTTTCAATATACCATTAAAAAAAAAATAGTCAATTTTTTTTTATACAGTCTAATATATATATATATATATATATATCTATATGAGTTCAGCCGTCCATCAATATAATCTAATTTTATTAATGGAATCATTCGCAGTTCGTCTGTAGATGACTGTAGTGCAGTCGGAATTGTTTGATAGTGAACTGATCTTTAAAAAAAATAACTAAAAATACTACATGTGTCTAGCACAATCATGTATATAGTTCAATATTTTCAATAAATTCTCTCACATATGGATAGAGAATCGTTTGTAGTGCAATGATTGATTGTTGCAATTGTTTGATAGCTAATCCCTTCTTCTTATTTATTAAAATTATAAAATTACTAAGTTGGGGTTATGATGTCATCATTGGACAAAGATACTGCGTTACATATCCTCAGTCAACGGATACTGTTGTAGAAAAGTCGAGACTAGTCCACCAGCTACCGGCGGAATAATCTTTGGCTATTAGTCCAGCTATCCGGAGAAATTGGTGGAAATTTATTCATCCGGATAGGAAAACATGATAAAACATGTGTATATTTTTGGGATAATGCTGCCATAATTGGTTTCAATTATGTCCTTGTCATACGTATGTACGTTGACTGAGGATTATATATCCTCAGTCAACGATACGTAGATCCAACTTATTCTAACCTTTGGAATGCCGCAGCGACCTTCCGCGGTTTTCGTACGTGATGGTGTGTGTGGTTTCGAAGGCTGGTCAAATGATTTAAATTAAATTAAATGAGATTAAATTGAATTAAATCAAAATGTACTAAATTGATAATTCAATGTATGAGAAACGAACTCTTACGGTGGCAACTTGTGGGAACTAACCTCTTACTTGTTATTCAAAAGAAATAATGAGGCTTCCAGACAAGAGAGACGAAGCACGAGTTATAAATGCGAAGGGAGACTGATCACGTAACAATGGCACGAAATATATAAAACTTTTTTGACGACATATTTGACTATTTTGCCACGTAAATTCTTAAAATGACTCAAAAAATGTTCATAACCTTCGAGCAAAGGAATTTAATGAATAATCTGATCGAAGTGAAAAAAGGTTCTCCTGTGAATACCACCAACTTTGGCATTTGAATTTTTTTTGTAAGTGCTAGAATGGCAAAGCTTAGAAAGGGAAAAATATAAAGAAAAATCACGTGGTATGTATCAAAATTTTTCCTGATATTTGTTCATCACAATTGTTTATAACAATTAATAAACAATATCTACAAGGAATATAAATAAATAAAAATAAAGTCATTCTTCAGACAGAATCATTCGAATTCAAGAGAAGAAAATGGATAAATTTTTTAGTTTTTGTAAAAAATTACAGAAAGACTGTAGTACGTTTCTTCTCATTTTCTTAGTTGTTTTCGGATATTTTGCAACAAGATAATCGGAAAGCTGATTCTTGTCACTTTCATTTGATATATGTGTGTGCGATATTTGAACAGTGGGTTGGCAAGACATGCACTTTTTTAAACAAAATCGCAGGTTGGAGCAGGTTGTCACCGAATAATTGTCACATGTGACAAATTGTTGCATTTTAACTTCTCGGTGGTTTTCTGCGTTCGGATCAACTTTTTCGGGCTTTTCGAAAACTGGGTCGAATTTCCCATGGTTTTCGGTGTGTTCAGAGTCAGATCGACTGCTTCGTAGTTTCCAGAAAACAATACGGTGGAAAAAATAATTATTACCGAAGAATATACATTGAAAATTCGAATTACCTACATGAAAACAAAAACAAGAAAACAAAGGTGCAAAAAAAAAAAATCAAACACTTTTACCCATTTTCGCCATTAAAAATACTAAAAACTCAGATTCTTATGATTTAAGTTACGTTAAGTCAACATGAACTACATTTATTCATGAATTTTAGAATCATTGTAATTTCGACTTTCAAATATCGCTCATTTGACTGGCCTAAGATTTGCACAGTCCCGTATAGTACAGTTTTCAGTTCAAATCAGTTTTTTTTCGATTTTAATATTAAGATATTTACCGGTTTGAAATAACTTTGTTCAACTATGTATCCCAAGTTTTCAGTTCATTCTTTGAACAGTACAAAAAGTGGCGACAGGGATTCCTCATCTGCAGATATAGTTGTCTGTTTTGTATAACTATGCATGTTCACAGAAACAAAGTGTATCAGACATTCTATTTGTTTTGGAAGCTGCGCTTTACGAATATTCTTCTTCTCCTTTCTCTGATGTTCTTCTCGCGATCAAGTTGTTAATTTTTTTCGACATTATATGGTGTGAATTTTCTAAACCTCAACTCCCAATTATAAGGAACCCTAAACCGACAGTCTTGCATTCCTTTTCCGTGGCTTACCCTATACGATTTTGCGTTGCGAGAATTTCAAAATTGGTATGAAACGTATCAAATTCGAACGAAATCGGAGATGGCCACATACGTGACGCTCCTCGTTAATATTGGATAAAAGTGTTAGATTACCTTTACGAACACTTGGCACACGTTCAGATTTTGTTTTTGTTTTTTTATTACCTGCAAGAACACAAATCAAGTTCAACATAAAGTTGTAATTTTAATCACAAACTGTCAGCTGCGACCACTTTGCAATAACAATACATAAGTTATACATTTCTACACTTGTAATTAATTTTACATGTTCATATACAGACCATATCATTTATTAATATTTTGTTATTCTAAAATTTCTTTTATTCGACAAAATGCAAGAAAACCCACCAGAGGAGTGGAAAAAATTCTTAACAGCCACCCCGTATATACCTAATTAACTATGTGACAGAGGGCGATAGATTGTTGTTCTGCTACATTATAAAATAATTCCAACTCATCTGGCAGATCCAGATCTGTCGTGTGCTTACAAATTTAGGAAAACCGTACCAAAATGTGCGAATTTGGTATTCCTTAATGTACTGCCTACAGGTTCACTTGTGAATTAATTATAATATACCATTAAACTGAAATGATGACTCGTCAAATATTTAATAGAACAGTAATGGATTTCTTCGAGAATTAAATTAATTTAACGAGAACAGATCACCAGCCGAAGGAAGAGGCGCCAGTCCACCAGTGACATCAGGGAGTTGCGTCAAATCGGGAAGGTTGGAGATGTGTGATTTCACTTCTGTCCGTACTGCGCACACCTTTTTCAACTTCTCTTTGTAGTCCTGCGTAGTTTATTGAAATTTAGTTAAGGAGCTTCCAACCTAAAAACGTTTCAAAAAGTACACTGCTTCCAAAATCAGGGTTATTGAAGAATAGTTATGGAGAAGCTAACTCCTGAATTTTCTACGTTTTGAAAAAATTTTGGAACTGATACTTTATAATATTAGATGGCAATTTTGTATTCCAAGTAAAACGATATTGATAATTCCAGAATATTTTTGTTAATATTGACTGTACTGTAATATTGACTATGAGACTGTAAGTCTATGGCCAGGACTCTCAAACTTTCGTCGACAGTGGAATGGGGGCAGCTTAGCGAGGCGAAAAATTTGCAGATCGCAGTGAAGCCAATATGAGCAGGATAATTTCAGAGAACGAATTGACCTACGGTTTTTCGCAATTCACTTAAAACTTTAAGGATGTACGAGCCAAACGGACATCGGATTTGGATTCAGCGCACCAAAATACTCATAGATAAATGGGTCTGGTCGAATGTATAACTGCTTTTTTTTGTGTGTCGGTGTTATCGATCGAGGTAACCCGGAAAATGGAAAGATTGTCCTTCCGAGTCAGCGGAGACTGCGCCCGTGGGGGTGACTGAATACTTGCTGGGTTCGAGTACAAAACCTTGACGGCGCGCGTAAGGAGTGAACGCAAGGTGCAACAGGCGGTTCTGAAAGACAGAGTGCAACGAAGCCCGCGTCACTCAAGTACTACACAAGAGCATTGTAGCAAAGCTCGGGGTTACATCGTTGAATACGCCGGAAGAAAAAACTCGCGGACATACACTATCAAATGTGGTAAACACGCGACAAATTTGTTTCGCGCGCAAAGGGGCGCCACCAACAATCGAAACAATCGAGCTGAAAACCACACCGCGAGACCAGTTCACACGTCACCACTGACACCTGAAGTGACGAGTTTATGTGACAAATTAATAAATAATGGGGAAGAGGAAAGAAACGATAATAATAATGACAAATAAAATAAAATAAATGAATAAAGAATTGAATGAGAAAATATCAATACTCAAAGTACAGTTTATCTGTTTGCTCTTATCGTACCCTTTGTCAAGGCTCTCGGATAATTCAAAATTCTCAACAGCATGTCAAAGACATTGAGTTCAACGTTTTATACACTTCAATAATCAGGAGAACATCCAATATTTTTGGATCCAAATTTATTTTCGATGTGATGTATCACCTACTTCACGTACGGTGCAAACTATACTACAAATAAAATGGAAAAAGAAGAAAAATGAAAGTGTCTGAACATATAATTGGGAGTTCTAGTCTAGTCGTTATATCAAAAAAATCGACCTGAACCTACATTAATTTTTTCTCGGATTTTTATTTTTTTAATAGTTGGAGGGGGGGGGGGGGGGGGGGGGGGGGGGGTCACTGGTTGTGTAAATTGAAAATGTTTTTTTTCTGAATAACTCAGCCATTTTAAATTTTAAGGTAAAATTGTCTGGACCAAACTTGTGGGAAATTCAATTTTCTATAACTTTGGTTCTCACATGTTTTCTCCTATGATGCATAGTTTTTGAATTAAGCCCGAAAACAGTGGGGAAGTAAAACGCCGATTGTGAGCTTCATCGATAATCCACAGAAGGCCGGAGCTGCCAGCAAGTTTCTACTAGTTTCGTATTTTTTTTAGATATTAAACCCTGACTTTCTAAAAAAAAGCCTGCCAAGTACCACTTATTAATTTAATTTTTTTTATGGATATTCAATTTCATTAGGTAGCAGTTGCTAATCAGTCGCTTGCAATCACGCAGTTGCAGCAAGTTCCAGCAGCACTCTTATAGTTGAGCAATAAAAGCACAGACGGTATACATATACTGCTTATATCTCGCTTAGAAAGTTACATAAAGTTTCAATCCTGCTTTCATTGTGAATTAACAGACATTTACTTGGCAATAGTATGTGATTTGAATCTTTTTTTTATAAAGGATGAGAATATTTATTTGTCTATAATGTTCTCGTAAAATGAGTTTTTTGCGTAAAGTGATTGAATGCATAGATTTTTGATCAAAGAAAGTATTTGGTAGGTAATGACCACATTTAATGTACTTGGCGACAGATTTTTGCACCAGAGGTGCTTTTTCGGAGAATGAAAATATTCCAGTAATTTTTCAGGACTTTGCAAGCAATTTTTGTTTTCCAGGATAATTTCAGGATCAAAGAATGTTGAAGGAGCAGTAGATATCCTGTGAACTTCTACCACGCTGATCTTCGAAAGTATCGACGTGTATGTGGAAGTACATTGACACTTGACATAATTGACTTGGAGCCTTGTGCAAACTTAAAGTTCACATCCCCTGTTGCATCAACAATTCACATGTACCGTCAGAAGGCAGCGCAGAATGTCCTATACTGAATTTTGAAGTGTGGTTCCCAAATCAGTTTCTCCTCGGCGAAACCCAGGTACTCAGCTACTTTAAAGCCCATCAGCTGCATACTGATTGAAGAATGAGCTTTGAACAGCCACTTAAACAATTCATAGAGAACCCCGTAACCCGATATCAGTTTTCTACTGTGCCCTCTTTGTAGTATCAATGAGCTTAGTTGATATACTAGGATAAGAATATCATTCCTATTAGTCCCGGAGGTAGCGTTGCAAATAAACAAGGCATAGTATGCCGGCTGATTTTGATAACGAAAGTTGATCTGGTATAACACCGGCAAACAAAAAAAAAGTGGTCTGTACATTTGACTAGACCCACCTAGGGTTATGTATTTCGATGCGCTGAATTCGATTTTGTGGTCCATCTGGTCCATACACCCCCAAAATTTTGAGTAAATTGGAAAAAACCGCTAAAAATGGTTAAAAATCGCGAGAAAATACTTCTATGCAAACGAAATTTTTTTTTCGAACTAGATCAAGTATACTCCTTATATATTTCGATACTCTGAATCCAAATCACAAGTTAATTTAGCTCGTAGATCTCCCAAAGTTAGAGTAAATTGCGAATAACCGCTGAAAATCGGTGAAAAATCGGCACACACGCCGTTAACCCAGGGACTCTGCCAGATGGTCCTGTTGCCCATCGGCACCACGTGGAGGTGCCCTGGTTACAGGCACAAGTAATCAAGTCTCCAAAGGCCAAAAGGAGGTTAAAAAGAGAAATGCCGAAAGAAAATGGGAAACGGAAAAGGAATCCGCTGCATAGGAAATTTGAAAACAAAAGAGTTTGATACAAGCGAAGAACTGTGTAAAATCAAGGAAGTTCGTTTTTTTTCAATTTTAATTACAATCTATAGATGTTATAGTATAATTTGAAAGGAATCATGTTTAGTTTATTACTGTGAGTAAGAACAATACTAGTTTTTGATATTATCTACTACTTCATGACTATTTTTATGATTTTTTGCTATTTTTAGCGTTTTTCCGCAATTTATTCTAAGCTGGAGGATGTACAAGCCAAACCGACGTTGGATTTGGATTCAGTGCATCAAAATACATAAGAAAGATACTTGATCTGGTGCGCAAAAAAAATTTTCCGTTTGCATAGAAGCATTTTTTCGCGATTTTTAACCATTTTTGGGGGTGTTTTGCAGTTTACTCAAAATTTCGAGGGTGTATGGGCCAAATGGACCACAAATTCGGATTCAGCGCATCGAAATACATAACCCTAGGTGGGTCTGGTCAAATGTATTTTTTTTTTGTGTGCCGATATAATTAATCAGTGCGCCGACCGTCAGACTGGCATGAAAGACTGGGAAACTTGTAAAAAAAAAAAAAACTTATCCTCAAATAATATTATGCGGGCCGAAATTGTTGCCAGCTATTGCTGACATCATGCAAAGTCGAAAAAACTAATCAGCTGCATCGTAGAAGGGGGGTTATGAATTTATGCAAAAACACATAGGTTAAAATAATTTTACGCCGGATAAACTCTAAGTAGAGGATTGTTTATAAAGTTACAAGTAGGAGAACAACAATCAGCTACGTGTGAAGCGGAAGAAAGGCCGTCAGCTTTAAAAGGTAAAGACTGTTCGAACGCTGTTACTACGCCTATATATTTTAGACAGAGATTTCGATACCGATACATCCGTTGACGAAGAATAATTCGTATTTTGTAATATATTTCATTATACCTATTGATTGATTAAAATGAGACACCTTGTATAATTCATATACCTACTGTGTATAATTCATATGTAAAAAAAGTTATCGATTTTTCCCGTACGATATTGTTTTAGAGATATATTTCTTTTCTAATACCTAAAATGCAACGCTACGTCCCGGACTATGTGCGTCTGAGTGTAAAAACCCCAATTGTTGAGATCCCAGACCGAGAACAATCCGTCTTCTATACAGCACGAAAAATGGAGCTACTACCCCGTCCCTAGAACACCCCCTGTCTGTGATGTCAATGACAGTAAAACCCCGAGGAGCAGAATGAAAAATACACTCTGCTTATAACAGTGCATTTAAGTGCTCGCAAATTCTAGCATAGCACATGGTACAGGTGACACCGCCTAATAAAAAGTCATAGATGCCTAGTTGTGTTGAGGTAAATCCTTGTATCGTGGACTCTGCACATAGAGTTTAGCGAGCGCTATGTTGAAACTTGAGTTTTGAAGGTGTGCTCCAAGCTTACGTGGTTTCGAAAGAGTGTTCAAAATCTTGTTAGGAATTCCAAACAGAGGGGAGATTTTCGTATTGACAGAATCGAAGTTATTCATTTTTCCAACATTTTTCTTCTTGGACAAAAGGTCCAGTACTTAAGTGTAATACACCCGTACTCGTTATATTTTACAAGCTAGGGTAACGTTGATAAAAACAGATTTAAAAAATTGAACGAAAGTTGTCAATAGTGTTTTGAAAATAATATTCGTTCGAAAACAATATTCGTATTTTGTGGGTGAAGAAGAATTTGGTGAGTGCCATGTGTGAATTCTTCGAGAGTACTTGATAAAAAGTCAAACATTCAATAATTTTAACGAAATTGGATGCATTTTAACATTGATCAACGATTAAGTGCCGGTATCACCGTAACCTTGCAAATTCCATCCGTAAGTTACGCGGGATGATTGTAAACCTCATTCAGATACAAACGCTGTTTACCTGCAAAAAAAATCCAACACACCGCAAAATAATTATGTTCAACTTTATAAGATTTGATGTTGGATTACGATCACGATTGTAAGCGCTTTTCCGAAATCAAGTAATTTTAGAGTAAATCTTACAGAACTCAATTTTCGGCAAATGTACGCGTGAATTGTCTTTATGGAGTCCGTATTAGGTGTTACATCAGACGGAGAATTTTTGTCAGAAACGGCAGTACAGAGCCAGTATGTAACTTCGGTTTTCTATTTTCGGGTGCAGCGTCGTTAACCTTCAAGGAATTCTCCTGACATTTTGAAAATCAGTATCTCTTATTGTGTCAAATAAGATATAAGAATGGTAGGTAAATCAAATTTTCAATGCTGGATTGCTAATTGAGAATTGATACTCATTCACGGGTAGTCGGTCAATTACTGTTATTGATTCCCTACATTTTGACGATATGGAATCCGGAAAACATTTCAAGTATCCATGCCCAATCAAGTTTTGTGAAACTTTTCAATTAGATTTTCCGGCAGACTAGGCACCGCGACAAAAATAATATATTTCTTTCAAAGGTGCATCTGTAATTTTTTTGTCTGAGTTTAAACTATAATATATACCACCAACTTTCAACAAATCATTAATAATACCACATCATTCTGAAAACAGTGTACTTTTTTTTAACTCTATATAAATCAATGCGCAAACCTTGAATAAAAAAAAAACCTGAATGAAATGTACGTCACGCAAAGCTTACATGAGAAAAATACTTAGTGGAGTGGGGTGTGGGGGCACCTTAAAATTTTTGATATCTCAAAAAATTTCGGAGCAAAATGGGCCGCCTGAAATTTTTTATTAAATATCAATTATTCGGAAATCATTTACTCGAGTAATTGCACACCTCATAACGGGAAACGTTTGAAGTTGTGCCTTACGCTCAACTCGTCAAAGTCAAATAGTTTTCTGAACTTGAATTTATGATTGCTTTTCTTCGAGAAAGATAGATAATAATTTAACATAATGGTTCATATAAAAATTAACATTTTATTCTGGCTTTAGGCATTATTTTCTCAAGGGGCCCACTTTGCCCCACCTTTCCCTATAAATCAGCGTATCTTGCAGGGTTTGAAACTTCTAAAGAAACTCGTTTTGATTTGAAATTTTTGAAGCAGCGTGAATCGTAGAAACAAGTTAGAATTTCCTCAAGTCTTGGCTAAATCGAACCTCCGACAATGGCGTTTCAAGCATAGAAAATTCCCTAGTTTCTATGTGCCTGTGGTGAACCTGCTACAGAACTTAGAGTATATGAAGTCACAGAAAACTCTCGGTATGAACCCCACATTGTAGTGAAGGGGTTAAAACTGTGTGTACCACGCGATAGTCCCGTAAATGCGTGTTAATATTCAATGCGGCTGAATCAACTTGTTCTGAGCTCTGCCAGTGCCCGAGGTCCAATGTACTCTTCGATATGAAAATTTTATGTCATGTTTGAACATGATTTGAATTTCTAATAAGAATTTGTGTCATTGTTGAACTTGGATAGTATTCGATTCTAATTCAATGCCAGGTTAAAGCTCCGAAAAAATATATACAGCGATACTCAGTATTCGCGGTAAACTCTAACGAGAAAGAAAGTAATACTTCCATGGTAAGCAATACTACGTTTTAATTATACGACTTGATAAATTTAAATCTTAAACCCTAAAACAACGCGGTGGCCACTTTTGTCGGGAAAAAAAATTCCCTGGCTTTTCCCTGGCCAGTAGTCCAATTTCCCCTGACTAAAGATCTTTTGTCTTCAATGGTGCTTGGAGTCCCCAGTAAAAGTACCTCTAATTCTTCATTCCATTTCAGAGGGAACGTTGTGATTTTTTTTGGTTTTCAATTTTTCAAAATTCCTTTGGTATTAATGCTAGTAGGTAAGCCTCATGAATATTTATTTCAATTAATCATTCAATTTTCATGCCTACTGTTTGTGGCATGAAAATTCATCTCTTTTCGAACCATAAGTACTGTCATGATTGTCTAAATCTACATAATATATTTTCGACTTCTACTTCGTGGTCTGAATCATCTTTGTCGATTTTTTCAAATTGAATTTTGTTGCCAAGTTAAAATAATTACAGCACGATCCTCTGGTAGCTGCCTGAACAAATCTCTTGTATTGTGTTTGCATTCTCTTTTCATTCACGACATAATTTTAACAAAAAGACGGAGTCCGTATCACAGTTATATTGAGGTGATTTATCCACCTTATGGAAAATTTGAGTGGGAATTTTTCGGTGTCGTAAGTGAAAATGAACACACAGTTGAATTACTTGACATTTTGGCTCTTTGGGGGTGGGGTACCTCAAGACTGAAGTATATTTACAATACACCATTACTCATTCATTCAAAATGCAGCCGAAAAAGAATTTATGTTCTAACAACCTTGTGTAATACTTACATCGAAACGAATATAAAACCAAAAATGGCGAAATAACGTCTGGAAATTATCATGCCAAACTCATGTCCAATATTCGAAAGGCACGGTCACAGTAACGACTAGAGGTTATGGATTGTCATTCTAATTGCAATATTATTAGTAAATCGCGATGAGACCGGCAACTCAAGATAAGGTTACCATCGATCGTGATTACTCTTTCCGGCATGTTCCTACCCGTGGTGCTTGAGAGTTCCCTCTGTTTTTGGTCTTCAAAGTTTGGAGTTTCTTTGCAGCTATTATGGCATCTCAAGAACCAGACAAGTTATAAATAACGTTGCTGTTACTCTGTGTAAGTTGAATTTTAATTTCGTATCGTTACTGATGATATTGCAGTAAGAATGACAATTAATAACCTCGTGCCGTTCCAGATGATTGTAGACATAGAGCGTAGTTCATTCGGGTCGAACATAACTCGGTCCGTAAAAAGAGACAGAAACGTATGCGGCCAATACCTGATTCTTTCTAACCAGAAATGTAACTCGCATATTAAGCGCATCTAGAGTGAAATTTTTTTTCGAAGAAGCTTAGGAAAAAGACATTGAGTTGAATACGGAGAATGTAATTTTATTATTATATTTATATTATCGAATAACAGTTTCTTCCCTTTGTTCATATCTTATAAATATAAAATTTAATCTTACGTTGTGACATTTCATCTACTTATGAAACAATCTTTTAGAGTACATATCTCCTGACAGTTATGAACTCTTACATAAACTTATTAAACTCTGGTGAAATATATTGCATTGATTCTTAAATAATCATCGTCGTGTACATTGAAATCAGTGGTCGAATAGGACTACAATCTCGTTGCAGTCGTGGATTCACATTACTCAGCCATCAGCCAACGAGAAATGAAATGCTTAAAAAAAAACAGACATTGGCTGCATGTGTTTCCTTCTCTTACTTTTGGCGTTACCGCAGTCATATTAATACAGGATGTGCAGTTTATGCTCTATGTCTATGCAAATGACGGCTGTACCTTTAGAATATTAAACATGGGTTTCGCATGACACTTTTCAACTGTTGTTGCACCTTTTTTGGTTTGATATGTATTTATATGTCCACAGAAAGGGCCAGATAAATTAATAAATACTTATGCTTTTATTAACATTTATTGGAAAAATATTTTCGGGGGACTGAGAATTTATTAGAAAATCAAGGTACTTGAAACGTTTTATTGGAATAAAAAACAGAAATTCAATGAATTCTTAAATTCTATAATACAAAATAAGAAAGATAGTATTTTTTTGAAAGCAAAATAGTTATAACATGATAACTGATATCTAAGTTACGTATTAAACTGAACGGTCTTTATTGAGTTACATCTTCCAGACCTTAGATTTTTTCCCACGCTCTCACAGCTACCTTATACCCTGCATCCTCTTCTTTTCATTATCCGACTGCCTCGCTTGCCATACTGCATCAGCAGAATGCTCCCTCTACTCCTAGACTGCAACTAGCCAGTCCCTTGCATCCTTCCCCCCATATATTTCCACTCTCAAGTCATCTTTCGTTCGGCCAACATCTAAATCCATTCCTCTTCCCCTGTTCCTCCTGCATATCTTCTCGCTGTATTCTCCACATCTTCTACAGCAAATCAATTATATACTCAAACATTCAACTCCTCAATACAAATTTCTCTGATTTTCTGTTATCCTTCGTACGTGCGCATATTTGACGTGTCACTAACCCAAAATAGGCCGTAATAACATAACGGCTGGGTGTGGATGCAATTATTGATAGTCGCTCGCTGTGATAATGTTCATCCACCTCGTAAGAATTGCGTACGTTTTTTCAACAGATGTTATAAATTACAGTCTTTTGTCTATAATAATAACTTCTCTTATATCTTGAAAAAATGAATTAAGTGTTGGTTATTCAAGTCGTTGTTAAAATTTGTTGTACTATAATAGTTTGCTTATAGTCACTTATCTTATATATGACTTACATATAACTCAACGTTACCATTCTTTATAGCTCAAATTTTTTGTACTTTATTTTCTTACTTCTAATAACTTTTTTTAGGAGTACTAGTAATTACTTTTCCAAAACAGAAATTGGATGTACAAATTTGTAAAAAAAAAAATCTGTCACCTTTAACTTGTAGTGAAGGCATGTAAAGTTTTTCACAGACCTGATCAAAAGCTACGACACTTATATCTTTGTCACCTACTTTGAATAAGGCTTACTTCTTATTACAGACTTTGAAAAAAAATTGCTTTAATTCCGGTATCTTCTTAAAAAATATCAGTCCAGAAAAGTACATATTGGTATTCCCTTTTTTTCAAGACAAACTTGACACGAACGTATTCACCAGTAGTGTAGTGATTTCAGTTCAGCCTCCACAGAAATATTGCCGACGAACTTGCCTGCACTTCCTCTTAAGATTCCTTTTTTGATTCTGAGTCACTAAATGCGATACCGAGATTAAGTTTCGATGGTTGGTCGATACATTGTGGAGCCCAATTCAAAATGCTAGCAGTATCTCAATTGACAAAAGCAACTTAGGGATTTCATAAGCAACTGTTGTAGGAAATAAATGCTTTCCATTAGTTGATGTACCATGAATGTATGCTTGAGTGGTTCTTAAATAAAAACTATCTTAGTGTACGCGCAAAAGATACGAAGTCTGTCAGCTTTTCCATTATTATTTAATTCATCAGTTTAGTGCAATTTTTCGAATTAGTGACATCACCAGCATGAGCAACTACTTGGTCTGCTGTTCTTTTGCAAATTGATGCTATCCCATCTGCAACTCCTTTGCCATATCCGGCTCCGTGATATTTCCATGAGAAGTTTATTATTTTAGGATGAAACTTTGACATATTACACCCCAGTACATAAAATATATTTTAGTTACGATAATATGCGACAGGCCCATCACTCAAACTATGGATATTTATTGTTGATGACAGTAAAGATTTCAAAATAGGTTTCAAATGAGGCCAAGTTGCAGGTGGGTTATGAGATAAGTTCAAAGACATCGTACAGTAAAGCGCTACTGTTTGAATTGAATTTCTTTCAGATTTTCGAGTATCTGATATTAATGGATAATGTTCAGTTCGTGTTTTAACTACTGGACTTGATCATTTTCCTGTTTCAAAATTACATCTCGAGGTAATATCTTAAAATTTTGCTATTTTTGCTTCTGCACATAGCGAATTTTTTTGGTTTTTTGATCAACTATGCTTTCTTTTGATGGAAACCACTGTTTATAAGAAATTTTTGTCATGTTGTCAAATTCTTTATAGGGTAAACTCTTTTCACAGCAAGTTTTGCAGTTTCTTTGTTGTATGTTGGTATGAGTTAGGCATAGGCATTTATCATGATCTGCGACTTTTTTGTGTCTAATAAGTAACGTTTCTGTTTTTTCATCTCATTTTTACTATACTTTTTTTCTTTTGTGCACCTAATCTACTATTTTTGTCATCGTTGAAGAATGTTATAACAGCTTTTTTGATGAAAGGTATACATTCTTTATGCACAGCTTTAGCTTTTGCTTACTTCCGCGAGGACCAAACTCTTCTCTCCTAAAAGTGTCATTTTGATAATCTTTTTCTCTTCATAGCCCTTTGCATTAGAATAATTTTCTTTAATTTGCTTTTCTATTACGTGACCAAATGATACCTTCTTTGAAACTTGTTTTTCTATCAGAATTTTCAGTCATTTTTTAGAGGCTGATTTTCCGTATCAGCTCCTTCATTTTTTTTAGTCGTGAAACTTTTTCATACCAATTCAACTTTTGTGATTTCACAATAGATGCATCATTTTTCTTAATTTTTTTACAATGTTTCTTCCACTGTTTTTCTGATCTCTTTCTTACGGTATCTGATTTTGATCGTACGTTATTCACTACTTGTGCCATTGACACACGGTTCTTTTCCATATCATCACAAGAAGTAGGAGGTGACATGTCTCTAAGGAGTCCATTTGTTTTCTTGGTCGGAGCCAATCTTGCATAGCACGAATCAACCATTGTTAACTGTGTCGTTTTATCTGTGAATACATGTATACAGTATGAATATATACAATATATAATCGTAATTTTCGTAGTTCATTTGTTAAAAGTGCTGGGAAATAGAATTTGCATGACATAATATGTGTGGACACGGCGTGAAAAGTGGATTTCATGTACAGCATTGTCAGTCCCCTGGCAATATTCTGAGTCCCCTGCAGCAACCTGTTACAGGGGACTAAGAATTGTTGCGAAAATTGGGAATAACTCGCAACAAAATTACTCGTAAATTATATGATTGTAAATATGAATTTGTACCTTAGTGGTAATTACTTTGCATTGTATAACCATGAAAAAAGTATGAAAATTGGAAGAGTAATACTTACCAGGGGACTGAAATATTGACTGGCATCGCCATGTCTTTCCTTGTTTGAGTCACAACTGCTACTGAACAAAGTCAGTGCCAATGCCTGGAGGTTCCATTTTCTCTAACATCACTTCAAAAATTATTATGCGATGGCAGCACTTGGTTCTTCGAGTAAGGGATATCAGGTTTCTTTTAATTTCTTTAAAGACAGAGGACTGAGATATTAAAAGTGGTAACAAAACTTACTGTCGATTTTTATATAAAAAATAGCAACGGAAAACGTGAAAAATATCACAAATATTGACTGTAATCGATGCAACATCATGTACATCGCGAATAAAAATGAGTCAAAATGTTATTTTATTATAGTGTAAAAGATTAGGTTATCTGGACTTTGCGCCGGTGATTTAGCAGAAAACTGAGGATGGGGCCAAAGAAACGTAATTTCCATTTCGAAAAGTTAAATATTCCACGATTTCTTTTGATTGGATACACTGCCACTATCAATTTGTTTCGCTCTGGATGGGAAAAAAAATTATTTCATGTTTTAAATACACCTAAAATCTAGAGCCACATAATATTCCACTTTCCGTGGAACCATCCAAACACACTTCAATTCTGAGCCCCCCCCCCAAGAGGCGAAATTCCAAGCAGTTAAATTTAGTACGATGTTGTGGACGACCAAGGGAGTAGCACTATTAAAGGATCGTGCTGCAATTGTGAAGTGGGCCATAGAACAATAGATTACTATTTCTGTGTTATAGCAATTTCATTTTACTCTGGCAAGAGAAATGAAGTTAGAAAAGTAAATAAAGAAAATTTCCAAAACGAGGTAGAAATCTAGAATATACAGGGTCATTTATCAGATGCTGAACGCTGACCCTTCATTGAGGGAGGGTGAGAGAGAGAGAGTGAGAGAGCCGCTTATGTGGATGCCAGCCAAAATTCTCAATTTAAGTATAGGGCTATACTGAAAGCCACTGTGATAAAATACTTCTATTCCAATTTGAATTCGACAGCTATATTTTAGATGAAGATACCTTCTATAACAATTTTCTGACTACTGTGACATATATGGTACTATTTCGATTGATTCAATGAAACGCTGTTTCGTAATAATTAATTTACACAATGTTCACGAACATTTTTCTTTTCGATCAGTCTTTAAAATCCTATGAGAAATTTTCTAACCTCTTGGAAAGAACTCTTTTCATAAGTTATCTGAAAGTTATGTTACATTAAACTAAAAACCGATGAACTTTTGAGCAACTTATTGAAGCAACTTGTTGACGTATAGCTGATGTCAAAAAATGCATGGATGAAAATATTTTCAATAATTAATTTTTTACATGCAATGAATTTGGAATACTCGATCAATTTCATGAACTAATATGTACAACGGCTAAAATTGGATGGGATGAAAGAAAATGTACATGGCTCCTATTCTAGTTGATATAAAATACTCTCTACATGCCCGTCCTTATGTACTGAGTTTGACCCTGGACATTGATTTATACCTCGTAACCTTTCTTTGCCAGCTTTTACAAGACCTTGGTCAATTTGAATATTGTACTCGTTTTTACCCACATTTCTCAACCTTTGACGACTTGCGTAAAGTATTTGGAATAAACTCATGACTTGCAATAGTCCTTCTACCGGGACAGAGATATGCATATATATACATATCAATATTCCGTACATATTATAGTCGACTGCGCCGGCTACCAGCACTCATGCGTAATAAACAGCACCAGTGGGAAACCATAGCTATGCAAGTAGAACACCCACTGACTATTGCAAGGTTTGTTGAGGGTGGATTCATAAACTGTTGCGGGACAACTGTTATGGACTAATGAAGGGCACGACCGTACGGATATATTCAAATTTGCGTTCATTCACTTCTGTACTTCCGGAATTGAATGGTTTTTCATTTCTTGTCACATTTCCCTGAACCATATATTGGACATTAACTTTGCCCACAGAACATTCATTTTTCTTCTACATAGCGTATGGATTTTGAGAGTTGTCGTCTATTCGGAAACCATACTTTACTTAAATCAATGAATTACCCCCTACTAGTATGGATTCTCCATGGTTAGTCTTGAATTGGGTGAAAAAAGTGTGTAAATGTATCTTTACACCTCTTTGGCCAAGTGTAAAATCAAAAAAATAACACGTTGTAAATATAATTAGCCTCTGATAGATTTCTCACAACTCTAAAATAAAATTAGTAACCTTAGCCAAAGAGGTGCCATATACAAAGTTTGACAATACCGCACAACTTAAAAAATATTACCGATTAACACTATTCACACGGCGCTCAACAGCTACCTCCTGAAATTTTTTTCAACATTCACGACTTTTTTTATTTTCCTAAAATGTGTCATATTTTAGAACGTATACCTTATTTTGTACTCTAGGGTGTTACGTGTATTTAGAACAGAAACAATCTTCTGTAATGAAACCTAACGCAGAAAATATGCTCGAAGAAAAGCAACGTCGAAAATTAAAAAATTTACATAATTTTCGAGGTAACAGATAAACTCAAACTCGAGTCTATAACCACACCAGCATTTTCACAAAAGTCGTGAAAAGTTGAACCAAATTCACGCAAAATTTAAGAAATTCTATTTATAGTCAGGTATTGCCTTATTATTAAAAAATCAAATGAATGTTCACATGATGAACATTATATAAAGTTTCACCTCTAATGTTGTTTGAGCTTGTTGAAGTAACTGCTTCTGGGCTAAGGTATAATCCCTCAACATGGTCAACAGTTTTCTTCTGTCTTCCATTTCAGCTTGTAATCTTCCGTTGTAGTCTGCTAATAGTGTAGCAGCTTCATTTACTGCTACACTAAGTTGATCGGCAGCTGCTCTATCTGCTAGGTTTGCAAGGAGCGAAACTTCCGAGACTTCCGGTGGTAGGGATGCAATACGCTCTCTCACTCCTGCATCTGACGATGCTGTGTTCTCTAGGTCCTGAAAATATACCAAGCCTCTTAAATACACAGAGCACAATGATTTGTAGTAGCTGACCTACTATGACGGTTTGATTCCTACTGTATATGTAGGCATTTGTTTTTCTTACAGATTTGAAATGTCCATGAAAATACTAAAACAACAATGACACAAGTAGCTGATAAATTCTATTTGATCGCATATTAAAACCATACAAAATTGCAGTAAAATTGAACAGGCAAAAAAAATTGCGAAAATCCCATACACTGTGATGTGGCATTTTGCAACTAGTCACAAGGTTACAGAAATGGAGCTCAATGGTACCGTAAGGGCGGTACAAGTCGTCGAAAAGACGTTTTGAGTAAAAAAACTCCACTTGAAGCTGACAATTCGGTAAGATATTCAAAATTTGTTTTGTAGATTGGCGATTATCTTGTCGTGCGCACCGCCTAGCGTCAAATATTCGTTTTAACTTTGTATCTCTAAGGACACTTGATTTGTCTGTGTATACTTTAAATAAACACATAAACAATAATGTCAAGTTAGAATAGTGACATTGTTAAGTTAATGGTCCCTGAGGTTGATTACTTGTGGCAATGCTAACTTCTTTCTAACCTAGCCTCGCTTTTAATTGTATCGAAAGAGTTGTAGCAGCAAAAAATTAGGATTTTGGAAATAAATTAGTAACAAAAACGCACTGAATCTGTATACAGATTTTAATCTATAGTGCTCAAGAGGTCATGCCACCTTCAGACACATGAGAAATTGCAATCTTGTATTGCAGACCAGACTACAAGCCTACAACAACACAATAGAGAACTTGATGCGATTTGAGTAGTGGGTCTTTGATCTTTCAGAAGATTCTGTAACTAGGAAGAGTCGGGAGACTTCAAGTGAATTCATGGCTAAAGTGCACATCTTGCAGGCGATGGACAGAGAGTCGGACTCTAGATGTATGGAAGTCTACGAGCCGTTGAAGTTTACAGTCAAGCAGTAGTATTGAGATGGCAGAATGCTGAATGCTACAAGAAAGAATAAATTTAAAAACAATGAAAATCACCTGCACCAATCAGCAAGAAGTATGAAATTTAGTTTTGCCACCCGAAGACACTGTCCGTATGTTAAAGAGCACCACACAGTATTTTATCTGCTACACTTGACCGCCATTATACTTCTACGTTAAAGACTATGCCGTCTCGCCCTGGCATGAGATATATCTTACTGCGCCGCGCCGCTACCGTACCGTCCCAAACCTAATATCTAAATGCTTGAATGTAATCTTTTTGTTTATATTCATATTCTTTCTTTACTGTTCAAGGTAGCTTCTGTGTAGTGTAGATTAGATTCTTATTTTCCACATTTTTCGATTCCACAAAGTATATTTGCAGTGATTGTTTTATGTATCTGGCGTAGGCCACGTTTATCTGCACGTGAGCCCCAAGATGCATTCCTCTTATTCATTTGATATTTCATGTTTTACTGGCAATCTGTTCCCGATCTTTGAGCCACCTTGCAGCTTGCAATTCTTGTAGTCCTTGACATTTTTTCGTCTAATTACTTCTTACACTAATTCTAAACTTATGACCACCCCTTAATTTCTCACAATAACAATGCACAGGTTCAACAAATATACGAAAGGAAATACCATTCTATAGTCTATAGACTTCGACAACCCAGCTCTCCTACCACTTTTTATGAAATTATGAAAAGTATATTCTGAGCAAGTAGAGTGTTTCTGTCGCCAAACTCTAGATCTTATATAGTCTTCTATGTATTGGATGTTTGATTCGATACAAAAGCGTCTGGTGCCTAAAGTATCAATTTCTTTTTATTTCGTTAATTGGTAATAACTAGAGTCGAACCTCGAAGGGTACAACCAGGATAATCGTCTAACCTCTGTTCGTAAAAATAGAAAAATAACAGTTAAAATCATGTACGCAAACACACTCACCATCAAAGCTTTGATCAGTTCTTCGGTTTCCGGTGGATCGCCAGCAGGTGTGCGTGGGCTGAGAGTAACATGTAGTTCTTTGGTACCATCCACCTCGATTTCAGTCTCAGATTTTTTTCTCTCTTTTTTTTCTTTCTTCAAATAGAGAATCACATTGATTATTACATCGAGTACAGTAAGATGTCAGTCATTCGTATATTGGATATTTGAACAATCGAACTAGCAATAGTACATTGTATCAACACCATTCAATGTCAATACATAATTCAGGTACTGTATGTGGGTCAATTTTCAGTAAACCATCTGGGCAGCAAAGTATCGATTAGTTTGTAATGTGATATAGAGATCTACTAAGTTTTTCACTAGCTTTTCATTTACAAGAATAAGAAGGTTAAATTTTACCTTCAAATTGGTAATGCATATTTCTTGCAATAAAATGTAAATACAGTAGACCCTCGGTAATCAGGCCCCTGTCTAATCCCACACCCTCTGTAATCCGACGTGCCAATTATGTATGTGTAGTATCGATTTTATCTCACCATTTTCATAATTTGTCGGATTACAAGGTACTCCTTCTCAAAAAGTTCCGGACTACAATGGGTCAGTGGCAGCACTCTGTAGTCCAACAAATTTGATCATCGGACACCGCCTTGTAAAACAATTACCGGATTACCGTGGGTCGACTGTATATCTTTTCGAGAGAGATGAAGTTCATAACGTTAACGTGACGAATTAGTAGAGAAGAGAATCTTTCTTTCGCAAACTAAAACTTAGTTTGTACTGAGGTGATTGCAGTCTTCAAGTGAGTATGCTTCACTTCAATTAGGTCATACATTATAATTTATTACACTTCTCTCAGACCCCAAGTTACAAAATAGTTACACTGATTTAAAAATTAACAGACTACCTATTTTTCCTTGCAGAAACGTGCAATTTTAAACTCGCATAGCTTTGGTAACAACATTGAAAATACACGTAAAAAATCTATTTGAGAAAGAATTACAAAGCTTGAAGCATTAAGTTTAAGATACTTTTCGCAGAATTGGTCTTGGATCTTTCAAGGGACATAATACAAATATGTGTATAAGAATGAACTTCGACTTCGAAATAATTGCACCGGGTGAAGACATTTTCTTCCCAACATTACGCAACTTGCATGAGCCATGTATTACTTTAAAAAATTATTTTGTTACGTTAGCGTTACCAATTTCAAAGTCGTTTTCTTACGTGAGGTAAGAATCTGACATTTTTCAGGACAGTACCTGTTCTAGTAATTCTTCAGAAAAAATACCTTTTTCACAACTTTTAGAATTGGTACAACACGTCATAAATATGTTTGGAATTGTTTTTCACCAAGACGAAATTTTCAACATAACATAGCTGCACAGAAGTCGTGGATATAGCAAAATACTCATTTGCACGACTGTATGTCCACGCGCACTTCTTCTGTAATTTTATCACAGCATTTTTATCAAAATTTTGATGTAATTAGATATAATTAAATCAAATCGTGTTCATTAATTTTTTCTCAAGAGTATTAACTGTAGAGAAAGAGTTGAAGAAACAAAAAATCCGCAGGAACTGTATGCTCGTGTAGATGAACAGAGTCCAAACTTCAGTTCATGGATGTATTCCCGGAGCAGCAATCATTTCAGTCATTGTGAGCTACTCGTCCAAATAGAAACATCGCTTTGCTCTGGATATAACTGATTTGCTCCGGAACCACAATCACGCAGGCTGTGATGCTGTTATTATGATCAGTAAGTTACGGAACCATGAGAAAGCTACATTCCAATGAGTTTTAATTCGGACTCGCACTTTTGTATGTAAGAAAGCATTTTTAATATTTTCAATTGCGTACTGCAGAAATAATATTCAAATAACAATGAAGTTGAAGGGGGTAACATTAACGTGAAAAAGCATAGAACAAAATGGCAATTTTGAAACCTTATGAGAAAGATTTTGACGGAGCTGAGTTTACAAAATATGAGTATGTTTTGCTTGATTACAGTTTACTGAATTTACGACAACTGTAATTATGCAGCATGAGGCTGAAGTTAGTAACATTACTGCACGAAACACAAGAGAAAAAATCTGTATTGCGCAATTTTAGAATGACTTTCAAGGAGTTGGCTTTTCAAAATAAGAGTATGTTTTGTTTATCATGGTTCAATAAATTTCAGATATTCCTGAAGACGCAAAGTAACGATTTTTTCTAAATATGCATTGTTACAGTAATGTTAGTAGCTTTATCCTCATCGTAATTTAGCAAAATAACGATTTTTCTGAAAATTCATCATTATCTAAATGTTGAGTACTTCAACCTCTTGAATAATAAGGTATTCAGAGCAAAATTAGATGCTTGGAAAGTCAAGAGAATGGATGCTTCTGATTACCATAGTCCTTAAAAATTTCTATACTATGGTACTATGTATGAATTAGGTAAGATTTTTGTGGGAGAAAGAAAAAAGGGGGTGATGGTCGAAAATTTTTATGTAAGCTACAAGCTAAAATAGGAAGCATCAACCTCCAAGTATGAGAAACTGACTGAACACCGACACTTTACAAAATGTTCCGACCAAATTTTCCTGTATAAAATTCATATAGAGAAAAATTATCCTAAACATAAATATTCTACACCAAATTATTTCTAAGCAAGAATATCCAATAGCACTAAATATGGTTTTTACACAGAGTTCCCAGGTAAGGTTACTGGTTGATTCTATAGTAATTGTCTATAACCATCTTTATGTATAATAATGTTGTGCATGATAATTTTTGTGTGGAATAACGCTGTGTAGGATCGTTTTGTAAAGCATAATATTGATAAAATGTAGGTTTTATTTGTGTGAAAAAATGACGCGTAAGATAAATCTTAACATTGACATTCAAGTCTGTTAATTATGTGCGCGGGTAGCTCAATTTCTTCAGCGTGATATTATTTTTAAATTGCAAGTTTCTCTACGTAACTTGTAACATCTCTTGGTCAGTCAGTATATGACGTAGATGACTTAACTGCCTCGTTATGCAATCACTTACTCCAGGCAATGTATATTTGTATTCTTTAGATACTATTAATCACCTTACCCGTAATCGCATTACGATTATTATGATTGTCTAGATCCTATTGTTATTATGATAGCTTGAAATTCATACCCGAATACCTTTTTTTATAAAATTTAATCTATCAGTACGCATTAAAATGTAGTAAAACTACTGTAATAGTAGGAAAAAAAAAATTTTTGTCCAACTTACAATTCATTGAAATGTAGCTTTCTCGCGATCCTATCGCCATCCCACGCTGAAAATTTGAGAAGTTTAGAGAAAAATTCGGAGATTCTCAATCAAGATGTAAAAATAATTTTGATAATAGGACACAATCTTAACCCTGGATGGTTCATTGAAAACTGGTAAACTTACGCATGTAACACGTTACTTATTGTCCATAACAACTTGACATAATCATCGCACATAACGCTGTCTTCGGTAAAAGTGATATATTATGAACTCGTCAAAACATTTACAAAAATTCTGTTTAATAGCAGTAAAAAATTTCTGTATTTCGAATTTTCATGTCTCTTAAATAGCTCAGATAGTCGACATGTCACTTTACATTTATCTTCCTAATATGAATTGGTAACTAGATTGCAAATCAACGGAGAACTAATTCTCCACTTACATTCTTTGTATTTAGATACAAGGTTTAAGTTAGTTATGTTAATGTAGCAAGATATTTGAAAAAAATGTGAGAACTTTGTAACTTTAGAATCAATTTGAAGAAGTTGAGTTCGAAAAATATGAGTATTTTTTTAAAGTTCATTACAGTTTACTGAGTTTCTAAAGACAATTCTAAAATTTCAAAATAACAGTTCTTTAGAAAAATACTTGGTTACATTAATATTACGAATTTCATCTCAATCTTTAGTTATATATTTGAAAATGGCGAAAATTAAATTCATTTCTGCTAGTATCACGTAATTTTTTCATGTAAGATTATAGACATACTTGTACAAGACTAATATGAAAGGTAAATTAAAATTGATTGTACCTTTATTTTACACACCTTTTCAACCTCGATTTTAATTTTTTTTTTAGGTGGTGGCGTTGATGGTTCCTTAACAGGTTCAAAGGCTAAGTCAAAGACTGATTTGAACTCTGTTATTTGCACTTTGTCGTAGACACCTCTCTCCTCCCATATTTGCAGTAGCCTACCTAATCTCTCCCTCGTCTTGTCGTCAAATTTTTTCATGTGTTCAAATGCCTTCGGCAGAATATTTCCGAACTCTTTGCCGAATTCTGGCCCCTTCTTTTTACTATTTTGTATCACGTCATTTGCAAGATACATGAATGTCAGCTTACGGTTGTTTTTTGCTGCAAACAAGATTATTACTTAAGTCTTTCCGATTCGTACAGAGACCGTGAATAGCTTTTATTGACATATAATTGTAATTTGAAAGTGTAGGTAAGATAAATGGACCAGTAATTAACCCAGGCACCATTGAATGACCGCAATCACGTAAAGTCACCTAAACTCCTATAAAGTCATTATCCTATAGCAGTAGATATGCAGATGTTAACAAAGAAAGTGCAATCACCATAAAGCACATCACCTGTCGAGACTCCACAAATTTATTATTAAAGATAGTTCTGTTCTCGTTTGAGCAGATCACTTGTCACTGTGTACTGTGGAATTATTAATTTTTACACCTCCTGCCTTGAAAGTTCAATTTTCAAAGCCTGTTAAAGGTGCATCAAGTGCTCAATGTGCAAACAGAGCTGAAGAGAAATGTTTTAAATAACTTCCCTTACTAAAACTTTTTCCCAAGTATTTTTCAGCCAACTTTTGGTACAACGAATGACGAATGTTATATTTGGCGACCGCGACGGCAGGGGGATAAACTATACACGGAATATTCCAAGTGTGGTCAACACAACCACAACGACACTGTACTTGCCAGTCCTAATTTTATTTGTTTGTTCTTCAGACAAATTTTCGTTCATAGATGTTTAAAAAAATAGTGTTGGTCACATAAATAGATGACGCAAAATAACCATGATTAATCCTTGACGAACTATCGATACATTAGAAACCGTTGATAATACGAGAAAGCTATAAATAACCATACACATGTGAATATAATTATTGAACTCTGTCTTGTAATAATTCAAAAATCTTCCTATTCACGTATCAACGTAATATTTATGGTTTTAAGCAAGTGAGAATAAATCAAATGATTGATCAAGATTTTTGACCGAACCAGATGACGATGTGCATTAGAATTTTTCAGTAACATGACTGCACTAATGCTTGCAGAGTATTTTCAAGCAATATTAGAACAAGGTGTGTCCTCCAGTATTATCAAAATTAGAGCAAACTGTTCTGAATTAAAAACGTCAATAAAGCATCGACTGGCATCCGTTGAGTGCAAGCAAGCCTTGCTATGCTACGAAATAATACAGTAATTACGGCTGTGTATTTGTGGCATAAAAAATGTTTTGGGCAAATATCTGACAAAAAAGATATAAGAATTGCAGCAAGTGGGATAAAATTTTTGCACAGCTGCACTTGCAGGTCACTTGGAAATTAAACTTGTTTTAGAATTTTCGTTTAAAAAGATGGCTCAAAGAATAAAACTGGCACAAATAATGAAATCGACTATTCAAACCAAATTAAGGACTTGAATAGGCACAAGCACATGAAAAACACACAGAGTATCTATTTGATATGGATAATGCTGGCTTCCTTTGAAATGTTCAAGAATTCGCTACATGGTTTTCAAGAAAATTATTTAAACTCTCAAACTACTACATGTGGGCTCTAATGGACAGTACAAGATATTTTAATGGTAACATAAAATTTGATGATGAAGAAAAAATTATTTTTCAACTAAAAACGGAAAAATGCGAAATCTTGGGAATACATATTGAGAATAAGTATTAGAGTAATGGAAATATCTCGGAAAATATTCTTTGTGCATTGTTTATAAGTAATACACAAGTACAGTACACATACAAAGGCAAGAGCCCCTGGCCTACTGTGTGCTTAATCATTGCGTCAGAGACATTAGGTAAGCTGATTTGAAATTATTGCAGTTTGGTTAACTGGTGTATTTTTCTCCATATATTTCAAGCTATGGCTATTCGCACTATCAAGTTAACCTATACAGGTTACTCCAAACACTCCTAATGTTTGCATGTCTTGAATTTTGGAATGACAGTCAAGTTAGAATAAGATCAGCCTTGGTTGAACTATTGCCTGAGTTTGGATAAATTGTTGTGTATTTGATTGCTATCTGAAAATTTCATAACAAACATGAAATAGAAATAGTGTATCTTTGGCTGTTTTGTTTAGACAGTTATAAAACATATATGGAACATGGCTCCATTGCAGGGAGACAGAAATTTTGGAGTGACGTGTTCGTGACTCACACTTGGTCACTCTGACCAGGTAAAAAATGTACAAAGACAAGATTGAAGTAACCTGTGTAGGTTCACTCTATAGCACAAACAGACATCGCACAGATCTTATGCAAAATAAAACATGTTTGTCAAATAATTTTAGAATCAATATTGATGATATGAAATATTTATTAGCAATATTTCATGTAGATCTATTTTCAAATGCTTGATGCATACAGATATCAAGCATTGATACATTTAAGGTATATTGCCTACGACTATTTCATGTGTGTGATAAACTAATACAACATAAAAAAATTAAAATATCATTAGTGAGAATATGGATGAAACCATTTGGCTCCGTTGCTCAGAAGTGAATTTTCACCAGATCTATTTGAAAAGGTCTGTTTCTACAGAGATCGTCCCCCAAGAGTTATTTACCTACAAATTCTGTTTCTACATTCAAGGATTATTTGCCCAGAAACTGCATTTAAGTGATTTGTAACACTTTAAAAGTAATAAGTTAAGCATGTCTGAAAAAACGATATACAATCCCTTGATAAATACTTTACTTTCTCGAGAAACAAACTCTGCAGAAACTGTCTTTGTAAAAACGAATGCTGTAGAAACGACATCTTTAGAGACGATGCGCTCGATCTATTCATGTGCATTTAGTTTCACAATTCATATGGCAACGAACATTCAAAGTAGCAAAATTTGGAAGGACAGACCCAAAGCAGTTTTTATCTTCTTTCAGAGAATTGCTTATTAGGATCGTTCGGTACAACTACGATATTTAAATTTGTATCTACTTTCATCTTACGTGGTTAGAACGGCTGTATCTACATTACTTGGAGATAACCTCAAAATTGTTGTAAAGTCTTGCACATTCCTAGGACGTTGCGTTAATTGTCTTCAACGTACATTTTCATCGGCATTGGTAGCGCCATGTTATTGTCAGATATATTGGACGAGGGGATGGATAAATGGTTTGATTGTATGTGATAGAGAAAATAATAGTTACCCTTGCACATCTCTTTGTACCAAACTTTGACAATCGTTGGATGATGTTTTCTGTGATGAATTAACCATAACGACAAGGTCTGAATGCTCTGCTGAGACGGGTTTAAGTCCAGTAATTTTTTCACCAACGCACTTTCGGTGAAACCTGCCATTCTTATGGTATTCCAACAATTTTTACAAAATATCAGCACACAAAACCATCAAGATTTGCATTAATATAATCACCAGCAGTTGACATCATAGTCTGGCGCCAGTGAGTGGCGCTGCTGGCTGACCGTTCAGTGTCCGGTATGCATAGTCGGTGTTATGGGTGGCTTCCATAGAACTTATACTACGCGGCAGTGCGGAGCGCCGTTGAGCGGTAACCAATGAAAATGCATGCAATCTAGCGAACACTATATTTCAGGCATTTTCATTGGTTAGCGCTCAACCGCTCTGCATCGCTGTAAAGCAATGTAATATCTTGTAACATCCGACCGCCCGGCTATAACTCTTTTCCTCTTGTATTTCATAACCCAACTTACCACGTCTAACTTCAATACGGGAATCTTGCGACTAACCTAAAAGTTACTAGACATTATCTACTTACGCCCATCTAACTACTTTCCATTAATTGAAAGGCTATACTTACCTCAAATGTGACGTCCTAACGGTCAATCCCGGACAAGTTTACAAGTTAGACTCGAATTTAGTCGCGAAATGAACTGGGACGTATGTACATACACACATACAAGAGCAAACAGTTTTGAATAGTGATTCGGGCAGAATTTCGTCGTGCAAGGCAAAGGCTGAAGGATTTTACCGCGAGGATCTACTGAGCACAAGTAGTTACTGGAGATAAAAACCAAGAGAGCGAATGATCGCTGGGTGCTCGTATTTATTCAGAGCAGTAGCGGTAGGGGTGTGAGACCCTCTCCTCAAGCATTGCCCCGCAACAACGCATTTCTTCCCCTTATTCTAAGAATTAAAACTAGGCTGGTATGCTATGCTATGGGACTCATTGGTGCCGGGTGCAAAGTTGGACTTTGAACTGTCCCCCCAACTCTTTGCCCTTACCACCTCCCTAAAACTGAAAATTAGAGTGGTGTCCATTTTTTAGAGATTTGAATTAGTGTGTGTTATGGGCATGAGTTTCACGTATATGTGTGTGGGTGCAACGCGCTAGTGTGTTTGTCGGTAGGCGTGCGCTCCCTTGATAGCTGTACTGAAGGAGTAGGGGGTCTAACACAACTTCATGGGGTGGCCTTCGTCCATGTAACGCGCGTATGCTCGAGATCGCCTCTTCTTAGAGTTGAATCCGTGTGAGTTTTATCTACATCATTATGTTGGTTTGATTTTATATAACGTTGGCGTTCTCGAGCGTACAGGGCGTTATATTACAAGTGTAGTTTTTACTTCTGGAATGTTCTAATGCTAAAGAATATAATGATGGATTATATAGAAGATAATTGATTAATTTGCTTGCTTAATGTTTAGCTGCGATACAAGAGCATAATATAATATTTTATCGAAGGACAAAGATAATTAATTCTGAAACATTGTCATATTCCATATCCAGAATTAATATAGATGTTTTGATTTCGACTGATATAATAATAATCTATTCGTTGTTATTTTCCTGGGTTGCCTTTTGATTGCTTCGCCCTACAGAATCGTCCCATGAGTTAGTTTATCTTCTGTGGTTTTGTTATTATGTTACTGATACACTCTTCGTAGAACGGTGGCGTTCTGTACGGTTCTGCAGTAGGAGTTTACATTACCTCCAAAGTTTGGGCGCGTTGCCTACAATACGGCGTTTCGGAAGGGATTCTATAATTCATGTTGGATAATTTGTATTTACGTATTTGGAGGTATCGCAGTCCCTGGCCTTTATAGGTTATTTCTGTAATGTTATTAATTTTATATTATATTGATTATATATCTTTTGCGTTATAGTCTTATCTATCTCTCAAGCTGTAAGTTGCCTATAATGTGGCTCTAACTCCGTGTTTGTAACTAGATATTGTATAGTTATTTGGGTATAATGGTATTAGTAAATTGTAATAATAAAATAATAGTATCGTAGTCTCTTGTAATGTGAGGATCCCGTAATACGGTTTCTGGACTCTCGTTTAATGATAATTGTAGTTATACCTTATCTAGGGACTTTCAGATGGTAAAGCAGTTTCCTTAAATGACTTCCTTACAGAGTCCTCACATTTGGAGTTTTGGTTAGTCGGTACTAATGTTAGGGAATAATCATAAGCAATAAAACATACGGACGTTCCGGTCAGATGTTACACAAAGGTTACGACATCCTCTTACGGAACCTTGGTAATATTACTGTTATTATTTGAACCATTAAAAGTGTTACTTAACACTAATCAAGTCTACGAAAATCCCTTAGAGTAAAAAGGTTCATGAAGTTGGCACCCGAAGTCAAGATAATCGACTGAAAGTTGTTTAGATCGTTTGTGCGTAGCTTGAATATGAAGAATAACACTCGGTCTCGTTTGCGCGTTCACTCGTTTTTGAGAAAAATGCGAATAAAGTTAGGGTGAAATTCAGCACCCGTGTTTTGAAAATGGTATCACGCGAAAGACTCACAGAATTTCAGATATATTGTAGAGCCAATCGTTTGAGCGTCGTTTGCGCAATCAGCACCGTGAAATAATTCCGCAGAAAGAAATAAAATCACCAGTAATAAAATTATTTTTTATAATTTACAATTATTCGATTATTTGGCACCAGAAGGAATTATTGCGCATGCGCCGGAAGTAGTTCAGTTTCGTGCGGTCCAGATTCCAACCGGACAGCCCATAACACTTAACAAATGTAGCAAATAGCTTCACAGCTAAAATAATGCGTTTCAATCATTTTAAATCGTTCACGTGGTTTGCGCATCGCCCAAAATTTTAAAATGTCACAGTAATTCGTTTGCGCTTTCGCGCGGTGTTGAGAAAAAGGGGAATGAACACTGGGTGCTGAGTTTCAGCACCCGCGCTCTTCAAATATTAATCGCACAGGAACCCAGTTTGGAAAATTCGAGGCATCTCGTCGCTAGAATCGTTTCGCGCTGTTTGCGCAAACAGCACCTGCAACAATTATCCAGGAAATAACAACGTTCGTGTTATAATTCAGAGCAAAGAGAGATTAGGGGACCCAAGAGGGGCCCAAAAATTCAACACCCGTTCATATTATCTGTTCGTCAGAATTGCGCATGCGTCAACAGCCAGCGCAGCCCGCGGAGAATTGACCAAATGGAAGAGTGTGGATTATTATCGTACAATTCCATCATTATCGTACAAAATGAGACCATGTATTCTTGTTATGTCGTGCTAAAGAGCATGCTTTGGACATTTAATAAATATTCCATTATTATCGTACAATTTCATTATTATCGTACAATGAAATATTTGTTGAACGTCCAAAGCATGTTCTTTAGCCTGACATAACAAGAATACTTGGTCTCATTTTGGAGCAATCAATCAATGTGTCGGTGTATGTAGTTTTGGAGTTACCAGCGTATCGACGTGTCTTAAAGAGGCAACAGCAGTCGTCAACATCCTTGCATGTATTTCAGATGCTATTACGTGAACCACATTGTTAGATTGTTTGGATACTAGTTATATTATTAATCAACCTGTCTCTCAATAAAATAAAGTTTTTGTCACGATATTTATGGGTTAGGTCCACACTCTTCCATTTGGTCAATTCTCCGCGGGCTGCGCTGGCTGTTGAGGCATGCGCAATTCTGACGAACAGATAATATGAACGGGTGTTGAATTTTTGGGCCCCTCTTGGGTCCCCTAATCTCTCTTTGCTCTGCATTATAACACGAACGTTGTTATTCCCTGGATAATTGTTGCAGGTGCTGTTTGCGCAAACAGCGCGAAACGATTCTAGCGACGAGATGTCTCGAATTTTCCAAACTGGGTTCCTGTGCAATTGATATTTGACAGCACCCAGTGTTCATTCCCCTTTTTCTCAACACCGCGCGAAAGCGCAAACGAATTACTGTGACATTTTAAAATTTTGGGCGATGCGCAAACCACGTGAACGATTTAAAATGATTGAAACGCATTATTTTAGCTGTAAAGCTATTTGCTACATTTGTTAAGTGTTATGGGCTGTCCGGTTGGAATCTGGACCGCACGAAACTGAACTACTTCCGGCGCATGCGCAGTAATTCCTTCTGGTGCCAAATAATCGAATAATTGTAAATTATAAAAAATAATTTTATTACTGGTGATTTTATTTCTTTCTGCGGAATTATTTCACGGTGCTGATTGCGCAAACGACGCGCAAACGATTGGCTCTACAATATATCTGAAATTCTGTGAGTCTTTCGCGTGATACCATTTTCAAAACACGGGTGCTGAAATTCAGCACCCTAACTTTATTTGCATTTTTCTCAAAAACGAGTGAACGCGCAAACGAGACCGAGTATTATTCTTCATATTCAAGCTACGCGCAAACGATCTAAACAACTTTCAGTCGATTATCTTGACTTCGGGTGCCAACTTTATGAACCTAGAGTAAAACTACTAGGAAAGCAAAGACTAAATACCGCAGTCATGTCTTACACGGAGTAGTTCCGTCGGTAATGATACCGTAGATACGACCAGCATCTATACCCGACAATATTGCGCTTGAATCTAACACTTCTATCTAATGCTTACATACACGTACAATATGCACATATGGACACATATACGCATTTCTTTATATTATCATATCAGAATATTAATACCTAAGAATTATCAATTCATATCTCGGTATCTTGAAGTATCTGAGCTAAAACATCGTTGCTAATTGTTCAATTATTATCTTACTTGCGTTATTACTAATATCATTTTATTGGAATTATAACCATTAATTCACTATCATAGCAATACCTAAATATTTGGAAAATTATTACACTTATTCTTTAATATTCCCATATTAAATAGATACCATAAGCTAAGCCTACGTTGATGAAACAAATTTGATTCTAAATAATATTACAAGCTCATGCTATGGGTGAATCTAGTTCATGTCATGGTGCACCACCGTCAAGCTAAAGCAGGCTACACAGGCTAACTTCTCAGCATTGGTGCACAGCACTGGCTGAAAAAGCTTATCGGCCAACATTACGTTACATTTAATATTAAATATTAAGAATAAATCCTGAAGGTGAAGCAACCCCGCAAAACATTGCTACACATAATACACCCCAATCACCTGTCCGATTTTGCACACCTGTACGTTCCTTTTACACAATTACTAAATTAAGTAATCATTATAATAATTGATTATACTTATCTAATATTAAGAATACTTTCAACTACAAAATAATTTCGAGTATTTACATGAAGCCACCAGCGAAAATATCCAATTTCAAAGTTATTTAAGCTTTCAAGCTAAATAAACGTTGAAACAAATACCAGGAATTAGCTCGAAGCAGACCGTATAAGGTAACAACCGAACAAGGTTGATAGGTCACCTTGATCGGAATCAACCATAGTCCAGCTACCCCCAAAAATCTTCGCTAGTCACTCAATGTAATAAACCTGTCACCCAAAATTGTACAGGAGTATAGGAGATCGTGCCCTATATAAACGAATGTAGACCGGACTTGGGGAGCATTTTTTAATGTAACTTTTTTACAGTTACTCGGTGCATTATTTTTTACAACTTTAAACTGTTACCCTGTTACTCTGCCTGAGAGCATAATTTTCTATATTTTGAACTACCTAGTTACTCTGCCTCAGATCACTTTGCGATTGTTACTTTGAGCATTTTTCTACAGTATTTTTGAACTGAAGCAAGTAAATAAACGTTCAAATACATTTAAAAACCAAGAACATTTATTTGAACTTCAACTTAAACCCACACCAACTGTCTGGTCCTTCGCCGCTCGACACAGCTTACCGTTGCAGTTCACATCAATTCCAGCAACAAAGGTAAGTTGTCTTCTAAATTACAATTACTAACAAATACCTCCAAACCGTCGGTCCAATTACGCGAACCTGTCATCGTTGTGCATTCCGCTTTAGTGATTAATCGATATTGGCAACCCACAATTACTATACGGTCGTTTGTAGGTGTTTATAAGTGATTTCCTGTCGTTTGTAACTCAATAGTTCAGTCCTCATTACGAATACAAAGATCGGATTCAGTTCTGCTCGTACGGAATCGTTTGTAGGTCATGTGTAGGTGATTGTAAATGATTTCGTGTGGCCTGTCAGTCAATAGTTCAATCGTTATTGATAGAACAAATTCCTCTAGCAAGTTCGCGTGACGTCACGCCCTGACAACACCTGCAATTCGTGATCGAAATGAGTTCTGCTTGTGTGGAATCGTTTGTAGAATCGGATGCACTGAGATTGGACAAATTCTCGGAATTAGTGCCTGGCTACAGTAGTTTTAGTTTTTTTTTGCAGAGGGGGGGGGGGGGGGGGGGGTTTCGTTCATTTCCAGATAGTGAACTTATTAGAAAAAACGCTGTAGACACTTTCCAACGACGATCATTCCATCAGTTGCCGGATTAATCCCTATACTCACGGTACAATTCCAAATTATCTCGCAAGTTTATTTCCTGGGTGGGTTTTGATGTGCATCTCATCAAGGACCAAATTGCATATTAAGGGTTTTCCTGTGTTCTCGCTACATTTCTTCAATGTTTCCAAAACTTTCATGTAATGCCTTGGGCGAACTGCAGACGAGCACAAAAATTTGCGAATTATTCCAGATTGAGGCTGTACATTCTTAAATTTGGAGCGGACGAATTCATAAGCTTGGATAGAGTAAAATCGCAGTTGGAGCGCGAACTGTCTTATGTCAGCATTATATTGCGATTTCATACCCTTAGACATTCTCCCATTTACTTTCATAGGTGCTGGTGGTTAAGCACTCTCTAAACACGTGACAAAAAATAGTTTACGACTACAATGAATTTGTAAATAATGGTTTTAAGCGTGTAATTCAAAAGTATTATCTGAATTTCTCATAAAAATTACGTGAATATATACCTCTAGGAAATATTTATACATATTTATTGAAAAAATTATAATTGAATATATTTCATACATTACATAGACTGATAATAATTTGAGACATTTACAATCTGTGATGATTTCTATTTACAGTCCTCGGTGATCTCTGTAGTTTTTGAATGATATAATCACCTTCTATTAATGGACTGTTGAACAAGTGAGTTCTCTCACTCATAACTCCCGCGCCTGCGTGCGCAGATGTGGTAGGGAGAACGACGACGAATGTACACGTACGCTACTGTGCTAGCGCTACGGTCGCCTTTCCGTTTTGAACGTTCGGCAGTTGGTTCTTGTTGTACCTCGAGAGTTGAAGCTCTTATATTCTAAAGTGTTCAAATAAAGTTTTTATTGTTCTGTATTTTTTTTTCATCTCAACGAATCGTGTGTTAATCTTTATTTCCGAACCATCACCTAGAGTCCACTGGCAAACATAAGAAACTCAACATGGAGGAGTTCTTCTTCTTCTTCTTCTCCCTGCTGGCTATACCCCAAACGAAGATGTGCCAAGGTACTCTTTATTTACCGCCGGTATATCCAGAGGTTTCAAAGCAATGATATTCTTCTTTACGTATTGGATAATACTAGACGATATCGTATCTCCTCACTTGGAGGCTTGTGTAGAAAGCTGCTGGCTTGGATTGGAGAGTTGAAGGTGTTGTCTCAACAGAGAAAAAAAAATAATAAAAAGGAAAAAAAAAGTAGTTGGGACAACACAAGAGACTGAAACAAACCCAAGATAATATTAATGGGTTACTATGTAATGATTATAAGGTAATGTTATTTTTGGAAATGAAATCGGCTAAAACTAATATAACGTGTGGTGGGTATGTAAGGAAAAGCCTTTGGATGTCGGAACCCGGAGCAATATTGTTTTTTCGAAGGAAGGGTTTGAGTTTAACTCTTGGGACACTGAAATAAGGGCACTCCCAAAACAAGGGACTAGCGGATTCAACAGAATGATCGCATCTACATCTCCGGAGGGCTAGCAAGCCCATTCTGGCCAGATGGTTGTTAGCTTTAGTGTGGTTCGTTTTAATTCTATTGATGAGTGGAATCTTTTTCCTGGCCAGGGCGAGGCCCTTAAACCATGGCTCGTTGGCAAAGTGTCCGGTATTTGAGCAGTAGGTAACCCCCTTAAAGCGTCCAGTGTCAAGGATACAAGACTGGGATAATGATATAGTATGGCTTCTAGAGAGACGCTTCAGGTTGCCCCAAAAAAACTTTGTGATTAAGTTGAGTAGGTTGGTCACCTACGGAACGAGCAGTTCCATCAGCTAGTTTGTTGCCTTGTATACCTGCATATGAAGAGATCCATATTAGATTACAAAACCCCCTCAAATTTCTGGATTTCAAATAATTTTAACTTTATACTAATCGAGGTAGGATTGATACGGTATTGGTTAGTGGGGATGGTAATGCTGAGATGACACTAAGGGAGTCCGAAAAGATTACTGACTTCAGGAGTTTGCGATCAGAGATCAATTCTGTGGGCTTGAGAATGGCAAGGGACTCCGCAAAAAAGATGGAGGAATTATCATTCATCAGATTGAGAACGATGGATCGGCTCGCCCCCGGAAGAAACACAGCGGCCGATACTTTCGGAGGCGTAGCTGACTTGGATCCGTCCGTATAGAATGGCACGAAGTCCGGAAAGTCCTATTCCCAGATTGACTTCAAGCTAATATTTGGAGCTGAGGCTTGTTTCAAGCTCACACCGATAGAGATGTCGGTGTTAACTGGGTTGAATATAACCGGATAAGGTACATACATCATAGTAAGAAGATAGCTCTAATAAATCCTTTGTGGACCATTAGCATTGTGGAAGGGTGACTACCCCAGGAAAAGCTGGAGATAGATTTAAGTACAGACATAGCTTGAATGGCTTTGTCCCTATTAAATTCAATGTGGGGCTTCCAGAAAAGTTTCCTATCCATGTAAACGCCTAAAAATCTGACTTACGACTGGTTGTAAATACAAGTCTCATTAAACAAAATGCGAATTGGGAGGTTACCAATATTTCTCCTCGGGAAAACACAGAGCTGGGCCTTCGCCTGGCTCACAGTTAGACCCCTGAAAAGAAGCCACAAGCTTCCAGGGAAGCAGTGACTTCGGCGAAAGCCGATTGTAAGTCACAGTGAGCTGAGTAGATAACTACGTCGTCAGCATAGGTGACTATCCTGGCTTGTGCACCCATATGTTTAAGGATATTTTTGATGTAGATGTTAAAGAGGATTGGACTGAGAGCAGATCCCCTGGGGCAGGCCGAGATAGGTTGTCCTGACTCCCAGGTCCAACCCTTGTATCCTGTCATGAAGCACCCTGTGCCGGATCACATGACCAACAAATCTCACAATTCTGTCGGAAACACCCAAATCCAATAAATCCTGAAAAAGAATTTTTGGAATGATATCGTCAAAGGCTCCTTCAATGTCTAAAAAACACTCCATCAAGGTGGTCTTTCTTTAGGAAGCTATTCATGATATCAGTAGTGAGTACCGCAATGTTATCATAGAAACAAACCACACAAGTGTGTCCATTCCTGCGGGAATTTCCTTGAAACGAGGACAACATTAAAAATGTAAAGGAGCCAGCTTAATCCTTCAGAAGGAAGACACTTGAGTATGCCGTTTGTGATAAGATCTAATCCTGGAGAGGATCTGGTTTTAACGGATGAAAGAAACCAGGTTAGTTCCTCTAGGGTAAAGTCGGAGTCTGGAGTTTGGTCGGAAGTACCCAATGCGGGGGTTGTAAAGTTTTCGGCCGCAAATGCCACTGAGACCTTCCGAAAAGCAAAGACTATATTAGGATTGTCAGGCGAGTATACAGGTGTCTACTTTGAGAGATTGAATCTATATTTAAAAGCCTTAATCGAGCCCCAGACCTTGTCAAGACTGGTCTGGGAACCGATCGAGGAGCGAAAACCCCTAAAGCTTTTCCTTCTAACCTCCCTGAGGTAATTTTTGATCTCTTTATCAATCCTGCTGTAGGAGTCAAGGTTTTCGTGAGACGGGTTGCATCTGAAACGTTTAGCAGCCTCTCTTCTGGTGGCCACCCAGATGGAACATTCTGGAGTCCACCACGGAGCAGCGGGAAGTGATCCCTTTTGCGAAGACGAGTCATGTGGACCCAGACCCCCGGAAGCCCGGAAAGAGTCATAGATGGCATTAGGAAATTAATCGTAAATAAAGTCGATATTGTTATCATCCTTGGAAATACATTTAAGTTTGGATGCCAGCAATTTGTTAAAAGCGGACCAGTCTACTTTATTGAGGCCCACCTTTTTCCTCCCTTGAAATTTACAGTAGGACACATTCCCTATCTGGATCTGGATTAGGAAATGATCACTACCCAGTGGATCTTCCATAACATGCCAAGAGGTACCGGCAAAAAGCGGGGCTGAAACGAACGTCAGGTCCGGTACACTCCTCTTATTAAGCTCTGCATGAATTCGGGTAGCGGAACCGTCGTTAAGGAAAATGAGGTCGCTATTTGAGAGTGCTTCAATGAGGAATTTGCCATTCTGGTTAAGGAGTTGACTTCCCCATGAACGATGGTGAGCATTAGAGTCCCCACAGACGACTAAGTTTTTATATTGAGAGAAGACCCGGAAGAAGTCTCTCCATTCGTCCGAAGACAAAGATTTGTTGGGAGGTCTGTAGACATTTAGAATATGAAAAGAAGAATTGGAAAGTTTAATTTGGATCATGCCCCACTCCAGTGTGGGGGGAAAAAGGACATGTTCCAATCTCTGGTAAAATATTTGTTCCGAAATGAGAAAGTCCACCCCTCCATCCGGAGCGGGGGACGGCCTGTCCTTCCTCACCGTGTTAAATCCATTGAATTTAGAAATTTGCACCTCTTTGAGCCATGTATCTGTTAAGCAAATAATGTCCAAGTTCTTCACAAAGGTCTGGAATTCGTTAATTTTGCTGAGGGCACTACGACAGTTCCATTGGAAGAGTTTCATAAGGTTAGCCATGCTAACCTGGCGTTACCGCCTGAAAAGCCTTTTCGGAGCCTTAATGTTTGCGATAATACGATCAGAATCAGGAAATTCTTCCACTATCCTTCTACATATGAACTCTGTGAAGTGGGATATGGAACTCATTATTTCGGATCTTACCCAATCTTTCATGCGTAGTTCCGCATCCGAAGCAGAAGGAGAAGAGGAGAGATGTCGAGGAGATATTCCGATTCTATTAGGTAGTCCAGGTCTACAAGGTAGATTTCAGGAGTAAGAGTGTCAGAAAATATGCTACAAGACGAGACCGATTTATTAAATGGCGTAGAGTGACACTGAGAAAGTGCAGAGGATGGGACTAACGGAGAGCGAGAAGACTTTACCTGCACGTTCATTTTCCTTGGAAAGGTAGAGGAAGAGGCTCTACAATTTCCGGACGAGGTGGAAGGGAGCGGCGGAAATTCGTGGACCGTCAAGGCTTGGGACCGAGATGGAGCCTGTGATAAGGGAGCTGGTACCTGGGAGTTTGAGAATTTTTTGTGAATATTTTAGTATTATTATATCTTTATTCTTCGGAGTTCCGCACCTTGCGCGGGTCATTACAGAAGTGAGTGTGCAGCACATACCAGATCTCTAACACCACACGACACGATACACATATATATGGGGATTATAGAAGAGGCATGTAAAGACGTATTTGTGTTTTTCCCACTCTCAAACAATAGAATATGTACATATATTCCAACAGAATAGATTCCTTCTCCTTGGTTTGAGGTGGGCAATATCTGTCAGAGGCCATATGGCCCCAATTACCGCAATGGAAATTTGCACTATTGTCAGTGAGATCGCAAAATCTGTAGTTGTGTGTACCTCCACAGAAGTTGCACCTTATTCTTATTTTACCTCTGCACTGCGCTTCAATATGTCCAGATCTGAGGCATTTCCTACATTGCGTCACCGAGGGGAGAGAGGGGGACACATCCCTGGTGCTAAGGTAGATGGCCACTTTGTCCGGAAGATCGGGACCTCTAAAAAACACCTAATTGCGAGATGAATTCTCTTTGTGAAAGCCTCCGTCGGGACCTCTGGGTTCAGTGCTGGGGACCCAGGGAATTCTCTCAATGTGTCCCGCTACTGAGACCGAGTCGCCTAAAACGACGAAGTTGTCCAATATTTCCTCTATCGATAGTAAAAGGTTCACCACCCTAATAAGGCCTGTTTTGTAAATGCAGCAGTCCGGAATGAAGGCACCCAGAGACGGGTTGCATGTGTTAATGCACTGATCAACGAAAAAGTTAGCGTCCTCGGCGTTGACAAAAAAGAGGTTATACCGGTTGACACCGGACGCTTCAATGCTAGAAGTCCCTTTAAGCAAACCTTTGCTTTTAGGGAGCTTAGCGAAGCTCATCGCATGCAATTTCCCTGCATTTCCGCCTAGTTTATCGTATACTTGAACCAGAAGTGGAGCACGATCGCCCTGCCTGTATCTATTCTGTCTGACACGGACGGAAGGGGCCCAAGGAGGAATAGAACTGGAGTCTTTTTTGTTGGGAGGGGAGTCAGAGAACTCAGGGCTCTCATCAACGGGCTCCCTAGCCCTTTTTATGTCAACTGTGATATTTTCGTTAGACATTATCGCGAACATAGCATGCAACAAACTTAGATACCTTCACCGGGATGAATGCAGGAATCTGGATAGGAGCCAGTGCCGCCCAGTTTGCCGTCGTCACTGATGGATACAAGATTGTTGGGAGTTGAGCCGAAATATAACGAAGAAATCCAGCAGTTGGTAGAGAAGATGGTGGAGCTGATAGCTAGCCAAGCCACGAGGGCAAGGGACCTCCAAAAGATCGCTGATGTAACCCACTGAGGTGTAATGAATGGTTGATGCCGCTTTCGTGGGTGTTACTCGACATATTCTGGGCAGTTAGATTATGCAGTTATAACCAGGAGTGTTGCACTTAGAAAAAACTTCAGACGCAGGGTTAACTCGACTGAGCTTGGTCGGCCATCTTAAAGCACTCTAATGGACAAGATGAGCAATTGCAATTTTTGAACTTGCAAAGGCCAGAAATACATAACATTAAAGCCGTGTTGGAAGCTTACTTTTAAAAATGATCACTTTTGATTAATGAAGGAAATAATCTATAGCAATTTTGAAAAGGGGTTAATGAATGGTAATAAACATAGAGTTGACGATTTCATTCTAAACACGCCTAAAAAACAGCTTTTCTCCCGATATTTTTCATCATCATGAAAAGGAAAGAGTTTGTCGGTCTGTCGGACATACTTCCGCGGTAATCTTGAAAACAGCTAGATGAAAAAGTTGAAACTGACAGGACTTGGCAATCAAATGATAAGCATGAGCAATCGCTATGCCCTGTTGAATTTGAACGTTTGCTCCTAAGGGAATTTGGGTAACTTGGGCCTATAATCTTCATTACCCTTCACTTGGGGACATATAAATATTTATTGAAGGAGTGCCTCGGAAAATGATTGGGGTCTTTGTCGCAGCTTGGTGTAGAACTGTAGACCGAGATCCACTTGACTTTAAGAGACTTTGGCCTCAACGAGTGATCAAAGACCTTTACTGCAGCTTAAACAGATCGATAGACGGACCAACAGTTCACTAAAAACCTGTTTTTGGGATTTTAAAGGTTTGAAATCGTAAGGTTTCGTTGGAATTTGAAAAAGTGATTTTTGACTGAAACCAATATGCTTTTCTTACATCAGCAAGGGTGATGACGAGTAAAAAGACAATTTTCTATGGTTACCCCCAAATCTTCTGCAATTTCAGCACTAACAGTATTACGTTTTTCCAAATGAAAGTATCTATTATGTGACTTTTCACATTTCTCCCATCCAAGCAGTCTGATTGGTTGACTAAACTTTGAAAACCAATCAGAATGCTTGGATGGTGGTGAATGTAAGAGCGTGAAATGAGAAAAGTTACATGATAGATAGCCAGTAATCGTGTCCTACAATTGACACAGTCGTTTGTCATGATACCTAAATTTTCGATGCAATTCCTTTTGATTTACATCCGTTGCTCAGCAATTGTTTTTTTTGCCTGATCAATACATCTTTTGGACCTTCTTGGTGTATAGAAACGTTAAGGGCAAATGGCTTCAACATAACGTGGTATGCTTTTTGTCTTTGAAGACAAAGGCGTGGCGCAATATGTGTAATCTATGATATTCTTTTTGAAATGTGTAGTTTGTGGAGTCTTGTCCCACCATTTCGCAGAAGCTGAAAGTTCATGAACTGCATTACGATTTCTCGTAGAGTCATTTTTTTGAATTTTCTGTTGTGACAAATATTTGAGAAAATGTTGTCTTTATCAGTGTCAAAAGGCTCGTCATTTTCATTTGAGTTGACTGCATGGAAATTTTGCTCGTCATTTGATAGATGTGAATGAAACATGTCATGAATCCTCTTTATTTCCATCAACTGTTTTTTCCGCCATTCCGGAAAGAATCTCAGCTAAGCACTTTTCAGCCGCTGCAATGCGGGAAATGTGTGTATAGTGACACGTGTAAAAAAAAAAACACATTTTTGTCGATTTTAGGGATATGAGTAATTTTCCCAAATCTCGCTGAGAAATCGTAGTGCACCGTCGAAGTTTGAACCCTTTCCGTTCGATTGTCTATGTAATATAAAAAGAAAAGGGGTGAGTTCACTCGCTCGTAAGCATAGGAGTGCTACATGATCTCAAAACACGCCATTTTGTGCGTAGAATCTCGTTCTGGCCGAACAGCTAGCTAATCTCTCTGTTCAAATTTTCAATTAATTATCTAGTATCCACTTTTTGTAATCAGACTATAGAGAGAATAAATACTTTCAAATATATCACCCTGTTCCCGTAAATAATATTAATCGCATGCAGATTCCTGCCCCCTCTTGCGTTATCATCTCAACAGATGAACATGTCACCGGAGTTGGACATCCTAGTAGGTGAGCAACTACAATTATTATATTATTCTTCAATTATCAACTAACCCCAGTTCATCTGACAATGAAACAAGCGATTAAACCAAATCATCCAGTGAATTTTAATGCTCAATCGGTATTTGGTAACCCAAATTCCATTTTCACCAACGGATTTCAGTGGCTAACTTCTAGAATTTTCGAGTGCAGCTTCTTTCTCCAAAAAAATTTTTCTTTCGCGCTGGACTGGACTAAAGTAAGATGTGTACTAATCACTGAACGCTAAGTATAGTGTTCAGTGGTACTAATAGCACCAAAACGACCTAGATCGGTGGTGATTAACTGTTGTAACGTTGAATTAGCGTGGGGAATGAATATGCGGGACTATAAATAACTCACACCCTACCTATACTGTAACGTGTCCGATTTTCGGCGAGAGCTTCTATAGCTCGTGCGAAGAATCGTTAGTGATTGTGGGTGTTTTACCGCTGATTTTATTAGTAAAAACTGATTGAAAGATTGATTTGCGGCTTTCCTTTATTACTAGGGAAGAGTATAGGGTGTATTCCGCCAGGGAACTGTGGCAGTCCAGTAATAGTAAATTTTGCATCTCGTAACTAGCGGCTAGTAATATTTACTGGTCATTCACTGCCAAGGTGTTCCACCGTGCTGGACAGTAAATGAGTGTTATTGTTGTTAGAATAGCATTTCGAATAAATCCTGAATAAATATATTTTATTGTCATCTTTTACATTTGAAATATAATCATTATCTTTATTAACAATTGTTTTGTGAGAAGTGTTCCGTTTCAATAATTTTCAAAAATCAATCAAGTGACTGAATTCTTACTTAACAAACTTAACGTAATTGACAATTATTGTTGCACGTCAAAATATTGCGGAATTCCACTTAATTTTTATACTCACGAAATTATTATGGATAACGCAGAAGTATATTCATAGTCGTAGATCATTTTTTTACTACATCTAGTAGTAGTGATAGTGACGATGATATGGATGCGACTCATTATGAAATCCTCTTCAAAAATCAGGTTATACGAAGAATACCTCGAATAGAAAATTTCATTGAAACGGTTATTATTCGATACACAAATGTAGAATTTCAGCAACATTTCCGGTACGTGATCAAAGTACAAGATGAATGATTATTTTGACATGAAGCAATTTAATATAAGATATTGTATTTCGTTATAGCATGAGCCGCACAACTTTTGAGTTTTTTTTTATTTCAGAGTCAGTGATTGTTAATTTCTGTGTGAAATCCATTGTAATTTCAATTTTGATTTTCACCCGAAATTGAAGATCAAATGTATCACTCTTACTGCCCAGCACGGTGGATCACTTTGGCAGTAAATGATCAGTAAATAGTACCAGCCGCTAGTTACAAGATTCAAAATTTACCGTTACTGGACTGCCTCAGTTCCCTGGCGGAATACACCTTATGGACCAATCTTGCCGACCCTTGAGCCCTGATTCTGTCTAGTTCTAATGCTATACAAACTCGGGTTTATCCCACCAGAGATGCGTTTGTGGAGACTCGGTTGTCCAAGCTAGAGGCAAATTACACAGAGCTGTGGTTTTTTGATCCCAAAGCGTCGCATACGACTCAGTTCAGCCTACAGAGCTCCTGTAATGGGAGATGCGGGTGTTTTACGTCTGCACTCCTGATATACTACCCCGTGCACTTAAGTATTTTACGCTAAAGGCACGTTCCTCAGTCGATTTACCAATCGAGTTCCTATTCTGGCCTAATTCATCTGTCTAACAGACCAGGGTTTTGAGTCCGAGGCTGTTTATCAGATTACCCAAAGCCAATAGCGGACTCGGAGTTTTTTTTCTATCAGAACCGATATTGTTCGTGGTTCTCCGAAACTGCTCCTATCCTGATCGAATTATTATTAACTTATTTTTCCCTGAATGGCGAAAGGTACCTCAGCTATGTAGTTTTTGGTCCCTAAAATGCGGGAGATGTGGGAATAGTAACACGTATCAAAAAATAACAAATTTTTTTTTACGAGTTTCGGGATATGAGTAACATTATCGAAATTTATCGCATACGATTTGCAGTATCACACGCTCTTGCCCAATCGATAAAGGGCGAATGATAGTTAGCATATTTGATTAACTTGTGGAAGCTTGAGACTACTGTTTCATATATCGCATTCGATATTTCAGACAACTCGCATGCGATACCTAGGGTCCTCGACTCGAGAATAGTGTAACGTCGGAGCGGCACTCCATGAGAATTCCCTAAGTTTGTTTGACATTTCGGTGAAATTGAAAATATCGAAATATGTCATGATAATTTAATTGTAGCTGGATCCACAGAAATCGAACATGATATAGCTGTCGATAAACTTGTAACAAAAGCTTAACTAGTTAAAGCCCGATTTAATAAGGAAAAATTCCAATACAAACAACCCAGTAAGGTATATTACACTAGCGGGGCCAAAACTGCGGGCGACAACCAGACCAAATGGGTAATTTGTAGCCGATTTGTAGCGAATTTGTTGCGAAAATAAAAAATTTGAAGCGTTTTCCGTTCAAGAGAAAAGCGTAACACCGCCAGCGTAATATTAACGTAGCGAGGACCAAGAAAAGTTTTTATCGAATGGATGAACTGCAGCGTTATGCGCATCAGAATTTGTAGCGTTGAAAATACGATCGAACCTTGATAATATTGTTCCCCAGAAACAATTATTTAAGACGTGAAAATAATTTTTTTCGTTTCATAATATTAAAATCGCAAAATAAATTACTCTTGAACATCAACCGACAGGGGACCTATTGGAAAAACTCGAATCTGATATCTGGCACAACTTTGAAGTACACCCGCACTCGCAACAAATCGTTGCGAGACAGTAGGAGCTTGGAATAGTTAAAAATCGAATTTTGAAATCATTTTCAGGTCCGCCCGCACTCGCAACAAATTGTTGCGAGACAGTAGGAGCTCAAAATAGTTCAAATTCGAATTTTGGAATCATTCTCAGGTCCGCCCGCACTCGCAACAAATTCGAATTTGAACTATTCCAAGCTCCTACTGTCTTGCAACAATTTGTTGCGAGTGGGGGCGAACCTGAAAGTGATTCCGAAATTCGAATTTGAACTATTCCAAGCTCCTACTGTCTCGCAATGATTTGTTGCGAGTGCGGGCGGACCTCAAAATGATTCCAAAATTCAATTTTTAACTATTCCAAGCTCCTACTGTCTCGCAACGATTTGTTGCGAGTGCGGGCGGACCTCAAAATGATTCCAAAATTCGAATTTTGAACTATTTTGACCTCCTACTGTCTCGTAACAATTTGTTGCGAGTGCGGGTGTACTTCAAAGTTGTGCCAGATATCAGATTCGAGTTTTTCCAATAGGTCCCCTGTCGGTTGATGTTCAAGAGTAATTTATTTTGCGATTTTAATATTATGAAACTAAAAAAATTATTTTCACGTCTTAAATAATTGTTTCTGGGGAACAATATTATCAAGGTTCGATCGTATTTTCAACGCTACAAATTCTGATGCGCATAACGCTGCAGTTCATCCATTCGATAAAAACTTTTCTTGGTCCTCGCTACGTTAATATTACGCTGGCGGTGTTACGCTTTTCTCTTGAACGGAAAACGCTTCAAATTTTTTATTTTCGCAACAAATTCGCTACAAATCGGCTACAAATTACCCATTTGGTCTGGTTGTCGCCCGCAGTTTTGGCCCCGCTAGTGTAATATACCTAATCCAGTGTCAAATTCATGGGAGAAATATTCTCCAGCACAGGTATGCAAGTAAATCCAAAGCGAATTGAATGACTTCTAAAATTAGAAAGGCCTAAAAATGTTACCGAATTACAAAGAATTATAGGATCATTCAATTATGTCCACACGTATATACCTAGCATGGCTGAAACTATGGCTCCACTATGCCAACTTCTAAAATCCACCGTTGAACGGAAAATGATGCCTGTACACGAAAAGGCATTCAAATCACTTAAAGAGACCGTCACAAACTCGCCTGCTCTTCTACCATTTGATTTTTATAAGAAAGTAGTACTTCAATGTGACGCGTCCCAAAATAGCCTAGGTTGCTGCATGTTTCAGATACATGACAATAATATGTTGAAGTTAGTAGCATGCGCATCCCGCAGCCTCAACGAATTTGAAGTGAACTACAGCCAATCCAAGAAAGAATTATTATCAATTTATTATGGCACAACTAAATTTCATGACTTCATTTATAGTTCTCACGTGAATGTTTAAACAGACCATAGACCCCTTGTTTCTGTTGAGTGAGCCTGTCGTCAGGCGGCGCGGCGGCGCGGGAGAAAAAGATAAGGCGTGACGCAGGCACTCACGCTCACTGGGTTTTAACACAGCACGTCGTTTGCACAATTATTAATCCTCTTCTCGCGTACAACACTTTGATATTACAACAGTTTCTATCACGAACAAACCGATCAGTAAAATTGGATCCGTAAGACTCCAGAGATTCCGCCTGAAATTATTGAAATATTCACTAAACGTCTATTATGTATCCCGGTAAAAATTTACATTTTGCAGAGATTCTTTCAAGATCCCATATGAAAAAAACTACTTATGACCCTGACATGATCGAAATGGTGCACACTGTTTCCAAACACCTATCAATGAGCAATACTGTTGTATCTCGTGGTTTAGAGTTTAGTTCCACTCGGGGTGTGCAATGCATAAACGGATTTATTTCTATAGAGTAGTAGAAACATGACATGGTACACAATAGATATGTTATAAAAACTGAGGAACAAAGAATACATAGATAAGAAGGTCGGTAGCCTGCCTTTGGATAGGGAGGTCGGTAAAGACGATTTCTTCAACACTCCCGCTTTGGCTTTATCGACTATTATCGATTTCTTTTGTTTGCCTTGGCTTGATGCTTGTCTCCGCGAACCCCCGGTTCTTCGCGATTGCGTTGGAATTGCTGCCGAGGCAGCGGTTTCGTCAGGATGTCCGCTTGTTGCTCGTTTGATGCAACGTACTTCAGCGAGAATTCCTTTGCCATGTACTGTTCTCGCACGTAGTGAAATCGAACGTCAATGTGTTTCACGCGTTTGTGAAATACAGGATTCTTCACGAGGCATTTAGCACTCTGGTTATCCATGTACAGCGTCGTGGGAATGCCCTTGATGTTTAGGAGTTCCTTGATGAGAGACTTCATCCATGCAATCTCTTTTGCGGTTTGGCAGTCCGCCATATACTCGGAATCTGTCGTCGACAGTGCGACTGATCGTTGCCTCTGTGAGTTCCACGAGATCGTTCCCCAGGCGAATTTTAGAACGAATCCTGTAGTTGACCGTCTCGTCTCCAACTCTCCAGCGTAGTCTGCGTCGCTGTACGCAAGCAGTTCCTTTTTCTTACCGCATTCGAAATGTAACCCATATCCGATCGTACCCTTGAGATACTTGATGATACGCTTTTCGGCTTTCCAATGTATTGTCGTGAGGTTTTCCAGATATCGGCTTGCTTGATGCACCGCGAATGTGATCTCGGGCCTTGTTGCCACTGACAAATACATGAGGCTTCCAACGGCTTCACGATAAGGTGCCGTTGTCAAGTCCCTCTGATCTCCCGCTTGAACGAGAGGACTCAATTCTTGGTGCGGATCAGCTGGGATGGTCACTGGATTCGCTTCTTCCATCCTGAATCGCTCCAGAATCCTCTTCGCGTAAGTTTCTTGATGCAGGAAAATCGAACCGTCCGACGATCGCTCTATCTGCATGCCTAAGAAAAAATATTTGCGTCATCATGCGTTATCTTGAATTCCGTCTTGAGACCGTCGATAAGTTCATCGATCAGAGGTTGATTCTGAGAAACGATGATTCCGTCGTCTATGTAGATCGCCAAGATTATTTTGTCACTGTTGTCTTGGCTGGTGAATACGCATGGGTCCACGCTCGTTGTCTGTAGATTGAATTTTTTCAGGAATTCCGTGAAGCGTCGATTCCAGCAGCGAGAGGATTGTTCGAGACCGTACAGGCTTCGTCTCAGTCTGCAAATTCTCCCGGTTCCATCATCGTATCCCTCCGGTTGCTGCATGTGAATCGTTTCCTCAATGTCGCCGTACAAAAACGCCGTTTTCACGTCGAACTGCTTTATCTTCATGCGGTCACTCGCAGTTATAGCGAGGATGGTCCGAATCGAATCGAATCTGACTACCGGACTGTGAGTCTCTTGGTAGTCAATTCTTTCGCGCTGCCTGAATCCTCGCGCGACGAATCTCGCTTTATAACGCTGAACGTTTCCGCCGGCGTTTTTCTTCAGCTTGAAAGTCCACTTGCAGTCTATCATTCTCGGATTGTCGACCGCTTCCAGGAGTTCCCATACGTTATTTTGAATGAGGGACTCATATTCTTCGTCCATGGCTTTCTTCCACAGCGTCGCTTCCTTGCTTTTGGTAGCTTCACTATACGAGAGAGGTTCCTGATTTTCTGCTAGAAATGAATTATCAACGAAGTCATAATATCTGCTGGGAGGTCTCAACGTCCCCCTGTCTCGGAGTCCGTACCCTTCTTCTGGATTATTGCCTCTTTCATCGTCGAGTATTATTTCTTCCACCGCTTCATCAGGTTCAACATGAGGCTCAATCTGTTCAATCTCAGGTGCGCCTTGTTCTATCTCGTCAACATTCTCTTGCTGTTCGGCCTCTGGTCCATCGTCGTCCTCGACAGCGTCAGCGTCGTCTTCGGAGTCTTGTCGTTCGTCCCCATCGTTAAACCACGCATGGTCATCTTCCCGTACTTCTTTCGTAATTTCTCGATAGAATCTTCCCGAAAAAACGACGTCTCTCACGGTTGCGATTTTATTGTCGTCAGGGTACCATACACGATATCCTTTGGTTTCCTTGCCGTAGCCGATAAAGTATTCTTTTCTCGCTTTTGCGTCGAGTGCTCGACGTTTCTCTTCCGGCACATGCGTGAAAACCTCTTCGCCGAAGATGTGAAGATTTTTCACGTCTGGCTCCTTTCCCAACCATAGTTCTGAAGGTGTCGCGCCTTTGATGCTGCTTGTCCCGGCCAAATTCAACGTAGCTACGGCCGTGTTGATTGCTTCTGCCCATAATTCCACCCCGAAACCTCCCGCGAGCAACAGCGTCCTTCCTGCTTCCTTGAGAGTGCGATTGTCTCTTTCTGCGGAGCCATTTTGCTCCGGAGTGTATGCGACTGTGCGTTGATGTCGAATGCCAAGTGCGTCTGTCAGTGCTTTCATCTCGCTGTTGACAAATTCAAGTCCATTGTCCGTACGAAATACTCGAACGCCTCCCGGGCAATGTTTCTCCGCCTTCTTGAAGAACTTTTCTATGCGGCTTACAGTCTCCGCTTTGCTCTCGAGGAAGTGAACTTCACGGTAATGCGAGTAGTCGTCCTTCAGCAGGGGAAAATATCTCGATCCTCCAAGAGACTTCGTAGGCATAGGCTCGCAAAGGTCAGCATGTATGATCTCGCCAATACTTTCGGATTTTGACGTGCTTTCCGGAAAGGGAAGTCAGTGCATTTTTCCAACGGCGCATGCCTCGCAAAACGGGTCTTTCATTTCCTTCACTGGTATCTCAAGCCTCTTGAGGGTCTGTCTCACGTGACGGAAGTTCTGGTGAGCCAATTTTTCGTGCCAAATTTGAAGTGTTTCCATTGAGTTCACGTACGCTTGCGGTGGCTCTTTTCTCCATCTAGACCACGGTGGCTCCTCGACTGCGAACTGCATGACGAAGAGTTTTCCTTGACGTTTTCCTATTGCGATGACGCGACCCTTTTTTATCAATTCGCACGTCGTGCTCGTCGATTGCATCTCGAGCCCTTTGTCGAGCGCCGCACCAGCCGAGAATAGGTTGTACTTAAGTTTCGGGACATGAAGCACGTCAACGAGATGATTCTCTTTCCAGGTTTTTCCGTCGAACATGTCAACGTTTATGCAGCCCTTCCCCAAAGCCTCGATGCAACCCCCGTCGCCTATGCACAGGCGCAGGGTGATCGAAAGCTTCGTATGTGATGAACCAATCTCTTCGACAGCACATATGGTCGCTGGCTCCCGAGTCCATGATCCAGCCTGCGTCACTGACTGGCTCCGCCGGTGCTGATTGAAGCGCCACGCTCACGAGCCGTTCGCCGCTAGGTTTCTTAGACCCTCTATTGATTTTTGATCCTCTTGGGACGTCGTCTCCCTTTCTCTGTGAGCAGTCTCTGGCCCAATGCATAGACTGATAAGATAGACTGAGCGTTCTTATGAGTCGCTTGAAGCAAGGATATAAAGGACAGAGATATGTCCGGAGTATTTCTCTCTCTGTCTGGCGATATTAGTGGCGGGGACTGAGTAGAGGAAAACGAGGAGAAATACGCATATGACAGGCGCAAAGCTGTTCCACTTCCACTGCTCCGTTGTCTCCCACCATGACGCCGATTGAAAAGAGAGAGCAGTACTCCCGGATATCTCTGTCCTTCATATGTAAGCGTCAGTGCCTCTTATAGAAGCGCTCGGTCTATCTTATAAGTCTATAGCCCAATGCCCCGCCTCGCCGCAGACGTAGCATTTGCCTGGCTTCGACGAATCGTTCGACGCGCCTCTCGATTTGCCGCCTCTGGCGCGCTTGGATTTTCCTCGTTAGGTATTTGAAGCTAGGGCGTTTCCGCTCTTATCTGCTCGGACGGTAATTCTCGATTCCTCTGTTACCAACCTCGCCTGCAGATTATCGAGCGTGCGCTCTCCTGCTGGCGCTGATTCCCATGCACTAACGAAGTATCGAAAATTTTCGGGCAGAGTCATGAGGATTTTCGTGATCATCATCGAATCGGAAATTTCCTCACCCATTATTTTCAGTCGATGCGCTATGTCCTCCAGCTTCGCAATGTGAGTCGAGATGTCGTCCGATTTCTGTTTTATAGCGTTGTACCATTCCTGTTGAAGCATATGTATGCTCGCTTCGGACTTTTGCTCGTAGATCGACGACAATTTCTGCCACATTTCTGCCGCAGACGCGCAGTTTATTATGTGCAGCGTCGGTTGCGGCCCGACGGTCGTCACGATCACCTTTTGAGCTATTGCGTCGAGTTTCTTCCATGACACAATCTCCTTTGCGTGGGCCGCTTGCACCGCAGCATCCGCGGCTGCACCTAGGGTTGGTTTCGCGCTCGCCTCCGATGCCACCTCTAGTGCACCGTGCGAATTCAGTATCACTCGTATTTGAAACTTCCAAACCGCCCAGGTTTCTCTATTTTCCAGTTTGCCAACTCTTGTAAGCTCGCTATCCATTTTACCGATTATTTCTTTCCACTATTGCACGAGGCGGGGAATAACCTCAAAATTCAGCGTCACTACGTTTTCGCGATTCTATTGTCCACAACACACTTCTCTCCAGAAATATTTATTGCACATCAGGCCTGGGCCCATAACCTGTTGTATCTCGTGGTTTAGAGTTATGTTCCACTCGGGGTTGTAACAGTTTGAATAAGCCCGCCTGTAAATAGAATTTAGCCAGTTTTCATAGGCATCAGGCTTGACCTAGGTGGGTGCGTTCACCATATCGGTCTTCGCCAAACCTCGAGCTCACTCCTCCGTTGACCAGATAAGGAAGAACAAGTATCATTTCGAAAAGGGTGTGATCTGGTCGAAAACGAAAAGTGCGTCAAAGATCCGTTTTTAACTTTAATTTGAAAGTGTTCAGAATCGGCGAAAACCCTTATTCACAATATATATATATATATATATATATAAAAGAAAAAAACTACGAAAACGCAATCATCTGTTCAAAAAAGCGAAGAGCGAGGCGCAATGACGGAGTTAAAATTTTAAATAGAGACAACGACGAGGCATAATTCTACGAGGCATATTACGGATAAGTTTTATTTTTACATCTATTTTTATTTTACTATATATTTTTTTTGTTATATTTTTACATCTATTTTTTATTTTTACTATATATCTTTTATTTTTACATCTACATTTATTTTATTATATACCTTTTATTTTTACGTCTCTATTTATTTGACTATTTATCTTTTATTTTTTACATCTCTATTTATTTTAGTATGCATCTTTTATTTTTACATAATTTACAATAATTTATATAAAAAACATGTTGCAAATAGAGATCCGAGTCCCATAATATTCATTATTTCTTTATTCTTTATTCTTTATTTTTATTAATATTTTGAAAGAAACAAAGTAACGAGATTAATCCGTTACCGGGTGTGCAATGCATAAACGGATTTATTTCTATAGAGTAGTAGAAACACGACATGGTATACAATAGATATGGTATAAAAACTGAGGAACAAAGAATACATAGATAGGAAGGTCGGTAGCCTGCCTTTGGATAGGGAGGTCGGTAAAGACGATTTCTCCAACAAATACAACAAAAACCGAATTTCAAGAGATAACCGGTAATGATCCAATTTTGCAAAAAATTATACAACATTGTAAACAGAATTGGCCTCATGTAAGTAAAATACCAAAGGAAAAAAACCATTTTACCAACTAAAAAATGATTTGTACGTATATGACAAACTGCTATTTGTAGGAAATAAGATTGTCGTCCCCACTAAACTAAAATGATCTATTATCTAATTACTGCACAAGGGGCATATAGGTATCAGTAAATCCCTCGCTCGTGCAGGTAAACTTTTCTATTGGCCTGGCTTATCTGATGATATACACAATTGCAGCAAGAATTGCCGAACTTGCGAAAAGTTCCAACCCGCTAATTTAAAGGAACCCCTCATCCCACATGACGTTCCAAAACTGAGATTCAACAAAATAGCTATAGATATACTATAATTTGGACCTTAACCATTCCTTGTAATCACTGGCTATTTTTCTCACTGGATCGAATTATGTCCTCTCAAGCACAAAAATTCATCCAACATTATTAATACCATACAAGATATATTTACCCGATTCGGATACCCACAAACGATCATTGCAGACAATATGCCCTTCTTGTCGAATGAATGTAAAGCATACTACCAAGAAAAAGACATTACCATTTTCACTTGCTCACCTCATTATCATAGGAGCAACGGGATAGCTGAAAAAACTGTCAATATTTGTAAGACCACCCTGCATAAAGTCCTAGAGGATAAATCCGACTATCGTGAATTAATTATGGAATATTACAATAATCCTATTGTTAACCTCGGTGCATCCCCCAGCCAAATCCCACAAAGTAGAACTCTACGAACCCAAATACCTATCACTGAACAGCTATTAGCACCAAAGATCGAAAAACATATTTGTGCAGCACTCAAAAGGCAACAAACAATATATAAACTCACACATGATAAGTAAGCCCGTCGCACACCACAAGAGTACTGTAAAAATGACAAGATTGTAGTTCGTATTGATAAAGACACGCATTGGCATAAAACTATTGTAATGAAAGCCGCCAAAGAACCATGTTCATATTGGGTCAAAGATGAGAATCATGACCGAATTGTTCGTCGTAACACTAGTCAAATGAAACTATCTTATACTAAGTTAAACCCAAGTGATAATCAACTAGGCTATAATCATTACCCGGAGAACTTAATACCTGATGTAACTAATACACCGAATGTAACTATCATAAACCCAGAAAGACGTGACATACCAGGAATACACGAGCACACAGAAGGTGCCCACGAAGATAATCATAACGTTATTCATATGCCCAATGACATTCAAGTTGTCACACCACCCACAAATATCGAAAAATCACGTTCCGGACGTACTATAAAGAAAGTTGTACGCCTCAATCTCTGAGGGAAAGGTGTTTGAATATAGGTATATGTATAAGATATAGACGTAATGGATACACACGACATGTTCCGAACGCAGCCGAATAGAGCCGGGGCACTATGCGTTTCGTCACGGTGACGTTCATAAAATGTACAACGGGCTCTAATAAATACCTGTGAGCATCAAACACGAGTACCGTATTCATTATTAAAACAGAATATAATAGTATTAGTAAATTGTAACGATAAAATAATAATATCATAGTCTCCTGTAATGTGAGGATCCTGTAATACGGTTTGTAGACTCTTGTTTAATGATGTTTGTTGTTATACTTCATCTAGGGACATTCAAATGGTTAGGCAGTTTTCTTGAATGATTTAGTTACAGAATTCTCACATTTGGAGTTTGGATAGTTGATACTAATGTTAGGAAATAGTTATAAGCAATAAAACATACGGACGTTCCGGTCGAATGTTACAATAGAGCCACTGGGAGCTCAAATCGGAGCGCCTCTTATGTCTGCCCTTGCTACGAGTCTGAAAATATGGTATAGTTATTTTCGTGGCGAATGCACATAAAATAGGAATTTCTCGACGAGTGTAAGCTACCGCACGAGCCGAAAGGTGCGTTCCATATCAGCTCCCAATGCTGTTAACAAACTTGTATCTCTTTTTCATAGCTGAGTTCGTGAGTAGTTCTACCTCTGTCCTCAGGAGTTTTTAGCACTACCAATCAATTTCTGAACGCAACCGAAGACCAGTGCGAAGATCACACGAGACAAAAGTCCCTACATGCGCACATGCCACGAATCCTATTTTCTGTGCTACCTCTGTCAAAAACAAAAATATTGTGTAGATTTTGTTGAGGTTGGCCATCGCGCCCAATATTTGTAAGATGCGTGCACATCGCAATGCTTCTCGAACCTTGGGCAGCATATACCTGCATGTAAAAGTTCCCCCTCTCCTTTTGAGACGGTTACGCTGCGCTCGGGCAGTCGAAAAGAACTCTCGTTCCTAGTGTTCCCGTCATGTCAAATAGACCATCGGATGGCGAGCCAAAGCGACCCAGGGACATCTCCGACGAGACCCCCGGGAGCTCTAATTCCCCTCCGAAAAAAAGAGGAGCAGATTCCTTTCTCCCCTGCACACCGTCTCTCAGGGTTCAGGGTAATCGATATAGATCGGATGACCATGGTCCGTGCCTCGTACAGGTGTACGACAAAGAGGAGGGTAACGCGGCAAAAATACATGCAATAAGCTTTGCGAAATCGCTCAAGAATCGTGATGAAAGCCTCGGGGATTAATAGATTCAATGTATATTTCAACAATATTACGGATGCGAACTTATTTGTAGAGAGGGGTATATAGGCGGTCAATCCGGCTTTAGAGGCTTATATCGCCGACGGATGTGTTTTCAAAATCGCTCTAGTTAGGGGGGTTGACCCCCCACTTTTGGGGGATGAAAGATTAGTTAACCTAACGACATTGGGCGACGCAACCACGGAAGTAGTTTACGTAGAAAGGATTCCTTGGGTATTTCGAGACGCGAACGGGGCGTCCGTCAAGGAAAAAGTAGCCATTTATCCCAACGTTAGAGATGTGCATCCCTATCTGCCCTCGGTAAAAATGTGCCGCAAATGTCAGCGCTTTGGGCATGTCGAGTCCCAATGCCGTGGTAAAGTTAAATGCGTGAACTGCGGCGGTTCACATAATGAGAAAAATTGTGATCTCCCTAGATCCTGTCAGAACTTTCGCTGTGCTAACTGTGAGGGTAGATACAGGGCTTCCAACCGGAACTGTCCAGTGTACTGCGAGGAAAAGAAAGCCATTAAAAAGAAATTCGACAAGCAATATGCAACAGCCAAGACCACTAACCAGACCCCTCTCTAGACTCCGCTCTACAACACTACGGACTTTCCTCCACTAGCATCCTCTCCGTATCCGAATTCCAGGGAGCAGGCACCTGATCCAATCCCGGGGGCAACTCCTCCCTACTTTACGGATCTAGGCGTAGAACCTGGTGACAGTGTAGCTAGGGTCTCTCCTGGGACCTTCTCCAGCCTCCAACAAGACGGACGCAAATCCTCTACTAGCCTAAATGAACACTCCAAACGTTAACTCTCGAATAACTATTCGACTCCTTCGGTGACCCAATGGACACGGAATTAGCGCTAGAGTCATCTCTCCCCTACCAGTCCGCATCCGAATCGGATATGAAAATGATGGACTGGGTTCGAGCGGAAATTAGAAATTCCTCCGGTGTTTTTTCTAAATTTCTCTGCCAGAGAATAGCCGAAGAATTCTCTAACTTTGAGAAAATTATAGCAAACATTAAAGCACCGGAGGATCTTTTCAGGTGACAGCGCCATTCTCACCGTGAATAGTACTCTCAACACCTCACAGTAGAATTGCTTTAGCGTTTTCAGGAAAATAAACGAAATGGGGAGGTTCAGCCAAGACTTTGACATCATTTGCCTTACGGAAACCTGGTTATCAAACAACCAGCTCCTCGCTCTTCAAGGCTTCAACATCCTGAGGAGGGGCGGGCCCCCTCCCACTCCGGGAGACGGTATGGTATTTCTCTTATCTAAACATACTTTTTATTAAAGGATGGACCATCTTCCTCTCCCTCTCAAACTGGAGTGGGAAATGGTCCAAATCAAGCTGTCAAACTCATTCCTGCACATCCTAGATGTTTATAGACCTCCTAATAAGCCGCTTACTCGACCTGAATGGAAAGAGTTTTTCCAAACCCTTTCACAGTTCGATAATCTCATCGTATGTGGCAATTTCATTTTACACCACTCTACTTGGGGAGTCAACTAATAAACTAAGATGTCAGATTCTTGCTAGAAGCATACGTCAGCAGTAACCCTGTCATTTTAAATGACGGTTCTTACACCCGAATTCACGCTGAACTGAACAAAAGGAGGATCCCAGACCTGACTTTTGTATCAGGATCGCTTCTTTTGGGCTCCTCCTGATTAGTCACAGACGACTCTTTAGGCAGCGATCACTTTTTCATTCATATACAGGGTGATTCAGTACCCGGGGACCACCGGGCACTGACGGATTCCTGTGAAAAAATAAGACCAAAATTTCTCTTGACAATTTTTTTTAAAGCAACGGTTTTTGAGTTAGACCCGTTTGAAGCCCATCAATTATAGCGCAGATGGGACCGAGCGCGCGAACCAAGTGCGAGGCTAGTGTAGTTGAGCCCGATGCAGCGTACGCTAGCCTCGCGCTAGGCTCGTGCGCCTAGCCCTATCTGCGCACCGTGATTGGCGGACTTCAAACGGCTCTAACTCAAAAACCGTGGCTTTAAGAAAAAATTGTCAAGAGAAATTTTAGTCTCATTTTTTCACAAGGAATCCGTCAGTGCCCGGTGGTCCCCGGGTACTAAATCACTCTGTATAGCTGGACGGGATCGCTCTTCATAAATACCAAATTAAAAACAAACTTTTGCTTGCGAATGTAGACTGGTAATCTTTCGATGAACCTCTCACCTCCAAACTTAAAGACATCTCTAGAGACTGTAACAATTCAGAAACTCTGTACATCCAATTTATTAACTCCATATATGACTCTCTCCGGGTATCTGGGGGTAAAATCCCTGAGGACTCTCCCTCGAAAAAATTCTCTTCTCTTGCTTCTCCCTGGTGGACCCAGGAGTGTTCCAACAAGGTAGCCTATAGAAGCGCCGCGGCTAAACGCTCCAGGGACAACTCCTCTGAAGAGAATCTAGAGCTGTACAATACTATTGATAAAGAGGTCAAGAATTTCCTCAGAAATGCCAAGAGGAAAAGCTTCAGGGAATCTTGTTCTACGATCGGTCCGCAGACTGGCCTCGTTGAGGTTTAAGGGACTATTAAGTCATTCAAAAGAAGATTTCATCTTCCTAAATCCATGCCTTCTCATTCCCCGGACGATCCCGATATAATCAACTCATTTAGTAAAGTATCGGTCCCTTTTGTGGCTAAAATTTACAATAATACAGTACTCAATCACTATGGCCATACTTTTGACGCGGATATTACCCGAGAAGGGTTGGTTTGGTCTGTGAACTCAAGCCAAACCAAGTCCGCCCCAGGTATCGATTTAATAACAAACAAGGTTCTCAGTCGTCTCCTTTCTGAGGGGTTAAACTTCCTTTTGTTTCTTTTTAATAGTATCATTAAGTTAGGCAAGTTTCCAAAAAAGTGGTCGCACTATATTGTTTGTTTTCATCCCAAACCTGGATCCAAGGGATTCAGACCTATCTCTCTCTCCTCAGCCATCCTCAAATCCTTGGAAATGATAGTTAACTTTAGACCCCTTTGGTGGTCTGAAAATCGTCATATTCTTCCGAAGTGTTTTTCGGGTTCAGGAAAGTGAGATCAGTAAGCGACAACATCTCGGTCCTTACCACGGACATCTCTTTCTTTCCTCTCAACTTTCTTAAGAAAGAATTTTTAGCTCACGTCTTTCTCGAGATAGAGGGTGCTTTCGTTAATGTGATCCCCAAGATCCTCATTCAGAATCTTTTGGATCTCGGTATTTTTGGTCGAATCGTGCGATGTATTAGTCACGTTATCTGGCGTAGGGTGCTCCACGGCAGGGTCTAGGGAGCAGACCTAGCTGTCAGGGCGACCGGCCTCGGTCTTCCCAGGGCTTCGTGCTTAGTCCTATTCTTTTTAACATATATATCAGATCCATCCTCAGAAACATTGGTCCCAGCACCAGAACCCTCACTTACGCTGAGGTCGTGGTGACTTACTCCTCTTATCGGGTCCTAAATTGTGCTCTTGGACAAGTCTCGGCCTCTCTAGCCTAAAATAAACTCCTGGCTCCTCTTTAGGGGCTTAACGATCGACCCAACTTTACGTGTTCTCTAGGACACTTTTCGGCAATCATCCTATCTCTATACAATTCAACAGTTCCCTGATCCACAACTTGCCTTCAGTTAGATTCTTAGGAGTCTATTCAGAGAGTAAGCTCCTTTGGAAAACTCACATCGAGTATAACAGATATAAAGCTATCCACGCAGTCTCTGTACTCAGGGCTATCGCAAGTTTTAAATAGGGAGGGCATATCTCTACCATACTAATGATTTTCAATTTCAGGAATTAACTAAAAATTTCATTTATAAGACCTGCTCACTCCAGGGTAAGATGATCATTCCTAAACTTTAACTTATGGAATTACTAGTTGATAAGGCACAGCGGTCTTCTAATCCCCCTGTCTTCATGTTTAAAGTGAGAAACCCTCCATACGGAGCGATCTGTCTTGGATTAGACATTCCAAAATTCCAACCGGCAATGATTTGGCATTTACAGTAATTTTTTATTCAACATTCACTAACACTCCCATTGGTTTCCGCATTAAGCGGGACCCAGCTCCATCCTCTGAGTTGGATCAGATTTGCAAATCTGAATTTCCAGAATTTCTTCATATTTTTTCTGATGGCTTAATCCATTTCGCCTCCAAAAGCCGCGGCTGCTGTGATTCCTCTAGAAGGGGTTACCCTTTACTATACCGACTAAACGATAACTCCTCTATCTTTTCCGCAAAGGCTTTAGGCATCTCCAAAGCTTTGGATTTAATCCCGGAAAGAAACCGTCCGAAAACGCTGATCCTTACAGACTCCTTAAGTGTCATCTCAGTGTTATCGCGTCCTCCGACTAAAAGTAGAATAAACCCGAACTGAACTAGCATTAGAAAAAAAATTTTCGCGATCCAAGAATCTGGGGCTCTTTGTACCTTGGTATGGATCCCCTCTCATATTGGCATTTTAGGTAACGAGCTCGCAGATCGTGCTGCCCGCTCGGTGGGGATCAGCCTATTGAATTCAACAATAAAATCTTCTGCTCTGACTTAAAATTCCTCTTTAGCTGCTCCATGATCATTGCCTCTCAATCGAGCATTCTTGACTCAGGTCGATACAAGGGAGTCACCTACTGTTCTTTGGCGGGTCAATTTTCCAGAGTGCCCTGGTTCAGTGGTTTTGCTTTGGCCAGAAGTAAAATTTCTCTCATAAATCGGATCAAATCAAATCGTACCAACGCCAAATAACACCGAGCCAGAATGGGCTTGACAACTCCACAGAGGTGCAGGTGCGGTCACCCTGTCGTCTCTCCAAACCATCTATGTTGGGAATTCCTGTATTTAGGCTTCCCAGATTTAAACTTAATCTTTTTTCCAGAATAGTATATTGTAGTATAGTAGTGTAGTGTAGTAATGTAGTATAGTATTGTAGTGTAGCTAGTATGTAAAGTAGGCGATATCCGACGAGTATGAAGAGTGCAGTACGAGCCGATAGGCAAGTGCTGCAATCACACGAGGCAGGTCCAACCAACGCCGGTCTACAACGGAAAATGAGGCATATCGAATGTGCGCATGTACCAATTCTATGATTCAGTAATAAGGCACTTTACGCACGTTACGTAAGCCTCGAAAATAAAACTTGCCAGGCAGGTGTTACAAAAAAATAAAACCACTTCCGGCTCTGACCTGCGAACTCTATTCCTCGAATTTCCTTCGCACGCTATCCTGGTTCCAACAGATTTCATTGCTAGAAATAACCTAAATTTATATCTACCCGGGGCAACAAATAATAATATCAATGTGTTTGTTCGAGTGTCCTGTCTAGTCTTTTTTTTCTTGTATTTTATTTTCTGTTTGTTTGTGGTGGCAACTCCCCCAGAACCACAGTCACACAAGACATGCTAACAGGTCTTTTCTCGCGTAGAGAACCTACTCTGGTATAATGTTTCATCAAATCTGGGTCAGAGAAAACCATTTCTGAAACGCCTGGAGATACCGGGAGCAGTGTTGGGTATTTTTTTAAATTAATTATATCCTAATTACGTAAGAAAAGAAAGAAAATTACTAATTACAATTTTGAATTGTAATAAGAAGAATAAACAATACTCATTACTTTTTTTATTTGGGAATTCAATAAAAAAAAAAAAATATGGGGCAGCCGCAGCCCACTTTCTAATTACGATAGATGTTACTTATTTTTTACCCAGAATCAGTGGAAAAAATTTCATAATTTAAAAAATGGTGTTTTTTTAGCTATTCCTTTTTTTACACAAAAACGATCGTCGCGCCACCTGAAGGAGTAGCGAGAAAGTTCTTTAAAAAATTAGGCTTGATTTGAAGTGGAATCAATGCGAAAAAAAATTATGCAAGAATCTGAAGACATGAGACAAATGACTCCTCGATTTCACTTGGAATGCCCCATGTACGTCCGGTGTGTCAAATTATTCAAACAACTACATTATCCTTTGTATCTCCTCTATTCCAAATCGCATCTGGTGCAACAGATTTTATCAGCACTAGTGCTTAAAAGACGGCTTTCACTCAAGTACTTTTAATAAACTACTCACGTAAACTACAAAATAGTCGAGTTGTTGACGGTTGCAGCGCATAAAATTCTTTTTTTTTTCATTTGGCAGTTTTGAATCGTATCAACTGCAGTAGTCATTAGCGACTCTTATAGTTATAAGAGTATGTGTAGTAGTGTGTATAGTACTTAGTTATTATTTTCTGTTCAACATTCGTATAGTTCCAAGTATAGACATGTCGGTGGATTGGGTGAGATAAGGTTCTCTGGAGCACTGGAGTCACTAGTAACTTTCAAGATCGTCCAGGAAGTTGAGCGCTTTGATGAAGGTCATTGGATCGGTGAGCATCTGCCTAAGGTTCGTTCCAATTTTATGGGAAGTACGTTTTGAAGTAAACTCTGGCCATGCCATCAGAATGTGCTTGAGGGAGAGGGGTACTGCACAGGTATCACAGCTTCTTGGGCCAGTTTTGTTCATCAGGTGAGAGTGGGTTAGGTTTGTATGTCCGATTCTTAGACGAGTGAGTGTTACTTGGTCACTTCTGTGTTCGAGGAGGATCTGGTTCCTCATAAAGATATCCTCTCTTATAATGTGCAGTTTGGTAATTTTCTCAGTTTTCCATTTTTCGTTCTAAGTCCCCCTAATGGATTCAATAATCTGGTTTTCAAGGTCCCTATAGAATACTGATACAGGAACTTCCAGCGCTGGGAGTAAGCTTGCCGCTTTAGCTAGAGAATCAGCTTCCTCGTTGCCTTCGATTCCCGCATGAGAGGGGATCCAGACAAGGATGATATCTTTCGTACGGTTCCTCAAGTTGAAGAGGATCTCTTGAATTTCTTTAGTGATGTGGTCGACATTTTGAGTATTTTTTATAGACTCAATCGCAGATATCAAGTCAGATAGGATCGCGAAAAGACGGTCGTTACTCCTCTCTGTGGACTTCAGGGCCTGTAGAATTGCGAATGACTCGCATCTAAACGTACAGTAGAACTTGGGTAGTTTGAATTGTAGTTTCTCCGCGGGAGTAATAACTGTACATCCACATCCGTTTATGGATTTTGATCCGTCTGTGTAGATTTGGGTATGATTTGGGAAGGAGAGTAGAATGTCTTCCAAAGCCTTCCTGTAACTGTTAGGGGTCGTTTGATTTTTAGGCAAGTTACGGCTAGCGGTGATGATGGGTAGTGCTGAGAACTCCCAAACCGGAAACTCGCGTCAAAAATGGACGCATTTGCAGGCGATCGAAGGAAGTTCAAAATTAATTTCTTTTAGTTAGGAGTTTAGCCTGACGTAGAGTGGCATTGTGGCTTTGGGGTAGTCCTTGTATTTGTCTTGATGCTTTCCGAGGAAGAGGTGCTCGAAAGCTGGGGTCAGAGCAGTTAAGGCTATTGCACTGGCGTTTATTAATGTTAGTTGTTTTCTTCGGAAGTCCAGCGGAGTTTCTCCAGCTTCGGCCGAAATGCTTCTAATTGGTTTCGAAAAGAAGGCTCCTATAGTAATTCTCAGTCCAGAGTTGTGTACGGGAGAAATCATTTCCGGGGCGTGCTGTTTTGCAGAGTTGTAGATTATAGATCCTTCATCAAGCTTAGCTCTAACAATAGCATTGTATATATTTATTAGGATTTTTTAATCAGCTCCTCAGTTTTTCTTTGCGAGCGTTTTAATAGTGTTCCATCTTTTACTGCAGTCCACCTTCAGGTATTTGAGCTGGGGGTCCAGGTAAGTTTTTTGTCAAAGATGAGTCCCAGAATTTCACCTTGTCGACTATTTTCAGTTTGTGGTAATTAAAAAAAAAAAGTGGGTTCAAGATGTCTGGTTCTGCTTTTTGAGAAGAGTATACATATTGACTTAGATTTCGAGAATTTGAAACCAGTTTTCCCAGCCCAGATTGAGAGGTTGTCGAGACAATCTTGGAATAGTTTTTAAGTTGTAGGAAGGTCTTTTCCGCTGCAATAGTGTGAGGCCGTCCGCAAAAACACTATTCTTTATCGGGCGCGGGATGAATTTTGTAATCGATTTGTTGTACAAAATTTAAATAATAAAATATCAAGTCACAACTAAGAACAAAACAAAAAAAATAAAATAAAACAAAAAAGGAATAAAAATACGCAGATATGAGCGGATCCACGTCACTTCACTCAAAAAAAAACCGTCAAGTCACGGATCTTTGCGCCATTTAAAATATCCGTAGTACTATGGAAAAAAAAAATACAGTTTCAAGGATTTTGAAATTTTTTCAAAAATGGCGGAGTTAGAGCCATGTAAAGTTTTGTATACCACTGTTGCACTGCTGTGTTTGAAAATTCATATCTCCGAAAGTATACATCGGAGCGGACTGATCCTGCAATTATTCTGTTGGTAAAAGAATGCGCTTCGAAAAAAAAAAAAATTTATTTGAAAAAAAAAAAATTTCTTTCAATATTTTTTTACCGTTTTCTTTTTTGATTTCGCTGCCATTTCCGCGGGACTAACAACAATTCTTGGAGATAATTTTTTTCGGATACCTGTATCCTTCCTCTTCAATCCTAAAAAAAAAATTCATGGAGAAGTTACCAGGGCCGGAGAAAAAAAATTAAACGTCTCGATTCACGTCAGCGCTACTCGCGCGAGCTCGCAGTGTTGCGTATATTATATACGATATAATGGAGTTAAATTTCATTTGACGCTCTTCCACTTACCCGGGCTATCCATTCTACGGAAATAGTTATTGAACCACCTTAGCCCTTCAGTATCCGTCCACTGGTCATCCTTTCTCGGAGTTATACATATCTGTTCTGAGAATTCCAGTACGGTTATGGTTTGTTGAGCACACCTGTGCTGCAATTGGGTTTAATTCTATTTCACTCAGTTTGTGCTACGTGACTGATAGATTATCTTGCAATATGTTGGTGGCTCTGAAAAGGGCCGATATTCTCAGCGATGATTCGCAGGATAACGCTTAGTAGCCAACCTCTATTTGAAATTAATTCATAATTTTCGTCGAATCAAATTTTTCTGATGCGGAAAATAATTTTGTTTTGATGAGTTTATGAGATACTGGAATGACCGCATGTAATTTTAAAGTGCCACGAACTGTCAAGGCTTTATCGAATCGATTTTGTAAAATAGATTCTTCCGCTGGATGTTCTGCAGACGTACAGTACGCAAAAGATATGCTCCGAAAATAAGAACCTGCCCAATTATACAGATCCAGCGGTGTTTGGATAGGATCGGAATTGCCAATCAGTTGTAAACTCGTACGCGAAGCTAATCTCTTAACAGTTGCACCAACACCATCACACGGCCCTTTTCCATGTGATGTAGCAAAAAAATGCCATTCGGCATCGCATTGAAAGTCTTCAGAGTGATGTGTTATGTTTATGAAATTCTTTTTGTTCTTATAGTGGGAAACTGCTCCATCGGAGAAATAAATTATTTTTTCTATAGGAATCGAATTTTGAAACTTCTCATAAAGTTGATTAACTTTTTTTGAAATAAATGAACCGCAACTGTATTATGTTTCAGATGCTCTGAAATCATCACAAAACTATAATGTCTCAACTGGTCTACGGCGTAAATTTTATAGGAAACCACGATTGGATGAAAAGTCACCTGATTATTGGTCCAGTGAAACCCTTGCGTGGAATCTTGTACAAAAAATGCATAATTCTCAGCGAAATCGCATACTACTAAAAGTTCACCAACTCTGCAGATTTAGAAAAACCGATTTTTTTTATCCGGATAACGATCACGGAATAATCGATACAATTCTCTCAGATTATTCAACATCAAATGCTTCTGAACCGATATTTTTTCAGCATTTCTTTCAACGGATACTGAAGGGCTAAGGTGGTTCAATAACTATTTCCGTAGAATGGATAGCCCGGGTAAGTGGAAGAGCGTCAAATGAAATTTAACTCCATTATATCGTATATAATATACGCAACACAGCGAGCTCGCGCGAGTAGTGCTGACCTGGATCGAGACGTTTCATTTTTTTTCTCCGGCCCTGATAACTTCTCCATGAATTTTTTTTGGGGGATTGAAGAGGAAGAATACAGGTATCCGAAAAAAATTATCTCCAAGAATTGTTGTTAGTCCCGCGGAAATGGCAGCGAAATCAAAAAAGAAAACGGTAAAAAAATATTGAAAGAAATTTTTTTTTTCAAATAAATTTTTTTTTTTCGAAGCGCATTCTTTTACCAACAGAATAATTGCAAGATCAGTCCGCTCCGATGTATACTTTCGGAGATATGAATTTTCAAACATAGCAGTGCAACAGTGGTATACAAAACTTTACATGGCTCTAACTACGCCATTTTTCAAAAAATTTCAAAATCCTTGAAATTGTATTTTTTTTTCCATAGTACTACGGATATTTCAAATGGCGCAAAGATCCGTGACTTGACGGTTTTTTTTGAGTGAAGTGACGTGGATCCGCTCATATTTATGTTGTAAGTGTGTGTACTAGACACAGGCTAGGAGGCCTAGGTAGACGGGTCACCTAGGCAGTCGGTCCGCGAACGTGACAGTAATAAGACAGCATATGTAGGCTTGGCCAAGCAAGTTTTTCTATATTCATTTTGCTGTACTTTTAATAATTATTTAATTTATCTATTCATTTCGACGACCCTGTTGGGCTACCTGTATATATATATTATTGAATAGAGGATCAAGGACCGACTCTACGACAACAGCCAAACATAAAAAGCCAAGATCAAACCACAAAGATAAGTTATCACCAAAAAGGGATTTTGATACAGAGTTTTGTCGTTCTTTTTAATTATTTATTGTTATTTGGTGTTATTTTGTATGCATGTGTGAATGATTTTTTCTTTTAGATATACATATATTTTTATCTTATTTTTTCTTTATACATATTTTGAAGATTTTGGCGATTGCCCTTAATTTTGTGTTGCTGTCTCTTTTATTTATACTTTTTTTTATACTTTTATTTATACTTATTTATACTTTTATTTATATTTATTTGTATTCTTATTTATACATATATCCGTTTCTTTTCCTGTGTTTATTTTATTTCATTATTAATTTGAGACAAACATATTTTATAATCTTAATATCATTATCTAATTTATTACATTCGTTACAATGTGTATAGATAAAACAAAATTAGGTTCGTGTAAATGGTAAAATTAAATAAATATATTGTAAAAATAAAAGCACTCACACATACACATTAAAATAACAACAAAACGTTGATAATATTGAATAACAAAAAAATAAATAAATAAATAAAGAAATAAAATAATAAAAATTGTATAAAATAGTCTTTTTGATAACGTATCTTTCGTTTGTCGAGGCAGTCCGTGATCAGTTGATTTTTTCATATATATTTCCCAACAGGGTCGTCGCAAATTATTCAAGACTGGGACATAGGCGTAGATGTTTGTTTATATGAATAGAAATAAACATAAAATATACACTGCAAATCGTCGTAAATCTAGTGACTTGGCCAAGTTCTAATATACTGTCTTCACTATGTCACGTCTATGGACCGACTCGACAAACGAAAGATACGTTATCGAAAAGACTATTTTATACAATTTTTATTATTTTATTTCTTTATTTATTTATTTATTTTTTTTGTTATTTATTATTATCAACGTTTTGTTGTTATTTTAATGTGCATATGTGAGTGCTTTTATTTTTACAATATATTTATTTAATTTTGCCATTTACACGAACCTAACTTTGTTTTATGTATACACATAAATATCTGCGTATTTTTATTCTTTATTGTTTTATTTATTTATTTTTTTTGTTTTGTTCTTAGTTGTGACTTGATATTTTATTATTCAAATTTTGTACAATAAATCCATTACAATTTAGTGATGTCATTGAAGGTTATTAGGAAGAGTGTAACACTCAGAACAGATCCTTGGGGCACCCCATTTTCAAGTTTAACTCTCTTTGATGTGAACCCGTTGACTCTTACTTGGATGAACCTTTCTTCTAGGAAGTTTCTGATGAAATGGAGCATGACTCCATTAATCCCATTTTCGTTGAGTGATTGGAGAATCCTATGTCTCCGCACCATTTCATAGCATTTTTCAATGTCCAACGAGACTGCTAGGAGGTGTTGGTCATTGATGAAAGCGTCACATGTATTTCTTTCAAGATTCACTAACGCGTCAAGGGTAGATCGGTGCTCTCTGAAGGCACTCTGGTACACATTGAAGAAGCCTTGTCTTTCGAGAAACCACCGAAGCCTTTTGCTGATCATCTTCTCCATAATTTTGCACATGTTGCACGTCAAAGTGATGGGTCTGTAGCTACTGACTTTTAGCTTGTCTTTTCCAGATTTCACGATTGAAACAACTACAGCCTCCTTCCATCTAGAAGGAAAAACCTTGTGAATCCATATATAGTTATAAATTTCGAGGAGGTAGTTTAGAACTTTTTTTAGTAGATTTCTCAGCAGGATATTTGGTATTTTGTCCGGTCCTGGACTAGAATTTTTTTAATTTTCAAGTGGTGATTCTAGTTCGGTTAGTAAGAGCAGGGAGTTCATGGTAGCGTGGTTGTTTGCTTCGAGTCTAGTATCGGCATGGTACTCGTTTACTTGCTTGAAAGCAAGAAAGCCATCAGTATAATTGGTGTCACTGGAATTTGATGAGTAATTATCGGCTAGTTGGTCCGCAATTTCCGTGGAATCCGTAGATATTGAACCATCGTTTTTCTGCATTGCAGAGATGTGCATTGTGGGTGACTATCCTCCAATGGCGTTCGTCTTTTTGCATACTTCAAAGCTGCGAGTGTTGAATTTCAGTGAAGGGATGTAATCAGTCCATGACTTCCTGGCGCTTGATTTAATCTTCTTCCTGGAAATGGCTGGTAGTTTCTTAACATCGGTGATGTTCTCAGTGGTATTTTGTTTTATAAGGACGTTGAAGTCATGTTTCTTTTGCTTGATGGCTTCTTCTACTTCGGAGTTCTACCATGGGCCTTGATGTTTGCAGGAATTTTGTTGTTTTTGGAATAGAAAAGTTGGCAGCCTCTGTTATGGTATTCACTAGTTCCGCAATGAGATCATCAATAGCATCTCCATATTTGGCCGAGGGAAGTTTCAGTTTACCGATGTTGTTATCAATTTTTGTTTTGTATGACTCCCGACCAGTTTTCTGAAATTTCCATTTTGGAGTGGAAATGTGGAGGGTAGGGGTGGGGATTTTGTAATTCAAGTATGATTGGAAAATGGTCGCATCCATGAAGCTCCTCCCCAGCTTCCCAGCCTATTGTATGACCTATATTTGCACTGCAGAAGGATAAGTCTATTGAGCTGAAGGAGGCATTTGATATATTGAAGTGAGTGGGTTTATGATTGTTCAGGAGGATGATTTCGTCGTTTCTACTGAAAAGATTTTCTATGATTTTCCCCCTCAAGTCAGTATGGTTCGACCCCCAGAGTAGATTGTGGCTATTGAAGTCGCCATCTAGAACATATGATTTCGGAAGCTGATCGATCAGATTTTCCAGTTTTAGGAGGTTAAGATCGTGACGATTAGGTACATAGACGTTGCAGACACATATTTCATTTGCAGCGATGAAAGATATTGCAACGGCCTCTCGATTAGTATTGAGCTGTATTTCTTTGTGATGGAGGGATTTTTTGACAAAAATTGAAACACCGCCACTAGCAAAGTTTGTATTCCTATGGTTTTTAAAGATAGAACCGTAGCCTCCGATTTTGGTACAAAAGAAATCTTTGAAGTTCGTTTCCTGTAGACAGATCAGAGAAGGATTTATGTCCTCGGTGAGTATTTGCACATTTTCACGACGGGGGAAGAACCCGTTAAGATTCCGTTGTAAAATTTTTAAGGCCATCCAAGAAAAAGAGAGAAAAAACTGTTAGTTTTCCAATCGTTAGAAGCAGGTGGAGGCTCGTCATCTGAAGAAGAGGAGAGACCGTTTATGAATATTTGTAGGATGTTTTTTATTTTTGTACTCCTTATTTTTTGCAGACGACCGGTTAGCGTTGGATACAGCTTTTTCATCATATCGATGAGGGACTGGCTGTCTTTGGTCTAATCTTTAGCTATGGTGGTGGGGTCAGGAGATTCTGTGGCCTAGCCAAAGAAATTTTTGTACTGAATATAGTTTAAGGGGGATTTTTTGGTGGGATCTTCAAACAGTATTTTTATCGGGGCTGGTAATTCATCGGAAGATCTGTCTGTCACAGCGGTCGTGTTTTTATCTTTCTTTGAATTGTCATTTATTGGTTTGTCGTTTTTTAGCTTCTGCTCATTTTTTTTGTGTTTTCATGTAATTCCATTCCTCGTCACTATTGATTGAGTTATCTTTATTTGAGTCAGTTCCTTTCCGATAATTTCACCGAAGGTGAAAAGGAGCCTGCATCAGAGAGAGGACGTTTAATCCCTGCGTTTGTAGGTTTGACGGTTTTTAGTGGGGGGGACTCAGGTTGCCGGTCTTTCTGGTTGTTCCGAGATTGATCGTGGGCTTGTGGAGAATGATCTGGTTCGTCGTTGGTGCTGGAGATTCATTTTGGTCAGCAGAAACCTCATTGGTAGGTGGTTCTTGGGAAGCAGCCTTGCAGTTTTTTGCAATACGTCCAGTTCGTGTGCATTGGAAGCATGCTAATGTGTCAGTTGTTACGTAGACCCGGTAGGAGGTATCTTCGAAATTTATTTACAATGATTCGGGAATTATGGGAACGCAATCCGCATGAATGAATACCTGTCTGCGGAAGATCATTATGCGTGCAAATCTGGGGTAAGACATTCCGGCTCTCAGGAAAGGTTACTGAGAGGTTGTTGACACGCCAATTTTTTCGAGCTCTGATTTAATGACTGAATGGGAAATCACTGGGTACACGTTAGATAGGATGAGCTTCTTATGTTTGGTAATCACTGGGCGAAGCTCTAAGGTGTGTCCCCCAATGTTCACGTTTGGGTGCTTCTCAGTGAGGTCGTCCGCTATCTGTCTACTGGCAATAAACATGCACACTCTTCCATTGGATATCTTTGAAGCAAATCTAATATTGAGGGGTTCAATCAGTTTACCAAGTTCAACTAAGTATTCTGAAACAGGGATTTGTGCGAGCGTTTCGATGACAATGGCCTGTTCTTTTTTGGGAAATAAATCTCGTTCTGTTGCTGCTACATAGCTGTTTCTACTTTGGGTTGTATCTACTTTGTTCGTGGCGATACGAGTGTCCTGACTGTAGTTGCTTACCGAAGGATACATTTTCTTTACACTCCCTCGCTACCACGGTGATGTGATCACTTTCACACCACTAAGACAGGTTACACGTCATCATCCGAACCAGGTTAGTATTGAGAGCGCGGTACACACTTCCGATTGAGAGCAGACAGAGCGTACACGCAAACAGCGTCCGACCACGACGGGCGTCGAGACGGAACTGGCATAAAATTCTGTTTCGAGTCAATATTAATGAATTACAAAAAATTTCGATATACAGTCAACAGCCGTTCTACGCAGTATTAAAAATGCGACATCAAACTAGGTTCGTTTGATTCGTTTGGGCATATATTTTTTAACATTGGAAAAATGTGTTGCAGAAATCTACAAAATATTACTTTTATTTATCAGATATGCTACTGGTCTAAAGGATCGATTGCATTTGTTAGATAGTATTCATTGGTAGTTACTAGTCATATAAGTAATCTGCGTTCACTGCCTAGAAAACGGCCTTAGTTTTATTAGAACTTAATTAAAACAAATTGACCAGTTTGGTCATTATTTATTGACGAGGTTTCGATACACGCGCACAAGGCCACGGAAAAGTTTCAATATCTTATACTTTCATAATACCTAAAGTCACTTTATCTTAAAATCGTGTGTAGCAATGCTTTGGCAATTATGTAAATAAATTGTAACAAGGTAATAATAGACTAACCATTGTACTTTTTCTTATTGAACAACTCATCTGCAAAATAATTATTCCACACACAGGGAATTAATCTTCATAAAAGATAAATAATACATATAGTACCACTTAATGTATATTTTGGTTCACGAGTATGAACTTGGCTCACGTAGCATGAGAAACTGATGTCGTAGTAAAACAGAGGTCTTATATTGTTGTAAACGAATCGGTTATGATTTTTCAATAATACACCCCTTCAAAATTGAGGCAAATTTACAATTCATTAGTATTTAACTCATAAATTACTATATCATCCTAAGTATCACATATTTTAACTTTCATGTGAATGAGGAGGTCGTGTAGGTTTCAGAATAAGTTTTCCCGTATCATCACAGCTCATGTTGAAATCGCCCAACACACTTCTAGCTCTCTGCGTTATGATGCTTGGCGCGATCACACGCCTGTGTACACCCATCATGAACAATATCACTGAAATTAAAAAGAAACAAAAATTTTGGTTATATGTCATTTTTAGTAATACCGTGAGTATTTAGCGAAACAAACTCTCAATGGGTACAGTGCACTGGAAATGTTACTTGTTTCGATCCACAGTGGCTTCTGTATAGGTAGCGAAAAAATATTTTAATAAAGATGTGTGGCCTGGTGTAATCTAAATGTGGTCTTGAACTAAATGTGATCAAGTGCTGCAGCATTTCTTACGGTAGAGGTAAAGAAAACGTTCGTTGCAACTACGCAATAAGAGATGATCTCTAAGTAGCTAGCCCCCCCACTTTGGAAAAAAAATAAATCAAAATATGGAAAATTACGAGATATTTATGAGCTCTCAGAATATCCAAGTTTCGATTTTTGAGCTCAACCGGTCGAGCAGGAATGAGCGATTTTGAGTGGGGGGGGGGGGGGGGGGGGGGGGGGCAGGTACGTAAGCAGCCAGCCCTCCCACTACAAAAAAAAGTGTTGGGAAAAAATTAAATATACCAGAATTATGAGCTATTTATGAGCTTTCTGAATATACTTATATTATATCTATAGGTACAACCCCCCGCGACCAGCCCCTAAAAATCTGATTTTCCGTTTAAGAAAATTAGTCTTAATAACAACATATTTAGGAAATCTTCGGAGCGAAATATTCAGTGATTAATAAGCTGACGGGATATCGCGTTTTGAAATTTTTAGCTGCAACCCCCGAGTACCCACCCCTCGAAATCCCCTTTTGCTCCAAGAGAGAACTTGGCTTAAAATCAACGGATTCGAAAAATCCGTTGGGTGCTCAGGGGTTGCAGCTCAAAATTCGAAATTGTGATATCTCGTCAGCTCATAAATCACTGAACACTTTGGTATTGGAGATTTTTCGAATCCGTTCATTTTAAGCCAAGTTCTCTCTTGGAGCAAAAGGGAGTTTCGAGGGATGGGTGCTCAGGGGTTGCAGCTAAAAATTCCGAGTTTCGGTATTTCGAAAGCTCATAAATAGCTCATAATTCTGGTATAATTAATTTTTTTCAAACATTTTTTTTCGTAGTGGGGGGGCTGACTGCTTACGTACCTGGCCCCCCCACTCAAAATCACAATTTCCTGCTCGGCCGGTCGAGCTCAAAAATCGTGACTTGCATATTCTGAGAGCTCATAAATAGTTCATAATTTCCCATGTATAAATTTATTTTTTTTTCCAAAGTGGGGGGGCTAGCTACTCAGAGGTTAAGGGATGTACGCTTGCAAGAATTGGGCTGTGTCAAGGACCTAGGTGTCTTGTTTGATTCAAAGTTAAATTTTAGTAAACGCATCAATTACGTTATCAACACGAGCTCCAGAGTCCTTGGGTTCGTTATGCGTTCCTCTGAGGATTTCAAGTCCCTATCTACCCTAAGGATGTTAGGGGCCATTCATTAATTACGCAAGGACGATTTTGGCCGTTTTTGACCCCCCTGCCCCCATGTAAGGACACGTAAGATTTCTCGGACCCCTCCTCCCCTTTCTTACGTAAGATTTTACCTGGAATTTTCCTAAGAAGCGTTAAATAGTTGAATGTGGTTAGAAAAGGTTCAGTTACACTAAAACACGTCATTATTTGATATAAATCAAAGATTTTTATTTTTATTCTGAATAATTATTTAGTATTTGGAAGAGTAATAAAATATTTCGTAAGAATGGCTTTTACCCCCCCCCCCCCCTCCCCTCCCCCCGAGATAAGGTCACGTAGAGATTTTTCAAACCCCCCCTCCCCTCCCCCCGAGATAAGGTCATGTAGAGATTTTTTAAACCCCCCCCTCCCTCTCTGGACCCTTACGTAATTAATGAATGGCCCCTTATACTGCTCGCTAGTTTGTCCCATCTGGCACCCCCTTCGCAAAGACAATGTCTACCGTCTGGAGGTGGTGCAGCACAGGCTTCTCAGACATGCTTTATATAAAACTAATCATCCCATGGAACTTTTTGTCCAACCAGCACCGAAAGTATCTTTTTTCGTGCATGTAGAGTGCGCGCAAAGTGGCTTTTTCTCGCCCGGTGACAAATGAGCGGGCGCAAAATGCTGGTGGGCGCAAGTAACGTATCGTAAGCGGGCGCAAAATGGAGTGGTGCACCGCGCGGTCACCGCGGAATCGTCGTGTATCTTGTAATTAGCCTTAATCTTGTAATTACTCAAAAAGTATCGTGTGCACCATGGGCGGAAAACGATGTACGCTCGTGCGAGTTTCAGCTCAGCTTCGGCGACCCTTTGCACACCTCGGCTCAGCTGAAATCTCGCACTCGCGTCAATCGCTCACTTTCCGCCCTAGATACACAAATACTATTTCGATACTACTCTGAGATAAGCAACCATTTATATATCCACATCTTGTTCTTCTATAGAGACTACTAAGAACTACTGTTCGTATTCAAAGTTTTCAACAATTTAATCGATTATCCTTCTATCCTCACGGTGTATTATTCCCACGTCTCACACGCATCAGCTAAGAGAAACGACATCGTTCTCAAGGCGCCAGTCCTCTCAAATACCTACGTGGCTAAATCCATCTCGGCGCGATTAAGCACTTTAGCTAATAAGAATAGCACATAGTGTGAGATTCAAATACGAGTATTACAGCGTCAAATTAGATGTTGCATGAGGTGAAGAGGTAAACCAGCCAGCTGGGAGAAGTAACTGGTTTTGATTAGACACTCTGCGAGAAGGCGCTTGCACGATCAGTCACAATAATAAGAAATATTCCTTGTAGAATTTTACTTCAATTTCCTCTTCTAAAGTTTTAACAATTGTACTAAATATAACGTCATCGTCGATGTGACAAAAGTCCAATATCAATCTGAAGTATAATTCAACGAAATGTTAATGATACTGCGCGATGTCGCGATATGTATATGGGGCATTCCACGTCAATTCAACAAGGGTCTGACCCTCACCCTCTCGAATCGGAGTCTTAATGACCGGAGGTGTTACGTTAGCCTAAAATAACATCTCCAAATTTTTCTCAGATTTTTACCAAGCCCGACCGCTTAAGATGATATTTTGGAAAACGGTCAATCGGACATTTTTGAAAATTATGAAAGAAATGACATAAATTCTGTAGGCAAAAAGAAAAATATCCCAACCAAAATCGAAGTGGGCAGGCAAAACGGTAATTTTTTATCAATTTTTTTACTGAATAATTTTTTTTTTTTTTTCAGTAATTCGATTTTTTTGCATTTTTCAGGATTCAATATATTTTATTGATTATATACATTATACAATAATTTTTCATTCAATATATTATAATATATATTTTATTGATTAAATACATTATACAGGAAAATATATTGAATCCTGAAAAATGCGAAAAAAATCGAAATTACTGAAAAAAAAATAAAAATTATTCAGTAAAAAAATGGATAAAAAATTACCGTTTTGCCTGCCCACTTCGATTTTGGTTGGTATATTTTTCTTTTTGCCTACAGAATTTATGTAATTTCTTTCATAATTTTAAAAAATGTCCGATTGACCGTTGTCCAAAGTATCATCTTAAGGGGTCAGGGGGCTTGGTAGAAATCTGAGAAAAATTTGGAGATGTTATTTTAGGCTAACGAAACACCTCCGGTCATTAAGACTCCGATTCGAGAGGGTGAGGGTCAGACCCTTGTTGAATTGACGTGGAATGCCCCATATATAAATCGGAATATGTGTGTAAGTGTGTGTATATATGTGTGGGTGTGTATGTAGATGTCCGTAAGTTTGACCAGAGCGAAGTCCGAAAAGAGAAAATGAAAAGATTAACGCGAGCGAAGCAGGATCAGACAGTAAGTTCGAAATAACGAGCGAGAATAGTTGAGCGTGTGCGATTATAAACGAATATAGTATTTATTGTAAACTCTATTTGTAAATTTAGTTGACTCTGTAAAACGGGTCGAACTGAACCTTCCTAAAGTGTAAATTGATTTCTGCCGTGTCGTCCCATGTTATGAAAAAAATAATTGCTGGCATAAAGTTACCTAATTTAGTTTTCCGTTACAGATGTAATCGCCGATACAAAATATAAATGTTGACACCTCCTTCATGTATATATAAAATATTCTTTTACAGAATTATCAACCATCGAACCCTGTGGGAGGACATACCTATACATATAACATCATCGAGGATTATCGTAACGTGAGGACCTCGTTTTTCTCGACAAACTTCATATAAGCACACGATCGTAAGTGTATCGTGCAACGAACCGTTGTTGTTCAACGCAATCTCAGTTAACGTTAGTATATATAAAATCCATTTTCCATAGTATTTCATTATTCTCATCTTGAAAAATCGTGTCCAACCTAACTTCGCTCTCTCATGTAATTTAACGTCATTTATAAAACAGAATTTAAAATTATTAAAATTAAATGCAAAACACAAAACATGTTACTTAATATTAATTATGTTTGGCTGATCGGCGCAATTTAAATGAATAAATGCGTGACGGACGAATATGTAATAATCTCACTAGCTAATCGGAGTTTTTGCCTTTAATCTGCCACGTGGTACCACTGTTCTCAATATATAGGTATGTGTCTAAGTTGTCATACTGTATAGCGTACATTTAACAAATAATCGACGCAATGAGTCACAGGTGTTATCTTTGACATATAAAAAAACAAATGAATAGTCACTCAACAAATGAAATTGTTGTATCAAAATCGTTACAGTAGATTGATCCTGAGAAGATGTCTATCTCCCGCTTTGAGAAAATTACTATGGATGCCTGTTTTGATTATCTGTAATCCTATTATTCTATTATTTCTCTATTTTGGTATCTTAATCTTTTGTAAGTTTTGTTCAAAAAGTGTACGCCCGTATAAATACAAGAAATAAAGATAAAAAAATGTTCTCCAGTCAACAAAATGCAATTTTGCGGCAGCAAATGTTTAGTTATGTCGAGTGAAATATTTTTTTCGCCACCTGGAAAGAAGTAAATCCAAACAATTCTTTTCTGAGTGTGGGAGTCACCTCACAACAGTTATATTTATTGTTAGAACAAATTGTAAAGTCAACTCGAGTAGCATGCAGAAGCTCGCTTCACCACATACTCTCGATCTAATAATTTCGTTTTGCCAGTCTTGTTCTAACATTGTCATAGCAAAGTTTGCAAATAAAAAATTAATCTGGAGAAGCCTTTATTCTTCGAGTAATTTGTTTTTAAAAAGTAAGAAAAAAGCACGGAAGAGAACATTTGACTAAGTCTTTTGGTACCTACATGTATGATATAAGAGTGAGTAGAATGCCGAATTCAATTTGAAACCAACCGAAGGTTTGAAACCGGCAAATTTCGTATTTGAACCACACGGCTGATTTACTATGAAACACATACAAGGTGGCCTTCATTAAGAAAAATTATTCTTAGAGAAATTTATCATTTTAATTTTTACCATTTTAAAATGTTCAAGTTCACACAATGTCACTCGCAATTTTGTCTCTTGGATACTGTGGCATTATCAAACATTTGAATTTACGAATATTTGAATAAGTGTTGCGAATCTCAAATAAAAACAAAATTCACTCAGGTGATTTATATTTTGTTGTGGATGGCTGCGGCTGCCAAATATTTAATCACTGGAATACAATAATAGAATTTTTGATGGCACTTCTCGATGTGTACATGAGTTGATATCAAAAAACTATTAATATTGCATGAGTAGTTTTTCCGGAATTAATTTCTCAAAATTATCCTGTTTCACCGTTCGATACAGTCGGGTAACCCCTAATCAACGTAATGAAATAACATTTTCGATAAAATATGAAAAATGTGTGGCAGCGTTTATGTAAAACATTCTTAATTCCATCGTGGTTTTTCATATACCTGGGATAATTATCTTTTCAAGTATATTGCACCATCATTTTTAAAATTCAGAATTAACCTGCTTCTCTAGTAAATAAGTTTGATTCCCTGAGCTCTTCGTATACTATTTAAATAAATGAAATATGCAACGTAGACGAATGAGTGTATTCCGTAACGCAATTAGTAATTTCAATTGATATGATTTATGTCTAAAATTCGGGTGTTATGTGTCCGTTTGATTCACTCAGTGTAGAATGAACAATATGTGTTCTGAAAACGAGAATATGGTCTAAAACGTACTTACCTAGCACTATGCTAGCCACAGTGAAAAATGGATGATTGCATAGACTCTGTGTGAAGGAAACTGCTGACGTATTAGGATCTGTAAGCCAATGCCAGGCGCCGACTGCTGTGCATACGGATATGACACCTAGCAACGCTGTAAAAAGCAAAAAAAAAACATTATACCTATGTACACTTAGTTTTCTTAACAATGTTCAGGGCCAAAGGCTTGGTAACTTTTCGCTTATGTATATATCAACATTTTCATAGACACATTCAAAGTATAATATAATATAAACGTGACAGAGTTCGTTTCTACACAAGATATTATCTAGAAAATTCGATTCTACAGAATAAAGGAGAAAAGCTCGTTTCTACAGAAAACTTTTCTACAGAATTGCGACATGCAGTTCGTTTCTACAGAATTTAGATTTGGAAGTTCGATTCTACAGAATTCGGTCGTAGCTGTTCGTTTCTCATACATTTAATTGTAAATTTCGTACATTTCGATTTAATTTAGTTTAATTTAATTTAATTTAAATTATTTGACCGCCACTTGTAGAAACGAAACTGAAAACGAATTCTGTAGAAACGATCCTGCCCCCATGATTCTGTAGAAACGGACTGCAGGTCGCAATTCTGTACAAACGAACTCTGTAGAAACGAACTATTGGGAAAAACATCTCGGTAGAAACGATCCTGCCCCCACAATTCTGTACAAGCGGACTCTGTAGAAACGAACTTTGTAGCAAATATCTCTTGTAGAAACGAACTCTGTAGAAACGAACTCGGCAGAAATGATATCTGTAGAAACGGTTTCTGTAGAAACGATCCTGCCCCAAATAATTCTGTAGAATCGAACTTTGTAGAAAATATCTTCTGTAGAAATGAACTCTGTAGAAACGATTCTGTAGAAACGGTGTCGACTCCATTCATTGATTCATACCAAATTTTAGCTTTCTAACTTTATTTTGCTTCGAATTACTGCAGAAAAACGTGATTTTTAGTTTTTTCGGACCAACTTCCCGCATTTCAGAACATAAAATTATGGAAAAATTATAGATCCAACAGACATCTGTACACATGTCAAGGGTATTATTCAGATTATTAGACCTCCATTAAGCTGGCTATGCCAATATTGCATAATAAGTAAATATAAATTAAATAATTAGTTGCTAATTCAACGCCTTTTAATTGAGGGAAAAAATGTTTTCCGCTTCAGCCGTTTTCGGAAAAAACGAGGCAGGCCCAGTTTACTATTGAGCTATCATCGTCACATGGTGAAAATAATGCAAATGATGCTGAACTCAAAAAATGCCAACGCGAGATTTATTCGTTAATTAATCGTTGTCAATTGACATTAGTTTCGTCCTCGTAAAACCACCTTCACCCAAGATATATTAACCCGAAATTCAAAATGACAAATTTTAGCGACGCGTGAATTGATCGCTAATCAGTTGCTGCCAATAGTCGTTGGCCTCACTCTCCCGACCTCCCCCCCCCCCCCCCCCCCCGGACATTTCACCGCTGACGTCGGAAAATCAAACTGTTCACGTGACGCGACGATCCGAAATTCGAAATTTTGTCGAAGAGTGAATTATTCGCTAATTAGTCGCTGCCAATAAGCATCGGTCCTGCTTTCGTAGGACCACCCGCTCCATAGACATTCCACCCCTGGGCAAGAGTACGATTTCCGTGGCGTCAAAACCGAGGTCCTTGTCATACGAAGGCCGAACTTATTCCAACCTTTGGACTGTTACAGTCACCTTCCGCGTTTTTCGTATTGGATTCGTCAAAAATGGCTACAGCGTAAAAAAATTTCCCGCTCTAGACCGTCGTAACTCTAGACCGTCTTGTTTTTTTCACAGTTGAAACGACTGTTTTTGAGTAATTTTCTGTAATTTCATCAAATTTTTCCGAAAGGCACGTCATTGTAAAAAAAATCACAATCTGATATTTACCAATATTTTATGGGTATTTCGCAATTCCTCTTTTGACCGCATTGAAACAGCTCTGAAAAAACGTGATATTCCAGCTTATATTATCGAATTTCCAGTTTTAATCCATATTGAACTGGTTCCTAAGGAACTCGGATAGTGGGCAACATGAGAACAAAAAAAAACATAATTGCGATTACTTTGAGGAATATTTATTTATTAGTAACTGTAAAGAGACATGTACGTACTGTCAATAGACGGGTTTCGGCAGTACCGTTCGAGACACAACCTCATGCACATGTATTCCATAATTCATCTTATGTAACATTACATAACGCAGTCCATAGTGAAAGACGTTTCGGTGCAAAAAATTAAAATGATATAAAGCAGATACCGCAAATACAAATTCCGTCGCAGCAAAGTAAAGTCTATGGGTGAAATCTCGAATCTAACTTGCAGCTAGAGATCGATCGAAGTGGGCAAGCGCAATAGTAAACGAATACAGATGAATATCACGGATGCTGATGGCAGAAAATGTGGCAGAGAACTAGCGAACATGGCGAGCCAAATTCGAAAATTCTTTGATTGTCTCCGAAGCACAAAAAAAAACCGTGGCTATCTTATGTCTATCAGCTGTTCCACTATATTGAAGAGGATGGGTTCAAGATATATACGACAGTCCCCTTTACGGAAGGGGAAAAGAACAAACTGAAAATCCTTATTAAGTGATTCGAAGAGCCCTTCTTGCCGAAAGAAAACCTGGCAAACGAGAGAGTGGAGGAGCAAGGAAAGTTATGGAGACAAATACGTACGTTACCGGTACAAAGCTCGGACACACACCTTTTTCTAGAACGTTCAGAAGTGGGGTTTATACCCACTGAGACTGACTTTATCGATCATCGGCAAGAAATCTTCCGCATTGTGCTCCACGTAATCACCTTTTTTGTAATTATCTGATAAAATTATCCATATTCTGGTTACTTTTTACGACGCCATGCAAATATTACATGTCGCTCTAGGAAGGAGGATTCGAGCCGAGCGTTTCGTTATATTAAAGTTTCAAGGACGATTTGTCCAAACAACGTACCAACAACGAAAACGTACCAAATGAAAATAATAAAAATCATAATAGTACAAGGAAGTTAAGTTTAGTACAAAAAAAGGTGGCAATTACGAAGTTTATATGAAGCATGGAAAATAATGTTTTTATATTCGTACCGTCTTTTGTATTGTAAAAAATGGATAAAAGTTATTTTCAACATAATTTTCGAAAAATCCTTTTTTTCCCAATGTTATGTAACGCAGGGGGGGGGGGGGGGGGGAGAGGCTTCACGAACATTACCGAGCGTTACTTAGGGAAGGAGGAGTCGAAAATAGCCAGAAACAGCGTTACGTAATATTTGAACGGTGTCTATCTTTATCGGTGAAAAGTCCCACGCTCTACCTTTACCACAGTAGTATACGTTACCATCGTTTTTATAACCATCGGATAAAATTCGCGCTCCTTTTTACTTCCATCGGCAAAAAATTGCGGGCTCTACCTTTACCACAATGTCGACGTGTATCGAGGCACAGGCGCGAACCTTTGCAAAATTCGGTAAGAGTCAGATTTTAGAAGGTACTTCCACTATGAGTCAGCATCGAAAAGATTCTTCGTTCACTCTGATGACCAGCGAGGGAAATGAGACGTTAGGAGGCTTGCAAAGACGAATTCTCAGATTTTAGGAAGACAAACAGTTCTCGGTATCATTAGACATGTTGCAACACAACGTCGAAAGGCCCACGTAGATCGGCAATCGTTGAATTCTGGAAGATTCTGGATTCGCACCTGCTTCGATGACGAACGAATTCGCAGAATTCATGAAAGAAGACAAACAGTTTTCAGGATCGACTGACAAGTATCCATTTCAACGCTGCATGAGTTTCAATAACTTATGAAACTTCTAGAACTTTCTACAGTCAAAAGATTGGCACGGTCAGAGAAAACCGACTATAAAAGTTGAAAATTTAAGTCAAAACATCAGTCTTCGAAGTTCGAAAAGAACTTCGCAACTAGTAGAACTACAAGAGCGAATGGACGTATTTTTAGAAAATATCCAAAAATTGAAAATAAAACTGTTCATCAAAAGTCTCAGCTCAACGAAGAGATAAAAAAATTCAAACCTTTGAATTTTCAATGAAGAATAAAGTCAAGAAGTTAAAAACTGTTCGACAATGGATCTGAGTAAACTGAACAAAATTGGCAAACTGGAAAAATTTTTGTTTGCGAGAGAGCTGTCAAACTAGGAGGTCTTTAAAAATTATCCTGTAACGTAACAGGAGAGTTCAGACATGATTTGGTCAACAGGTGGTCATAGATGTGAGGAGGCGTTCAGCATATTCCTGCCGTATTAATACGACACATTTACGTGCTCTTAATTGCTGTTTACCACACCAACCAAAGCGTCTGCCATTGTTAATGTTAAACGTAAAACATCATTCCCTACCATTAAACCAAATGTCAATCTCATTAAACATATTTTCCAGCTGATTTGGCTTTTACCTTTTTGTGCCTTTACTGCAGCCCTGGGCAGACTTTCAAATTAATGTTAGTGATATTAAGAGTATATATATGATGATCCGAAATTTTCTTAGTGAAATTATGTAACTCTTTTTGCTAATTCTAAGACTTTTTCTCTTAAGAACCAAGATTTCCAACACAGGTGTGAGTATTCCATTTGAAATTCAGACTCGGTCCAAGGCGTTCAATAGGATGCAACAACTCCAACAGGATGATATTGTATTAGTGGTTTTTCAATGTCACCCTAGTATTTGAGTCTGTTATTTTTCAAAAACTTACGACAGATCCAAAAAGAATACATATTGTTCAGCCCTTCATTTTCATTACGATGTTCAGCTCTCTTTCAAAATCACATAATATTTGAAGGACATTTAAACAACCAAATTTGAAACTAGCGTTCATTGATCACGTTATCCTTGTTGGCAAGAATAGAAGTAAACACCTAATATTATCAGACCAGTTACAAAAGAAATGATTACAAACGTTTAGCAATTTTTGAAATTGAATTTTCACTGAAATTGAGATTGCTGAGGAAAAAACAATCTTTTATAGACAGTATTAGTTATGTATTATAATTCGTGAAGAGAAGATTCAGATAAATACCTAGAATAGAAATAGAGTTAGAAAGACTTTACGCGTATTATCACGCCGAAGGAATAGACTGGCTCTGACACGTCCGGAGCGGTGGTTTAGTGTGGTAGGTATTTGATCCTCAGCTACTCAGTCGGTAAGTGTATGCCCTACTGAGTACGGGATATGTGACACAATCAGATTTGATTGAAAACTTTTTGTTTTACGACCATTAATAACTCAAATATACCTTTTTGCAGATAAGCTACGTGAAGCTAGAATAGCGTAAGTTGCCCCCACCACGTCTGTCACGTGGCATATCAGATAGCCTTGTGCTTGCTTCAGTTGGATAATTAATTTCAATAAACATAGGGCTAAAAGGACGATTTAAGGTAGTTGGGCAGTAATTTCGGAAATGTTTAATGTACATGAGTTTTAATGATATAATTTTTTGAGTAATACTCAACAATCCTGTAAAGTTTGAAAATGATTTACCATTTGGTTACTGAGTTTTTTGATTTGAAAGTCGAGCTATTTTATATTGTGTAGATAGGGACTGTGATAAAAACTGATAGTTTGAAGTTAGTTGTTTTAGAATACGATGTTTAGGACGGGAACAAAATACTGAATAGGGTAAAATGGATATTTAGGAATAATATATCAAATTACCATGAATTTTATCCGTCACTTAATAATTAAAAGTGTAATCTAAAAAAAAAGTCAGTTTATAATTTTCGTTAAGTTGCCACATGTGGCGACGTTCGAAGTATGGACATTACGCACTGTATTCTAATTATTTGTTTTCTGCTGTTTAGATACGGTATAACTAAAACACTTCATTTTTTTTCTCTTTGCGAATCCTCCCTTAAATCGTAACTGATCCGACATTTGGATACCAGAAAAATAAAGGTTTTAGCGAGGTAAACACCGACGGTTCAAGCAGACTACAACACAAGAAATCACGCGACGGTGTAAAATTTATTTTCTGATTATTTGAGGAATACAGTCCTCACGATTATCCGTCGGAAAGCGTTAACGTCGCTAATCAACTACCTTAAGAATTCAGAGACATTCCTACAGGTATAGACAACGCTGTGAATTTTTTTAACATCTAATATCGATTACAACAATGATAAATGATAAAAAGTTAAAATAACTTTAAGAGAAGAAGTATTTGATTAAAATTGCTCGTTTCAAAACGATGCACAACAACCTGTAAGAAAGATTTCTAGAAGTTACCAAATTTCACCGTTACGTCTACGTGTTCATTCTCGAAAATTGTATTTCGCTAAGAACGACCCTTTGTTGACGGAAAAACATGTTATCGATACATTCTAATAGTGGGAATTGAGAAAGACAGTCACGATTTTTTTGGCATTAAGGATGTATGGCCTATATAGTCCCAACCAAAAAGAGTTTTGGTGAGAATTTCAAGTACTTCCTGTTGAGGCAAAAATTTGAAAAAAATCAACCATATTGAAGATGATAATAATATTTATTTCCAATAACAACGATGCTGAAAAACTGTTAAAAAATTGTTCAAACAATAAATTGTTGCTGAAATTTCTAGTAAAAATAATTTTCGATCATATTTCAATCATATATTCAAGAATTTCCTTATGTTTTTTTAACTTCTGTCTTTTGAGAATCTTTAATTTCGAAAAGTAGTGAACTTTGAATATGTTTTTGAACAAAGGTTATATATTACACCTACGAAATATCCGGATCGTTAAACAAATACTTTTATAAATACAGCTTTTGAAAATTCTGAAAAACAAATTAAAAAAAAACATAAAAAAATTCTTGAAAAATTCACCTGCATTCAGAAAAATCGAGGGATTTGTTGTGTATGATCGAAAAACATGTTTACTAGAAATTTCAGCAACAATTTATTGTTTGAACAATTTTTTAACAGTTTTTCAGCATCGTTGTTATTGGAAATAAATATTATTATCATCATCAATATGGTTGATTTTTTTCAAATTTTTGCCTCAACAGGAAGTACTTGAAATTCTTACCAAAACTCTTTTTGGTTGGGACTATATAGGCCATACATCCTTAAGTGAGACTCAGAGGCCGTCGGGTTGGTAGACCGATAAAGCTCATTTGGGTTGGATTTTCGCATTTCGCAAGTAAACCAACAGAGATATCAGAAATTTCCATATTACATTTATTGTAGAGAATTATAAGACAAACAACGTTTGTTTGAAAACTTTTTCTATAAGCTCCATAGGAAAAAAGATGCACTGAAAATACCTGGTTTTCAATTGTTTAAAAAATTGCAGATGCCAAATCTGCTTGAGTTTGAAAGTAACGTTATCGTAACGAAAAAATCGGAAAAAATGCACTATTTGGAATTGTTTGAAATCCAGTAAGCCGGAATAAAACAAGACATACCTACTCATATTTTGAAACCTTAGTTCCTTCACAGTCACTGTTGAAAAAATAAAATAATCAATTTTTCACAATGTTTTGTTATGATAATGTTGAAAACTTCAACCTTGTATAAAATGGAGATTTTCCCTCAGCCCAAATCATTATGATAATGTTACTAACATTAAAATGATAATTCCGTCACTTTATTCAACAGAAAAAATCAGGATATATGCATCGGAGTCATGTCTAGCTGGAAAAAAATTGTTCAACTGTAAGTAGATTGAATAGCACTCTGTCAATTTTCTGGGCAATGCAACTAAACTATTAGAGATGAACGAGTTGTAGAGTCTAGATAGAGAGTTAAAAAAACAGAAAAAAAACCTTTGAAAAATCTCCAGCAAAGTTAGTTGTGCATTCAATTATGGTAAACACGAATAAAACAAAATTCCCACTGTGTAAAACATATGAATTTGAGTGAATTCGAAAAACACGATTGAAGATACCAACAATTTGTGTAAGCATGTAATAATTAGAACGTTCAAAAGTATTAATGTCGAGTATTTTTTATTCGGTTCTAATATTTTGAAGCTGATTTTACTCATTGACCAATTCTTAACAAATTGTCTGAGATATATTCAAGAAATTTTACAGTCTGATATAATTATAATGTTAGGGTGTAATTTTCTGATAAAGATCAGTTATACTGTACTTGCGCATATAATCCACTCTGGACATAACTATTGGCACAATTGTTTTAAAGCGATCTCTGAAGACCTTCATGGTGAACAAAATAAGCCTAATAAAATTAGAATTGGATCAAAAACATCAGAGAGTTTCATCATTTTCGAAGTTCTAATTATAAAATCTTTTCTCAAATTGTTAATATTGCAGCATATGTTACTTGAATTGGCAGTATTAATCGTTTCGTTGTAAAAGAGGAGTTGTTTCATTCAATTTTACCATCATTGGCACAAATAATATGATTAGAGATTTTTGCAATGGGTTTTGGCTTTTCCTAATCTTGGATTCAGTTTCTACGGCCCATTGATTCTCAAGTTTCTCTTTATAAGTCAATGTTTCCGTGACGAGATAGTACGAACAACCCAATTCTTTTACAGGATTTCTGTGTGTGAAGAAACACTGGTCTCAGCAATATATATGGATTAGACTATGTAGGTATCACATTTGGGACTGTGTCAGGAAACAACCGGCATAAAATAGATACCATATTACAATGTACATACATGCAGATATAGAAACAATTTTCTATAGTGTAAATTTTCACAGGATTTTACTAAATTACATACAATGGCCCAAATCGATGATCCAATACTACTAATACAAACGAAAATGACATAATTTACCAAGTGGATGAAAAAGAAAAATGAAAGAATATGGAATAAATGTTAGTATTACTGTAACGTACTTCTCCAACGGAGTGTTGAGGGCTGTAGACTAGCAATAACTTCTGTAAGACGTCTTTCAAATGCCTTCAGGTCTGGAACATCACAAGTCAACTTTAAATATAAAATCATTATTGTAGATTGCTCAAGTTGCAGCTAGCTAACAAAGTTGTATCGTTGTTGGAAAAGAATTGCATTTTACATGTATACGGTGCGCTATGTCATGATAAAAGGTTTTCAATAACAGAACGCGACGAATCTGATGCCATGGAATAGCTGGATTCACCGTGATAATTTCAAAACAATGATAAATCTAAACATAACCTCAAATACGTTCAACCGCTAAATAATTGCCTATCTTAGGAACCGTTGTTCTTCAATTTCTTGGGATGTCGTAATAAGAATTTTTTAAACTTTTTTTACCTTCACACACCGTCTGATCCAACGACATAATTTATTGTTATTTATTTTTTCAGCACAGATGGGATACACTAACAGCGTTTTTCACCGTAGAGATATGAAAATTGAGAAGGTCATGCGAAGCTCAAAGCATCCGGTAAATAGAACGAGTCAGAGAGTCGCGAAGCGATTTCTGTCACTGTCTCATAAGGGCTGGTTCACATAAGTCCGGTTGAGCGGTAACAAATCAAAATGCCTGGAATATAGTCGTAATTAGATCTCGCGCAGTTTGATTGGTTGCCGTTCAACCGCGCCTATGTGAACTAGCCCTACTCTCCTCTCCTAGCGTTTCTCCATTTACGGGCCTTGGCAAATATCAGTGTTCCTAACCTTTATACAAGATTGTGATCTAGGCGGACGTGCTTTTGATAACTTTAAAAACTGATCCTTCCCAGCCAAAAAGTATGGCAGGTGGTAAAAATTCTCAGGGAGGATTCCAACCGGTTAGTATTAGACTTCGAAATTCCGAAATTAACACTTACTGAACGTAATTCATTCTATCATAACTAATGAATATAAATGTTTCATTGGCAGGATTCTGATGTCCACATTACTTACGAGGATCAGCAAAAGATTAACAAATTCGCCAGGCACAACGCAAAGCTAGAAGATTATAAAGATGAATTAAAATCGAAGCAGGTACATGGTTTCTATATCAACAACATTATACCTATTGTTTGAGTGTTGTTAAAACTACTCAGCTAGATGAGGCTTCGCGAAACTTGGCACAGCTAAGTTTGAGATTGGTCAGGAAGCTTCGGTACAAGAAATACTTGCCTTCACTAACTCGATTAACATTGTAATCCCCGAAGTGCGGCAGTCAAAAATGTAGGATATTGCCATTGAGTCTGCTTCCTGACAGTCTCAAACGAATATCTATAGTTGTTTGTTTTCAGTTATCCTTAATTTTATGCATTATTTGGTTCTGGCTGCATTCAAAAAACTCATCTTTAAATTTCCGATTTTCAGAATGACATAAAAAATTTTGAAGATGCCTGCGATGAGCTCTCCCTCCTAGATGACGATGTGAAAATTCCTTACCTCATTGGAGAAGTATTCGTAGATCAGGATTTTGAAAAAACCCAGGTTATTCAAATTTATTATCACTAGTTCTAACAATTTTATTGACAAATATGCGTGTATAAAAAAAATTGGGTCCAACCTCGGGTCCAACCCATGTTTGAATACACCCCAGTGAATCTTTGTTTGCATTGACTCTTCATTTTATACATTGTCAAAGTACTATGAAAATTCTATAAAATTTTCCAACTGGTCCAGAGATATTTTACATTACTTTATTGAATTTATTGAACAGCATTGTTCCGATATTTGACTACCAGTTTCAAATTAATAGTGAATCATTCAAGCTTAAACAATCTATCCTTGCTATTATTCTATTTAGAATATGACAATGCTTGATAACTGGCAAGTACTGGAAATTATCATATATCCAAATAAAATTACAAAACTGCAAAACCAATCATGCTTGCGAAACCTTGAAATGAGAGGACTCAGATTGAAAACTGCAGTGAGTCGAGCAGTACCTGAGCCTGCAAAAAATCTTAAGAGTTATCACGTAGCTCAGGCGCAGAATCAAAAGCTGAAGTTTGAACCCACTCTGGTTATATTTGTGCAAGAATTAATGCAGTTGCGCTTGTTCGGCATACAAATATTGATATGTACAATGAACTTTTCAAAGTGGTTGTAATTATCAAGTTGTTTTCTATACCAAATAGACTGAAGGTAAAGTGGATTATAATCACACTGTGACTAGGTGATTAAAATTTGGAACATAAAAGTCCGTGAAGCTGCTTCTGGCGAATAGAGTTGAAGATCAAATTCGTCAACGTTAAACAAAATAAGGCAGTGAAATGCAACATTCAATACTTTGTTGATTCCCATAGGTAGCTAGTATTTACATAGAATCTTATGCGTAAAACTGGATTGCATTATTCTAAGTAGAAGAACTTTTGTGTGTGTGTTAGCTAGTTCCAAATTCATCTTAATTTAACCTGTAATAGATAGCACACCAGTGATGACATAAGTCACATTTTTTGACTGTGCAAGTTTTGTACCCTCATATACTCTCTCAAAATAGCCCACCCGGCGACAAGGGTGACACAACTCAAAGATTGCTGTTTTCCAGCATGAGCAAAAGAAGAAAAATCAAACCTTCAAAAGTTTAAAGGTTTAATCTATTGATCTTTGAAGGAGACTATTAATATGAAAAAGTTCACTCACACCCAATAGAATTATGCAAATGTAAGTTACAAGAACTGAGAAGGGGCACTGTTTTGAAAAATGTAATCTGAAACTGATGCGCTGCGATAGGGACACTTCTGCTCTCTGATTGCACGATTCACAACTATGTAAGTTTCGCATGGTTATAGATTCGAATGTTGACAACCGAAATGTAGCATTAACTCAAAGACGCCGATTTTTAAGTTGAGTAAGCCTTGTGGCCGACATGCGATAGTTTGTAAGGAATTCCGAAGTCTAGTTCTCCTGCGGTGTGGCTTTTAGCTCGGAAGCACAACTAAAAGGGACAAGAAAAAAGATGTACGAATGTGAAATGGCTAAGTCTGAACTTGGTGTTTTTTAGTAGCTAATGATGTCTTATTTACAAAATTAATTAATAAACAGATATTTGGGTTAGGTCCAAAGTACCGCCAAAGTACTCAACTCAACGGGCAAATTAGTATTTGTGAAATAACTCGTTTATGTTTATTTTCTCAGTAAAAATGGTAATAACTACACTTGTAGAAAATTTGATTATCTAAAACTTTGATTGCAACAATTTTCTAACTTGAACCTGAAAAAAGGAGGTAAAATTGAATTATGTCGCGACATCACGAATAGTGAATTTATGAATGTACCTTTGAGGCACAAGTAGGCAATGGGGTTGAAAACTGACAAGTAGAGAGTTATATTGCCGAGTATAACAAGTTGAGGAAATCGTTACTACAATAGAGGATGCAGAATCGGGCCCAACTTTCACCAGTAAGCAGGCTGTAGTTCTGTTTCCTTCCATTTTACTTTCTGCATTTCGTTATCCGCGTGTAGCTGCCATGTATCGACTAGTTTCAAAGAACCATTTCATTATTTGATGGGTCTTCACCGTGCCAATATATGTTTGATTTATTCATTATAACTAACATGTCTGTATGTTTTGTTTGTATCAGAAATCATTGGAGGAAGCGAAAGCGAAGAAACAAGCAGAAATTGCGGATCTGGAAAGGAAATCCTCAGAACTCAAAGCAGTAATGAGCGATTTGAAAGCTCAGCTCTATGCTAAGTTTGGCACACACATCAACTTGGAAGCGGAAGACGAATAGTTTGTAAACTGTAATTGTAATTAAGATCTAAGTTTTAGTTATTCAAACGGTTGAAAATATTGTGTCAATTATTTTTATGCGTACTGATTATTAATAACCCTCAACGTTATCGTTGTTTTTGGTATTCATCAATTTTTACAATTTCACAAATAAAAAAAATGTAGTGTTGCATCATCAATTGTCAGTATGAAAGAAACTAGATAATATCAAAAGCTTTTCAATAATTAGCTCTGTACTGAAACATATTAATTGAACACTATTTCTAATATATAAATATATTAATTAATTGTACTCATAAGATAAAGATATATAATCTTTATTAAATTCCATTTGTTTCAGAACTATCAGTTTGGCCATTTATTTGATATTGATTATTCTCTAATAGAAGTTTATATTTACACGAACAACATAATGAACATCTGCTTACACTATGACCTAGCAGTAACTATAGCAGAAGCCACGATAATAATCTCAAAGTCTATCTCGAGTACTCCCAATAGCTCGCCAAATAGTCACCTGATAGACGTATCATGGATTAGCAAGTCGGTAAAAGCATCCGTTACTCGAGCTTGTTAGATATGAATCACTAAACCTGTGTTGGTATTGAAATATTTGAACGGATTTACCTAAGAATTTCCGATTAACACGAATAGTTTTTACATGGTTGCTGAACTAGATCAAGAATAAAATTTCAAATATAGTACAAATTTCCAATTGTTGACGGATGTGTATGAAACTTCTTACTCGAGAATTTTCAAAGTTCCAGATTCTGTCACACAGTTAACTCATATTATGATCATTGCTGACAGAAAATTAAGTCAACAAATTTTTTCTCACTAAACAGCTCGAATCTAATTTCATGGTGCCCCGAGGTACATTGCCATACCAACATGACAAATGTTCTACCCGTGTTCATTCGATTTTTTTTTTTTGCCAATTTTTCTACTACATTCCTCAGGCCGAAGTAGATATTGGATATTTTTTTAATTTTTGCTTCATACAGTTTCTGAGGTATAAAATTTTTTATTTTACCAATTTTCGCTCTGATTACTACATACTTTCAATCGTCTATAATGTCTGAACGCCATATAGATCTTGAAAGTTAAAAACTCAAATTGTTCGTATGGAAATGTATTTTTTGAAAAGGAATACTAAAAAAATGTACAGCAATTTGATAAATATGAAATTGTTACGTGGTGAATTATTGTGATCACGACGAGCGGCTACTGATGACCGCATCCACACCCAGCCGTAAGGATATTACGGCCTATTTTAGGTTCGCAACCCGTCGATTACGCGCGTGCACGTAGGTAAAGGAGAAATGAAAGGAACTTTTATTCAAGGAGTTGAATGTTTGATTGGACAATTGATTTTTCCGAGGAGTCAACCACTCGGCTATTGACCGTGCACCTGATTTCAAGACTTCAAGACTTCGCGAAATCAACTGACATTAACTGACTTCGACTGACTTCAACTGACTCCAACTGACTCCAACTGACTTTGACTGACTTCGACTGACTTTGACTGACTTTGACTGACTTTGACTGACTTCAACTGACTTTGACTGACTTAGTGACTTCAAGCGACTTCAACTGACTTTGACTGACTTAGTGACTTCAAGCGACTTCAAGTGACTTCAACTGACTTTTTGAGAAGTTGTATACCTGACTTCAAGAGTGGTTAACCCCTTGGATTTATTGTAAAAGATAATGCAGGGTACAATGAGATTTTTTTTTTTGGGACCAGTAGTTATTGGCTGACAGTCATGTGCTCAATAAACTTGGTGGGTATCAATATGGTGAAAAGCTTTCTGGAGCAGGCCAAATTTGGGAGGCCTCACTTATTCACCCTATTTAGCGACTCTGGCAAGCTCTCCTCTTTCGCCGTCTGCAATCCGATTGGTCTCTTTTACTTAGTTGGGTAGAGAGTTTGAATTTTGTCGATCTGAATTTGGGTAGATTTCCTTTTTGGTTGTGGTCTTTCGTTCCTTATTTGTCTACTTCTTCCTCGGTGGAGATTTGGGGTTGGCTTTACGACTTGTTCTTTCCCTGCACTCGCTGATTTGTGCGGCTGCAGCTGTCTCACCTGTGTATGGTAGTTAGTACTAGTTAGTTGAACGACACAGGGATGAGGCTGGGTGGGAATATTCTAAAACATATTTGTGAGTTTCATTGTGATGCTTGACATTGCGAGCATAAGTCTATTGAGGTGAATCTATACCTGATTTTGAGCAAGCAAATGAGGGATGGCCCTACCTAGGATCCTAATATCCTGCTATTATTTCTTACGTTTGTGGTGATTAGATGGCTTATGTCGAATGGCTCATTTTGGGTCTGGCTAAGCAGAGTTTTTGTCTCCTTACCTATTCCTCTGAGTTTCTTACATTCTAGATCGTAATTCTGCTTTGCAGAATAAAGGATGCGATACGGAGCATTGAGTCGAGATCTCCTCGAAGCGCGATTTCATCAACTTGAAAGCCTGTAGCTATTCCCCTGGCCTCTGGAGAAGCAGCGAGTTGGATACCGAGGTTGTCTTGTATCGGGCATCTCCCAATGATGGGGGGCACGAGATTCTTGATGCGCTGCCAGGTGTGATAAATTTCCGGTTCATTTGGGTGGCCCTCCCTAACGTGATTTTGATTGCGTAGACCCTGGATTTTCCTGAGCTTTCTTTCGATATTGTCATTTTTCCCGGACAATTTTTTTAACAAAAATCTGGAGGCCATTCCATCGAATCTGTGTTTTAGTGTGGTAAGGCCCGACATGTGCAAGAGACAGTTTATAGGAGTGGTCCTCAAACAACCCATGCACATAACTCTCATGGCAGAATTTTGTACAGTGTTAAACAGCTGCATTTTAGAGTTACAGGACCAATTTATAATGTGTCCCGCCCATTCAATTGTGGGTCTGATAAGGCCTTTGTAGATTTGGAGAAGAGGTGAAGGGTGAGCACCCCACTTTAAATTGGCAACGGCTGAGAGAACATTTAATAGTTTTTTAGCTTTTATCCTGACCTCATTTATGTGTTTGTCCCATTTTAATTTGGAATTCCATGTTACTCCTAGTTACTTTGCGGAATCGACGTTTCTTATTAAGTGAGGGTCTATTATTAATGATAGGGAGTCAGGTCTGAATGGCGTTTTCTTGAAGTTAAAGAATAGCATCTTGGTTTTCTCATACGAAATTTGTAGGTCTTTGCTGGGTAATCTGTTTCCCAGAGTTCTAAGATATGTTTGTAGTGTTTTCAGGATTTCCTTCAGCCTTGATGATGAGGTTGATATTCTGGCGTCGTCCGCGTATGATGAGAAGTTTACGTTTGGGGGGGGGGGGGGGGGGGGGGGTCGGTTGTATTTTTTGAATAGATAATAAACAGGATGGGGCTTAAACTTGAGCCGTGAGGTAGCCCTTTATTTGTTAGCTTCTCTCAAATTTTCTTTCCTTCAGCGGAGCCTACGATGTTTCTTTTCTTAAGAGAGTTCTTTATGTAGATATAGATTTTCGATGGAATCTTCATAGAGATAATATTTTTTGTAAGCTTTCCTATATTGATGTTATCAAGTGCCACAGCAATGTCGATAAACATGACTCCTGACTTCAGGCTTTATATCAGTCGGGCGACTTCTAATTCAAGCTGTAGGTCGGTGAGATTGTCGAGACAGGATGATCCCCGATGGAATCCTGTTAGGTTGGAGTTAATTGGGTTCTTTGATTCTATCCACCATGTTAGTTGGTTGTTGATGATCCTCCCCGTTGTCTTCATAAAACAACTGGCCATCGCAATCGGTCTGTAACCTTTATTTTGAGGTTTAGGAATGAAGGATACCTTGTATTCTCTTCAGGAAAGGGGGCTTATTCCGGAATTCAGGATTTGGTTGCAAATTTGCCTCAGTCTGACAACTGTCTCTGTGGGTAGATGCCTGATGACCTCGTAGCTGATATCGTCGAGGCCAGGGGCGGAGTTGGTTTTGGTATTTTTTAATTGCCAATTCCAGTTCAGCCGTTGTGATTTCCGCAGCAAGTACAGAGTTAGGATCGTATTGATAGTCATTTTTTTGAAAGACTAGGGGATCCGCCTCCGCGCGCTTCGCGCACCAACCCTGCGAGGCGCGCGTAGCAACGATCTAGTATTTATTCAATACAACATCAACTCGTTTTTCGCTTTTCGTTTTGCTGTTTATATTTTTTGTGATTTCGATCATGCCCCTGTCATACGTAGTCCGAACTTATTCTAACGTTATCCTGGTGATCTGCACCACCTAACACTACGAAACGCTGTATGTAAAACATCGTCTCGTCGATCTGTCACACGAATTCGGTGTTTCCGTTGACTTTGACTCTCGTACGACGAAGAACATCGTTACGTGAACCTGTACAATGAATACCACAGAGTGCTGTTCCTGTAACGCCATAAACTACGAAGCGGAAGACCTTTACAAACTTGGTCACGTCAAACTACGAAGCGAAATATCTAGACACCTCAAATAATGAATCGGAACTTGAAGAATTAAGAATATTACTGATCGCTGGTCCTGTACGATTTTAAACATCTTTCCGGCGACTTGGACCACGAATAATATGGTGAGCTGGTCCTTTTACGTTGGAAAACATCGTCCCGTAGACTTTGACCACGAATACTACGGAGCGCTGCTCCTGGACGACGAACAACATCGTCCCTCCGACCTGGACGACGAATACGCTGGTTCCTTCGACTTGGACAACGAATACTACGGAGCGCTGCTCCTGGACGACGAATACGAAGCGCTTTTCCTTTACTATAAAAAACATCGTCCCTCTGACCTGGACCACGAATACGCTAGTTCCTTCGACTTGGACAACGAATACTACGGAGCGCTGCTCCTGGACGACCAACAACATCGTCCCTCTGACCTGGACCACGAATACGAAGCGCTTCTCCTTTACTATGAAAAACATCGTCCCTCTGACTTGGACCACGAATACGCTGGTTCCTTCGACTTGGACAATGAATACTTCGGAGCGCTGCTCCTGGACGACGAACAACATCATCCCTCTGACCTGGACCACGAATACACTGGTTCCTTCGACTTGGACAACGAATACTACGGAGCGCTGCTCCTGGACGACCAACAACATCGTCCCTCTGACCTGGACCACGAATACGAAGCGCTTCTCCTTTACTATGAAAAACATCGTCCCTCTGACTTGGACCACGAATACGCTGGTTCCTTCGACTTGGACAATGAATACTACGGAGCGCTGCTCCTGGACGACGAACAACATCGTCCCTCTGACCTGGACCACGAATACACTGGTTCCTTCGACTTGGACAACGAATACTACGGAGCGCTGTTTCTGGACGACGAACAACATCGTCCCTCCGATCTGAACGACGAATACGAAGCGCTTCTCCTTTACTACGAAAAACATCGTCCCTCTGACCTGGACCACGAATACGCTGGTGCCTTCGACTTGGACAACGAATACTAGGGAGCGCTGCTCCTGTACGAAGGAAAATATATTCCCGGCGACCTGGACGACGAAAACTACGAAGCGCTGGTCATGGACGACGGCAAACACCTTCTCGTCAACCCGCACTACGAATACTACGTAGCGCTGGTCCTGGACGAAGGAAAATACATTCCCGGCAACCTGGACCACGTAAACTACGGAGCGTTGGTCCTGGACGACGGCAAACACCTCCTCTCGTCACCCACGGTATAACCTTCATAATCGCACCAGTTTTGAGTAACGTACAAAACGATATCTTCCCTTACCTTTAGGTGATTCTCTTGAGTATTATATACACACTGTGATATCGCCCTGAATAAACAATTCCCATCTGGCACCATATTGTTAGAGATAAACATAATGAGTTGGCATGACTGAAGGATAGTGAGTTGGCATGACTGAAGGATAGTGAGTTGGCATGACTGAAGGATAGTGGGTTGGCAGGACTGAAAAGGAGCGTAGTTGGAAGAGAAAAAGACAAAAAAAAAAGCGAGAGTGTGTGTGGAAGACCAGCAACGAGAACGGCGGCTTGCCGCGAAACGAGAGTAAAGAGAACAGACAAAGAAAGTACAACGAGTAACAGAAATCCTATAACGAAAGTGTAATAATATATTTAACCATATATTCAATAAACATTGTGTTCACCTGAAAACAAAAAAAGAAATAGTTCCTTCCCAACATCCTCTAATTAAAGAAACTTTGCTAACCAAATTGAGCTAACAATATTTATAACTCTTACACTCATTTCACTGATTTAATCAATTTATCTTCACTGATTTAATCAATTTATCTCTCTTTTTTAAAACTGTTATTTTTGTTGCTACCATGACTACTTAAAACTGAACGCGATTATCTGACGTCACAGTCGGCAATACTGCAAGTATATTTCGGAATGTATGTACCTTTCCTGGACGACCCCTCGCAACCTTGACTACGAAACTACTGAGCTCTGTCTCTGGACGACGGAAAACACATTCCCGTCATCCTGGACCACGAATGCTACGCAGCGTGGACCACGAAAACTACGGAGCGCTGGTCCTGGACGACAATCAACATCCTCCTATCGACCTGGACCACGAATACTACGGAGCGCTGATCCTGTACGATGGAAAATACATTCCCGTCATCCTGGACCACAAATGCTACGTAGCGCTAGTTCTGTACTGCGGAAAATACACTCCTGTCAACCTGGACTACGAAAACTATGGAGCGCTGGTCCTGGACGACAATCAACATCCTCCTATTGACCTGGACCACAAATACTACGGAGCGCTGATCCTGGACTACGGAAAACACACTCCCGGCAACCTGGACCACGAAAACTACGAATCGCTGGTCCTGGACGACAATCAACATCCTCCTATCCACCCTGACCACGAATTCTACGGAGCGCTACTCCCGGCAACCTGGACCACGAAAACTACGGAGCGCTGGTCCTGTACGACAATCAACATCCTCCTATCGACCTGACCCACGAATTCTACGGAGCGCTGGTTCTGGAATGCGGAAAACACACTCCCGGCAACCTGGACCACGAAAACTAAGTGGCGCTAGTCCTTGACGACGGAAAACATATTCTCGGCAACCTGGACCACAAATACTACTGAGCGCTGGTCCTGGACAACGTAAAACACCTTCCCGGCAACCTGGACCACAATAATTTAATAGATAGAGATAGGTCCAGAGTAAACTCAAACTCTGGAACCTTAAACTCTGAACTCGTCTAATAAACAGCTCCCTTCATGCGTCTTAAAATTTGGTCTTAAAAACGCTAACTTCAGTCGTTCAATATCTTTTTAATAGATAGAGAGTTTCTGATGAGAGTTGGGGATCTTCATGAAGAAGGTTGGAATTCCTTGTTTTCTATGGAGGGTGCAGATTTCTGTTCTTGAGGCCTTTGATCCCTTTCCGAATTTCCGCCAGGTTGTTGTTCGGGTTGAGCGAGCGACAGTATTCTTGGAAGTTTTCCTGTTTTCGCTTTTTTATAACATAGCTGTTTTGCATGATTGCTGACTTCTTGGAAGGTGATCCAGATTACGTCCGAGTTAAATTTGAGTTATCTATTTTGAACTTCCCTTCTGGCATCTATAGCTTTCTTGCAGTTCTTGTCCCACCATCTGGCGGATGCGGAAATTCTAGGGCTGGTTCTTATTCCAGCATCGTGCATCGTCTAGCATGATGGCTCCAGTGTTCTTGAGCGAGCTTTTCATGAGATGCATAAGATTATCTTATTGCTTTAAATAATTTGGTTCGTTGACTTCGGGTAACTTCCTGGAGCCTTCTATTATTTTTATTCGGAGTACTTCCCAGTCAACTCTCTTGGTGCCAATTCTACTGAAGACCTCCTCTTTGTGCCAACTGGAAAGTGATCGTGAAAGTGAGCTGAAGATTAATCCGATGTCGGTTGGGGCCAGTGTAATGTCCGTCGCGCTTTTCTAGACTGGTACAGGGTGAATCCTTCTAGCAGCTCTTGTATTCAAAATTTTGAAGTTTGAGTTCATGAGTATGTCAGCTAGCCACTCACCTCTTGGATTCAGTGCCGGCCTGAGTCAAGTTTTAGGGTGGAACGAGATCCAATTATGGCGCTCCCTTTGCTTGCCTCTAATATATACCAGTCGTGCGTGCCAGTATAGAACTTGGAAGATATCTCAACACCATCTAAAGTCTCTGTTTAATTTTTCGATTAAAACCAGCCATGCTCGCTGGCACTACACATCCTCGCAGTATCTATGGAAACAGTCGATGTAGAATGACAAACAAAATATGTAGGAAATCAGGTATATTTATTTATCACAAAAAGTACTTTTATAATGAAATCATTCATTTGTATCATTTTACTAACTAATAAAACAAAATTTTGTCTTTCATTGATAAGATCAAGAAGCATAATCAACTTTGGTACTGGTACTTATTAGATTCACGAGATAATGTAACAATGCTTATAAATAATCCACACTGTACGCTCCGAGCTCCTAATAATAACAATAATAGTATACTATTTAAATCATCTGGAAAATACTTTTTAATTAAATCGCTGCTTACGCACTTTTGCATTTACAAATTTTTTTATGACCTCCTCATTCATTTCACACACCTTTTTTAGAGTTAAGCTCTTCACATGTTTCGAAATAACTTCCCATCTCTCTGTTGAGTTTGAAAAAAATACAAACAAGCGCTGGAGGATGCCAAACAATGAAACCGATTTGACTGAAGTTTTAGCTGCATCAGCCACAACAAGGTTGAGACTATAGCAACCACAAGGATTAAAAATGCCCGAGGAAACTTTTTAGTTATGCGACTCTGAACTCCTTTTTGTTATCCAACCATATTTGCTTCATTGTCATAACCTTGTCCTCTACAATCATTCATATCAATGTCGTATTTATCAACAATTTCATCCAAAAAAATGCCTGTTAGCCCTTCTCCACTGGAGTCTGTCACAGGTTTGTAAGTCAAGAAGCATTAACGCACACAAAATTCATCAACATCGAAAAACCTAAATATGACGCTCATTTGTTCAGTGTGTCTTATATCGGGTGTACAAAATAATCAAGAAATATTTGGCTTTTTTAATTTTTGATGTGATCTGCCCTATGACTTCGTTTCCTAATAAATGTATTACTTCGTTTTGTATATTTTTACTGAAATAGTAGTGATTGGTTTCCTTGTGCATTATCCGTCGAAAATGCTCTGTCATGACTGGATCAAATTTTCTCAATAACTGGACTAAACCGAAAAAGTTGCCATCCTTTGGTGTATTTATTTTGTCACTGCTGCCACGAAAAGATAAGTTGTGTTCCGCCAAAAAAAGTGTGAATGCTACTGTTCTTTCCAGCACAGAAGACCACCTTGATTTATCATTCTTTAGTTGCACTTGAAGGACTTTATCAATCCCAGAACATGTCCCTAATCTTTTTGAAGTTTCCAGCCACATTAATAAAGCTGACTGATGGTCGTCTGAATTTTCATGGGTCTTTAGTACCGAAGATCATGTGACCAATTGTTAAGGCCCACGTTACTGAGTTTACAGGCTTAGACTGGTTGAATATATAGCAGCAAAAACAATAAATTTTCTGTTCAGACTTTGAATACATCAACCATTTTGAAATTTTTACTTGTTGAAAGTGCGCATTAGAAAAATGGCGCTCTTTTTCATTCCGTGGATAATCTTTATCTGTCAGCTTACCGTTGTTTGGGCCTTGCAATATAATGATGTCTATTGTTTTGGACGACAAGGACGTCGGCCACTGAGCGATATCTACAGATATTTCTGCGGTGGTCGTTGATATGGCTGTCACTTCTGCAGCTGATGGAGCAGCATTATGAGATGTTTCTACATCGGGCAAATCCCGAATCTCCACCACATTATCTAGAACATACTCTGATGTAATTATGCAGTCATCTGTCGATTGACTTGAACACGGTTTTTCTTCAATTTTAAGATATTTGGCGAGCTGATGGGCGCTTATTTCGTTATCAGCTTCTCTATGTTTTTTTCGCTTCAAGTTTTGTGCTCCTGATAATTTTTTGGGTGCTTGCAACATTTGAACTGATGTTACTAAAACAAATAAACAAACAGGTAATATAGTTTTCACTTATACCTATATCTTATACTCGAAAACTGTGTTATAATCAGTGATCGGAGTAGGTAGTGCTATTTTACGTAAATTTGGCAAAACCTGTATGTTATAGAATTTTAGAATATTAATATTTCCTAATGATAAAAATCACATGTCGAAACTAAAACAGTCAAATATCATGAAAAGTTAAACATTATGAAATTAACTAAATCAAGTTTAGATTTTTACAAATTGGGGGTTTGCCAAGTTCGCGTAAAACGCTAGCAAATTGCTTGGACATAATAATGTGTTCTGATACATATTTGCTTTCAAAGTGAGTAGAGTTACTGCATATATTTTATAATATTGTTACACTTTTAGCGTAACGAGTAGAAACGAGGGTAAGAAGTTTAGTCAGGCGAGCAATTAAGAGGCGCTAAATGAGAAATATGCTTGGAGAAAAATGTATTTGGAGTAAAGAACGTGTTATCAGCTCAAAGTCTGAAACAGATCTGTTTTTACAATAATACCGGTTGGCGCAGCAACCGTCTTCACTTTTTGACATACGAGGGCTTAGTTTTATTGCGTCATATGCCGGCTACTAGATCATTAGAAAGGGGGGTAAAACGGGTGATTTTACCCTTTGTAACAATATAATACAAAGTAGGTAAATGACTTGGGTATATCTGTAAAGTCTGAAAGAATACATTAACGAATAAAATACTACTTATTTGCACATCAGCCGACAAGTAAACTTCACGCAGAAGGCGCGGGAACTCGCTCAGTTGTGGTGACGCGTAGAATAACTCGGGGCGCTCGGGCCATTACCCGCCATCTCGAAGTGGGGACGGTGCCCGGCCCGTGCAATGGACCCGCGCGCGCCTCAGCAGATAAAGTCATTCACATACTGGCCACTCGCTCGGTATCAAAATATAGAAAAGCGAAATAAATATTTTTTTCATTTATTTTCCTTTACCACTGAGGCGCCCCTTGGGCCTTGGCGCCTAGCGCGGCTGCTCCTTTCGCCATATGGTAGGTTCAGCCCTGGTCATTTTCTAAAATGTTACCTCGGATATTTAGGGAGATCTTATTTGAACCGATGGGAGTCTTTTTGTAATTAAAGATTAGGAATTTTGTTTTTGAGTAGGAAATTTGTAGATAGTACTTGGCTAGGTTGTCACTCAAAAGAGAAAGAAGTTTTTCCAGTATCTTTCTTATTATTGTAATGCTGGCGTTGGATGTTGTGATTCTGAGATTTCTGCATACGATGAGATGGATACTTGGCCCGAGTTCAAGCCTGCAATTCCTAACAGGTAAATATTGAATAACTAGGGACTGAGGATAAGACCCCTGGGAAGGCCCTTGTTCGTGGTCCTTTCTCCTATTTTCCCTCCGCTCGCGTATCCAATCGCGTTCCTCTCAATCCTCTCTATTAACATTGTGTAGATGATATTTGAGACCTTTGCTGGTATCCCAAAACCGCTCAACTTTTCCGTTAGCATCCTTACGTTAACATTTTCGTAAGCGCCTGTTATATCCAAAAAGATAACATCCATCTTTTGTTTTTGGATGCGAGCGATTTCTAAGTTTAAGGCCCCGCTGACCTGGCATGTCATATATATATTTCGTGAAGTCAGAAGCGGGGAAATTGGGTGAAAACGCCTATACGAATCCTGCGATAACGAGAGTATGAATCTTACTCGGAAATATTTTAAATCGTAGCTTGAATAATAGTGTACGTGTGAATCTCAGTCACTGCTCAGGCAAATCGCTGATAATGTTTATAATAAAGAATGATGAAGTGAATAAAATCACGCGACAACAAACATGGCCGATCGGAGCTACCGCATGTTGAATATTCACTGATTGCACTGTTCCACAATTTCTTTCACCCTCGCCAGGGAGATTCACACGTATGTACAAAAGCACACACGTTATCCGGGAAAACTTATACTATCAGTTATTTTTTTGTAAACATGGCTCGATTCGTATAGGCGTTTTTCATGTGACAGTAGCCCGTTTATGATCCACAAGAAGTATGTTTCGATCTGTAACTGACATCATTGGTTGGATCTAACAGAACAAGCCAATGAAATCAGCGGCCTTAGTTCGCCGTTCAACGTTCAGAGGCGCTGCACGTATTTATGACGTCACGATTTGATATTTTCAAGTCAGTTCAGCGGCGCCTTAATCTTGAGGTCAGCCAAATTGTCCTGACTAGATCTACCCCGCCCAAAACCGCCAAAATTGCTAGAAACTAGTTTGCGGTTCTCCAGCCACCGGGTCATTCTGTTATTAAGGACTCTTTCAAAAATCTTGAAAAGGCAACTTGCCATGGCTATTGGCCTGTACCCCTTGTTACCGGGTTTCGGAATAAAAATGACTTTATAGTTCCTCCAATCCGAGGGGATTGATCCAGATCTTAGGATGCAGTTATAGATATCCTTTACTTTGGCCACTGCTTCTGCAGGTAATTTTTTGGGAAAGAGATAACTGATGCAATCTACTCCTGGGGCAGTTTTGGACTTCCCGTTTTTTATTGCCAATGCAACTTCGTTAATTGTAAAGTTCTGGCCCATAGTATCACTGTGTTTCAATCGACGACTAACTGATTCCGGGTGATGTGTTAAATTCGGCGTTGACTGAGGATATATATCCTCAGTCAACGCATTCGGGTGCATCTGGGTCAGCTTTCGGAACGCCTCGGCTATTTTCGGGCCCACCTTTGAGTTATTATTTGCCCAGGAGTTTTGCGGGGAATGTAAGCACTTATTTTTAAATACTCTAAGCCAGTCCCAGATTTCACTAATTTTTGATAACGGATTCAAATCGTTGCAAAATTCCCGGAAACTCTTGGCCTTTTTATCTTTAAAACCTTTGGAAGCCTCTTTCAGCGTTTTTTGGTACACTGTCCAATTTTCGTGAGAAGAATCTGTTATTGAAATATTGCCTTAGATTTCTCTTTGTCAGAGGTTGGAAATAAAAGAACGCTGGGATGTTTGTGAATATTGTTTATTGTTTTCAAACAGAGAACGTGCTTACACTATTGGCGTATGCCTGGCAACTAACTAACTTCCGGGCGTTCGGTGACGCGCTCGGCGGACTTATTTTTCTAGCCCTTTATCGGCCGCGCACGCAGGCGTACCTTGTGATAGAGCGCGAGTTTACGAAAACCTTATTTCTCAATATCTGTCAGATATCTACTCATCGTTAAGCGCCTATTCTCCACTAATGATTTACACTCTTCGTCCCACCAAAGCGTTGGGGTTGGGACTCTCCTTTTCTATCCGTATCCTTGCTCATTAGGCATTTCGGTCCCCGCTTCTTTCAGAAAATCTTTCATTATTCCTTTAAAGTTGTCGTATTGCTTGAGAAAGTTCCCGTCATTAACCGCCTCCGCTTTTATGATTGATTCCTTGACTGATTCTGAGAGCTGAGACCAGACACCCTCCTTAGTTCCTATTCTCCAACAAGTATCCTTTTTGCGAAAGTTTCCTCCTACGATACTGGTTTTGATAGGGAAATGATCACTTCTACTAGGATCCGGGAGGACTTACCATCGGGTTGCAGAGCTTAATTGGTTAGTGAATAAGGTAATGTCAGGGACGCTGTCCTTACCTGGTTTCGGATGAATCGTAGTTACCATTATTTACCATTATTAGGTTTACCTCCAGAATGATTTCAGCTATCCATTCTCCTCTCGGATTTCTTAATGAGCTTCCCCAGGATTGCGTGCTGGGCGTTGACGTCGCGTCGCAAGTAATTATCATTTTATCCTTGTATCCTATTTGATTGAACAAGGTCCTTAGCTCATTTTTGGATGCCTTGACTTGAGGAGGAATGTATACATTAAACACGTGATATTTAGATCCTTTTCAAATTATCCCTACGCCTATTACTTCCACACCCGGTGGCACTGCTGGTAAGCTTAATCTTGAATAAGTGATGTTCTTGTGTATGTAAATCAATAAGCCTCCACCGTTTTCCTCTGATCTGTCTTATCTGACATGGTTGAAGTTCTTTATGGACGGGTTGAATTTGGAGTTAATTGACAGTCTAGTCTCCGTGAGGCATAACACATCACATTGATTCACTGAATTTATGACGTCGTGGTACTTAGACGCAATACTGTTCAGATTCCACCCTATTATCTCCATATTGAGAGATTGATGGTTACGATCTTATACGCTCGAAGGCTGGGCTTTAATCCCCTTGCATAAGATATGTTAGCTGTCTAGAATTCATGAATACCTGTGTCTGTTCTCTCTAGGCTGGAACTTCGACCCTACCGGCGGTACGTCCACAGGATTTCTTGCTGTTGTAATTCCTACCATGGGCTATGGGGTAGCCAACGCCTAAATCAAGATGGGAAGTTGTTAGCAGATGCATTCGAAAAGAGCAATCTTATCCTCCTCAACAATGGGGTGTCCACCAGGATCCATGTGGAGCTAAATAAGCGGAACATCCCTGACTTGACCTTCGCCTCAGTATCGTTTTTTTGCAGGGGCGTTCTGGTCAGTAATAGATGATCCCCTGAGTATTGATCACCTCCCGATATATATCCAAATCAGGGGAGTTGAATTTCAAAGTTTTATAGGTCGGGAAAGGATTTCGCTCAAGAAGATAGACTGGACCCCCTTTGGTGAAAAGTTAAAACCCATAAGCTCCGCACTATCCATTGCGATGACGGAAATATTTACTAAGGATTGAGTTCGTCGGGGAAGGTCAAACAAGAAAAATGCCTTTTGTTGCATTTTATATTTCAGCGACGTTTCGGCGGGCCCTGCCTGCCGTCTTCAGGCTTCTTCCTGTTCTTGGCCTTTGCTAACTTATCTCTAATCTTCCTTATTTTGTTTGTGTTGACAGTCTGTGTGTTGCGGTATGATGTCGTCTTGTTCCGTAATTTTGGCATGCTGGACATGACTTCCATGGTATTGTTCCGATACATATTGAATAGTGAGTAATCGTGATCACAATTTGATTAGGGATTGAGTTCGTCGGGGAAGGTCAAACAAGAAACAAGCAAAGGCCAAGAACAGAAACAAGCCTGAAGACGGCAGGCAGGGCTCGCCGAAACGTCGCTGAAATATAAAATGCAACAAAAGGCATTTTTCTTGTTTGACCTTCCCCGACGAACTCAATCCTTAATCAAATTGTGGTCACGATTACTCACTAGGAAATATTAACGGAATGTATAATAATTTTGTAGACTCTGTACAAGACTCCCTCCGGATCGTCGGAGGTAAGTACTTAGGGAATGTAGACGTCCAGAGGATCTCCACCGGCAGCTCCTTGGCGAAATCAGGAGTGCTCTAATAAGGATAACCCTTTTGGCACATCCTTGAGTAGGGAATAGCCATTTGGAAAAAGAAGGATAACACTTCGGACCAAAATTGGGAAGCGTACTTCGGGCTCGAGAAAGTGGTTAAGAACTTTCTCAGGCATACCAAGCGTAATAGCTTCCAGACATTTTGCTCATCTATTGGCCGACAGACCAGCCTTGATAAAGTATGGGGGTCAATTAAGGCTTTTAAAGGTAGATTCCAGTTTCCCAAAACAGATTGGTCATACTCACCAGAAGATCCAACGCTAGCAGCAGCTTTTATTAAGGTTTCAAACCCATATGTGGCCAAAGAACCCCTAGAGTAGAAATCAAGGAACGCCAACCCTACTTTAGACGCAGAAATATTTCGGAAAGAGCTCAACTGGTTTATTCGAATCTGTCAAAGTTCTCCGGCAGCTCTCTGTTTCTCGCCGCATGCTCTCGGCGCCGCTGCGCAAGCTGCTTATCACGTCACTGGTTGTTCCTATATTCGACTATGCTTGCATCGCCTATAATGACCTGTCGAGCGTGCTGAACACTCGCTTACAGCGCCTGTGTGCGCTTCGTTTGCGGTGTTGCCAGGGATGAGAGGATCACTTCTCACCGTCGTGAGCTGGGATGGTTGACGGTTCGAGATCGCAGGCTTTATTTCATTGGGTGTCTGCTCTATACCATCTTCCGCACTGGTACCCCCTGCTACCTCAGTAGTCTTTTCGGCAAGCGTGACCCTGCCGCTCCAGGCTCTAATAGGCTGACCAAAGAGGAATATGTTATTCCTCGTTTCACCACCGAGTCATATAGGAAATCTTTCTCGGTGTCTGGGCTTCATTTTTGGTTTTCGCTCCCTTCCAGTGTGAAAGCAGTCTCCTTTTACCTGGGCTTCAAAGCTACCTTGCGGTCTCACCTTTTTGAGACGGAGCTTGATCGTGATCGCCTCGTTTCTACTGTCGGCTAGGTCTTCCCCCTACTTTCAGGTCGCTTCTGGCACCCTCGTCTTTTTCCCCTCGATCGTTTCTCCTTCGGCACTATTTTCGCTCCTCGCGGCATACCTCTCTCTTTCTTTCTCTTTATTTTGTTTCCCTTTGCTCTTATCTATTTCTAATTCATTATGATTATTATTTTTATTCTTTTCTTATTGTCATTCACATTTTGTTCTATTTTTTTTTTTTGTTTTCTTTATTTTCTTTATTTATTCTTCTTCTCTGTTATTTCACCTTCTGTTATCTTATTTTCTTGTTAGTTAGTCCGTAAGTAGCTTTAAGTACTTTTCTGTTCGGCTCGCCTTATCCAATATTGTCATGGACATAATAATAAATCTATCTATCAAAGTGGATCCTCCCCACGGCATTGATTTAATCAGGAATGAAGTATTAAAACATCTACCTCCTGAGTATATTGACGTCCTACTGGCGTTGTTTAACTTAATACTTAGAGAACGAGGCTATCAACAGGTTGGACCCAGTACCTTGTATGTCTCTTACCTAAACCTGACAGGAAGGAGTTTAGACCTATATCCCTCTCATCAGCGATCCTCAAAACCTTGGAAAGGATAATTAATTTCCGGCTATTGTGGTCTGTCGAAAATCGACAAGTTTTTTCCACAAGTGCGTTTTTGGATTCAGGAAGGGAAACGCGGTACAAGCCAATATTGCTGTTCTAACATCGGATATCAAAAATGCTTCGCTTAGAAAGGAACACCTCGCAGATGTTTTTCTCGATATCGAGGGAGCATTCGACCTTACTGAACTAGGTATTCCTGACGGGATCGTGGAATTCATAAAGCATATTATTCAGCAGAGACCATTGCATGAAAGTGTAAAGGATCTCAGTGAAAGGTCAAACACAAGATTTTTTTGTGTTTGACCTTCCACTGAGATCCTTCACACACACAGAAGCTAAGGTTGATGAAACTCAACATATATTACATGGAAGGGAACAGGGCGCTAGCCTGGGTGTCAGAAAGACCAGCTCTGGGCATTTCCTAAGGCTCGGTCCGCAGATTTCTGCCATTTAATATATATTTGAAGCTAGTTCTCCAAAACATAGGCGTAACACGAAAGTACTAACCTACGTGGATGACGTAGTCATATATTGGGCCCACCGGAATCTTCAAAAGGCCTTAGACAAGGTTACAGGTTCCATTGCCTCGGCAAGCCAAGCTGGCATCCTCAAAGTTGGACGCCACAAGGGGGTTACCTACTGTTCGCTGTCAAATAACTTCACACACCAGCCTTGGTTTAATGGTGTAGCCTTGAGTAGAAGAAAAATAGCACTGGTAAACTAAATTAAAACAAATCATACCAAGTCTAACGAGCACCTTGCTAGAATGAGCCTGGCTGCTCTCCAAGAGTGTACGTGCGGCTACCCTGTCATTTCAATGATTTACCTAGTTTGCGAGTGCACTTATTTTAGCCTGCCCAGAGTCAAACTAAAAGATTTCCTCCACAAAAACACGATCATTCTTGGTGCCAGCTTACAAGAACTATTCCTTGAATATCCGTTACATGTCGTCCTAGTTATGTCCGATTTCATCATTAAAAATAACAATCAATTGTAAAACCTCGGTAACGATGCCCAAAGATTTGCTTTACCTGTCCTACCCATATTGTCCAACCTTATATGACTCTGTCTTCGAGAATGATCGACTTCCGTTTCCGGTGTGGTAAGAGTGACAGGTGTGAGAGAGAGTGTGCTAAGGATAGAAAGAAAGCAGTGGGATAAGTAGGGTGAGTTGGGCGGGAAACGGTGTCGGGAGGGAGCGGGTGCAGGTAAGAAGGTCGGAAAAGCAAGGGAGGGAGTACGATGGGCAGGAAGAGCAGGGAAGGGAGGTTGGAGAGAGGGCAAGATTTTGATGTAGGAGCGGGAGGTCGGTGAGGGAAAAGGAGAAAGGTAGTATAGGCAGGGAACTAAGGTGACGGCACCTGGTGAGTAAGAAGGGGAGCAAGTAGGGATAGACCAGTGAAAGACAGGTATGGCAGCAAGCGGCAGAGCGCGGAAGTATGGACGGTGCAGGTAAGAAGGTAGTAGGCGCAAGCAGCAAGAAAGAGGAGGGAAAGAAAGGTAGGCCTAGTGCAGTGGAGCTAATGGGTAGGGAAAGGAGCCACAGTCTAGGGGCCGCAGCGTCGGTATCGGTAATGGACTTGTGGAAAAGAAAAAGAGAAGATGCAGGAGAGCAGGACGGGGAAAAAGTAAAAGAATTACAGGAAAGGGATAGGGTGTTTGCGAAAAGTAGGAAGGTGCAAAGTTCGCCAAAAGGGAAGGGAGGGGAGGGCGAGAAGGAAGAGGAGGGAAGTATTCAGAACTTATTAAGGCTAATAAGAAAGGAGCTGAAGGCAGGGCTAGTAGAAGTTAAAGGACAGGGAAAGGGACTAAGGGAGGAGATGGAAAAGATAAAGGAAGAAATGATAAAAAGGCAGAAGCAATGGGAAAAGGAGAGGAGCGAGATGAGGGAGGAAATCAGGGACTTGGGCAAGATAGTAGAGGCAGTGGAGATAAGGGCAGGGGGGGGGGGGGAATAAAGCAGGCACAGGAAGGGCTTGCAAATATAGAGCAGCAGATGATAGGACCGGGGAAAAGGCAGGGGGAGGGGACGGTGGGTTCAGTAGAGAAGGTATTAGAGAGGGTGAGGGAAATAGAATGGGCCTTAGAGCGGAAAGAAAGGGAGGAGCGAAGGGAGAACATAGTATTGAGGGGGGCAAAAATAGAAACGGGAAGGAAAAAGAGGAGTTGAAAAACATTATGCTAGGGGTAGAGGTCGAGGTGAAAGAGATGTGGGAAATAGGTGCAAGAGGGGAAGGGAAAAGGGGGGCATGGATAGCAAGGCTAGGGAGCAGAGAACAAAAAGACAGGTAATGGAAAGGAAAAGAGATTTAAGAGGGAGGGAAGAATTTATAGAGGAGGACCTTACCTGGGTGGAAAGAAGGATGAAATGGAAGGTGAAACACAGGCGCGGACTGGCGTCATGAAACCGGCCCATGCAAGGGAAATATTTTTCTTGAGTTTATTTATTGATAAAATTTCATTAAACTTTGTAATATACCCATATAGGTTATTATTAAAGGAGCAAACAGATAAGATTTGTGTTGCTTTCTTAAAGTTCATACTTTTAAGTTTCTCCGATTGCCGCTTGGACGCGTATCAGTCACGATTCTCTCGCGACTGATGTCACTCGTTATTCTGATTGTAAGACCGTGCTACTCTAGCTACAATAATTTCTTATTGCTTCTCCATCGTGATTTGTTTACTTACTTACGATGCTCATAAATGATCATTACTCGTAATTCCTAACCAGTTGATGTACCAAATACTGATTAAGTTACGCCCTTTAAATCAACTCTGATCATGTTTTATTGTTATTCTATGGACGGAACTCAGTTATAGTAGGGTATAGCGTAACACCTGTAGACACGTCACAGCTGATTATTCAAGCAATCCTCACTTTAAGTTGTAGAATTCAGAAATCATAAATATGGATACAAGTGTAGAAGAAAAAAAAATTAAAAGGCGGTGCAGAAAAAGAAAGAGAGAGGAAAAGACAAAAGCTTGAGGAGGATGCAAGTCAATGTAAAAAGTTGACAGATTTTTTCATCATATCATCTTCTAAAGCTCAAAACAACCCTGTTGCATCTACAATGGAACATAGCGAACCTGCGGTTCGATTAGACGCCACAAGCGTCGATTCACAGCAAGTTATCTCCGTTAGATCTGTCGGGTCCACAACAGATTCTAATAAAAAAAAGTTGTAATTATGAAAATGAAATTCCAGAACATTCTTCCATTCTTTCTACAACCCAACACTCCTCTGATATTGTTCCATTGACGCTTTATGTATGTAATAATAAAACTGTAGAGCTTGAAAGCTCTGCATCAATTCCATGCAAATATTTCCAAACACCTGAGGTGGAACAATGTTAGACTTTTCTACGAAACATCCATGTCAATCCAAAGAGTCTTCGTTAACATTTAATACTAACGTCTACATGAGAAAAAATGGGAGAAAACGTGAATGGTTATCTAAAAAAATTCATAAAAAAAATTCTTTTTTCTGTACTGTTTGCCTTGCTTTTTGTGATCGCGAAAACTCCTTTCGTTAGAGAAGGCACTAACGATTGGAGACACCTCAAACAGCGCGTGGAAGAACACAAAGCAAGTCTCGCATACAATAGATGTGTTGATGCTTAAGTCATGCATGCTAACAAAAAGGATGCAACAAACTTATTTTTTTCCACGCAAACTAATCAACGATTGAAAAAAATGCACGAAAATCGTGATGTTTTGTTGAAAATAATAGAAGTTATTAAAACGATCGGAAAGAGCGGTCTTGCTTATCGTGGCCATCGAAACGAGTCCGAAAACCATGGAAACGTCTTGGAGATGATACTGCTTTTGTCAAAGTTTGATCCGTTGCTAAAACAGCATTTAACTACAGTAATAGAAAATAGTAGGCGCTGACATGAAGGCAATCCGAATAAATGGGGAAGAGGTAGTACGGTCACAATGTTGTCAAAAACTACTGCTAATTACATAATTTCGGCCATACGTCAATTCATACAGAAAGTTGTTACAACTGCAATTGAAAAAGCGGGTATGTTTTTGCTTCAGATTGATACAACGCAAGATGTTACTGTGAAAGATCAGGGCTCCATTGTCATACGATTTGTTGATGACGATTGCGACAGTGTGCAGGAACATTTGATTGATGTAGTTAATTGTACATCTTCAACTGGCAAAGGAATAGTCGAATTAATTAAAGACTGCTTGATAAAAAAATTGCTAATATGTCCGGCGAGTACAACGGTTTTACAGCTTGGTTGAGCAAAGTAACTCCCAATTAGTTGCACATGTGGTGTTACGCCCATGTGTTAAATCTGGTTGTAGGCGATGCTACAAATGCAGTAACTAAAGCTAATTCCTTATTTTAAAGTTTAAATGCCTGCGCTGTATTCTTACGAGAATCATGTAAACGGATGGATGTATGGAATTATTTGAACCAACAAGCTTGGCAAAAGTAACTAAACACTGTTGGAGAAACAAGATGGTCCGCTAAAGACAATGCACTAAAAAAAATATTTGGGACATTCGATAGTTCTGAAAATGCCTTGTATGTACATTGAATTGATCCTTACATTAGATGATTTAGCCACAGCAGATGCGTTTAATGGAAAAATAAAAGAAACGTCGAAGAACTTATTACAGCAATTTTTACAATTTGAGTCAGTGCTCACTGCATTTACATTTCTGCGGTTATTTAACCATACAGCTCCGTTATTGGAATATTTACAAACATCTGGATTAGATATTTTTGCATATATATATATCAGTCCGCAAAAAAGTTTGTTGTCTGGGCAAATAAAGACGTGGAAGCGAAGGACTGTGAGCACATCGTGGAAGATAAGTGTGAAAATATGAATAAGCAATAAAGTTGGCATGCTTGCATGTGAGGGCTTTCTCGCTGTATCTAGCTCTTACGTGTGGCTGCGCATAATATATAATAACCAAGTTTCCGGTCTGTGACAGAACTTACATCTTCGTTCAGCTGTCGTAGAGTAAGGTAGTACAAGATCGTGGAAAAAGACAAGAAAATAATTATAGAAGAAACTTGTACACCACAAACATCGTATGAATAAAATAAAGTGCTATAAACAAATACCTGACCTCATTTACCTTAACCGTAACAGGTTATGGGCCCAGGAACCGCGGATGGTAAAGATAAACGCGGATTAAGTAAAGTGAGGTTAGCCAGACAGCGTCGAAAAGGCCGGTCGGGAAGAAGCTCGGTAGAATCCTCGTGGCGCGAAATCAAAATCCGGTAATAAAAGAAAATATGGACAAAATGTATGTTAATACTGGAGTTAAACTCGAAGGGGGCGCAAATTGGAGTGTTTGGAAATTCCAAATGAAGGTAATCTTACAATCCATGGGGTTATTCGACCTGGTCGACGGAAGCGCTCCGAAGCCGGTGATAGTTGCAGAAGATTACGCCAACTGGATCTCAAAGGATGGAAAAGCCCAGGGAATCATTGTGATGCACCTACAAGAGAAAATTATGGTTCACGTCATAACCACCAAGTCAGCCCCAGAGATCTGGGCAAAACTGATGTCGGTCTACGAGAGAAAATCAGCAACCAGCCTGCATCTAGAACAGCAAAAATTCTTCTCGCTACGATGTGACGACGGTGAGATATCAGTCTTTTTTGCAAAGCTGGAAGAAATTAGAGACAAAATCGCTCAACTAGGAGAAATAATCTCGGAAAAAATGCTAATAACAAAAGTCTTAACATCACTGCCAGAAAAATACAAACATTTCGTAGCAGCATGGGAATCAGTCCCAGAAGAGAACCAGAACATGGGTGAACTAACAGCGAGACTACTTGTGGAAGAAGAGCGGTCTGTTGACAGGAATGTGTCGGACAAGGAGGAACCATCGGTAGCACTGACAGGCAACAGCTCTCGCGGGACATTAAAGTGCTACGGATGTGGCGGCGAAGGTCACTTCAAAAGGGATTGCCGCTCAATGAAGAACCAGTGCAACTACTGCAAAAAACCGGGGCACCACATCAGTAAGTGCAGAACAAGACTTTACAAACAAAGAAAGAAGGAACAAAACGATAAGTCAGGGCAGTCAAGTGGCGTAAAGTACAATGCCTACATAGCCGAAGCCCAAAACAGTCGAAATTGGCCAGTCGATACCGGTGCGAGCGAGCACATGTGCCACGAAAAGGCACTGTTTACCACCTATACAGCACTGGCAAACTACAAGAAAGTAGTGATAGGTGACGGGAGTGAATTAGACGCTGTGGGTTGTGGAACAGTAGAAGTCAGAGCATATGACGGCGTCGAGTGAATAAAAACTACACTACAAGGTGTGTTACACGTGCCGAAAATGACAGTAAACCTGTTCTCTGTACGAAGTGTAACAGACAAAGGGTATGAAGTAGTATTTAACAGTGAGCGATGCGATATCCTAAAAAACGGTTTAGGAACTAGCGTGGGGTACCGTAACCAAAAATTATATACAATGTGTCTTAGCGACCCGGAGATAGCCGCAGTGAGCTATGCAAAAGACAGCTTATCAGTGTGGCATGAACGTTTAGGGCACCAGAACTTAAATTATGTAAAACAGATTCTAGACAAACACAAGATTGCTTATATTTCAGATGAACATAGGTGCAACGGTTGTGCAAAAGGGAAGATGCACAAAGCACCGTTCCACCAAAGCCAAACCACCACGTCACGCACCTGCGAGCTAGTCCACATGGACGTATGTGGACCAATGGAAGTAGACTCGGTTGGAGGTTCCAAATACTTTCTGTTGATCAAAGACGACTACTCTGGTTATAGGTATATCTACTGTTTAAAAAGCAAGCAGGAAGTAACAGGAAAAGTGAAGACCTTCCTTAGCCTAGCTGAGCAGGACTCTGGCAACAAGGTAAAAACTGTCCGCTCAGACAACGGAACGGAATTTACCAACCTGGAGCTCCGTAAGGCTTTCGAGCAACGAGGAATCAGACACCAGACATCGGTTGTACATACTCCGGAGCAAAACGGTAAGATAGAGAGAGATAATCGAACCATTGTGGAAGCCGCAAGGTCAATGTTAATGGCGAAAGGGTTAAATAAAAAGCTATGGGGAGAAGCCGTCTCCACGGCAGTATATATTTTAAACAGAACTGGAAAAAGCACGGTACCCGGGAAAACTCCGTACGAGCTATGGTTTAGAAAGGGGTTCGACATCAACAAATTAAGAGTTTTTGGATCACAAGTGGATGTCCTCATCCCAGCGCAACGCAGGTTAAAATGGGATCCAAAGAGCTCAGAAGCTTTGTTCGTAGGCTATGGGGAAAACACAAAAGCTTACAGGGTGTATTTTCTAGAATCAGAGACAGTTCTGATCAGGAGAGACGTGCGTTCATACCTGACCCAGGACGAGCCAATCAGCAGGTCGTACTTCTGGACCATACAAGCAACGAGGTACCGGAGCAGGAGAAAAGAGGCGACATAGAGGATCGTCACGAAGAAGAAGAAGCAGATCGCCAGTCAAGCAGCAGCATCTTCGAAGAGTGCAACGAAGAGTTAAGTGAAACAAGCAATACCAGTGAATCAAGTGAATCGCTAGTTGACCTAAATGCCACGATAACCCGCGAACCGGGAAAACGCAAAATGACCAGACCTAAAAGATTCGGTGACTATGAAACAAGTTTTATTGGAGTGTTAAATGAACCAACTACCTACGAGGAAGCGATAAAAGGCGCCCACTCGGAGGAGTGGAAAGACACGATAAATAGTGAAATAAGTGTCTTAAAACAAAACAATACCTGGACGGTAGTGCCAAAGCCTAAAAATAAAACTGTGATAGATGGTAAGGGGGTGTTCAAGATTAAACAAGATAGCAACGGGAACCCATCCCAATTTAAAGCTAGGTTAGTTCCAAAAGGCTTTCAACAAGACGTAAATTTTGAAGAGTATGACATATATGCACCAGTTGCAAAAATTACTACGTTCAGAATCTTGTTAGCAATAGCGAACCGTTTAAATTTACCAGTATACCAAATGGACGTGAAAAGTGCCTTCCTGTATGGAACCATAGATGAAGAAGTCTATATGAAATCACCTAAAGATGTAGAGAACGAACAAAGCACTGTGTGCAGACTAAACAAATCACTTTATGGGCTAAAAAAATCACCAAAATATTGGAATATGAAATTCCATGACGTTATGATTAAGAAAGGCTTTGTTCGATCTTAAAACGATTTTTGTTTATAATCAAAATGTCTAACAAATAGCAAAACTTACCTATCATTGTTCGTAGATGATATGTTGATATTTGGTACAAAGAAAGAAGAAATCTGTGATCTGAAGAACTATTTAGCACATATTTTCAGTATGAAAGACCTAGGTTTAGTGTCAAACTACTTAGGCATTCAGGTAAAACAAGACCTTGAAAAGAGCGTCACTAAGTTATGTCAAGAAGCATATTTGAAAAAGGTACTCCAAAACTTTGGTATGAATAACTCTAAACCAATAGCTACGCCAATGGAAAACAAGCACGAGATAGAGAGGGCAGAGAATAGGAAAGCGATAGGAAATATGAGGGGGGGGAAGGCACCGGGAGGGGATGGAATAGTGAGTGAGGTTTGCCGTTACAGGGGGAAGAGATTGAAGAGTGGGTTTGGAAAATTTGCAATAGAGTATGGAGAGGAGAGGGGTGGCAAGAGGAGTGGAAAGAGGGATGGATAGCACCAATAGTAAAGAAAGAGGAGGGCAAAAGAGTAGAGGAATACAAAGAGGTGACACGTACTAATGTAGACGCTATATAAAGTGTACGCAATAGTTCTGGCGGACAGGCTGGAAAGGGAAGGAGAGAGCAAGAGGATGGTACCGCACAATCAGACAGGGTTTCTAAAGGGAATGGGGACGATAGATGTATACGTCCTAAATTACCTAGTTAATAGGCAGGTGGGGCGGGGGGGGGGGGGGGGAGGAATAAAGGAAGAATGATAGCCTTCTTCGTGGATTTCAAAGCAGCATTTGACTCGGTAGACAAGAAGGTGCTCTGGGAGGCTATGGAAAGGAGAGGGGTAAGAGTGGGACTAAGGGCGAGAATAGAAGAGATTTATTTACAGGGAGACGAAGAATAGGGTAAGGAGTGAAAGGCAGGTAGGGGAAGTTTTTTGGACGGCGAGGGGGGTGAGGCAGGGATGTCCAGTAAGTCCGCATCTGTTCAACCTACTGCTGGCGGATATGGAAGAGGAGCTGGCAAAATGGATAAAGGTTGGGGGGTGTGTGGTTATGACAGAAAGCTAGGAAAGTATGCGGATGGAAAAAAGCTGGTAGTAAACCTAGAAAAGTCGAAGGTCATGAGGTTTAGAAAGGGGGGAGGCAGAAAGAAAAAGGTAGACTGGAGGTGGAAAGGCAGAAAGATAGAGGAGGTCAAAGAGTTTTGCTACCTGGGGTATACGATAAACAGTAATGGGGGGCAGAAAGCGCACGTAAGGAAGAGGGTGAGGAAAGCAAGAGTAGTAATGAGGCAGGTATGGGGAATAGGGAAAAGAAGGTTTTGGAAGGACTGGGAAAAAAGGATTTGGCTTTTCGATAGGTTAGTGTGGACGGTGATGGAGTATGCAGCGGAGATATGGGGGTGGAGGGAGTGGAAGACGATCGAGGCGGTGCAGGATAGGTTTCTAAGATGGACATTAGGAGTAGACTGGCAGACACTGGGGTATTCAGTTAGGGAGGGGTTACAGAGGGATAAGCTGGCGATGAGAGCAGAAAAAAGGGCTTGGAATTTTGAAAGGAAGATGGACAGAGGGGAGGGAAGCGAGTTAGCTAGGCGATGCTGGCAAGAGTTAAAGGGAACAATAAGGGAGGGAGGGCAGAGATCGAGATGGGAAAGGGAAAGTTTTTTTACGGAAAAAGGAATAGAAAGTAGAGAGGCAATAATAAAGAGGAAGAGCGGGGGCTAGAATTTGGGGAGATAGAGGAGAGAGAGAGCGAAAGGCAGAAGGGGGAGAGATGGGCGTAAATAAGATATTCAAGGTATAATAGATGGTATAGGTTGGTGACGGGAGAAGGGTTACCGGGATATTTGGGAAAGGAATGGGGGGAAAGCAGGTGGGTTAGAGTAGCAAGGTTTAGACTAGGAAATGAAATGAGGGAGGCAAAGCACTGGGAAGAGGAGCAAAAGAAAAGGTGTAGGCTATGCGGATGGGAAGAGGAGACGTGGGAGCATGTATGGGAAAGATGCGTAGGCGAGGATAGGAGGAACGGGAGTTGGCAGGAGGTGGTAAGGGAGATTTTAGGAGAGGAGTTCATTTTTCCGTTGTATAATTTCGGCGTACGTATTTCTTGTATGGGATTTTCTCAACTTATTAATTTCACGGTGACGACGATATGTTTTCAACTTCTTGCACGCGATAGTTGTTGGTTATGTAGAACTTCTTTTACCGGCGTGGTCAGCTGCTTGGTTGATAATATGTGAAACTGTTAATACCCCCAAGCCCGGCGAGACCCGGCAAACTGTTACGAAAAATAACGCAGCGAAATAAAGCGCTGTAGATTTTCACTTTCTTTGACACATCTTCAGTCAACGTATATTGTGCTTGAAATATTTCTGAAACCTTTCGAAAGTTCCGGATATGTTATATTGCATTTGAAATATTTCTGAAACGTTTCTGAAGTATTGGAAATGTTATCTTGCAATTGACATATTTGAGACTAGTTTCACAAATATTCCTGAAATTATGTAATGAATTTGAAATATTATAACACTTCTGAAGTATTTCTCACACATTTCGCACAGTCTGGGATTATTGTGAACTTGCCCAACTTTTACACCTATCACCAAATGAAGCATTTTTCTTTCGGAAATTGATTTTTTCACGTTTGTGAGATTGTGAGAAATTCTTGGGAATGTTGTTCCGTGAATGAAAAGCTGTATGCTTGGAAAAATCTTGAACGCGTTTGAAAGTGAGCATTTTTGCTTTGTAATTCTGTCTCGTGATGCTGCTCTCTATTTTCGGATTCGTTGGTTTGGTGATTTCTATTATTAGTGACACACAGAAATAGATACATCGCATACAACGTGATAACTGACTCTGCTATGCCGCATCTGAACGTATGCCAAAACATTCGAAAATTTCTCACCAGCGCATGGTGTTGTATCGAGTTTCATGATAATTGATAAGCTCTCAAGACGATAAAATGGTATAGTTACATTCGACCAGATTATTTTGTCATCCTCACTTTGTAACAGATATATTACCAATTTTCATGTTCGATGATCGAAATTTTATATGGATACTACACAGCCATTTTTCTATGTACCATTTATATCAATATTCGGAATTCGTTGGAAGTGTGAACGAATGCATAGCATTCATATATGATGTTATGTGTTATATATGATATGAATATTTTCATTTATATGTTTATATACGAAAACGATTTGTAATGTATGGTCTGATGACATATACGGATGTGTATGAATATATTAGAACTGTGCAATTAATTGAAGTCTATAATTAATCGCACAGCGTTAGTCTATTTCGATCTATACAAATGTGCATAAACCTTATAATTATTCATGGCCATTTACAGTCTAATCACATAGATACAAATTACTCACATGGACATAAACTGGTCATACATAAATCACGTTGTGAAGTGTTGTGGTAGTAGGTCTTCTTCGAATTCGACCGTGTTGCTAGTTCGTTTTTAGATAAACCACCGCAGAGAACGTAAACCTCGGGTACAAAAATCTCCGATATAGAATAACCGTGTTCTCGTGTTACAAGTGAGTTAAATAATGGTTATAATAGAAAACAAAAGAGCGCGAAAAAGTTATATGCTTATTTATAAATAATTGTGGTACAACTTAACGATATAACGCGGATAGTGAGTATTTTACCACAAGCGCATTTTCACCCTCCTGAATAAAACAAGTTTAAATTGCATTAATTTAAGCGAAATAGCTGATTTTCTTTGCTTTCGTGTGAGTTTGTTTACAAAATCTTCACATATCAACTGAGTTCAAGTCCTTTTAAGAAACAATTGGAAATGATATAAATAGACATCATAGTTCATGGAAAGATATTAACTCGTGATCAATCAATTTGCACATGTAGCAAATTTTACACATTTCTTCTGATCTAGGCTTCTTCTGAAATACGCTAATTTATGTATAATCTAAGATAGTGGGGTCGGAATTACTGAAATTGATTTATGCATAAACACCACCAGATATCAATAGTATGCTATTAAAATGATATTCAAAATTTCAACTTTGCAAATTCTAGGTATGGCTATTACCAAAGGGCTAACAAGTCGTGTGAATCTTCATTTTTAAACATGTGGATTCTTTTACAATTATTACCGTAAAGCACTTTTTAGAAAACAAGACGTATAAATATTACCTTATTGTAGCTCACTTTCTCGAAACTCGTAGTGTTGGGTTACAAAAATAGGTTGAAATTTTATTTTTATTCTAGATGACTCATTGGCCAATCACGAACACCTTTCAAAATCACATTATGTTCAAGGACGCTTGGTTTAGTAGCTGCTGCTTAGTGTATGTTAGAAATTCGCGCTGTACCATACAACGCTAATAGATTGTATGTCAAATCAAATATTTATACACCGATTTATATGTTTTCATGTGTTAAGCCCTAAGTGAAAGGAAACCGTTTTATTTCATGTATTGTAGTGAATATAATATACACAATATATGCACAAGATCTCAGTTCGTCAAGTATGAGCTTGTAACAACATATTTCTAAATAATTATATCATTTTCTAAATCAACATCAGTACACAAAAAGGTAAGACATTAGGGTATTTCGGAGGAAAAAATTTTTTATTTGCTATTTTTCAGCATGACAGCCCCCCAAAAGTTTTTACAGGTTAAAAGAAAGATTCTAGGCAAAGATCAGCACTACGATATGTAAAAGATCGGTCGCACTTGATTCTTCACTTTTTTAAAACGCTTTTTGAATCTATGTAGAATAACAGTGAAAAAATTTATTCTGATAAAATAGTACACAGAGTTAGTGCAGATTAATAAAAAAAATGTACAATCGAATCTTGACTTGTAATTTCTTGAATTAAAAGTTAAATTAAAATATCTGAGATAGTAAGCAAGAAGTTTTATGAAAAAATTGTAGTTTTGTCTTTTAGAGAACATTAAAAGTACAAAATAGTATTTCGATACTTTCTCGCAATTCACAAGTTGTCAGGCTTATTGCGAAACGACTGACAAAATCGATATTCTGAAGCTTTATCGTCTTTCAAGCTATACACGTTACGTGATGAAGATTAACAGTCATTTTTGTAGGAAATTAAAAACCTGACCAAACTGTAATTATTTGTTGTTGTATCACTGGTCATTATCAAGTTAAAAGAAAAAAGTAATGAAAAATAAAAACTGGGAAGTAAAGTGAGGAAATTCTTGCTGAAATATGTAGCACTTCAATTATTTTTTCTTGCCTGAAATTTATATTGAACCCAAAAATTACGATCCGTAACATAACGATATAGTGAACGGGAATGTCATTTATTTAAATTGAAAGTTTATATTCAATTTCAACTATTTCATGAGTTAATTGAATTAATGATTGAACACTTGTTAGATGCACTTCTCACACATCAACTGGAGACTTAATACTACTAATGTGGAACTTATGCAGGAGGTAAATTGATATTTCGATTGGTGTAAGCAAGATAAGCTTTTTTTTCATTGCTATTGTTCATAAATTCAAAAATTTTAAGTAAAAGTGATAAATTAAATGCGGACAATTTTCCACTTAATGTAAAACGCTGATCTTCTCCTAGAATCCCTCTTTTAGCCTAAACAAAATTTTTAAGTAGTGTCGCGCTGGAAAGTTGCAAATTATTTTTTTTTTAAGACCGTAATAGGACATACATATGTTCCATGAGATTATGTACACTTAAAATATTTTTAAAACTATCAGTGTAACCCGTTACTTAGTAGTTACAAATTCCTTATAACCAAATTTAAGCTTGGTTATTTGAGTTGTGCAATGCAGATCACATTACCACACATCTTGTCTACCACTTTATCCCCTGGCACAAGTATTTTTAGATGTAATTATTTCATGAACTCCACGAATGTCGTTAATCAATTCAGACAGTCAGTAGCCTCCGCTTCCTCCGGGTGGTAATTTTAGTCGCATCTTAGTGTTCTTAGTAGAGACTCCGTTAAGGATTGGCAAGGTTCAAACCACACACAAGCAAGTGTCCTAGTACAGAATATACATAAAACAAAAAGTTGATCATCCACATAATCTACGACACAAAATCCGAGAACTCTGAATCTATTTTGCCATTCTGCCTTTTCATCCGACAAAATTTTCCAAATAATTTCTACATGATTCTCAAAACGACAACATTAATAACGTGTTTTAATTCAATGGCAATGTGAAAATTGTTCATAAGATACTGATATCATTTTTAATGCATATTTGTAACCGTACGGCCTTTTGTCAGTGTAACAAGTTGGATTTGCCTATTGTTCTGTACATCTTCCTGTATTCAAAAGGTAATTTTAGAATTTTTATTTATCTTTCACATTTTTACACAAGTTAATAAACATTCTATTTATAGCTTACTTTACAGAAATCAATAATTCTAGAATATGTTAATGTTAATCACAGTTTTGTGATAATATTTTTCACATTCATTAGATAATTGATTCCAGAATAGCTTTGATTAATAGCTGACAACCTCTGCAGTATAGAATCCGCAGATTGAATAAAAATAATAAAGCAGTTCAAAATAACATGGATCAGGCTAAACAATTGGTGCTGGCTCTGAAACAAAATAACAAATCGCACGTTGGATATGGCTTGCAGCAAGAAAGTGAAGCTCTTATTGATCACATTCTCCAAAATATGGTGAAATCAAGCCTTCCGCGTTTCAAGCCTAAAATGAAAAATTCGAAAGATTCTCTGAAGTATCGCGAAGAAGGTAAGCACAGGTTTCTTTAATTACAAGTAACTAAATTCGTTAGGTTACCATTTATACGAACTTTAACCCTAGAATTCATCTACGAGGTCGTTCACGACCCCAGCCGTCTTTTAAACTGCGCTCTTCAGGTCATATAGTACTCCTACCCTTACTAACCGAGCAAAATCACTCTTCTTCTTCGTATATTAAACAAACAAACGAACAGAAAGGGTTCAAATTTCGACGATAAATGTCGCGAGTGATACATCGCCTTTTTGTAGTGAAATTCAGGAAAGTTGACTATATGCCGAATCGTCAAAAAAATGCGTCGTTTTTTGACACGTGTTACTATTCCCACGTTCTTAAATTTTAACCCTATCCGTTCGTTTCTTTCTTTAATATAAAAAAAAGGGTTAGTTTTACTTGATCAGTAAGGGTAGAAATACTATATGGCGTCAAGCCAAAAATTGACATTATCGGCTGGGGACCGTGACCATATTCAGTTTCACTATCTCACCGTGAGGTTAGGCCGGCGGTAGCATCAGCTGCTCGCAGATCATTGGGCAAAACAATTGAAAGAAACAGCTGGGGTCGCGACAACCCCACTCTGTAGCTCCCGTTGGTGTTTCACGGGAATAAGTGAATCTCACTTTTTCACTCAAATCGAAATATTCAACTCGTTATTACGCAATTCAAGCTTCAATAGTCACATATATTATCTCGAGCCATATACTTCACACACCTAAGCAACTTTCGCCGTGAACTCGGAAGCTTTGTACAAAATGTACGCTAATTTATTTTTTTCACGTGAACCCGGTAGTTTTGTATAAAATGTATGCTAAATTTTTACGCAGATAATGGCTCAAATATACAACATGGCCGTCTGCAAAGAGCACCGAAAGGTGCAGTGTTGCTATTGTGCTGTTGCAGTCAAATGAATTATACGATTCCTTCCTCAATTTATTATTACTAATGACCTACTATTTTTTGAATCAAAGATCTTAAAAATATACGAAAACCTCTTACAAACACTTTTAATTAACGTTTTTATTAATTTTTTAAGAATTTCCGTATTCCGTATTTTTCCCATTTTCATCTACTGAAATAAATATATTTTTTCAACGGGACGTAGAGATAGTCATTTTTTTCTACTAGTCTAATGTATCCTCTTCAAAATCGCGTTTGAAATTTGAAAATCGGTTTATTACAAATAAAAGTTATAAGATTTTGTTCCAAGGATGATGATTTTGCCCTTTTTTGTTAGCACTTTTTGATAGATAATTGAATTTTCGCCAATTAATCTTCAAAGAAATTAAATTTGCTCTTCACCATTCGTTTCCTTATTATAAAATAAAAAGGTTCATGTAGTCACGAGACTGATTATTCTTTTTAGAAAGATTTTACGATCGAGAAACCTGTGTGATCGTTAACGACCGTACTGATAAGCTAGAAGGTAGAAATTAAGAATCATATGTTCTAGGACTAAAAAGATATTTACCAGACAATATTTTAGTACGGTTTTTAAGTGGTAGAACGATGGTTTAGGTGCCACATTGACAATCGTGTCAAGTTTTTGAAAATCTGAAAATAGTAGCTTACGTTACAAAGCTGGAATGTTGTACAGCCGTGGTGCGAACATTATTTTTCGATATAGCAGTCTCAAAGTACGTCGGTATGCTCGTGTTATTCAGCCATCACATGGAACTTGTGTTCACTTGGACACTTGTCTGTTCTGCTGGGAAAACGCCATCATAATTGCGTACTTTGCGGCTACTATATCAAAAATAAATTATCAAATCGTTTCATTGTCGCCCAAAACAGAATGAATTTAATGAATGTTCCTCATGAACAATTATGAAATAAAGATAGGTGAATATTGAAATAGTTTTTCATGAACATAAAATCTCATCTATCATTTATTTAACTCAATAGTAATATAAATCCCATTTTTACAACGACGATAACTACAATTTGCACATATCTATCGTATCACTTTCTATTTCAAATAGCATATTACGCAACATAGTTGTCGATGAGGGTTTTACGCACGCATTACATACGCTATTTTTTGCAATAGGGTGCGTAAAATTCGTTCATTTTACCCATAGTAAATTGTACGGCGTTACATCAGGAAACAATGCTAGGAAGTACAAGCCCTGTAGAGCGATTCTGTAACTGGTTAACGCAAGTAGCGCTAGCGTTAACATTTCACGCGTTTGCTACGCCCTGGTCGGAGTACCCCACATATGAAATAAATATCAACATATGCATGACCGGCAACTTTCATGGGGATTGTGTGGAAGAACTCCACACTCGGATTGCGGATCATGTGAAAATTCTACACCCTTAACGTGACTTTTATTTAAGTAAAAGTTTCGTACTACGGTAGTTTGCACGCAACTAGAATTCCCTAGAATAGATTTTAAATGAATTTATTGTAATAAAAATTGCACAGTCGTACAACTTTTCGAATATTGGAGTGACTAAAGAAAAATCGGAAAAATCGAGAAAAAAACGAGACCCCCCCCCCCCCATTCTTGCTAATTCCACACCCTCAGTGAGGTCAAGTAACCGGCCTTGGACATATACATGGATAAAAAAAAGTTAATATTAACCATGGATGCGAAAAAATATTTATGCTACCGAATACACAGTTGAGTGTGATAATCATTATTAGAAATATTATCACGGTTAGGTATAATAAACAAAAATTAATTCTCACAATAATTTAAGTATCATCGCATTCTTTGATTTGATGTGGTCAAAATATATATGTATAACGTACAATTACACGAAAGGACTGAACATGCGTTGTATTGTTGATCCTTAAAGCGGCACTTTATATGGTGTGGCTTATATGGTGTGGCACGGAGAAGAGTAATAGGTACACTTGTGTCTGCGTGAAAATGGAAGTGGACGAAACTATGTCTTCGATTATGTGTCCTATAATAAAATTTTACGCACGCTGTTGCAACAAGTAGCATCCCGATATCGATGCGTAAATTTTAATTCTACGCACAGTATTACAAAAAAGTCTGAACTGCTACCATTTTGGGCGTTTCTTTTAATTAATGACAATTTAATTACAGATTACGAATGTAATTAGTATCGATACTTTCTTCCCTTGTCTATATTTTGATTGCACGGATTATATAACGCCTAAGTCCTGGATCAAGTTTGTCTACTTTGCAATCTTATGGTGGCTCGTTTTTTGTTTGTTCGGGGACATGGATGAACGTTCCAAAATTGCTACGGACAATTCACTCGATCAATCAAAACTACTGTTGTATTATAAATGCGGAAAGTGCGTGACTTCCAACGAGTGTGAAGCTTACAGCGAGCACGAAAAAAAAATTCGCTCGGCCGGAAAATTTCAGTGTTAACATGTCACGGCAAGAAAATGTGTTTACGACAACTAGAATTTTATAAATTTAGTTAAAGGGTTTGCTACATTGAAACACCACTTGGCTATGCTTGCAAAACCTTTGCTGTTATATAGATAAAAAACTAGAATGAATTTATGAGAAAAAATATCAGGCGTCCCGGAAATCGAACCCAGGTTTACCTGGCTACTTATCCGGGGGCTTAGGCCACTAGACAACTAGTCGCCCCTTAGAACACTGCCTTCAATCCTTACTCATCATTCTAGCTTTTTGTTTTTCGTGTGCTTTATATTTACGTAGTGTTGGTGATTCACGGCTATGGCACAAATATTGACATATTTATTATATATAGTGAGTGAGCCGAGCTAGCTTACTCGTACATCAATGAAGGTATAGACCTGCGTCTGTTTATTATACATTTTTATTGGTTATCTACCTACTGTTGAAATTGGTTATATTCACCGAAATATAACCAATGAAAAGATATAATAAACATATAGACGCAGGTCTATACCTTCAGTGATGTACGAGTAAGCTAGCTCGTCTCACTCACTATGTATAATAAATATGTCAATATTTGTGCTATAGCTGCAAATCAACAATACCTTGCTGTTGTAGTGAAATTTTTTGCTTTTTCAGCTAAGATCTTGCTCTGACTATATTGGCACTAAAATATACTGGTCAGGAAAATTTTGTTTCCGTATGAGTCGCAAATGCGAGTACTGCATTCACACGAATACGAGTACTGCAATCGCAGGAGTCACGTATTTTCGATCCGTATATGTGAAACATGCTTTATTTTGACGCCTGTGTAAAAAAATTGGATTTGTGAAGCGTCAAAGGCGCTACTGACAGTGCGTAAAAGTTAGTATTAGGTAACTTACATTCAATGGTACCATGCGTAAACTAGAGCTATTCAAAAATGCGCATCTGCCAAAAGAGCCCTAGGGTATGAAATGTAGTCTTTCAATTGTACGCATGTGCTAACGTCCATTTACCGCACTGTTCAGAAATGGGGCTCTTTACGCACGCTCCACACACTTCGAAGATCGAAATTCCCGACCAGGTGCTGTAATGGTAGTTTCCTCATCTAGAGCGTAATAGTTTATTGTGTAGCTAGTGCGTGAAACAGGCGATATCCGAAGAGTGTGAAGTTTGCTGCACGAGCCGGCGGCGCATACGGAATTCGCGCGAATTCCATATGCGCCGAGGTGAGTGCTGCAATCACACTCTTCAGATATCGCCTTCACGTACGTGCTGCACACGCTATTTTTTGTAATACATGCATAGGAAAGTGTTATTTGAGAGGCAAACCAACGTCGAATTGTATAGAGTGCCGCGCGCGAGGCGGGGTCCTAACCTGAACTTAGGCAATAGTCGAGACCGTACATACGCCGCTCAAGCCAAATGGCGTTGCTGTCGACCGTGTTGTCGGTGACAAGAATACGCTGCACCGGGAAATAGAGCATATCGAATGTGCGCATGCGCTACGAATCTTCCGCACCGGGAAATAGAGCATATCGAATGCGCGCATGCGCCAACTCTATTATTCAGGAATAAGGCACTTCACGCACGCTACACGACCCTCGAAAATGACACTTTCCATGCAGGTGTTACAAAAAGATTTATTCCCGAGTGCTCGGCGTGATCGCACGAGGATTTAAATGGTTGCGCTCGTGATGCGAACAATATTTTTTGCTCTAAGGAGGCGTAAAACAGGATTTTACGGCTCGTGTTGCGGGTGTAAAATCCTATTTGATACATACGTAGGGCGAAAAAAGTTTTCCCATCCAAACTACCATGCTCAGCCTTGAATTTGGCACGAGCAATACCTTAAATTGCCGAGCACGAGCGATCGAGAGGTTGTCCGTCGACCCAAACGGTACATTCCCTTTGGTATCTCTGGCAATCTTTCGCGTCGTCTGGCGTCGTTTCGGACAATCTCACTGAGAAATTACTCAGTCAATAACCCCTGGTGTACATCTATGCTTGCAACTAAATTACAATATGATTATAATTTATCAATCAGAATGTTGTTGTAAAATAAGTATAATAGCCTTATAGTATAAGAAGAATTAATTAATTGTAATGTAACACAGTATACGAATCAAGTTCAAGAGTTGAGGTGATTAGAAAAACTAACGGCACGGTCTCCAGGACTAGGTGGGATAGTGGTGCAAATATAAAGCCAACGATAAGCATCTACAGATGCTGGATTCGATTCCCGGTATCCTCGTTAATTTTTCACCTCCAGTGAAAAAAGTCACAAAAATTTTCACATTTACCGCATAATATAATGATATATTTGTATTCAGAAAAACTTGTTTCTAAAATACTTAGGTAATCAACGATTTGTATCTGGTGAAGATATTGAAGCTATTGAAAGCTATACTAAGAGCTTAGCCTACGCAGATCGCCCCGAGCTAATGGCTTATGCCTATGCAAATCGCTCCGCAGCCTTGTACAGAAAACAATTCTACGAAGAGTGTGTAATAGATATTAACGCTGCATTGTCTTTGGAATACCCAGAAAGTAAAAGAAAGAAATTACAAGAAAGAGGCGAAAATGCCATGTCAGCATTAAAAAGACGAACGAGCAATCCAAATGGAAAATTGACGTTTGGTATGAACAGTCTCGAAAATAATCAAATCCCGAAAACCGAACCTAAAGAGAAGTGTGCATCTGACAGCAGTGTGGAGAATGATGTATGCGAAAAATTTACATTAATCCGAGACATGGGAATTGGGGCAGCCGCTACAGAACGATCCTCCACTGAAAGTAATCACACAGGTGACGTAAAAAATTTCGCCAAAAACAGTCTGGATTGCAAAACGTCAAGAGACATGGAAATACCCGAATATCTTGCGAATGAAGGCCCACCGCAACTTGCATATGGTCCAAGTAAAGAGGCTCCATCAGCTAGTGACGGAGTACAAATTACATATTCTGAAAAATTCGGAAGACACTTGATTGCCACTAAAGCTTTCAAGCCAGGGGATGTTATTGCAGCAGAAGAACCATTTGCTTCGGTTATATACGCAGAAAGGTGAGGAAATAAATGTGTATGAGTGTTTTAAGGTTTTGTTTGACAGCATAATTCTTCAAAATTGCATACAAAGAAGACTCGAAATTTTCCCCATGCAAATAAAACTGTCGATCCAGGAACTGTAACAGCAAATTGTACCAGTTCCTTATTTTTCCAGAGAAGTTAATCCAACAGCAATTTTTTCCGTATCTGTCTGTTATTTATGTAATTCGATGATAAGAGTATCCGAGCTCTAAACCAAATCCTGATTGTAGAAATTTCAGACACAGTCTCAATCTTTTAGATTGTTTCAGGTATCCATGTGCAAGAAGTGAATTATTGTATGGGTATTTCGAAACCATACAGTGAGAATAATGAAGACATAACAAGAAGTTTCAACACATTCAATTTTCGGAAATATTTTGTGCCACAATTTCGTAATATTCACAAAACCTCTCCGTCCCTTATTTCCTCAGCATTACATCATATACAGCAATGGTGCTCGGAGTGAATTGAAAAAAAAGGTCTTCACATTTTTTTTATCACACATGCATGAAAAACGGGGCTTTGCATCGCAGTTTAGCTGGACGAAAATCGCCAATTTCATCTTAGTGTTGTAAGGTTAGGTTCGCGCATGCGCAGTTTACAATTGCTTTACTTTCACCTCTTGGGAGATTACTTTCGTCCCTAGGGAGAAGAAATTGATCACTCGCGTCCCGTAAAAATAGACACGCGAAGCCCAACTACTTTTCATGTACTTGTTATAAAAACTATCATGTATGACAAGGAACAAAAGTTGATGATCGCAACTCGTGTGATTGCCGTCCTCGCTTCACTCGGGCGCAAACTTTGCACTCGTTGCAATGGCCAACTTTCGCCCCTTGTTACACAATATACAATTATTTTAGATTACTTCTGATTCATTAAACCAGGCCCTTTCCTATCAAGGCCTTGTAAGAAACTGTCACGATTAGAAGCCAAGTTGAATTCGGAAGCTACTGTAAATTTTCTATACAGTTACCTATTTTACTAATTGTGGGAATAGCTACCCCCATGACAGCTACCTCCTTGATACACCGGTTGCTCACGCTACATTTGAATGCAAAATTCAAAATTACAATCTTAAATCGAAAATGCAGGGTGCTTCCGAGTAAACGCTGCAGCATATTAGGTTTCTTACAACTCACAGGCACAAAGGCCGTTAACCCTTAGAGGACCGACATGCCATTTGGCGTGAGGTCATCGAGCTACCAACATTTGACTTTAATTTGGTCCAATGTTCTAGACTTCAGACCACTTTTCTATAGAAATAAAATTTTTTCGAAATTCCTCAGACCCCGGTCCTCTAAGGGTTAAGGAGGTATTCCGATATGAAAATTTGAAATTTTGCATTTTTCTTTCCTCTAATATTTTGAAAGTGAAAATTTCAGACTGAAATTCAAAATAATAACGGAGTTACATCACATTGAAAAGAGCCATGGGTCGCGCGGCATCCTCCTCCAGGATATCAGAATAGAGTACGGGAGCTACCGATAACTCGATAGGTCGTCTTGACGAGATTGGCCTGTTAGTCGTAGGCAGCCCAACGAACTCTGGCGTTTGTTCCAAAACACCCTCGAAAACACCTTATTGGATACTACATCTTGTTTGTCGAACAAGAATCTCTTTTCACATGTGTAGAGTACATCAAAAAAATATCACGAAAATTAAAAATAATAACTTTCAAAGAGTATTTAGTTTGCCGTAAAATGAATTCTATGGAATCTTTGCACGAAATAACCTGGTGAACTTGTACACATTTTATTGATATTTAGCACACTTCCAATTAAACTTATGGCGGATAAGTAATAGTATATTGTGTTACAAGTACGAAAAGTGGGCGATTTCCGAGGAGCGTGAAGTTTGCAGCGTGAGCCGCAAAGGCGAGTACAACGTTTATACGATTGCAAGTGTGAGGCCGCTGTCTCGTGATCCTAGAACATACAGGTTTTCTTTCTACGGCCGAAGCATACCTATCATAGTTGAGTGCCCCGAGCATTGCATTGATATAATCCGGATAATATGAACACGTAATATACACTAGTGCATAGTAGGTCAGGTTATTGAAACAAACAGTCAAAAATATGAATGTTCAGCATATTTTTATACGAAGTAATATAATATATAAATATGGAACGGGCATTTTCGCCGAAAAGTCTGATACACATAAAATATTGAAACGTAAGGTAAATTTCGAAGTAATAAACAAAAAATTTTAACAATCACCTTCCACGAAGATACGCGACATTTTAACGGCATGATTCAGAAACTAAATGAAACTTAGTAGGTACTACAACAGCAATGCTCTAACGTCTATATGCTCTATATAAGAGTACATGACAATAAAGTCTTGGTACCAGGTGCCGGGGTTTTGCGGAACGGGCGTGAGTGCTCGCAGCGCTGGCGTAAATCGGCCAATCGGAGCCTGCGAGAAAGAGAAAGGATGTACCTAGTGTTACTATTTCTCTCTCTATGCCGTTTTCCGCTTAAACAAATGCTCCATATCCGGAATTTGTTTCGCACGGAAATCTAGCTACTTTTCAGCACCAATCAAACAGGCTTTCCGGGCGTTCCGTTTGGTATGCATGGGGTCAAGTTACGTACTGTTGAGGGAAGAGTACATCCGTGAGATGTATCTTTGTGTGCGTAAGGAGTGCGTTATCAAATCAAGGTTGGAAAAAATTAAACCGTCATTAGGTCTTGTCAGAGTCTAATTATTAAGAAAACTAAATGAAAATAATTAAATTCGTAAACTTTTAGTCATGTTTGACGTAAAAAATGCGTAATCAAATCAAGGTTAAAAAAGCTGAATCCGTCATTAGGCCTCATCAGTATATAATTATTCCGAAATCTAAATGAAAATAATTAGATTCATAAACTTTCTGTCATGTTTGACGTAATGTATGTACAACTTGTTTATACTGTAACGTTCGCGGATTTTCCTGAGCGAACCTCTCGTGAAAGCACCACGCCGGTGGATGTCTTTTCCGACATGTAACAAGGTTCTTTATTTACTTTCTGAAAAAGGAGCTCCGTGTTCGGAAAGAGGAAATCACGGTTAGTGTTGATGCAGGATACAGGATGGATCTCAGGTGAGATTAAAGTTTCATATGTGTTTTATAGAATACATAAAAATGATATTTATTATACTAATTTGAATGTATAAAGACTGTTAGCCTTATGGGGCTTTTCCTGATCGAAAATGTACGAGATAAATTCATCGTTAACCGGCGCCCGCTGCGTTCTACCCTGCACGCACAACGCAAGTCGGTAAGCAGTCGGTACGTAGAGGCGATCGGAGTTGATGTTACCATCGCTTACCGCGTGCACCCGGATAATGCAGAGTCGAATATTATTAAACCAATGGATGACGAATGGGTACAGATTGAAATTTTTATATAACCCCGTATGGACGCTACACACTTTTCAACTATGCAAATTCATTCGAGCCAAGTTCACTAATGTTAATCTAACTCCATCAGATTGACAGAAATAATGTTATCCAAATAGTTGCACAATAAACATACACCTGGTTTACTGTTAACAGGGTTAGAGACTTTTTCTTGATGCAAACGATGGAAGAAATAGTCGAAGAAGTTGATCAAAGGATCAAGATATACATATAATTATTCCTATGCATACCTTATGTAATTTGTGTACATATGTTTAATACATAACGTTGACTACAGATATATATGAGGTATTCCATCCCAAGTGTGTAAACCCGTGACCCTCACCCTCTCGGATTTTTTTTATTTTTTTTTTATATGATCGCATTGAGCCTAAAAGACACCCTCATATTTTTTTTAAATTTTTTCAAACATCCCTTATCTTAGAAAAAAAAAAAATTTTCAAAAAAAAACGCCATTTTTTAAAAATCTGCAAAAATTCTCAAAAAACCGTGATAACATATAAAAATTTTCAAGCTATCACCCGTAGTGGGCAGATTTTTTTTAATGTGTTTTACAAGCTATTAACGTTCACCAAATTCCAAAAAATTCTCGAATAGCTCACCTTGAGCAGATATTGAATTATTTCGCTACTCAAAATGAATTTTATATTATCAATTATGAATTTTATATTCATTTTGAGTACCGAAATAATTCAATATCTGCTCAAGGTGAGCTATTTGAGAATTTTTTTGGAATTTTGTGAAGGTTAATAGCTCGTAAAACACATTAAAAAAAATCTGCCCACTACGGGTGATAGGTTGAAAATTTTTATATGTTATCAGGGTTTTTGGAGAATTTTTTCAGATTTTTAAAAAATGGCGTTTTTTTTTGAAAATTTTTTTTTGAAATAAGGGATGTTTGAAAAAATCTAAAAAAAATATGAGGGTTTCTTTTAGGCTCAATACGATCATATAAAAAAAATAAAAAAAATCCGAGAGGGTGAGGGTCACGGGTTTACACACTTGGGATGGAATACCTCATATCTTCAGTCAAGGCTCACATCTTTATTGCGAACGAAGATGCATCTGACGTATAAAAATAATTTCTTAACGTGCGTTAAATTTCCGTAGTTTCTTAAAAATACAGTTTATTTGCAGCGGAAAATTCAGACCCTTCTACACAAAAATACTACTTCTAATATTTATATACAATTAAATATTTATATATAGTATAAAATATTGTTTGGAAATTAGGTAACACTTGATTGTTACTAACGCTTTAGTCCATACTGTAACAAACCCCGACGAACGTCAGGTAGTCATTATCACAAAAGCCAACAAAACATGAAAGCCATCGGATTATTCCCTTTGAAAATCGATTAATGAAAAGCAACGGTTGTTTTCAATAATGTTATTTATGTATTCTGAACGGTGCAAGCTTTTTCCCGTGGAAAAAAAATTTTTACCCGTCTTTTTCAGCACTTTGAAAAACTACGAATCAATATTTAGCATTTCAACAATTGAGAAAAAAAATATGATTGGACAAGTAGGTCAACATTATGCAAAAGCTAAATTGATTTTTTTTAGGTATTTTTCGTCCCATTTCCATAAGTTGTATTACTGAAAGACAATGTTAACATCTTATCAGAAGTTAAAATAAATCCACAAGACTTTTATTTTTCATTCCAATTAATTTGCAACCAGCCTCATGGTAGATTCATTTTCATTATTAATTTCACATTTGTTCAATAACTTGCATAATTTTTCTGAATCAAAACCCAATTGCCGCTTCCAAATTTTAGGAAAAACTCATAAAATTATTTCAGCCTTCGAAATATCTTTCACCTGCTTCTGGCAAAGACTCTTTCACCGAATCTTCTCAACTTTTTAATTTTACGATGGCGACGGTATGTTACCAACGTTTCGCACGCGACAGTTGTTGGTTATGAAAAACTTTTTTTACCGGCATGGTCAGTTGCTTGGTTGATAATACGCGAAACTGTTAATACGCCCAATCCTCACCAGACCCGGCAACTGTTACGAAAAACAATCCAGGGCTAGCAGTCATTACATATCCTCAACGACTAATTATACTTAGAGCTTCTCTTGTTTGGTGCTCGAACAGGGACAGACTGTAGCTTGCGAAAATATGTGTTTAAAGTGTCTCAACAGTTAGTATTTTAATAAATCACAAGTACTAATTATCTCTGTGCTGAGGCGGATTTTACTTCATTGCAGCAGTTGTGCAGTCACATGTTTTTGCTACTCTTACACAATCGCAGACTGCTATGTCGTAGCTGTGCAGTTTGCAACTTCTGACTAGCCTTCAACGTAGCTGCACTATTGCTATTATCACGGACGCAGGTTGTTACACTGTAGTCGTAGTCCCACCATTAATAATGGATTTTTATACCACATAGCATGCCTATTCCTTGATTTCAATTCCTGACTTGCAGACGCGGGCTGTTATTCCGTTTGTGTTCCCCGAATAACCTAGCTTGAACACATAGGATGTTACTCTGTCGCTGCGCCATGACTCAATTATTTGTTTCTATTAATCTTTACACGTTGTTAGCAAGTAAAGAAGGAAACTTGAGTGAAATAATCCAGCAGTTTACAAGGTTTTTGGCAATAGCGGCGTCGCATGCTCATGAAAGAACAGAAAGTAATAAATTATACAAAACTTATAATACAAACGAAATTATAAGTCACCACAGTCCATCGGTTGCTTTTTTTCTGAATATGCTTAAATATGCAATCAATCTCTATATCATCTTGATTATACTTTGTCCAGTTATTCTACCAGGCGAAAGAGTCGCTTTGCACAGATTCCTGTTTTCTATGTCTCCTCGTTATTTTACAAAGGTGCTATCCCAGCAAATCTATTTAGGAAAGTTCATCACTTTTGGTTAACATATATCGTCACGTTGTAACTGTCATAATATATTATATACCCACTCAACTACCGTTAAACTAACAATGAAAAATGACTACCAGCCGCTTTGGCTAGGTACCGGATCTAATCGTAAGCTATACTATACCGGATGAGACAGGGTTGGGATTTGCCAGCGATCGTTCCGTCTATACAAATTCCAGATCATGGGAGAGCCCTAAAAGAACAACCCGGAACGAATGAAGCCGGAACGTCTCTGATTGGCGCATTTAAAGTGACTAGATTCCCGTACGGAACGAATTCCGGATCATAGGAGCGCAGCCTGAAGTTGGTGGTACGAGCAGAAGGGAAGTGCTACAATTGTACTTAGAGCATGCAGACATGGAGGAAGCCTGGTATACCCTTTCGCGTAAGTAGGAAACGGCATAGAGAGGGAAGTAGTAACACTACATCTCTTCTCTGTCTCGCAGGCTCCGATTGGCCGATTCACGCCAGCGCTCCGAGCACTGTCGTACCATAAAATTCCGGTGCCTGGCTCCAAGGCTTTGTTATAATGTACCCTTAAAGCATACAGATATTAGAATATTGCTGTTGTTGTATTAGTACCTATACTATCAGTAAGTTTCATTCAGTTACTGAATCATGCCGCTAAAATGTTGCGTTTTTTCGTGCAAGCCAATCATTAAATTGTTTAGCTTTTACTTAAAATTTACCTTACGTTTCAATATTTTATGTGTACCAGACTTTTCGGCGAAAAAGACCCGTTCCACGTGTATATATTATATTATTTCGTTCACACTTTTTCAGCATCTATGCTTCCTCCATATCTGTGTACTCTAAGCAATTGCCCAATTGTTGTGCGGATGCAGTATGAGTGAAGGCGAGCGCTGTAATCGAACGAGTCAGATATTGTCCCTCCGCACATGTTGCGCGCGCTTTTTTTCCAGCACCTGTGAAGGAACGTTTGGTTGGAGAAGCAATGAAGATGCTCGGGCGCTTAACGATACAATACGTAAAATTGAGATATTCGCATTTCCGCTTTCGCTAAAGGAAGTTAGGTGTAAAATCGAGTACTTCAGTTGTGCGCAGGCGCCAATATTATTTTTGAAAATGTGGCACTTCACGCACACTACACAGATTTCGAAAATCAAACTTTCGTAGCAAGTGTTGGAAAACGAAACTTACAATTTCCCTGTTATACTAAATATTCAAAAATTTGTTCAGGTACTATACGCATTGTCATCATTGCCTCTCTAAATGCTACAATTTGATTGCTTGCCCGAACTGTCCAATGGCGTTGTATTGTTCGAATCACTGTCAACAACTGGCTTGGGCTGCCGCACATCAAATCGAATGTCGGATCATATCTCTTCTGCCGAATTTACTCAACGTTGACAAAGATAAAATACGAATGTTGACAAAAATCATGCGATTACTGATCGTTGTTACGCAAAATGGTATGCGGATTGACGAGCTGAGGAAGGACACGGAAGTAGCAGAATCCAATTCAGGTATTTTAATTCAAGCTGCATTGAATATGAAACTCTCAAACAAATTGATCTTCAACATATAGATTGTATAATGTAACAAAAGAAGATAATTTATGAATAACAGTCAACAAAAATTTCAATAGAAATAATGTTTTTTTTTTAAGTGCAAATTTTCTCATAGTTGAAACAATCGACTATGATTTATAAGAATTATTGGAATTTTCATCTGTATTTTGCTACCTTATCAGTTTTTTTATAAATTTCAAATACTAAAATCCCATTGGGTATTCAAAAACTATTTTTTTACTGAGGCCCAACTTATTATTTTGTATTCGAAATATCGGAAATATTTCGAACGTTTTGAATGCGCCGGACCCGTACGATGCCGTAACATCACACCTGCACATGCGCAGTCGCCGCTCCTACCGTCCGTGAACACCTTTATTTGACTGCGTGCGTACTCTCATCCGCGTTGATTGAGACCGCAGTAACTTCACTCCGGGATATTTTCTCTACGGGAAATTACCGACCAAACTAAGGATTTTTTCTTTTTTTGAGCATGACTGCTCAGAATAACGTGTAACATGATTTAGAAAAAACATCTGAGGATCATAACAGTATCTCATACCTCACAAAGATCACAACATTTGAATAGACCATGGCACTGTCTTGTATACAGATCTCAAAACGACCCCAACTTTTATGTGGTGCGGAGCCCGTCGTTTTGAGTCCAAATTGGTAGTCGTGTCACCACGTATGCAGGAGTGTGGTATTTTATATTCATGTACATTGTTAATTCATAATCGAAAATTGGAATTGAAGATCGTTATCCTATGTAAAATATGAGTTTCAAAGCGAACGAGTAAAGTGCAAACTCGATCTTTGCCAACGATCTTCTCAAAAAGTGTACTATTACTTTCACCAAGCGATAGGGGCTAAATGAATACAGGTCACTGTGTTCGACTCTGCTTTTCTGTAATTACTCAATCATTGGTCAACTGTCGGCGTTGTTTTAGTTTTATCTGATTAAGAGACTTATAGTGGGTAGAGAGAAGGTGGCCCCACTCGGGCCTTCTTTCATGAAGCTAGCTGCGGCCGAAATTTCGCTTCGACGGCTACATCACGAAGGACAAAACCTGCCCTCAAAATGAGAGTATCCTCCACCAGCTTTCGTTTGCAAACCCATGTACAGCGTCTGCGGCGCACGATGGGCAATGCAAACGGTACTCATCCAACACGGTGTGTCGTAAAATTCCTAGAGATATCGAACGTGTCAGTATCTATCCAACTTTCTGTACAAGAGCGTAGACCGCATTATCATTTTTCATTATTCGAGTGGTACTTCATTAGGTATCTGGAACAAAGGCTAAGGCATTGTCCTTCTCAACGTCGCCAGCCCCCGCGTGGCGCAACTATCTTGCGTGTAGCTGCGCAGACCGGAAGAACAGTGATAGCCGTAATAACCTCGAGTGTTTAGCGTGCTTAGGACAATTGCAAAGCGGTGAAGGGAACACAATACGCTTGTCTATCAGCGCCTCATAATGCGAACTACAAACCACGTCGCTAAAAGGAGCATGTATACTTATAAGAATTTAGTCATGTGTCCTGCCACCCTCCGAGACTCATCAATTCTATAAGATCGTGCGTCAAGTACCAAATTTTATGTTTTTGTTCTCCATCCAGATCGACTGGAACTCCTTCTTAATACAATGGGCTTAGTGCTGTCGGGTATTGTACGCGAGCGGGCAGAGGCATGCGGCTGGCACCTATTGCATATCGTGCACGCGGTAGAAACTCGATCATGATTATGTGATTTATTCAAACCATGAGAAAGGCTACCGTTATCTGGTATTGATTTCCCCTCGGAATATCACAAGTGACATCGTGCTCTGGGGCAACTCACGAGCTATCGATATGAGACCTCTAGCTCCATGCTGAAGTTGTATTGCTTCATGGAGCAGTGCGTCTTCTATCACGAGTGTGTGCTGCGAGAATCTGGTAATGCGTAACAAGAAATATCTATAAAAGTGCCAACCACGCTACATATTTCACAAGCTAATTGTGATATTCATTACCGAGTTTTTAAACAATGTTTGCACATTGAGAGACCATTTGTGTGAATAAACAGTGAAAATATATAGAAGTTCAGTATTGTTTTTGTTTGAAAGTTGGGGAGACGAAATGTAATAAAAATAAATAAAATAAAACTCGTAACCAGCGACATCGCACCGCATAGACGTACGTCGCTCCGAGGCAAGCGATTTGAGCAACCTTTGATGTAGCCATGTCACAACCGCATTGAACCTGACGTGGTCTCGACTTCCCGAAGGTGCGCTGAGTTTTTCGCTTCTGGGCGTTGTGAGCCAGCCGGACTTCCGGTCAACGGGCATACTAAGCATCTCACGAGGAGAACGTATCAAGTGGAATCCTCCGATTTCCCTGAAACTTTGCTCAGTGGAAGAGGGATCAAAATAAGCGGACACGTGTCTCGGCGTGTCCGTAGACACTCAACCGCTTCTGAGAAAATGACGGTCAAGGTTTTTGACGTTTTTTACGTGCCTTCTAGCGCACCGCGTGTTCAACCAAAGCGGTGTCGCATCGACTAGCGTACACTGTTCACACTTTTGTGCCTCGTGTTCAAAACCCGATGTATTTCTTTTTTTTTTTCTTTTTTCTTTATCATCTACCCGTGCCCATAGAAGATGACTTTACGAATATTTCTTGTCAAATTAAAGGATACAGGGCATAATAATAATTGTAAAATTACAAATCGTTTTCATAATGAGTTGTATGTACTTATGATATTATATAATATTTACGTGTATGGTTTCGCGCAATTACAATCTTTTCAAATTCTTACATTCCTATATTTTATCCTTATATGAATTCTTACATTAATTATTATATTTTATTCTTATACGAATTATCATATCAATTCTTATATTAATTCTTCTGATTTATTTCTGTATCAATTCTTATATTGAATGCTATGTTTGATTCTCATCTTCACGCTGCAGGAATTCGGTGCATTCCCTTGAAGATCGTAGAAACATTCGAAATATAGAAATTCCGAACTCCATGAGCATCTCGCAAAGGCAGGTTTGCCATAGTCACACTTCTTGGTGTGAATTTCACCGAGAACAATTGCGAAGAATTTTCTCATTTTATTTAATTATTTTTTTTTCAAATCATTTACCAGACCCAAAATTTATCGACGAATAAAGACAGCGTTATTTCAACACACATTGGCAAAAAACATTCGTAAAGTAATCTTCTGTGGGCAGGGGTGGATAAAAAAGAAGAAAACAAAAAGAAAAGAAAAAACAAATCGGATTTCGAACACGGGGCGCGAAAGTGTGCAATCGGTACGCTAGGCAGGTAAGAAACGTTAAAAACTTTGACCGTCATTTTCTCGGAAACGATTGAGTGTCTACGGATAAGCCGAGACACGTGTCCACTTATTTTGACCCCTCTTCCACTGAGCGGAGTTTCAGGGAAATCGGAGGATTCCACCTGATAAGTTCTCCATCAGCTATGCTTTATTGGCAGTGGCGAGTTCTCACAATTGAAAGAACCGTGCATCACTTTTTCCCCCTCTCTCACCTCACAATGAGGGGTATACATATATATATATATATATATATATATATATATATATATATATATATAATGCTCTTTATTTCCCTATACAGGGGTACAGCTTTTGCGGACTTCCGTTCCGCTTACATAATCCTTACCCTAAACCTTGATCCTACTTCACAATATTTTACAAAATCTTTTCGTTTAACACTCGTTTCCCATACGCTCCTCTTACTCATCTATTACACACACTCATTTTCATTTGGCGGATAAAAGAAAATTTCAAAAGAAAACCACCATTACCCACTCTCTCTCTCTCTCTCTCTCTCTCTCTCTCTCTCTCTCTCTCTCTCTCTCTCTCTCTCTCTCTCTCATTCCTCCATCCATCCCCACACACATCCAGACCTCCGTTTCCGCTGCACCATTCTACCTCCACGCTCTTCATCCCTCCTTCAATTCCCCTTTCGACCTTCCTATCTTCTTTATCCATTCGTCCCGTTGTCTCTCCCCACCTAAAACTTCTTTCCTCATCTCCTGCCATCCCCGTTCCCTACCTCACCCTGAACAAATCTCCCAAACGTGTTCCTACGTCTCCTCCCCCGTCCCACATATGCCGCGCACCCTACTTTCTTCCTTTTCCCAATATCTCCCTCCCTTCAGTGCATCTCCTAGTCTGAACCTCGCTACCCTACTCCATCTTTCCTCACTCCACCCCTTTCTTAAATACCCTGGCACTCCCTGTCCCTTTATTGTATTTCTTGTTGCTTTCCGACTCTACTATTCTTTCTCACTGCTCGTTTTCTTGCTTCTTTCTCTCTACACTTACTAAATCCTCCCCCCTCATTTCCCCTTCTTCCCATTTCCTTACCACCTCACCTATCTCCCACCCTCTACTTTCATAGAATTCTTTCCTCTCCGCTTCCCACCCTGCCATGTCCTGCCTGCCCTTGCCCTCTTTCTCATTTCTACTCTACACCTCCTCACCAGTCCCCCCCCCCCCTCTACCACCTTCCTCTGGTCTTTTCTCATACTTCTACGCCCTCAATGAGGGGTTATAACCCAATCATTTATCGGCTACACGCCATTCGAGGTGCAACCGAGCTGAGTACACTCTCTCTTGCCGTTCCAACGCAGGCATACTGAGTATTTCATACCGGGTATCCTGATCGAATAGAAATACTACTCACCGTGGTGATGGAGACGCACCGAGCAAATTGTGCAAAGTGCCTACGCTGAGTATGGATTTGCCAGCCTTTTAAATTAAACCATATTTACGCCAAGTAAAAGGCACCATGCTGCTTAGATTGGTTTTATGATATGTTAACATGCACGTTGATTGGCTAATTTATTCTGAAAAAGATGACTCGATAATTTGTTTTTGTTGTAAATTATTCAACAATTCGGGTAGTAGCCTTGGTACGCATGGATTTTCGGACTAGAAAAATTGATCAGGAGTTATAGCAACAAAGATGGGTTTACAAAACCAAAAAATGCAGACTCACTATCTTGGCAAAAATACACAAAACGAACTTATAGAATTGATATCTAATCACATAAAAGACACAATAGTCGAAGTGTGTTGAAGGTAAAATACTGAACAATCATTTTAGATTGGACCCCTGATAGCAGTCACACGGAACGAATTTTCATTGTTATTCGGTTTGTCACTTGTCAGATAGACAAGGATGTGGCAATCCAAGAACGGTCCCTTGGTTTTGTACCAATACATGACACAACTGGAGAAGGTTTGACAGATTTATTGCTAAACGAATTAAGGAAACTAAACATTTAGGTACAGAATATGAGGGATCAGGGGTACGTCAATGGGTCGAATATGCGTAGCAAGCATTCAGGTGTACAGAACAGAATTCGAAACATAAATCCACGAGCTTTTTTCATTCGTTGTGCTGCTCATTCGGTAAATTCAGTAGTAAACGATGCTGTCAAAGTATCAACGGAAATTATTGGTTTCTTTTCTCTTGTTCAAGAATTTTACAACTTCTTTTTGGCCTCGACGAAAAGGTGGGATAGCTTAAAGAAACAGGTTACCAGACTGACATTGAAACTTCTTAGTGAAACTAGGTGGGAAAGTCGAGTTAACGCACTCAAACATTTGAGATGTCTAATTGGAGAAGTATACGACACATTATACGAAATTTGCAATGACATTAATAATGATACCGCTACGAGATTTAAAACCGAATGTTTGACCTCGAAAACAAAAGATTTCAGATTCCTTTGTCTGCTATTTTTCTGGTACGATATTCTTCTTAAAGTAAATGGAAGCAGAAAATTATTTCAGAGCCTAAAAATTGATGTAAAAACTGCCGTGACGTCTCGTGAGCGAATCAAATCATATTTTGTAGAACGCAGAATATAGGGTGGACTCGATAAACTCATTGCAGATGCTGAAAAACTTGCACAAAATTTAGAAGTTGAACCAATCTTCGCACCGGTAAGCTATGTTCGAAGACGACAAAAACGCACTCAGTTTGAGTATGAGCAACCCGATGAAGTGATAAATAACCTTGAAGACATATTTCGTGTGAATTGTTTTATAAGGCTCTGGATCAACCAATAGCATGTATAGATGAACGATTCGAACAGCTAACGGAATACAGCAATTACTTCAGCTTCCTATATGACTTTCAAAAGATGAAAGAAATAGGTAGAGAAACATTGTTCAAGCCTTGTAAAGACGAACTGTGAGGTATGTGTGTAAAGGTGTACGCAACCTTGTATATATCATGTTATACTATGTGACGGGTCTGTTGTCCGTCTTGTCCGTCTGCGTCTCTACGTCTGTCGTCAACAATGGCTAAGAGAGCACACACGCTTCAGATTTGCTCGACTGTAATAACTTACTTACTACAATAAAATTATAATAGTAAATGCATTGTGTTTTAATGTGGAAACACAACACGAACAAATCGTACTGAGTTACCAAAGCGACTGCGACCTCGGTGGTATCATCATGAGTGACGAGCTACGTGCCTTGCTACAACATTTGGACTCAGAATTGTTCGCTACACCAATCAAAGTGCTAAATTACATACATACAAATGGTATGGCCCCCATTCATCCAAACGTTTTCATCGCTCTGCGTATATTTCTTACTTTACGGGTCATTGTAGTATCCACAGAGAGATTATTTTCCAAATCAAAATTGATAAAAAAAACTATCTGCGGTCAACAATAGATAACGACGTCTGTCTGGACTTGGAATAATTTCGATAGAGTAAGAAATAATGGAGTCACCGTCAAATGACGATTTGATAAATGAGTTTGCGTCGTCAGAGTGTCGACGGTGGAAGATGTAAGTCTTGAGGATTAAGAGAAAAAAAGTCTACTTGTATATTTCACCACATTTCATGTTTTATGTTAAGCTATCACATCCAAAAAACGACGTATTGTTTGAAGGATATAAATTATTAGTATTTATAACACCCTTTAAAAAAGCCGACTATTTGACTTTCATATTAGGATCTTGAAGATTGATTGAGGTCAGCTGTATAATAGGGACAGCCATACACCGGACTACTTCGGGCGGGCAAATATCTGAAGCCGGCACTGTGCAGCATACACAACTCTACAAAATGGACAGGCTAAAACAAAAAATTGACCGATTATGGAAAGTGCACAGGCAACATTACACGCCACAAACCTTCCAAGATACTTGTATGCTAAAGCTGTGGCTTCAGCTGTTATATTTTATTGAAACGGACGACATGAACGCAAACCAAAGATACCACAGCTGACGAGATGTGAACAAGAAAGATACCATGCCTGTCGCATATCGAGGTTTTTGGATCGGATGCGTTTGTACATGTACCAGATCAACTATGGACCAAGTAGGATCTGAGGGCGCAGAAGTTGATGCTGATGGATTACGAATCTGACTCGACTAATTATCGCCTGTTCTATTCAGTGAGAAAGAAAACAAAAGTGTAAAGAAATGTTATTTGCAATAAGAACGGCAGTCAAGTAAATCAGTCTTTTCAGTCGCAAGTGCTCTTCCCTCTCGAATATCTTACAAATAACACGGAAGCAAATGAAGTTGCTGGAGCTGATGGAGTTACTTCTCACGAAGCAGTGGAGAAAGAAGTTTTCCACGAAGCTCAAGATGTGCAAAATGCTGACCAAGGTGAACATCAGCAAAGAGAAGATAGAAGGCAACTCCGCGACAGAGAATCAATAAAGCGAACGGCAAGGTATGAGGTGCACGTAACCGAAAGTGCAGAACCATACACTTTCCAAGAAGCAACAACATCCCCGGATGCAGACAAACGGATGCAAGCGATTGAAGATGAATTGAAAGCGCACGAAATATATGGTACATTGACAATTGTACCTGCCGACGACCATAAAGAATCCATTGATCTAAAGGGTATTCAAGGTAAAGAGGAATTAAACCGGAATGACTGGACGCGGATTTCTACAGCAATCCGGGCGTGATTATTAGGAAACTTTTTCGCTGATTGTGCGTAACGATTCTATGCGGAAGTGATATATAAGAATCTCGGATAGTGCAGTTTGACGTGAAAGCCGCATTTTTCGACAGCTGGATGAAAAGGGCCTGAAGGTCTGAGTGTACAGAGTGAACAAGGACCTGTTGTATGTAAACGTGTAAACGCCCTGTATGGCCCGACACAGGCATCCAGCTCTTGGAACCGAGACTTCAAATACTTGTCAACGTATTTTGATTTCAGGGAGCACAATGCTGGTAAATGTATTTTTATAGGAGAGATAGATGAAAAAAAGTATATCAAGCATTATATGTCGATGATGGTTTAATAGCGGCAAGAAATCATTATGCGATAGATAAAGTTCTGAGCACATTAAAAAGAATCTCTCAGAATAACTTCGGGAGAGCCGGAACACTTGTGGGACTACAAATTAAGCGCAATAGAAAAACTGGTGACGTAATGCGTTTGTATCATGCTGCTTACATTTAAAAAATTATTGAGAGGTTCAGGATGTCAGATGCTAAAATTTTTGTTGCGGGATTGGGAAGTTGCATATGGTTTCAAGGCAATAATTAATGAGACGAATAATAGATACATTCTGAGAGTGGGTTTTATTCTTACTTGACGGCGTGGTATTCGTAGCGCGACTGACAAAAGAACAGAAGAGAACATAAACAGGAAGTGGCCCTAGTGTTACACGCGAGAAGCGCCATTCCTACTTATCGACCTTATCGACATAGATGTAGACGCGGCTATATTTAAATTTCAAGAGTGACTTACAACAATTTTAGAAACTCCTGCCGATCCTCATCTGATACTAGAGCCAGTGACCAATGATGTTCCTAAATTGGACGCGCCTTTAGGAAAAACCGTGAAATCCTTGTTATTCATACCTACGGTATCTCGTCCAGATATTTCGTATGCACTTAATTTAGTCAGTAGATTTCTTAGTAATTACGATGCTAGCTATCGGTAGGTGGCTGAAAGAATTATACGCTACTTCAGAGGTACAATTGATTTAGGCATTGTATTAGGTACTAGATCACGCAAGTGATCTCGAAACCACGTGATCATCTACCGGGCATTTTTTTCACTTTGATTGAACTCAGATTATGAATAAAGATATTGCTGTACGGTTTGTTAGGGTTAATAAATACACTATTGAAACACATTGAAAGAAATTGTTATATATTTTATGCACTTTTAACATACAAAAACACCCTTCGAAAAGACCACCTTGATTAGTAGGTGGGTCAGCGTTGATGTTGAAATTTCAAAAACGGGCCATCTAAAACAGAAAAATTTTGAATTTATAGGTTCAGAATTTGATTCTACACACAAGATTAACAAAATGGCGGCAAAAAAGGAAGACAAAAATTGCATGTTTTTTCACTGCATTTTGTGAAAAAAAACAGTAAAAATCAGAACTTTTAAATAATTCCAGTTCCGTCGGTTATTCGTGATATATTAAACCTACAAATTCAAAATTTCAATACCAGTGCTAACCTTCATACCAATCGAGGCATTGTATTCAAATGGTGTTTTCGTATGTTAAAAGTGCATAAAATATATAATAAAATTTTTTCAAACGTATTTCAAAATTGTATTTATCAAGTCTAACAATCCCAAACAAATTATTCATAAGCTCATAAAAAATTCATAAAACAGCTTTTTTTTCTAGTGCCCAAAGTAGAATCCTGCCTGAATATGTTTCCGCTGCCATCGCTACCAAAGAGTTTATATGGTTAGCCCTTATGTGCGCAGCCAGCTTTTACCACATTAATTCGCACCCAGGATACCCGGGTACCCATATCTAGTTTTATTATTTTTTGAGTTCAAATGTGAATGGAACCATCCAAAATCGATTCACTTTATCAAATAAACATAAATAAAAAGTATTTGAGCTATTTTCAAGCCTTATAAGACAGTTCAGTTAACGCAAAGGGAAATCGGAGCAGAGGTTCCGAGCGCTCTGCAAGCAGCGCGCGGTAAGTTTTGATCTGTAGCATGGCTTTATTTTTTTTTTATCAACTTGTGTCACCTCATTAAAACATTTATCAATATCAAAACTTATTTCCAGGTGACTAAATCATTTGTCGTCTATAAGTGGGTAGCCGAGTATCCAGATGCTCCCTGCGGCTACATGTTTTCAACCCCTATATTTTTATAGATAGAGAATTTTTTTTTATGTTTGTATACGGAAACAGCTTCTGAATAAGTTGAATCGCGAGGATCAGGTGGCTTAAATTGAGAAAAAAATAATTTTAGAAAGATGTTTAATGAGTGATCTCAATTCAGAACGTAATAGGGCGAGTGAACTCTATGTGAACGATCAAAGTGCAATAAAGCTAACAAAGAATCCTGAGTTTCACAAGCTCACGAAACATATTGATAAAAGACATCATTATATTGAAGAGAAAGTAGAGAGTGGAGAACTGATTGTCAAGTACATTCCTTTGGAACCGCAGCTAGCCGGTAGGTTTACTAAAGCCTTACCGTGAGAGATATTCTGTAAAATATGTGAATAATTGAATATTGTTTAAACAACCAAATACTCAAACGGAGGAAATCTTAGATTCAAGAAGTAGTATAGCATTACCGGTTCTAGACACAAATCCCCACATTACTGGCACATTTCGCAGACGCAAACCCTTTCTAAAACGTTTAAGGGGTAGAGAGCTATCCCCACTCTGACTGATTATCGATCGTCGGAAAAAAATCCTGTAAATTACCATGGTTTTTACCCTCGTGAGATAAATCACGCTCTACGTTACCATGCGCATTCTCTGAAATACGCTGTGTGTTACCATAGTTTTTACCCTTACCAGATAAATCGCGCGCTAAGTTACCATGCTCATCGAGCAGGGTCGAGAAACCGAGCGCAACCGCGAACGGTTAACCGTTTAACCTCGAAACCTTGCAGGTTGAGCTTCGAGAAGGTTCCTTCATCGTGAGTCAGCTTCGGGAAGATTCTTCCATCCCTCTGACGATCGAGAGGTTTCGAGAGGGCCTCAACGTTGGGGGGCATGCAACGATCCTGAACAAATTTTCGGAATTTAGGCTGACAAAAAATTCGTACTTAAATTGCGACTCGACGGTGATAACCTGTATCTCACGGGTTTCGGCGCGACGATGAATTCTGGAGAGTTCAGAAATTGGTGCTAACTCTGAAAAAACTCGTTGAAAGAAATATCCATCCTAATTAGCCGGGAAGAGGTTCTAAATTGATGCTTGATATTGATGAAAAACATTTGATTAAAAAAAAAAAACTTATGCTCACAGTTTTACACAGAATTTATAATATCGATATAAGAGAGATTACCTGTTTCTTACTCAACAGTACCATAACCATGATTTAACCAATGGGGATAAAGAATTGTTCGAGTAGACGCTGATCGACTTTTGTATTTCAGCAGAAAATTTTGTAGTATTAACACGTTTTGAGTAGCACACTTCCAGCGTAACAAGGCATGCTGCTCACATTTCACAGTAACTTCTGACATTTTGTTCAATTTTTGCAACGGTGGACAACCCAAATACATCAAATCAACAGTTTCAACTTTTTCATCCAAAATTTTCTGCAAATTTTCTCCTCCGATCCTTTTACGTAAGCTGTTGAAGCATTACGCAGTGCTAGGCATCTGATGAAGAAATCATGCAAGCTTTTCAAAAGGTAAATTACTACCTTGCCAGGATAGCCCATGATAATTACGTGACAGCCACAAATTTTCGCTTTTAAACGACCGAGTAAACAATCCCACGGTGTGTGTACGATGGTTTGAAGAGAATAATTGACGGTACAGCTTCTTTGTTGAGTGATACAACTGCCAACTCTTTTGGTGTAAAATCGGGATCCGGTCTCTTGATTCCTTGCATGGCAACTATGAACTGCATCGTGAAAAATACTGATTCGAATGCCGCCACCTTCAAGGTATTTATACCAATATTCTCGCGATTCTAGAATCTTCTCATTGATTTTGAACGATGGCATTTAAATCACTTTTTGATTTTGTAAGAATCAGCTCATGCTTCGAGTAAACGCTGATCTTGTGATAGTCCTCAGCGAAGTCCAATATCATGCTCAAGGGCATAACTACTTCGAAGATACCATCGTCATCGGTTAATTTTTTCGTTTCCTCAACATCGAGCCATCCAGCATTTTCCATAATCCAACACTGACCAGGGTTGAGCGAAGCGAAACCCTTCAGCAGACTGATCAAACAACATTTTTTCATTCAACAATCTCTACAGCGTTCAGTTTATACCGTATATCTTCGAACAAATAGCAGTTGGCATTATTGACTCAGGTTGTGATCACTGTTGCAGTACCGTCTGATTCGACTAATTTTCCAGAAATATGCAGTGAACTCTTGCTCAGTGATATTCATGAGTCCTAATGCTGAACGGTGATTCAAATCTCATCGATGTTGTTAAAAGTTAACGATTCGTACGGATTTTGTGCCTGTATTTCTTGGTGTGCGATTGATTCGTCGAAAACGGCACACGTTTGAATGCATAACCCGATCCGGGTAAAGTGGGTCGATGGAGACCCAAAACATTTTTGGTTTGTGTGATTTCTCAGGATCCAAGTAAGGGAGAAATACCTATGCCCACGTTCAAAAAATTCAATTGGCTGGGACTCTACGCGCTCGGTCACGCTTTCATAGTATGAATCTGTCTTCACAACGAGCAAGCTAACAATAAGTGCGTGTCGGGTCGCCAGCAACCCACGTGCCTTTAACTGTGGTGTGAAACCTTATATGAAGATAAGGGAACATGGTGCTTTCTCAAAGTATAAGATGAAATTACATTCTACCAAAAAAACCTTTATTTTGTTTTATCTTCATCAATTTTCACAGTAAAAAATCTACATGCTTAAGGAAAGAAATATTCATTCCTAGGTTGTTGACGATTTTCTTAAATCAATTATTTTTCTAAAGTATCAGGCAATAGAACAGTTTCGTGACGTTAATAAAGTTCATTTGCTCTCTTTATTTTTACAACAACAATTATAAAACTTACTTGGTTCTAGGTTTCTAGGAAAACGACAATACCCGAACATAGGCGATGTGACTTATGCTAAAGAGTCTTTGACTTATGCCGCGAAGGCAATCGCCAATAGACCGACAGCTCTCGACGGCATCCGAAAAAGACCGAGTTTTCGCAAACGAACACTAGCTTGACGAGACGCAGGACAAATCACACGGATAGAGAAGGGACGATGGCAATGCATCGTAACGCGCAACCACGGCGGGTATAAATACGAGTGCCGCGGAGGGCCTCATTAGTAGATGCGTTGACTGAGGATATGTATAGATGTACGGCATAGCGCCTACCTGTCTCACCGTAGATTTCATTAGCAATTGACGGGCCAAGCGCTGAAGTATCTCACCGTTTGTAACGGAGTGTCACTCGTCTGGAGGGTGTTACCGAATTTAGACTTATTTCTTAGAGAGATTCAAGCAAAGCGCACCTTTACGCACTTGGAAAATTTACGCAGTTGAGTCCACAATAGCACGGGATTTCGAGTAAACTGTAAATTCAATCAGATTATAGAGACGGAGGAAATTACACACAAACAAAATATTAGGTTGAATTCATGCAACGTTTATTTTTCTTTTTTTTTCATTTTATTTGTCTAAAAGTTATTATTCTATTTATCTTTATTTTAAAAGGAATTTCTTGTCATCTGAGCGCAATACGCAATTTGTATCATTTGACTTTAGAACACTAATTTCCATTTTTGATTGAATTTGATTTGTTAACACGTAAGATTTAGGCAATTGTCAATTTTACCAGTGTCAGTGTCACCATGCCCAAAAACTTTCAGGTTTACGGTGAAGTTTGACAGGTAGCCAAGGCAGTCCCTGGTTTACAGGTTGAGGTGCATATAAAGACCCGTTGTACACGTCGAAGACGCGGGGATGCAAAACTCCTATACCGCTCAAGCGATCAGAGTGAAACTTGGGCAATTAATGCCTTATTTTGGCAAAAAGTGGAGCGTCTTTTTACTTTGTCAAAATTTTGAAAAAAATTTCACAGATTGGTTACCACTCACAAAAATTGGCCAAATTTGCACAGTTGCACTGGATGAATCGACCTATCCTGTATGATGCCACTCGGCGGTAATGAAACACACATTTTGAGCCCAGTCCCATGAGATTTGATGGTGAAATGACGAAATGGCAGCTGATCTGGTTTTCGATTACGAAGTACACCGAAATCTCATTTTGGCGACATTTGTTACCGATATTACGCGCATGCCGGTAATGTATGCGTGTAATGTCGGTAAGAAATTACCGGCATGCATGAAAGTTCGGTAACAAATGTTGCCAAAATGAGATTTCGGTGTTCTTCGTAATCGAAAACCAGATTAGCTGCCATTTCGTCAATTCACCATCAAATCTCATGTGGGACTGGGCTCAAAATGTGTGTTTCATCACCGCCGAGTGGCATCATACCGGATAGTTCGATCAATTCAGTCTAACTGTGAAGATTTGGCCCATTTCTGTGGGTGATAACTAATCTGTAATTTTTTTTTCAAAATTTTGATAAAGCAAAAAGACGCTCCACTTTTTGTCAAAATAAGGCATTAATTGCCCAAGTTTCGCTCTGATCGCTTGAGCGGTATAGGAGTTTTGCATCCCCGCGTTTTCGAGGTGTACAACGGGTCTTTATATGCACCTTAACAGTCGAGTTGTCATCAACCCACGTCGGACAACAGGGAGGTGAATTTGTTTCACTCTTTGGCTGACAGATGGGTGCACCGGCTATCCAATGTCACCGATCAGATGACATACACCTACTTCTTATGTCTTCGATAGACCACATAAGCAAGAAAGCTATTGTGGTGTGAAGGGGAATCAAGAGAGCGTGATTGTTCATGAACAAAGGCGGCTTGGGTACAACCCAAGTCTGCATAGCTAGCATAATTTGTTTTTTTTAGGTTCAGCAAGGTCGATCTATCTTTTATCCAAATAGAGGAGGTCGGAATTAATATTAACTTCACTATAAATTGCAGCATTTACCGTAATAGAACTCACAACAGTGCGGTTTTTACACAGGCAGCAGCCTCGTAAAAACCGGATTCGTTACAAATTAGAACAAAGATAACGATTAAATTTTCTCGTTCGGTTGAAACTTGAATGTTCGATAGTCGACGTATCGGCAAATTCTACTTAGTTGTGCTGGCCACCGAAGTACTTTATCGGCAGTCGATTCTCCTCAGGAGCCTGCACCATGTTCCGGAATAAGACATCATCGCCACATAGCAGTTATGCCATCTGTGCTGAGAGGATAACGCTGCACATACCATCCACGTCGACACTACCCGTTCTCCGAATCGTGCCTGTACCCTTTGGATACTTGTGACTCGATAATTTTCAAAGACCCTCAAGCCTATTATCTCACGAGGGTAAACATCATGATAATTTGCAGGGTTTTGGTCGAATGATCGATAATCAGTCAGAGTGGGGACAACCCTCGACCCCGTGAACGTTCTAAAAAAGGGTGCATCTGGGAGCTGTGTAGGGAATGTAAGGATTTGTATCCAGAACCGGTACTGCTATACTACTTCAAGATTTCATATTCTGAAGCTGACAGACGGGCGTATAGCCTCCTTAGTGATATGCCAAGCAAACTATTCAGCACGATGTCCTTGTTCTGTCTCCTTTTTCTGAGTCAGTAAGGTACACCCTTCCATATCGGAAGACGCACTTCTGTATACTCGACTATTCTTTAATGAACATTATATTGATTATAACATAGGTATATGTGTATAGGTTCAAAGCATAAGCCAAAACAGTATTACTCAGCCACACAACAAAACTTTTTTTTTCTTATCTGAGGATGAGATACTCATATCCTTCAGCAGTTTGACTTGTTGAATCCAAATCCGTGGTCAGATTGACTCCATCAGGTCAAGATCATGGTGATTTTAAAGTCAAATTGAGAAATAATCATTTAAACAGCATAAACTACCTATCGTTTAGGTTTTAGGGGTTACTGAATCCAAATCCATGGTCAGTTTAAGTTCAACTTCAGAAAAAAATCATTCAGGTGAAGAAAATCATCATACATGTAGGTCTTAAGGTCGCTGACTCCGAATTAAAGGTCTGTTTGACTGCATCAGGTCTATTTATATAAATAGGGACCTTGCTTGTGTCAGCATCGAAGAAATATGTTATCCGCCTAAGTCCCCGGATTCTGGCGTTCATGCCGTCATGGCAGACACAGGTAAGATACCTATAAGGATGCTGGGATTCGGAAACCCAGTATCGGCATCTGGTCAGGGTGAGGAAGCGAGCCCGCAGGCGTCATCATCATGCGACCGCAGCTTTGCATTTTTACGTGACTTGGCCGATGCAGAGTATCATACTAAAAGCAAGCAGTCTGCAGATGATTCGGAATCTCACAACTGCGAGAAAAATCACGATGTTTTTTGTTATATTTTTTGTAAATTTGAAGTTGGTTCTCTGCGAAAAAAAATTGCCGCTGACATGAAAAATATATACAGTGAACTGTTTAGTTTGGAGGTAGATTAGCATAGCAACAGACGTTCAATCTTGTAAAATAAATAGATATCAATTCAGAGATTGCTCATCATGTATGGTGAGTGAAATGTCAATGATGGATGATGCTTTACCCCGCTTTAACGTCTCTTTTGGAATATCCCCATGGAATAACCTTGATCCTGACCTAATGGAGTGAAATTGACCGCGGATTTAGATTCAACGACCCGTAAAATCCGTATGGTGATTTATTCGGCTTAAACAGTTCTTTCTCAATTTGGCCTTGATCTGACCGCAGGTTTAGATTCATTAAATTCAGTAGGTCAGAATACTGTAGGATTTAATGCGATGTAGCAGTCCTACATTTACCGACCAAGTGAACTGATCAGTTTCCTTCCTATATTAAATAAACGAACGAACGGAATGGGTTGAGATTTCGACGGTGCATAGCTCTTTTGTAGCGGAATCGAGGAAGGTTACTCATATCACGCTGGGCACACGGCCGAGCGTTCCAACCAAGGAATGCTCAGCCGTAACGGCCGTGCACCCAGATGATCGCGAGAGCATATTTTACTTTTAAAATTATTGTAATCACTAGTTTTTATCTAGCGACCTCAATATTGCATGAAAACAGTCTCACGATGACGCATTTTACTCCTCATTCTTGTCGCTCTTGCGGAAAGTTCCTCAAATATGCACTCTTTTGCCCGTCAAATGCGGGAAATGTGGGACTAGCGATACATGTCAAGAAACCACACATTTTTTGACGAGTTTTGGGATATGAGTAACCTTCCTCAATTCCGCTACAGAAGAGCTATACGCCATCGAAATTTCAACTCATTCCGTTCGTTTGTTTATTTAATATAGGAAGAACACGGATGAGTTCGCTCGGTCGGTAAAGGCAGGACTGCTACATCACCTTAAGCGTCTCATTCTCAGATTATAAAAAAAATTTTGATTGTGTAGCTGTGTGATTGTTACAGTGGTATTGTTGTGTAGGGTATACGTATCTACCTATACATTTATGCGATTCTACGTGTTGGTGAAGATCTCGTGTCATGCACCATTATTTTCTGACGGTGAGTCATAATTCTTCATCTAGTCCATATGAATTACGTACTTTCGTCAATGTTTCGTATTTACTGAATTACTCGTGTTTTCAAATGGCTCTGTAACTTTGATATGATGCATTTCAAATATTATTACATCTTATATTAAATATTGAAACTTTTTTTTCATTCATTGAAAGAAAGACATCAATTTTACCCATTAGTACATACGAATTTTTCGAATAAAAATCTGGGTTTCCCTACTTTCAAATAAAAACATATTGAACTTCTATATATTTCTATCATTTATTCACACAAACGGTGTCAGTGCAGTTGGGCTTGAAATTGACTGAAATTCACATAGTTATTGAATTTCGATTAGTGCTTTGGCTTAAAAAATACATAGATTTGAATAACCGACTTGCAGGAAAAATCCAACAATGATCTCGATGAAAAATGTCAACAAGTTAATGAATAACACAGTTTTCGGTATAAGGATGGAAAACCTTACAAAATACCGAGATTTTAAATTCGCGGAATGGAACCAAAGATTTAGAACTCTCACTGTCAACCAAATTTCCATAGTTGTAGCGTTTTTCATTTTTCGTTTTTGATGTAGATATCGTTATAGTTGTGCATTTGACACCCAACTGCATAGCCTCGTTGTTGTGAACTGGGTCCTTAGAAATCGAACAAAATTGATGTACACTGATACCAACAACCTTATGTATCAATTTACCGTTCCTGATATACACGAATGCATGAAACAGAACTTTGAATTATCTAGAGTGTGTCTTGCGGTATTATGATTTAGTAGATATCAAAAAACTTGGAGGTGCATCGGTTGCAACACCACCTCAGTAGCGTGTTATCCGAAGACGTCTACGGAACAAGGGCTGCCCCCGTTCTCAAGATGTTGGGGTTCTGTAATGAGCTGGGCTTTTGCCACTTGGGAATCCTTTGCCAGCGACCAGACTAAGAAGGGAGGACGGTCCCGGCATCACAACGAACACTTTGTATTGCGAAGATATTGCGGAGGTTGTACCTTCCAATAGTTAAGAGAGTTCTCTTACAATTATTCGATTCAACAATGTGAATGATTATTCCAACTAAATTTCTGATTTGGAGCCGTTTATTCACCCTTTCATGTACTCGGATTCTACCTAAGTTTTTATTCCATAAAGTTATTATTCATTGACTAGCTCGGGTTTTTCCTTTTACGAGGAGTTGAAATTCGTCGGAGAAGGTCAGTTGAAGACATGTAGAAATTATGTTTCATGTTAAATAGCGACGTTACATAGCGTCGGCCTATTTGACAGAGCGATATTACTCTCAGATGCTAAATTCAGGAAGAAAAATCTTAAACTGGTGAGACACTCTACTAAAAAATGGTTACCCAATCAAATTGATTCTTGACATCCAATCACAAAGAATACACAAAGCTTATAATAACACCACCATAAGCGAAAATGACAAACCCAAAATTGTTGGGTCCATCCCCTTTGTTAAAGGCTTATCACAAAGTCTAAGACGCACACTAAACAATTGGCAAATTAACGTTACGTACAAAATTACAAACATACTCAACAACCTGTTTACGCATCTGAAATCCAAATGCCAACCATGAAAAAAAAAGATATTGTCTATAGAATAAACTGTAACGATTGTCCAAAATGCTACATTGGCCAGTCCAGTCAACATTTGAAGAAAAGAATAACTAACCACAAATATGATCTTAAATGAAGGGACCCAGACAAATCTGCGTTAGTGCATCATGCCTTAACCGAAGGACATTCTTTTGATTTTGATAATACCAGAGTAATAGACCAAGAAGGTCAATGGCATAAACGTCTCATAAAAGAGATGATTCACATTTCCAAAAATAATACTGTCAACAAGAGAACAGACATTCAAAATCTAAGCCATCTTTACCCTGATATCATACATCATCAAAATTAGCTTCATCTGTGCCCGCTCAAAATTCGAAATTTAAACTCATTCCCGCCATATAATCAACACATCAATTGTAACACACCACTTCATCCAAATCAAGTCAATTTGTCAGCCATCTTCATCCATGTCACGGCAATATCACTTCCTCTCCGATCGCCAAACAGAACACCTTTAGTTCTAGGAATGTCACTACTAAGTAAGTTGAATTTGTAGTCTTAAAGGTTTACTTTAGCCAAACGCACTCGGTATCTCATTATTAAAAAAAGTTTTGTTTTTGTTTCCCCTAAGTCCAGGCGAAATTTGAACAATCAGAGCGTAAAAGCATAGCTCTGAAACATAACCTAAACCAACATGTGGTAAAACCGGTACAAGTCTAACTTCAATATGTTAGCACATAGATAATTTATGGTGTATGTTTCACAAATTTTATCATCTAAGAGTACTGTTAGAATTTAGAATCTTATTATTGTTTTTTTTCTTTCTTTTCTTTTTCTCTCTTCAATAAAGAAAGCCTGATGACGGCAGGCAGGGCCCGCCGAAACGTCGCTATTTAACATGAAATATAACTTCTACATGTCTTCAACTGACCTTCTCCGACGAATTTCAACTCCTCGTATACTTAGTGGTCACGAATCTTCACAAATTGTTTTTCCTTTTACTCCGTGTGGGTTTTTTCGCCTCAGCAATTTGTTATTCGTTTATCAAATAAAATATCACGTGATAAGTAAAAAAGAGTAATTCCTTTTTTTAGAGCAAAGGGATATTGATTAATGGTTTCGAAATCGGTTATATTTTTTGTTCAAAATTTTCTTATTTCTCAGATTCCGATCACCTATCTGCTGCCAGTGAGACGTATCGCGGACAGTTTAGCAAAAAAAAAAAAAGACAAACCCTTCTGGCAGATAGTCGGTTAAATATTTGGGGATAACAATCGCATTCTCACTGCCAACAGAACTCCTTTTCATTAATTTTTTGGTGATTATTATGAATTAATAAGATCATTTCAAATTCCGCGTCTTCAATTCACTTATGTAACATCTCCGAAAATATTACAGGAATGATATTCATATTTTTTCAATACTTTCATGAATATTTTCAATATTCAGCGAATGAATGATCATTATCAGAGTGAAATTACCTGAAAAAAAGTAAAATTTAAGAAACAACAGAATTCTTAATTCTTACATTTAATAACTAGTAAGCGTTATTTTGTTAACTTTTTGCGGCACAGCGTCTCATATATGAGATACCTTTTGTTGAATCGGTTATTCAAGATTTAGATCCAATTTTGGAGATATCGCTGTCACTTTTTTTTGCATAATTTGACTTTTAGGACGTCAATGTTAATGTTTTAAGAGGGATTATGAGAGAATATGGCGGACTGAAAGTGTAAAAATTGATCTGATTTGCCTGAAATTTGTTACTGGCGGGTTTTCGGGGTCACTGAAGACGCATCCGACGTCAGAATTTCAAAATTCAAGGTAGCGGATCCAATATGACGAACTGAAAATATAAAAATTCGCTCATATTAGGTCCACTGTTTTGAATTTCTCAAATCTGACCTCATTTTTGCCATCAGTGACCTCGAGAAGTTTCGTATACCCAGTTTTAAGAAATTTGACTGCAAGAAAAATGTATATTTCAAAGGGTCAACTGAAATTAATATTCTTATCAGCATTCGTTGAAGTGCAGAGAAAGGATCGTTCGCCTTGTTTGTTGGCCATTTTCAATAGGGCATCAAACTGGCGAAATTGGTCTCATTATATGATAATCAAAAATGTATCTTTATTTGAATGCATAGATAGCAGGACAGCTGGTTTCACAGACGATGGAAAGTTGGATAGCTTCAATAGCCGGTCGGCACTCAGTCTTGCGACGAACATGACAACAAGGCCGTTAATTGGAATAAGCGCATTTGCTTGCATTTCTTCTTTGGCAGTCTTGTTACTTGCTGTGGAAACTAATTTTTTCAAAAAAAAATTCACACTTGCAGAATTAAAAGACATTTCGATGTATCCAGACATCCCATTCTGCGGTGCAATTATGCTAAGGGCCTGTGTTATCATGTCTTCAAATTGCTTCTCGGTGAGTATATTTTTTCGAGTATTTGTCAAATTTAAGGAGGTTGGCTGCTGGAAAATAGATGAAACATCATGAGAAGTGCTTCGAATTTATCAATTCGGGATATTTCTGAGTTAGAACTTCGTTATTAATATTTATACCACACAGGCAGAAAAATGTCTTACCATTTTCGTAAAAATCTATCTAGTGATGTGTTATTTTTCTTGTTACCTTAAATTACTGTCATGAATGTAAATCTGGTGCTCCAAAATTACATCGGTGTTTGGTCTCAGTGTCCCAAGGTCGTTAAGGCTGCTAGAAGGGTCCCCATGGTGATTCACACCGACGAGTGATTTCCGCACATTAAATTCTCGATAGTTGAAAAATGATTCATGACTTCATTTTGTAGAAGTGGTACCTTGGTCGTAGTTAGCCACAACTGATATTGTTACAGTAAAATGTTAATGGAATAGCTTCAGAGCAGCTAATACGCGAATGCATGACGGTGACACAACAAACATGGTCACCGGTTGGATCGAATGCAATCACATGGAAATCACATTTTGAATATACAATGCTTTTGTACACCCTAAAGGTATTAAGCACTATTTGTCCCTAAACAATATCATGGAAGAAGTAGTTAAATCGCAACCCTAAACTGTAAATTGAATCAATATTTAAATCATTCGAATTAAGCGGGTAAAAATCACTCATACATGTGTACATGTGTAAGTCAATATCCCCATCGCAGGATCCCCTACAAAAGCCTTAGATACATTTTTTACGGTCTGCACCCCATATTCAGTTCCTCGTCTACATTGTTACGTTCTTATATTTTTGATACGAATAAAGCTAAAGATCGTTTAATCATAAGAAATAAACGTTTGTGATTGAACAATGTTTGCATTGAGCTGTGTAGTGTTTGACAGGGATTTTGATAATTTCTGAGCATGGATGAATACAATTGACGGCCTCTGGAGCCTGGTACAGGTTGTTATGCGTTAGGGGCCAATCATTAATCACGTAAGGACCCCAAGGGAAATGAACTTATCTCGGTGGTGGGGGGGTGGGTGGGGGGAGGGGGTTAAAAGTCATTCTTACGTAATATTTTAGAAGTCGCTATGTGCATAATAGACATTTTCTACTCAGACAAAATGTCCGTACAGCAATGTCTCAGGAAACAAAAATCACACAGAAAATTGAGGCGCAGTTTCAAAAACTACAAAAAATTTCTATTTAGACGTTCCACAAACTATGAGACCTATTTTTTTTTTTTAATATACAGTTTAATTTATATATTGTTATTGTAACAAATTTCATTTCATAATAAGTTTTTAAAATCCTAAAAGTGTTCATATCATCGCACTTTGAAGCTTATAAATGAAAATTATAGATAAAATCTTACCTAAGAAATTGAGGGGGAGTCCAAGGAATCTTATGTGTTCTTACATGGGGGTAGGGGTTAAAACGGCTAAAATCGTCCTTACGTAATTGATGCATGCCCCCTTAGATCGTCATCCCCACTGCCAGTACTTTGTATTATAATTACCACCATCTTAACCTTCACGTCCACCTTCGAAAGTGATGGCCTATCGCTGTGGAAAAATGTCCTTTAGTTCCAGTCTACCATCAGGATGCTGCACTACGGAGATCACTTGCAGAAAATCTGCTTGGTGTTTTTCGATTTATTGTTGTTTTACAGTTTGTTTGATAATTATCGCAATCCCTTCACGAGCAATTTCGTTTGGGTACTAGGTGTTACGGATAGTACTTCGATACTTTTAAGTAACTTTATTTTATGGGTGTATTGAGTTTCGGAGATCAGCATAATGTCTATTTTTATGTTATAGTTGTTTATAGCTTATATATATATATATAGTTATAGTATATATAGTTTATGATGTCATACCTTCTAATATGATGTCCGTCTGCGCCTATGCCGATGCATCACCTTTTGTTTGTCGTCTGATGATTGGCTGTGTTGCAAATCATTCATTGGTTTATCCTCCAAGGTAATTTATGTTTGGACTTACTTTTTTATCGATGCTACGGAAAATAGTTTCTGCTGTACTTGATGGACAATGCCATCCCTATAGTGTATTGGAAGCAGAATATCGGAGAAAATCTTTGAAACAAATTTAAAAAAAAAACTTTTGCCGAAAAAAGGAGAAAATCGAATTCTGCAGGGGAAAAAGGTGTTAAATTTGTTTCTTCAAAATCTGCTTCACGCTACACGCTGTAGTGAATACCTTCCAGATTGTAGAAATATTTTTTTAGATGTATCGCTTACTCAGAATCATGTTCACCGTTCAATGCTTCACATCAATGTTAATAACTTTTTAATTACTGAAGCTAAATAACTTTTTCTCAAATGTGAATGAAGTTCATAAATGGAAATTCATATTGAAAAAAATCATGCGTCTATCGTTATTCATGACTTAAAAAATAATATTGGAAAAAGGCTCATTTTATGACTCACAAGGGTACCTAACCCTCTTAGGTGTTTTTCTGAGAATGTGACGCATCCGAGAATTCAATAATGCAGATTTCATTGCGTATTTATAGTATAAATGGTAATGCATACGTTACGGGATATCCTTTTTTCGTTTGACCATTCGGACCTTGATTGTACCTGTTTTCCTTGCTGCATTTCGCTTCTATTGAACAAGGGGGAGTTGTAGTGGTTTTTAATTCTTATTTTGAAGCATGTTTACTATTGTCTCGTTTTCTGATCATGTTTTTCTTTTCATTCCTGTATGAGTTTGTTTATGTCTATTGCAACGGACACGTTTCTTGATACTATTTTAAAGTTTTCGTCTCGTTTACTTTTAGGCCAGGTGGCAGGACGATAAAATTGATCAGAAGTGTAAAAAACTGCTGAAAAAGATTTTATTGTTTCAAACGCTTTATTGGGTATCATTAACAAGAATTTATGTTTTACCCTACCACCAAGATTCACAGTGAATTCGGCGATGGCGAAAAGGTACAAACCCTTAGATTTACAACAATATCTCGTTTGCTGACCATTATGGAGCAGAAATAGTTCAGTACAAAACTAGAGGTGGGAAAATTCTATGGAAATCAGGTCTCATCTGACCTTTTTTTGGACCTGTCTATACCATCGTAGTGGTTAACCACCCGTATTCCGCAGTGGACTGAATTAAAATGGAGCATAGAGTCCGGACCACGATAAAGTAAAGTAACGAAGAGTACTGTCACGACAGTAATTGCATTGTGGTTTGTAGTTTACATTTCATTTTACAGCTCAGTTTCACAGATCACTTGTTTCTCATTCGAAGATAATGCATTGATAGGAGAAAACTTTAACCGGTGACTTCTGAAGGTACACTGATTGACATCTGAAGCGGCAGCCAATCTCCTGAATACATCCTAGTAAATTAAGAGTATTCTATGTGGAATAACACATTCAGAGTTAATACTAACAAAATTTAATAGAAAATGTACTTGCATTTTATAGCCAATTTCCCACAATAGCGCATACTGCATACTGCATACTTCTTTTTTCCGAACTCCTGAGAAAGGTTCTGCAATATATGTTTTAAAAATTAATGAAATAATGACTGCATAGCTAATGAACATATTTTTACTTAGATTCAACAAGACCCAGGGATCAAATCTGGCTCAGGTCTTTATGTGCTTCACAGCCTACAGAATCATTCTTGCGCACCAAATACATTCAGGCACTTCGAGGGCTTGACTATGATAACTAGAGCATTAGATCCTATTGCCGTTGGTGAACAAATTTTCACTTGCTACGGCACTGCTCACGGCCAGATGTCACGGGATGAGAGAAAAAAAAAGATCATGGAAGAGTACTTTTTCGACTGTGAATGTCCAGCCTGTTACAATGATTGGCCAACATACAAAGAAATTTTAGGGAATCACATTGGATCGATATCCAAAAACAAAGATTTGGTTCAAAAACTGAAGCCGTTCAAGAAGAAGCTATTGGAGAATAAGTACGACATTCATGCAGTGAAGAGTCTTATAGAAATATTACATGAAGAAACAACAAAGCCGTGCGAAGAAATGATCCATGCAATGCAGTTTTTGAAAAGCTACTATTTAGGTAAATTAAAGTGAATTTTCGCTTGTTTACACGGGGTGATAGATAATTGAATTTGGTGTTTAATATGATCCTGCTTCAATGCGAATATAGATGATTCCCCGCAATAAGTGACAGTCAGGTCTGAGGTAGTTTTCCTAGAGTGCACGTTAATCGTCCACGAACAGTGATTATTTCCTGCCAATAATGATGTAAATTATTAACGTTTTTTCGAATGGCTGTCTTTGCTACTTTTGTAGAGCATACCTTTCTTCTAATTAATCGTAATCCTTAGAATTCATCAATCAAGTTTATATGACGCGAGCAGGTTTTACGCGTTTTTCATGGGTGTTTTTCGTACACAAAGTACCTGTTTCTATGACGGTCCAGTGAGTCTGCGAATGCGCATGCGCGAAGTATTGAAACGACGACTTTTAACTACTAGGACTTAAAAGTGATCATTTCTGTACAGCTTTCATGCGCTGTCCCGACAAACACAGTGAACCGATCTGACATTTCGTGACCCCAACCTTAATTTCGTGCTTCGTGAAAATATGCGTAACATGCTCTTGTTATATAAAATATATCGTGTGCAACATGGAGGCAACGGTCTTTTCGCCTCGCGTATTTGCAATATTTGTCTATGGCTCGTATGCGTGCTCACCTGTGACTCATATTGCAAACTTACGCTCGGCCCGAAAAGACCGTGTTTACCTCATTGTTATACAATATACTACTGTACATCTTTAATTAAGGTGCAAATTTTCTGGTAGTACTTGCAGTTTCCACAAGAACCAGGATATGTGGAAACACGCCCAGAATGTTATGAATTTCAATATTAAAACTTTACCCTCTTGAGAAAAAAATAACCTTTTTCTGTAAATCAGCCATTGAAAAATTTCTTTCGAGGTTACATATTACCATCCTGAAAGAGTAACTATTTGGCGTTATTCGAGAATTACGTAACGCTATTTTTGACTTGTTCCGGCCCTCTCCTCCCCCATAGTAACACATAGCAACCTTTGCCCCCCCCCCCCCCCCCCCTCCCAAGTGTTAGGTTATGCCACTACTTGCTAAGATTATGACAAGGCGCTGAAAATTTCCAAAAAATAAAAATTTCAACTCCGTACATACAGTTAAACTGCCTGGGGATGTGAATACACGCTTTTTTGAACTTGAATAACTTTTCGATTTAATAATCCAAAAAAAAAACTGTTAGGTAACATTTGACGATGCGCCTCCTCCTTCCTGGGAGCGTTACGTAATACTTGAATGACGCCTTTCTTGCGAACAGAATAAAAATCTGTATTGTATCATTACAGGGGTATTATGAACTATTAAAAAATAGCATCTGGCTTGGATTCATATCATCAACAAAGCTCAACACAGCTCAACAAAATCTTAATAATTTGTGTTACTAGTTCGATACTTTGCAAACTAATCTAATTCTTCGTGGATTATCGACGTAAAATTTAAAAAATAATCCGATTTTATACTAATTGATTTTCTTGCGACCTGATTAAATCCTCACACGTGGAATCATCTATTTATAACTTTAACGTGATTTACATGCAAATACATAATATAGTTGCTTCTCAGAGTCCCTACAGAGTGATACGCTTTTCGGCACGGGTGATGCGCTTAGCTCACAATTTTTAGTATGAGTTGCATATAATACTTTTAATACTTGTAGTATTTGGGTTCAGTTCAGCCAGGCCGCTAACCTCCCCGGTTGTGTAAAAAGTTTGACATGATATATTTTATTTACATCAGTAAAATGTATCATGCAGTATTTTGCTAGGTTTAGACGTATTTTCATAACTGCGATATTCGAAAAATATTTTGCATTTTCGTAGAGTTTTGAAAATTTAACAAAGTGTTTTGCAGTTTCATATAAATCCCATGTAGCTCGTATCCTACATAAATTTCTGAAACCTCACGAAATCTTCTGGTCCCGAAATTCGTCCTTCGATTTGATTAACTAGAAGACTAACGTAATGGAGCAGTGTTCACATACGAGGTATAATTCAAGATTTAACAGGTTGCTACGGTCGTATCCATGGTGGAGTAGCGCTTCATCATTATCAGTATAGAGGGTTACCTTTCATAATGAAGGCGTTCCTTATTCTACAAGGATTCTCATCTTTTGGGGAATCCAAACCCTTTGACCATGGTACTTAGGGGTAAAACTGTACTCAATGCGCCAATATCCCCCAAAAAATTCATATATTCTGTTAAATTCAATGAATTGCCTAATCATCAGTAACTGAATTAAATCTAAAAGTGAGTAAGAAATGACGCGTGTAAGATACGCAGGAGAGCAAAGTCATCAAAATAAGGTTTCTTTTTATTCGTGGTGTTAAATTTTCATGTTCAATTAGAAAATATCCACAAAAATTTCCAAAAACAATAGCAATACATCGTTTAATGTTGATTGGCTTCTAAATAATGCAAAAGAAAAAATGTATCCTACTTGAACCACATTTATTATAGTACGAAAAACTGGCCACGAAATTACAGGACATGGGGTTTACTGCCTGGCTCAACTTCTGCCAGTCGAAATATTCTAAAATAAATTCCATCCGTTCAATATTTTTCAAAACGTGTTCAAGCTACTGGGCAGTTATCATGCAGCTTCTATTACTATACTTTCCAGGTAAGATCATCTGATTTAATTTATGAGGTTAGCACGTTGTATAATCTTATATGAAGAATCTAGCTGAAAAGTTCGAAGACTGCAGATATCCTAAAGTATCTATAGCTGTGGTGAACAATTTAATTGGGTTTTAGCGGGTTGCACGCAATCCACTCAACATCTAGCTTACATGAACTTTACGGAGATTCGATTCCTTTGATGAAGATGATCGCCAAATTGTCCAAAAAATTTCTGTTAATTCATTTTAATGATAACAAATTGGTGCTCAAATTTCATGAAGTTTAGAAAAATCGTTTGCATGGTACATTTTAAATTCGCGTTTGATATTAATAAAGTATTATCAATGTTTTGTAAATTTCATTAGTATTTTTCATAATCAACTCACCAACTTGAAATTTTCGAAAAATATCATCGTGTTCCCACTTCAATTCTAAAGAAACAGTGACAATTTAAAAATGGAACTCAAACGGGCTCTATATTTGCAAAAATCCTTAAAAGTTCTCGTCAACAATATTGACTACTTTATAAGATAAGAATCGGAAAAAATTAGTCACAATAAAGACGATGAGAAAATTAATTCGCATCATAATAATGTCCAAAAGTTGTCAATAAATAGTTTAAACAAAACATTGCTCAACGAATTTTTAGAAAATGTTTTCAAATTTCATGTGTATTTAAAAAAATCGACGAATTCATTTCACATGACAAGAAACAAAATTTTCCCTAAAAATGTTTTAAGCAATGTTTTGTCTAGACAATTTGCTGATAACTTTTAGGCATTATTATTATTTAAATTCAATTTTCTTATCATCTTTATTATGGTTGATTTTTTCCGATTTTCATCTTATCATAAGATATTCAATATTGTCAACGAGACCTTTTGCAGATTTTTTAAAAATATATAGCCCGTTTGAGTTCCATTTTCAAATTTTCAGTGCTTCTTCAGAATCGAAGTGGGAACACGATATATTTTACAAAATTTTGAGTTGGTGAGTTGATGATGGAAAATGCTAATGAAATTGATAAACAAATTGATAATAATTTATTACAGAAAAACGCAAATTTGAAATATACCACTATACAGAATAACTCAAGATCTTCAAAATTGACTGTTCACATTTTTTTGTACGTACATATTTTTGCACACGCGACGTATTTGTGATTTCTGAAAGCTTGCAACCGTGCATATCTTCTTCAAAATAATCGCAATTTTTTAATTTTAATTTGCGAAACACGCGTTCCATTATTTCATGTGTAGAATGCGGCGGTAAAATTCAAGGAAATCAGAAGCGCTGATTATAATTTAGTGTGGTTTGACACGGAATATGTCGTCAGCGACCTCTAAGTACCTATAACCTCGCTTATTTTGCATAAATTTGAAAAAAGATCTATAGTGCGATTCTCGAGATATCGTGTACACCGGTTTCGAAAACAACGCGTTCAAAGTTTTGTGTGTGGTTCTAGATTTTTAATCATCCGGCCGAGTTGTTAGCGGTTGGTATCAGAGCGAATAAAAATCCGTCAACAATAAAAGGTTACCAACCACATGCGCCCGGTAGCAGCGACTGGCTGCAACCACTCGTGATTAAAAATCAGCTCAAAGTGAAAATTTTCAACTTTACTTTCGGTCATCAATTCCATGACTCTTTGTAGCAGTGGCAGCTGCGTAAGAGATCGATTTCTGTTGTCTCGCGATCTCAAGCGCTCGAGCGGTCCAACCATTGAAATATAATAATACTGGAACACTCACTGCGGTGGTGGGGGTTCTGGAGAGGGAGATGGCTCAGAGGTGAAGTCCTGTCTGTTTGTATTAGCTACTGCGCATGCTTGGGACAGTTTAGGCAAAATGTAATCACGTGCGAAAGGGGCACTGATGTTCGATGTACCAGCTTTTTCTAAGACTGTACCGGTGAAAGAAAGACAGCACTTCACCTCCGAGTTTTCTCTATTTCCGAATAGCCAACCGTATACCGAGCCATGCAGTGAACGTGCCAGTATTATAATATTTCAGTTAGTCGAACACGTTTCATATAAAATCTCATAACTATTTCAATTTCGTATATATCGATGTGAAATTTCCAGGGAACATTCTGAAGATATGAAACTTGTAAAGAGTGCAAAAAAAAACGATTTTTTGAACCTTTCCAGATAGATGTGCCCCCTTAATCCAACTTTCAGAAAAATTCTAGCTTTGCAGACGAAAGCCAACCGTTTTCTTCCCAATATCCATCTTTACAAGTTAAACAATTTCAAACTCCGAAAAAGGAAAAGTGTACCAAAACTGAAGCGCCCATGATAATTTTGGATTGACTGAAGACATGAATCTTTAAAATATTTTTCTCAAAGTTATGAATTACATACAACTCCCTTATTTGATGTCAGGATCAGTCAGTTCTGAAAAATTATATAATAAAAATACATTTTTCAGATAGCATATTAGGTAATTTTTTTTTGAAAAGTATTGAATTGGATTGGAATGGAATTTTATATTATTGATGTCGTCAAGAGCACCGCATCAATTGCTTGGCACTTGTAGCTGATTCAAGTTTGGAATGATCGTCTTGGTGATGCGCATTATGCGGTGATGAATAGTATTTATAAAATATTTCTTAAAGTAGTGGAAATCTATTTACTGATTATGTCCTTAATAGTAAAAACAATAGCTGTGTGTTAAATTTCTTGTACTATTCGCTTATTAATTAGAGATTGACTGATATTGCTAAATGTGGCTTTGTTATATCTTATATAGAATTAGTATCAATAAGAATCTTTCGCGTAATGCTTTATTAATTTTTGGGAGTGCTTCTCAAACATTGTGCTTCAATTTATTGTGCATGTCAAACTCACCGAGACTCATTTGTCAGCGCAAAATTTTCAACACGTGTTACTTTTTAGATTTGTTTTACCTGATGAAGAATCTAGCTCTTATGTAAGGTAAGTGTTTGACTTAAAAATTACTGTGTATACTGCAGACCCTTTTCGGTAAAGGAATAAATCGTTACCGCATCCATAGGCCAGCAGTGGCTAACTGCAAATAGTTACACGAATGAACTAATAAGCGATGTCACCGCATACGATATATCTCCCAAACCTTGAAATATTTTGCGTCGAGACTTGTATCATCGTAATTAGATATGGGCATAAAAAGTGTGAATTGCAAAATTTGATAGAAATCAGAGCAGTATGATTTGAAACGTATTGCCGTTTAGAGATGATGTCTGGAACGTTACAACAAAAACTTCTATTTTGTCGCGCAGTTGTTCTCTTTTGATGTCAAAAATATTGCGAAAATTGAAAATTAAGTACGCGATTGACTTCCTCAAGCCATGAAAACATTTTAAATGTTATTTATCACGGTTAAAAAACACAAACAAAATAGTACTTTTTACAAAAATAATCCTATTCGACTAGCAAGGACGGGTATAATTTCTTTGGTTAAAAAAAGTGTGAAAATGCATATGCTGACTGGCAATGAGTATTGTTCTATACTACTTGCACCTGTTTCTCGCGTAGCGTGGCCTACATGTATGTGTCGGACCGTCACCTTGTGAAATGTGAATGACATTTACATGTTTGTACTTCGAATGAATCGAATCTTCAAATGAATGAACAAATGGTTGCAATTTCAGTTGAAACAATGATTTAAAATTCATGTGTTTTATATGGGTCGAAATTACAATGGAATAGCTACAGCTTTCTTGAATATTCACAGTATTCTCCAAGATATGGAAGGGTTGGGTAAAATGATCAAAACGGCTATTTATTTCAATTTGGAATGAAATTATTTATTGCACAAACGAAAGTTACACTTGAAGTCAAGTAAAAGTAACAAAAACATTATTTCCTATTGATCACAATAGTCACGAACATAGTCTGTGCTGCCGTTGTCAACTCTAGAACAATCTCGTAACCAAGACTGCCGGTTCAAATTCCTTTTGTAATTACGAGGCATCGAAATCAGTGGATAATCCATTCCGGGGCAGTAAGCTGATTTTGTTTACAGCATTGATAGCGCAAAAATATACGCGGGCGGATATCCCCATTTTACCATGCACTAAGGATTTTCATTTTGCTGATCGTGCAGATTTGTAAACAAATTCGGCTTCACCACGGTGCGATGAAGTAAACAAACGGGTCCCAGCGTTAATACGTAGCTTATAGTCTAAACTATCGGAGAAAAATATACATTCAAAAGTATACTGCGGCTTCTTCGTAACGCAGGCACTCGCTCTACCCTGAATCCTTAGAGGGAGTTCTGTAATAAAAAATATCAATAAGCGAGCGAACCATTCGACTTCCAGACAAGCCGGTAGTCTCTATAGTCCAGTCGGAATGTACATGAGTACTATTCAACAGCCGTGCCAAATCGCCATTTTTTTGTAGGTAGTTTGGACCCTAGCACTTGATCCACAAGGCCGAAAAGGTGCAAAAAAATTTTTTTTATCAATTCTCCTGTTAATCGCCCCTATTTTGAGGACCATCGGTCGTTCCAGGCCATAAATAATCCCTTATGTACTGGGAAATCCCAACTCCTATGACTCAAGGCCGCAGCCGACCCTTGCAGGTAGTTTAAAAGAAGCACAAGTGCGAGAGAGATGCAATAAAAAAAAAAAAATTTACGACAATTTATAAGGGATATATGGAAATTGTTAACTAAGCCGGGCGAGAGGAGCCGCGGGGCAAGACGCAGGCCCCCACCACGCCACCCGGCGGCACCGACGCTGCCGTCCGTATATTCCGCGCGGGAGCGACCGAATGCAGTCATGATCTGCCATGAGATTGATGCTCAAAACGGTTTCTATAATATAAAATATTATGCCTAACACTATTACGAGTGCCCCCGAACTTGAATTTCGCGAAAATGTTGAGTCAAACAGTAATAAATTAAACAAACGTAAAAATGATTGTATCTCGGCTTGTAATAAAGATATTGAGACTTTTTTTTTATTTAGATTACGCGTCTCGCTAAGACCTGTGAGGATCTTGAAGAACATTTTGGATAACTTGAATATTTAAGGCGTAACTTCTATTTGTTTATAAGCTAAAATTTTATATCCTCGAAAAACATGTTTTTTTTTTGAAAACCTATTCTTTTCAGTTAAATCCTGAATGTACATGCTGAAAAGAATCACCCTGATTTTTTTCCACCTTTTTCACCTTGTGGAACAAGTGCTATATCGACACGCCGGATTTACGAAAATTGGTCATTATTGCTAAACTGTATAACATGGCTGGATAAAACTTACCGATATCTCTTCGGGATAGTTTCTTTTACGGGATTGATGAGTTTCAGAACAGTACTTTATAAATAAACCACGTAAATACAATAATACATTTTTTGAAAAATTTTTGTTTAACAGTGATTTACCGCCAAACCAATAATTATACGTGATTTTTGCATGGAACTTATTTTGTAGATTTCATTACGGCGCACATTTTTTTGTAGAAAACATTTTTCGATAAATCTCATTCCAAAGATAATAACATCAAAATAGTGACTTTTTTTTCAAATAATTTTTTCGGCCAAAAGCCGTCATTTCTCGACACCTCAAATTTCACAATATATTCTTTGAGGTCCAAACTAGCTACAAAAAAAATGGCGATTCAGCACGGCTGTTGAATAGAAGTCGTCCAAATTCATGTACATTCCGACTGGACTACTACCGATGAATAGCACTACTCTATTAGTATGAACTAGAATAATACTTGGACGTTCACTGCAGTGGTTGGGTACTGGAGAGAGAGATAGCTCGGAGGTGAAGTGCTGTCTTTTTCTACTAGCTACTGCGCATGCATGGGATAGTCTACCAAGGAGAGTATCAGGCCTCCGGACCACGGAATCTGCTCAAGTTTGCAGGAGCATTTCCTTGGCCCTAAAAATGAACCCTCTCGTGATCCGTTCCATCTAATGGGCCTTTCTTCGTTCGCTACACGTCCTAAACTACCATAAAAATTCCATTTTAGATAAATTTATCAGGCCTTAACTGATCCCGTAATCTTGGGTATATTAGTGAAACTTTCTTGGTTGACCATGAAAATTCACATTCCGTGCGATAGCTCGCTATATTTGACCCTTGTCGCTGTGCAAGGCCAACGTAAATACCTATCGTAAATGGGCGATACTGAAAACATATCTGCGGAGCTAAACAAGAGCGTAACGATTAGTGCTGGAATCCGAATTATCCGGATTCCACAGATCCGATGCTTCAAATCCGGGTATCCGGATAACCCGAAACCTTCTGGATATGTAGACCGGATAACCCGAAACTATCTGAATATTTGGATGCGGATAACCCGAAACTAACCGGATGTTTGGATCTACCAGTTTATGTATTGTAACGCTAAATTCTGTTACCCTCTGACGAGGACTTACCGTTAGCACTTTGGCGCGATTCTCCAATTATTCGATACGATATTTAAAGATACGAAAAGATACTCGTTGGGAGCCAGACGCTTCAGTGTCAATTTTTAGAGAAAAGGAAAAGATACGATACGATAATAATAATGAGAGAACCCGTTGTATGGCTGGCTAGGCTCAGGTACTCACACGAACTGGTAGAGTGGCGGTATCCAAAGGCAGTTACAACAGTTACGGAAATAAGGAAATAAAGAAATCAAGAAATAAGCTCGAGTCAAGTAAATTAACAAGTCAATCAGTCGTGTATTATTGATCAGTTCATAAGCGGTAGATTAGTCAATTTGTTACAGAAAGTTAACAAAAGATAATTAGTCAACGAGAGGAATTTACAAGATTTTCGATAAAAGAAGCTAAGCGGTAATTCGCACAAAAATGATAGTTAACAAAAGAAATTAATCGTAGGTCGTGAGAAGCGATATAATGCAAAAAGTCTACTTAACTAGACGTCACTGGGCGACGTGATTTTACCCAAATTTCAAAAGCGGCACTACAAGAATTGTTAATTCGTTAAATTAAAGCAAGGGTGCAACTTTAGCGAAAATCGGTACTTGACGGAATTGACGGTAGCTTAGAACGATAGTTACAAGAAAATAATATTTAAATTACGACAAACGGTATTTAGCGAGAAAGATTGACAGTGATATACAATTCACAAATATCGGTAGCTTATACGAGAGAATTATTCACGGCGAGTGAATCGGTAATTTACAACAGTCAAAATTACGATATTACTTTAACAGGGAAATTCGAAATTATAGTAACGAGAGAGAATACAAAAATTATACGAGGTTGAGAGATTTAGAGACGGGATCGCAGAGTAAAAATAATATACTAAATACACCTGGTTACAATAAGTAACTTAAGTTAACACAGAAATACGATATTCGGGAAGCAAAAAAATATTACAAGGTAATAAGAAACGTAAATCAAATAATAAGCTCGATATACGATACGAGATTTCATGCACAAAGCAAATAATATAAAACAAGCGATACGATACAAAGCGATAGGCAATACTAGTAAGAAAAGTAAAGATAGCGATAGCAATAGACAGTAGAAATTACACAAGCATTTCTAGCATAAAATTACGAGAAGCAAAGAAAATCAGAGATACAAAAGATAAGCATTAAGCAAAGAAATTCAGAAATACAAAAGATAGTTATTCGGTAGTTACGAGGTCGCTCACAATAGTTTTCGGAAATTAATTACGAAACGAAATCATGCAGTCACACGGCGGCTTACGGCACCTCATCGTCCGTGGACCATGACTCACAATGATTGTAGCCCTTACTGACAGGAAGGCTGCGTCGATCCTCAGAACGAGGGTATATCAACTTTGGACGTAGTGTTTTGGGTTCGGTCCGGCTCCTGGCCGGTAAGTCGGTGAACGACAGGCTGCGGTCTGCCCTTAATGTCGAACTTACGGCATCCGAAAAAGTAGGCATTCAAAGTTGTACGGGAGATTCATGTTTACGGAACGGTAGTTGAATTCGTCGGTAGCTAGAACTGTAGTTTTCGGTAGTTGTCGATCACTCGGTGAATCAAAGAAACGTGTTGATCCCTCGATGATCGTGGTTGCGGTACCTGTTTAGCTTGCGCCGAAGCGCGGGATTACAAAATTTGTACAGAAAATATTAGTAACTAGTCTTTTTCGCCTATATCGTATCGAGCTTGCTTGGAGTACCCCGCCAGGGACGCGTTTTCGGTAGTCTCCTTTAGATTTTTAGCCTTGTAACGAGCCATTCTGAAACGCCACGTATATATTTACTTTTCGTGATGATGCAGGTGATTCGACGAAAGTCTTCGAAACTCGATTTTCGTCAATGTTCACGGACTGTATCTTTGGCGCAGTTTGTGCTAAAGCAATTTCATTGGAGACGATTTTCAAAGAACATCTAATTATCTGAAAAGTGCCAGAAAGTGGGTTCTCATATCTATAAATGCGGCTAAGTGAGCATCACTTCACAAGAAAGAAATTATTTCCCCATGCTTTTCAAATGGAAAAAATTGAAATGCACGGAACAACGTTCAAAAATTCGAATTTTATCACGTTTTCCTTGTAGGAGGATTTTTTTCTTGCCATACTAACAGATTTTCATGGAGCAGTTGGAAAAAATTGTTGCTTCCCAAAGAAACCTTCTAATATACATGTATTATACCCTTACTTGTCACCATTACTTTGGTGCTCCAAGAATTCGATTTGAATCCTATATTTCATGTGAATTTCAATTACCCAAATGATTTCGGGTATCCGGATAATTTCGGTAATCAGGATAGTTTCGGGGAGGTATTCAGATAATACCGGGTATCCGAATGTTGAATATATGCGGACAATTTCGGATATCCGGATACCCAGATTTGAAGCGTCGGATTGGATTATCCGGATCCAGGTACCGGCACTAGTAACGATAGACTGCCTGTGCAAGCTCGCGATATTCTGACTGTCAAGGCGTCCATTTCGATTTTGGCTCGCTGTGTCCCGCCAAGACTCCCAACGTCTCACTCCTCTCACTGATCATTGTTAGGAAGGATAGAAGAACCTACTCGATGCTGACTCACGATGAAACTACCTTCTAGAAGCTGACTGAACTTCGCGTGTATGTGGGTTCGTGCTTGCGCTCGATAATATCTCGATCTTGCTCGATACGTGTTGACACTGTGGTCAAGGTGGAGTGCGGGATTTTTTCTAGATGAACATAAAAAGCAACGGGACTTTTATCCGAAGATTGTCAAAACAATAGTAAGGTATGACACTGTGGTAAAGGTAGAGCACAGGATTTCCTATCAATGAAGGTGAAAAGAAACGGAAATCTGGATAATTTTATCCGATAATTACAAAAACGATGGTAACATAGAGCGCAAATCGGATGATTTTTTCCGGTGGTCGATAAAGTCTACATTTGCTATGAGGAATTTTTAATTTACTAAACATACTGCTGAATTTACTATTTTTTTTTTCAGTCCCCATCGAAAATGTTGTTCTATATGTCGAACAAAAATTCCCTAAAAGTTATAACCCTTAATATTAATACTAAATACTCGCCCAGGGCGTGAAAAGATTTCCCATATAAAATACACGTGAATCGAAGCGTTTTTTTTTTCAAATCTCTACAACTCAGTGGAATTTTATGATATCACATTGGTCTTGGTCGCAAATTACGCAGAATTGCACGATCTTCAAAAGTGTTTGGAACGGCGTAAGTGCAACTTACATTTGTGAGGTGGTACAGGGCACTAAAGTTGATTTTTACCCAAAATTCTCCTTTTTTCGCTGTTATCTCCAAAATGATTAACTGTACCAAAAAAATGTAAATAAAAACTTTGTTGGAAATTTGATTTTCTACAAGAAAGTTCCTCTGGACCAAAATGCTCATATTGATATATCTTGAGATATCGAAATTCAACTTACTTGACGTATAAAATTTTTATGGTCTATTGAATTAAACGTTTTAATCTAATATAACCAATAAACATTATGGTTTATTGAATCAAACGTTTTTAATTACTGATATTCCAATGGAATAGATTGATTGGATCGAGTCGAATCGAAAAAATCAAATTCCAATGCAATATCAATAATTTAAAACGTTCGATTCGATAAACCATAAAAATTTTATACGACAAGAAGTTAAAGTTCGATATCTCAAGAAATATCAATCTGAGCAATCAGGTCTACAGAACCTTTTTTGTAGGAAATTGAATTTCCAACCAAGTGTTTCTTCACATTTTTTTGGTCAATATGATCATTTCAGAGATAACAGCGAAAAATGGAGAATTTTGGGTAAAAATCAACTTCAGTGACCTGTACCATCTCACCAGTGTGAGTTGGACTCACGACGTTAAAGACACTTTTGAAGATCGTTCAATTCTGCGTAAAATCTGCGGTCAGTTTTGACAATCCGAGAGCGCTGACAGTTTTATACACCGCTCTAGTTCGTTCTCAGCTCGAATACGCGTCTGTGATCTGGTCACCGTATCAGCAGTCTTTCTCCTCGCTCTTCGAGCGTGTTCAGCATAAATTTCTCCGCTTCGTTTAATTTCGGTTAGGTACTCCCATGAATCTCGAAGACCATGATTATGGATCAATTTTGCGTCGCTTAAAATTACACACGCTCGAGACTAGGAGGAGGGTTGCTGATTTATTATTCCTGTACAATATTATTAGTGTTAAGTTCGATTCACCGGCATTGTGTGCTCTGGTGCGTCTTCGAGAGGGCGTTCGGGTGACACGAAATGGTGAACTGCTAGAGGTTCCATTTTATCGCGCGAATTATGCATTTTTCAGTTAGCTTCCTCGTTTATCTCGGTTATGTACTAATCACGCGTTAGAGCTAAACATGTTTAGGTGCTCTCTAACTGTTTTTAAGAGCCTTCTTTTCGGTATTTTTCCGTCAGGCTGACTTTGCTAGTTACGGCCAATTACTGTCACTCTGGACACTCGTGTGCCATAAGCCTCGCCTTTATTATTATTTTTTTTTATTTATTTTTCCTATGTTTCTTTCTCCGACTCTTTCAACTACCTAGTCTGTTTGGTAGATATGTACATTTTCTACCTGTAAGTGGGCCTCGCCTGTGTGTCATTCAATAAATAAATAAATAAATAAAATGCGACTAAGGCCAATGTGATATCATAAAATTCCAGTGAGTTGTAGAGATTTGAAAAAAACGCTTCGATTCACGTGTATTTTATATGGGAAATCTTTTCACGCCCTGAGCGAGTACTTAATATTAATATCAAGGGCTATAACTTTTAGGGAATTTTTGTTCGGCATATAGAACAAAATTTTCCATGGGGACTGAAGAAAAAATAGTCGTTTAAATATAATCACCCTAATATATATATATATATATATATTGTTACACTTTTTAGTGTAACGAATAAAACGAGGGTAAGAAGCTTAGTTAGGTGAGCAATTAAAAGGCGCTAAATGAGAAATATGCTTTGAGAAAAATGTATTTGGGGTAAAGAACGTGTTATCAGCTCAAAGTCTGAAACAGATCTGTTTTTACAATAATAGCGGTTGACGCAGCAACCTTATTCATTTGATGACATAAGAAGACTTAGTTTTCTTGCGTCACATGCCGACTACTAGATCATTAGAAAAGGGGGTAAAGCGGGTGATTTTACCCTTTGTAACACTACTCCCCCCTGAGGAAAAGAGTCGTCCCGACTCGAACAAATTAAAACAATAACGATCTTGATCTAGCATACGACGCTTGAAGGTGAGTCGGAGCTGTGGCTCTAAAAATTCAAAGACTCCCTTTCTGCTATCTGGCATTTGCCCACAGTCTCAAGGTAAACCACAGAAAACCTTGAGCAGATAGTCAAGCATTGAACTGAATTTTCAAAATTTTATGTGCCGTGTTTTCACAAAGGTCAGTGTAAAAAGTGTGTAGTGTATAGCTTCGTGTAAAATCCGAAGGAACGGTCAGTTTCCGAATTCCGGAAATCAGGAAAATCCAAATTTGGTCAAAATGATCCGGGAAAAGGACCACGGAAACAGGAGAGGTTCCAACAGAAGTCCAAATCGACGGTGGCCTTAGGAGGTTTTTAGGGCTTCTTCTCAACCTTCGGGAACGAGGGAGAGGAAAGGAGGCGAGCCGGTCCCGAATTCTTTCGGAAACTGCACACCCTAGATTGGGAGGACAAACGTGAGTGAAGGCAGACCAATCCGAATTCGCTAAGTGAATTTGAGAAAAGCACGGATCATATAAATTTTATTATTTTTTAAAAGAGAAAATAAACGATCTTATCTGGATTATCGTTGAGTGTTTCTTTAAAATCGGGGCCTTCAGTCATCCTCAAATACCAGGAGAAGGTAAAGGAAAATCAGGTTACGTCATAAAACAACCTGAAAAAGTGCTGACAAAAACTGACACATGGGTTAGAAAAATGTGAAAATCAAATAATCGCTTATCGACCATGAAAAATAACAATCGTGGCTCTATTCAGATTATAAAGTAATCAGAGCTGGTCCGACACAAAACTCGATTTCAAGAAGAATCTTCTAGAAAGAAACAAAAACTGACAAGAAAAACAAATAAAATTGTCTTCTGAGTTTTAAGTTTTTTTTTTTTTTAAGTAATAGCTAAATTCGAGTTTTGATAGTTATGCAAAAATCTGAGTAAATTCGGTTAGCTTTAGTTTCGACATTAATAACCAAAACGGGGGCGGGTGAAGAAGAAAATGTGCCTCTAATCAACCAATCTTCATGAACTTCATGAATAGTTCTAAGCAATTGCAGAGGAATCTCTGTTTCTTCCTTGCGTGCACGAGAATTAATCCGAACAAAAGAGGTTTCTGGGGAAACTCGCAAATAAACAACGAGATCTACTCTGAGTTTGAACGCTTGAACGAGAGGAGCAGAATTCTCTCTGAGTAAATGAGACTCAAAGTCTCGAAAATTTCCTAATCTGCGACGAGCTTCAATAAAATAATCGCCGCTGGAAAATCGATGTTTCCATAATTTTGTCAGGTAAAGAGGTTAATCCTAAGAGGTTAATTTGTTAGAGAGTTTTTTTGCTGAGTTAGAAGTTGGAAGAGGTACCTGCCTGTGGAGGATTATCTTCCCTGATCACTTCTCTATTTCGCCAATTATAAGCGTTTGAATCCGAGCTTTGCGTCTGAGACTCTGCTTTGCGTTTTAACGCGAAGCAGTGATTGGCGTCATGGCCTTTTTGGTTGCAAAATAAGCAAGTGAGGGTAGTAAACCTATTGTCTACTCTCTCATTGACGTACTGAGGTCTTCTAATGTGGTTCTGAGAAGAACCGCGACTATTCTTATCTTTAAAATTTCTATTATTATTGTAATTTTTATTATTTTTCGGGTTATGAGACTCGGTCTCTTCCGAACGACCACCTCTCTTTTCTATAGAGGTGTTATTATCCACCTGTACTTGGCGGAGTTTGCTCGCTCCAAAATATTGTTTTCGCATGGCCTCCACCTCGAGAGCTTTGGCCATTGCCTCTCGTAAGGAAGTTAAACCCGACGTTCCAACGGCCATTTTAACTTCCGGGTCGTTAATAGCGTTTAAAAAAGCTTGTGTCGCTAAAATATTACGTGACGGTTCGTGGTCTGGCAAAGCTATTCGCGACAGTCGCTCTATGTCTTGTCCGAGAGAGGCAAGGTCTTCGTCTCGTCCTTGTCCCCTAGTTTGTAATTGAGCAGTATATAATTTTGTCAAATGATCATTACCGTATCTTAATTTCAACGCGGAGCTGAGCTTTTCGAAGTCAGAAATTTCTTCTTCTGACAAAGCTGTCAATACGTTCAAAGCTGGCGTTCTAAGACAAGAGGCAAGTGCAAGGAAAGCACTATGAGCTTTCATGGCGGAGTCCCATTGATTATGTCTAGCAATTGTATTAAATTGTCTTTCATATTCTGCCCACGGAATTTTTCCGTCAAAAATAGGCGGTTTTAACGCACAGATAGGTTTTTCACATGTTTGAGAGGGGACTCGGAATACTCTCTGATTATCTATTTGATTTGATTGTGGGAAATGAGGTTGAGCATTTGATGGTGGCTCGGGAAAGAAGGTCTCGGTTATTATTCTAGGTCTCGAAATCGGAGAACAGTCAAGTTCTCTAATAATAGGGACAGACCTTGAATCCTGGGGAGCCTGATCCGAAAAGATCTGGCGAGGAGAAGGATGAGGCGTGGGGACAGGAGAATTTTGAGGTGTGGCTGCAGACTGGTGTAACGACTGGAAGGTGGACATCGTTGTAGTAAATAGATCATGGAACCGTTCTTCTGAACGTGTCTGAGACTCTTGTTGTCCCCGTAGAAGATCCATCAGATGCTGCTGATGACGTTCAGCTGCTTCACGTTGTTTCTCAGTGGCTTCCTGTTGAGCCTGAAGAACCTTCAGAAGGTCTAAAGCGGTGACGGTGGGCGTCAAAGGTGTTGTAACAGGGGTCACCGTCGGTGCAGCTTCTGGAGCCGCAAAAGTTGGCTCGGGAACTTGTAGGTCTCCTCTCAGTGAGGGGCTATCTCCACAACTTTCCCGGCGGCGTGAGCGGGTCGAACGACTGACACTCATCGTCAAATTCGCGCACTGAATTGACTCACGAAAGAAAAGCTTTAAATCCCGATTCTGACACCAGTGTTACACTTTTTAGTGTAACGAATAAAACGAGGGTAAGAAGCTTAGTTAGGTGAGCAATTAAAAGGCGCTAAATGAGAAATATGCTTTGAGAAAAATGTATTTGGGGTAAAGAACGTGTTATCAGCTCAAAGTCTGAAACAGATCTGTTTTTACAATAATAGCGGTTGACGCAGCAACCTTATTCATTTGATGACATAAGAAGACTTAGTTTTCTTGCGTCACATGCCGACTACTAGATCATTAGAAAAGGGGGTAAAGCGGGTGATTTTACCCTTTGTAACAATATATATATATATATATATATATATATATATATATGTATATATATCCAAATATAAAATTTATAATTGATAATATAAAATTCATTTTGAGTACCGAAATAATTCAATATCTGCTCAAGGTGAGCTATTCGAGAATTTTTTGGAATTTTGTGAACGTTAATAGCTTGTAAAACGCATTTAAAAAAATCTGCCTTAAAAAGGGATGTTTGAAAAAATCTAAACAAAATATGAGGGTGTCTTTTAGGCTCAATGCGATCATATAAAAAAAAATAAAAAAATTCCGAGAGGGTGAGGGTCATGGGTTTACACACTTGGGATGGAATACCTCATATACAGAAAAATGTAATTTCGAATATTAACTGGTTGACTCGAAAAATTAACGACGGAGCCACGAATCGAACCTGGTATCTAGAGATGCTTTGCCGGAGACTTACTCCACTAGACCACCTAGCCGCCCTGACACCAGTGTCATTAATTTCTCTCATCAACCTATATTCGAACTGTTTGTTTTCGTGTGCCGTATTGTATGTAGAAGAAATGTGAAATTCGTCGCAGAGGCACAATTTGACTGTGTCTGTGAGATGTTATAGACAGTACAGTATGTAAGACTGAGAGTGTAACTCAGTATCACTACTGAAGCCTGTTGCTATAGCAAACCAACTTCGCATTTTCGATATGACTTCTTCATATCCTTCTTGGAGGGCCGCGTCCGTCCAACAGGCTTGAGTACTGATACTGAGTTACACTCTCAGTCTTACACACTGTACTGTCTATAACATCTCACAGACACAGTCAAATTGTGCCTCTGCGACGAAATTCACATTTCTTCTATATATATATATATAGGTATATAAATTTGATTACTAATTCCAAAATTAACATGGTAATTCTTAGGGCTTTACTGAAATCTGATACTGTTAAGTATTTTCTACAAAATTTATACACGCATAATTTGAGTAGATTCACAAGGAAATTCCGAAATTTCCAAAAACTGTTGAGAAACTTCTTAAATACAGTACGTGTGACTGTGATCTTTATATATATATATAGTCACATATATATATAGTCACATATATATATATAAAGGTCACATATATATATATAGTCACATATATATATAGTCACATATATATATATAAAGATCACAGTCACACGTACTGTATTTAAGAAGTTTCTCAACAGTTTTTGGAAATTTCGGAATTTCCTGGTGAATCTACTCAAATTATGCGTGTATAAATTTTGTAAAAAATACTCAACAGTATCAGATTTCAGTAAAGCCCTAAGAATTGCCATGTTAATTTTGGAATGAGTAATCAAATTTTCAATTTCAGACAATTACACTGTAACTTTACTAAATATCAAACCATTTGCTAAATTTGGAACGTAAATGTTCTTGTAAATTTATTTAAAATTGTACTGTGAGTACGAATCCTGAAACTATAATCTTATTGATGAGTTTTCGATGACTGTATTATCTGTCATTTCCGTATGGACTGTGCATTGTATTATCAGTCAAACAAAGTCATAGTTTCCTATAAAGTAGTAGGTAGGGTGTCTGACTAGTAAACCGAACGTTGCGAACGAACGAGGTTCGAGCCCCGGTTAGGAAAAAATAAGGCGGTAAATTTTGTAATCGATCTAATATATATTTTCATTGAGTGCAGCTACTGATAAGTTGTTAAAATGGTGGTTGTACTCACAAATAATTATTAACATCAATTATACTCGTTTTACACCTATTTGTTCATTCAATATACCCATGTTTATTGAAATCACCCGTACAAAATGCACATTTTTATGAAAATTCAAGTACTTATGTGTATTTAATTTGCTAACTCTGACCTTGACAACAAAATTCAAGTTTACTGAAATTAGTACGTCATTGCGTTTGGAATATACAGACGAAGACAATTTTGCAAATTTTGACAATCCATAGAATTTTGAAGATCGTTAACGTTTTATAACTCTTTTGCGTTGGAAACCTTTAAAAAAATTAACATTAGCTATATGTGATGGATATAATCAAAACATGTACATATATGTACTGTAGGTCTTCCGATCTGAGTAGGCGCACGTGATTTGCTGGTTTGATAAACGAAATTGAATCCACACGAATTGTTATTAACATTTGATTTTTTACCAGAACCACATGTACTTTTTCAGTGTAATCGGAATTAGATTAAACATGTCAAATGTATCCTTTTTTCAGGTGTAGATTTAACTGCTGCCTGGTACGAGGAGTGAAGAAACGTAGAGCCATCAGGGACTATACCTCATATTTGCCAATGTATTTATTCCTTGATACATTATGTTAGTATAACAATGTACTTAAGTAATAAAATCCCAGATGAAAATCGGATAGCAAATTATCAAGATTGAATATACCGCACCTATTTAATCAATATTATAACTTACATGACGTATTTAATCCCTATCTTAAAAGATATATGGTAACCGACGTCCCTATTTCAATGTCTGCATTTACTAGAACTGTGTTTATACTGATTTTAAAGTTAACGTTCATCTAACGACAATTACTTTTTTGTATTTAAATGACTTATTCTAGTGAGCAATGAGTTTTTTATATCTAGATAACGTTCATTGCTAATAAACATAATTCCTATCTAACATAAGTTCGGTATTGAGTCATTAATTCCATGTCAAACCGAAGACGCTTAAAACATTGTGTATAGTCGGAAGGTCTTTCAATGCAAAGTTCCCCCGTAGTTTCGTATATATAATTTTTGCAGGAACGGGTGAGGTTGAGGTTTTTGTTACAAAATAAAAACTCGTGTTTGAGCCCTCGTATTTTGTGGTTTATTGGCTCTGGTGGGAAAAGCCTTGCGGCGTAAAAACCCACGATGATTTTAGTGTACAATGATTGTGGTTGTTGTCTTAGGGTTATGAATTCTTAGGAAGTAATGCGCGATCGCGCGATTGTGATTGTGTGTGTGTGTGAATGTACGTGTTGGTCCCATCAATAAACCCTGATGGGTGGGAAGTGTGGTTTTGGTGGGGGACACGGTCCCATATCGTCAACCCCGTTGGGTTGGAAGTGGTGGTTTTTGGTAAGGGACACGGTCCCATATCGTCAACCCCGTTGGGTTGGATGTGTATTGTATGTGCCATGGACGGGGATGTGACCCCGCGAGAGACGCGAGAGACCGTGTATCTCGTTCCGCGTCTCCGAGGCAACTGAGCTGGTGTTGAATGCGTGTATGCGCGCGCACGTCGGCCGAGTTCGGCACGAAGCTTGGCGATCATGCCCGAGCGCGACAGCGCATACCGCGTTTGTCGTATCGTATCGTGTGGGTCACACAGGCGCGAGTCGGATTGAAAATGTGTATGTAACAATAACAATAATTCTCGGCGCTTACACCAAACACATTGTGATTTTTAGTTTACCTAAATTTCTTTTATGTATTCTACGAAAGAAAGGAGTGCAAGCTTCAAGCTAGCCATGTGCCAGCCCTCGAAATTCTTGTTCTCGCACTGCAAGTTTTAAATTCACAGAAATTTTTTTTTATTCAATTCGAATTTTCGAACTACAAATTTAGATTCATGAAGGCCCTCACTCGCCATATTACACGAAAACATGATGATATTTTTTTGGTTTTGAACCGCTATAAAGGATCCACCATTACAAATTTTGGAAGTCTGACCTTGGATACGTTATCGGTGACCTAAGAAACCTCCGCCCACGATTTCTACCAGGATTTGAACATTTTCAATTTTTTCTTCTGCCATATTGGATTCGTCATTTTGAATTTTGCAATTCTGACCACAGATTTGTGACCAAGCACCCAATAAACCTTCGAGTATAAATTTTCAGAAAAATCCAAAAGTTTTTAGTTTTTTGTCAGCATATCGAATATGCCATAATTAAATTTCGTAAATCTGACTTTGGATTCGTGATAAGCCGCCCTAAAAACCTTACGGCACTAATTTTTATTAAAATCTATTTATCCATTCTCAATATATTATTATTTTATTTTTCGGAAATTTTTTATTCAAGTATCTCAAAAAGCACTAAACCAATCAAAGCCAAAATCTAATCCGTTCTAAGTTTGGCAAGGCGGAGTCGATTGAGACCAAAATCATTGAAATTCGGTGATTCGTTGTCAAGATATCGTCGGACAAATATTGATCACACACATACATACATACGTCGATCCACAAATGGTCGGAGGTGATTCTCTGAATCTCAAAACGTCGAGATCCAGTGAAAACTCGACTTTTTATTTTCGGGGTGATTGCAATAACTTCCTTTTTTCTTTGAAAACAGCGAAATGGTAAGTTAAAACAAAAGATTCGTATTTGTCGCAAAAAATCTAGTATCCTTATTCTCGATTTTAGAATACTATTTCAAATTTCAACTCATGTTGATAATTGAACAAGCAAAGAGGTATTATGAAAGGCATGAAATACCCTTCAACCGGACGTAATACAATTTTTACTATTCAACAATTTGGCCGTGTATTTCATTAGTTGAATTCTCTAACCTTACTTTTTTCCGTCGACTACCAATTTTGAAACTCTAAAAAAATCTGAGTGTGTATTTTTACTAATTGTATATCAACCAACCAATTTCCCAAGTGGATTAATAATGGGACCTTTCTAAAACAGTTCGTTCTGCTTGATGCCTTATTATGACTGTACTCACCAAGGTATGGAGTAATTTGATGGATTAGGATTCTGCAAATATTTAAACTCATATCATTAGTTGATTTCTTTTTTTTGACGTGGCACTTGAAAACTCGAATCTCACAGTTAGCCAACCAGCTACTGGTACTCAGTCATATATTGATTTCTACCTATTTCTACAATACAGATTTCTGTGTTTCAGCTAATATTTTTTATTAGAAGAAAGAGTTATACTTTCTACATGTAAAATATCCAAATGAAGCATAAATTGAAACTTTCGATATTTGCAGAACGGTAATTTACAAAAGAACCCTATACTTTGGTGCGTATCGTCATGAGGCAAGATCAAACTTTTTTAAACAGATTGCATCGCAGGTTCATTTTGAAAATTGGCGAGCACTTGATAATTAGTAAAGGAATACAAAGATGTTTTTATTAGGATTACAAAATCATTAGTCAATGACAAAAGAAAGATCAAATAATTCAACTAATAAAATTCACTGCTACTTCATTAACCCTAATTGTTCACTTGGGATGAATACATACCACCCCACACATTTTTCAAACTCCTTGTTTTCAAACTTCGCCGATATTTCACAATATTCAAACAATCAATAAACTTTGGTTAGGAAAACTGAGAGAGCTTTTTCTGCAATTCTTAAACAGTACCTAGATATTTTTTTTTTAGATTTTTAAAACTCATTCCTGAAGCAGGATGTCACTTTTTCGGACCCGGGGTGAATTTCATCCTCTGTGACCGTTATGCCTTTCCTACTGAAGTGCGAGCAATCATGGTTAATCTCAAGATATAGTCACTACAAGGAAAGCACGTGTGACTATTTTTGAAATTTGATATCATATTCTAGAATCGATAATATGAATACATTTTTTTCGTCAAACATGTATTCTTTTTTCACCCATAGAATACAAACTAAAAAACAAAAAAAAAGCAGGCCAATTCAAATTGTTGATCGATATTTTATATTTTCGTACCTTGAATTTTATAACGAATTTTGAATAAACAGATATGGAATTATGCGCCTATGACGAATTTAAAAATAAACCTATGAGAAAAACGTGCAGTAAATATACGTATATTTTGGTCGCATGAACGAAATATGATGATATTTTGACATTTCTGTATTTATTTCTTTTTATGTACGATTTGTTACTCTGCAATTAGTAAGGTTTTCAGCTGCACACTGAGTCATATTAAATAATACATCAGTATTCTATCAGTAACTGACTGAAACCAAGTGATCAAGCGAGAATTTGATAGAGGGTAAAAGCAAATATCAAATAACCATAACCGACAGTACACAGTGCTCGTATGCCAATATTCAGTAGTTTTGTCATACTTTCATACGGTATTTAAATATGTAATAACGAATTGTTAAAAACATGTCAACGAATTTTTTCATTCTGGCCTGGACGGCCAAGGGAATAGCGAGTTGTACTTCCTGGTTTGTCGGAACATATGACTTTTATTCAATTTTTAATAATAATCTTACTTTCACACTTGAGACACTTGCTTAGCGATTGATGTATTTTTCGCTAACTATAACGTGATAAGCATTTTGTATCCACATACATCACACACAAGTACGGTGGAAGCGCCATTTCTAACCACTATGTCATCTCCAACCAGACATGTGAAACGTTTTTGTTGCAACAGGTCCCAAATCTATTACTATAAATCTATTTAGTTCTATGTTGAATTAATCAAAGAAAAAGATATCATATTCAATATGGAAACGGAAGGTTTTATCACCGAATTGTCGGAAAGTCAAACTCTACAGCAATCAACGCGAACCAAATATTTTGGTACCATTTATCCCTTTGTCGCACGGTGGTACATACATATATTTCATACCTATATTTCATGGTTCGAGTCTAGATTTGCGATTAGCAGCCCGGAAAAGCCCCGGTACGCCTCGTAAACATAAAAAATATGACTTACAACAATGTGTGCAACAAAGGCTTATAGCCATCAGTTGCATTGTAGGTCATGGATATGGTCACAAATATATCAAGTGATGGCCACATGCAGTACTAGGGTGCCTGAAACAGGTACGTCTACTCACTCGTATTGAATATTTTCATCGGGTACATATGGAATAAACTATGAGAAGGTAAATGGTATTAGTCTGAGCATAAACTAGAATTGTGTTACAAACTGAAATACCATGTAGGCAACAATAAAAACATTTAAAATCAATAACTGAGAATAATCATTTGTGATTCTTTTGATTGCAAAAAAATTGAGCACCGAGCCAACTTTTCTTAATACGAATGATAAAGATTCGCAGTCTGTTGTGTTCAACAAGGTTTTATACAAAATAGAGATTTTGCAAGAAATTAAAGAGTCTGATAAAATATTAATTTTTGATGGTTCAGAAAAAAATTTCAGAAAAATCTGCTTGATCAGTGTTTCGATCTAGATCTCTTACAATTAGTAACTATTAGAAATAATGATTCAGATCTTTCCGCTCTACACTGTGTCACTTTATTACACCGACCCCTATATACTCTACTAGATCTCTGTTATCTTGTACCTCTCCGAATAAAATTTTCTTCATTAGATGTTCATTATCATAAACGTGTTCCAACCGCTTTGTTAAGCGTTAAATCACTTCTTCTGCGATTCTTCGTGTACCTCTGGACATTCGATGAGACAGGTTTGTAATCACTCTGAAAAGGCCTTTTCACTTTTGTCAATTAGATTGTTGAATTATTCGATTCTCAGGCTACTTTCTTATCATAACACCATGATGAGTATTGAAAGGCATGTCGTCGCAGGATACCCAAACTGATAATCTAAGCAAAGCTAACGATTTATCATGAGAAAATTTTCTGCGAAGTATATACTAATAGACGAAACGAGCAAGACTTATATTTACACTGAAAGTAAGTCAAAAGTGAGTTTGCCCAATTTTAAGAAATATAAGAATATATTTTTTGCTTCAAATCTTCAAAATATCCGGCGTTTTAGATAAAATAAGTTGAGCGCTCTCGTCTGGTAAGCATTCCAGGTAATTTACATCACGGGGATGTGATTATTAGCTGCTCAAATAGTGAATTTGGTCATTTCAGAATTAGAAATTGTTATTAACTTTTTCAAACTGAGATGATCGTAACGCACACATCTGATACCCATACTGTATGAACATGGCTATCCTGATTATAGAATTTCCAAAAAAATGAAATGGCTAGATTACAATCATAGAATGCAGTCACACTTGTTTGTAAACGCTTTTTCAATTCATCAGTATGTACAGAAAGAGAAGAAAAAACAACGTAAATTGCAAAAACGTAATTAACAAAGAACAAGTAAAATTTTTTGTTACGTTGAATGGTAAATCAGAAAATTATGAGTATCTTGAAAAATAAACGACCATAGCAGAAATCGGATGTAGCATCTGTGATTAGTGATCTGGTAACTTGAATTACTAGACAACCCAGAGACTCTAAACACTTTACGTGTAGTCTTTTTTCTCGCCTTTTCGAATTTTGAGTTTAGTACTTTGCTATTAACAATAATTCATGATTTTGGATTGGATTAGCCACATGTGTAGTAGTAAAGAATGCGCTTCAGCGAAGAACCATCAATCAATTTCAAAATAAAGCACATGAAACAAAAGTCGATAAGATAATAAGAGAAATTAGCGGCAACATGTTCAGGACGGCTAGGTGGTATAATGACGTAAGCCTCCTAAATCATCTAACAACAAGTCTTTTTCTCGAGTTACCATAAATTTTCGAATTTATGACTTAATTAAACTCATTTGACAAAAAAAAATTGATTAAAACATATATATCACCAAAATAAATAACCGTGCACTTTCTTATATGCATCAGTAGTGCATCACAACGTGTGTACTTACGTACCTACTATACGTGCTTAACAATGGATAAGGTGCTCTAGCAAGGATACATTAAATTTTTGGTTATATTTGATCATTTTGAAACTGAACAATAGACTAGGAACCGTGTAATATATGAGTAGGGAAGTCTGGTTGTAACAATACTGTGCAGATTTCAAGCCACACTCTGTATGGAGATCTAACGCTAGGACTCACCATAGTCTGTACCTAGGTACAATCTAGTGCGTGTCACAGAAATGAGACGTCATACATAAAATCAGCGTGAAATATACTTATAACACAATTTCGAATTGTTGAACAGAATAATAATTAACTATTCAGTTTTTGAAATCAAAATAAAAACGAATTAAGGCTCTTATAAGGTACAGTAGAATCTCGATTATCCTACCGCTCAATTATCCGAACCATGACTTGATTTATCCGAACGCCGACTCGAAAAATACGTTTTCGGAGCGAAATATACATATTGCATGATAACAAATGTGAAGCAATCGTTCATCAATTGGCAATAGACAACTATATAAGAGAAAAGTAATGAAATAATCGTTCGGTGTTTGAAACAGGTTTAATATGTATTTGGCTGTTTAATAGAGCCTGTTTGTCGATGTAAATTTGTTTTGTATATAGGTATTATTTTACCTGAAGATAAAATTGAATTTCGGTTACCCGAACTTTTGATTATCCGAACTAAGCTCGGTCCTAATTAGTTCGGATAATAGAGATTTTACTGTATATGGTTCAAATAAAAGTTTCTTTATTTTTTCATGTAAATGATGTAGATTTATTATTTGTAAATTGAATGTCATATATGGGGTAAGATCATCAGTGTCCTGAGAAACTTAAGACACTATAAACCTAAGTTTACTATAATAATTGTACTTTCCGCAAGCATTATGAATTCTTACTCAAAATTGAAATGATGCCTTATCCTTGACACAACTATAAATAATCGAACGCTAAAGAACATTTGATGTAGCTATTACTATGATTAGTCCAATTGATTATCTGATTGTTATTCATTACAGAATACTAAATTCTTGAGTGAATTATTTTTAAGATGTTGGGAATGTAATAATTGCAAACAGGAGCACAGACATACTATGTATAACGTCACATCGCCATGTAGAGTTCGAAATGGAACCTATTTCGCGAATGTTGAGAACACACAACTGAGACTAAGAAGAATTATCCAAAGCATTGGGTAAACAATAGAATTGTCGGAATTATTTTGTCCGATATGTTTAATTTTTCAGTATGATGCATAACTTATCCGGTCGGCAGCAAGAAAAAAATTTATTATGTGAATAACCATCAAGCCTATGACACATACTCTTTGTGGTTGTAATTTAAGAGAACGTTATCTTCAAATTCCATATTTTTTAATAGATAACGATTTATTGGTCAGCACATTCATTGTTCATTATATGCTTTCTGCACAGAACTTAATTTAACAATGAGAAGAGAAGACGCATATCATAGATCACACAGAATCGTGTATTCTAACATTCATAAGCTTGGCTAACAATTCATCACGAATCCAAGTAATATTATATTATAATATTATTAGTATTAGTATCTAAGTATCAACATAACTATTTGCTAAGCTTAAATCTTCTAGTGAGAAATGCAATGATTTTTGTAGATCAGAGAGTCGACTCATGAAGGGCAATTATGGGGAAATGTGAAAACTTCAAATTGACTGGTTCAATAACAGCATCAAGCCATATTTCCATTGAATTTTTCGAATGTGTTTTTCTTTCGCTCTCACTAGTATGCATTATGAAATTCCCTTCAAAAACGGCCGATATTGGGAAAAGCTGCAAACAGTGGTGTCGTGGCGGTGGGTTGATGATCTCCAATACTTTTCAGCAAGTTTCCTTGCAGAAGACTGTCCAGTGCTTTTTGTACAGTCGGATCATTGAGCAACGGCGACGGAGTTACTCCAGAATTTGGGGCTGCTGTAGTTGGTGCGGGTGTTGGAGCTGCTGGCAGAATACAATATATTTACAGGTTTTATGATTCATCATTATAAAAAAATCTTGACTGCTAGTTATCTTAGTCAAGCTGAAACAATCAAAACAAGTCAATACGCAAATTCAGTAAAAATATCGACAGAAGTCTAAAATTTTGTATAAAGCAATCTTTTGCTAATAGGAAGCAATAAGTTCATTAAAAAATTGTTTTCCGGTGGAGTCACTTTTCATATGCTTAGCCGGGGTTGGTCTTTGGATCAAAACTGACCACTAAATTCTTATATTTTCCAATTTGTATCAATTAATAAAACTCATTCGATGCAATGACAGGTTTAGTTCAATGAAATAACATTTATCAAAATTTGAAGGACAAACTGTGATGATCAGGGATGTATAGGATCACACTGTCTGGGTACTTGCTCATGTTCCAAATATTGGTACCCAAATTCATCCGAATTTAGTACAGGGTGTCCCATTTCAAATTACGCACCTGAATACCTCGTTAGGGGGGCCACCAATCCGAAAATAATCCTTGCAAAAGTTGTTGGGTTCAAAGGGAGACATTGGATGGTGACTTTCAATTTGACCTTGACCTTCAAAGCCCTCTGAAGGTCAGATCAAATTTTTTCAAACTAGAAACCTCTATTTTTGACCACGGATTCGGAAAAAGTGCAAAATTTTACGTTTAGATGGGTACTTGAGGCTCTTTTTTGGAATTACTCTTAGAGGTTAGTTTAAGGATAAAATAATTTAAGTTAAGCTAAATTTTGAAAATTTTAAGCTTCACAAAATTTAAAAAAATTGTCAAAGTTTTCAAAATTCACAAGATTTTTACGTCCGGCGTTCCGCCAAACGTGTTCCCCATCTTTTGCTACCTGCTAACTCTCCCAAATTCCCCATAGCAACCTCATAGTCTCCATCCTGTCCTCCTATTTCTATCCAGCGCTATCGCCCGTACTCTGCTAATTCTATTCCTCACTGTTCTGGATTCTCATACCTTTCGTATACTTGTACTCTTTGTCCAAGCACTTCAATTCTAAAGTCCGTCTAATACACTTCTATTCCATTCTCCGTCAAATAACTCCAATTCCAACATTCAAACAATCCACTTCGTTCAACTATACATTTAAATACGTCACTATTCCAATAAAGCATTTATACATTCAATCGTAAAGCTTCCTTACATCAAGTCTCACTACTTCCTCCATTCCTTGACTCGAGAACAGCGACGAGATCGGACACAAAAGATGCCCGAAACAACATCTCGGGTGGGAGACATGCAGCGGCGCTCGTCAGTACCTCGGCTCTATGACGTAACAAAATTTTGAATTGAAAAATTTTCAAAATGTACAAAATTTGGCCAAATTTAAAATATTTTGTTCTTGAAATAACCTCTGAAAGACATTCCACAGAGGCTCAAGTACCCATCTGGACATAAACTTTTGCGCTCCCTCTGAATCCAGGGTCAAAATAGGGGTTTCACTTAAAAAATTCGATTTGACCTTCAAATGACCTTGAACGTTAAGGTCAAGGTTAAACTGAAGGTCACCGTCTGACGTACCTCTTCGAACCCAACAACTTTTGTTAAAATGTATTCTCACGGATGTTGCGTCCACCTTCCTAATGTACTCGGTTCAGTATTATTGTTGTACCGTGGCAGTAGCAGGACCTGTTATTGACTTCAAGTACGCCTTTTCATTTAGACAACATCATATGCGTTTTCGGACTTTTTCTTGCTTGCACGGTTAAGTTGGCCAACGCAAAGCATGTTAAAGGTATGAATTCGCGGCCTTCTTACGAAATATTAATGACTAGTGTGTCGTATCAGACGGTATATATTTTATCATCCGCCAGGGAACATATATGTTGCTTTGTGTTGAGCGACTTTACCTTCGAAGCAATAAAAAGGTAAAAATGCATATGACGTTGCCTAAACGAAACGGCATGCTTAAAGTCAAGAACAGATCCCAATTGAAAACCTTGTCTCTGAACGTATACATATAATGGCACCACAAGCCATGTAGAGTGCAATGAATAAAGCAATTGTGACCCAAACATCATGGCGTAAGCTCAATGAATCTGATAGTCTTATGGCATTGATGATAAGAATTTTTTTTACCAATACCTTTTAATTACTGATAACAAAGGCTGTATTACTCTTATTCAACTCATTCGTAGTGTCTACCAAAATGTCAAATCGAAATCGCCTCAAAATTCCTATCAAAGGACTAGAAAACAGTTATAAATTTGATCATTTAGACATCCTGTCATTACACTGTTCTAATATTAACTGTCAAAAAACAGTCTATGACAGAAGTAGTTCTGTAGAAGAAGTTACTTGTACCCCAGTTTGCTGGTGTGACTGGTGTTGGAGCTGGAACTGGGCTGGGCACGGCTCCCGGAATAAGATTTGGTTTGTTACTGTTCAAGATGTTCAAAATTCTAGATTGAAGTTCAGCCTGCTTTGGGTCGCTTGCAACAGGTGTGGCAGATGCAAGATCTTTTGCATCTCCAAGTTCAATTTGGACCTGCTCTTCACGTTTCATTTCCAAGTACTTTAAAACTCTATCGTACTGTAGAACAGTTAACTGCCGGTTATCAGCTAACATGTTCAGTAAAACTTGTACAGCATCAGGATGACGATCTGTTGCACGTGGTACGTTTATTGGTACGGAGCGTGAACTTCCTGCTCTGTAGTTTGTGAAATCATGGTTTATCAGAGCAATCGCATCTTCGACGGGCATATTTCTATGTTCTGAAAAAAAGAAAATAACTCAAAGATAATAAAGATACCAGAACGCGTAAATGTTTTCGTCTTTATAAAATTTTCAAATCTCAAAATGAATGTCACCAATTACAATTCATTAATCGATATTTTGTAGCTTTGATAAAATATTAAAATTGTTATCAGCATTGTGGCGATTGAAATATTGACAGTGGATGTAGAATCAATATTTTGATGGCGAATCTTGTCATAGATATTATCACAGAAAGACAAACGTAGATGTATAAATATAAACTGTAATTGAATAGAGATATTAAATTATTCGCAAAATACACGGTAAGTAATATTACTGTAATTCCTTCACTATACGGTGCTAACTTTTTCCTCAGTATATCAACAGAGCACTCGATGAACTTGTGATGAAGCTGAAACTAGCAGCCAGAGATAGCAGCCGAACATGTTCAAGTCTTTGGAAATACAAACATGCAGTTTAGCTTCATTCTCATAAATCTATAAAAGTATTTCGGGTTCAAGGTATTTCACAAAATTTTCATTTCGGACTTCACTACCTTTGGTCCAGCCGGAATAGATATGAGACCTTTTCAAAGATTCCACCACGGCGCCAATTTTTTTGTAGGATTTTCGGACCTATGGGAACATGTCCTCAAGTATTCGTATTTTTCAATTGTGTAATTGTTCAAAATCTCTAACTATATTACTCAGTCAAGCATTATTGTAAATTGGAAATTTTTCGACCTAGTTCATATGTAAACGTAATTATATTGAATTGTAGGAGGAAATAAATATCAGTTCAGCAGGAGATGAATGACGTCAAGCACATCATGCTAAGAAACAGTTCTCGACCGATGGGGCTGAACAAGTTTGTCGCTGTTCATATGCGTTCGTTCAACGGTAGAGCGAAATTAGCCGTTCCGTCGCAGGATGGGCAATGGACGCAAGTAGTTCGACTGTAAACCCATCTCGTCCAATAAAGAGTTCACTCAATACTACGGTCGAATATAATCAAAATTACTAAGCTTTCTCCGACCGTCGACGCAGAATCCTTTCCTCGTGATAATTTTGATTCTCGTAGAATTTCTCCTGGAAGTACCAAAAACATGGTAACAAGGTCGGCATGACGGAATCAGATCCTAATAGAGACGATTCTTGTCTTCTCCTTGAGGGAGATGTCCACAACAACGATTTGGTTTTGAATGTCGAAATATTAGAAATGCACGGTATAGATAAGCTCGGTGATGCGATAAAGGAATGTACGCCAACTAAAAAGTGTTGCGATCGAGAAAAAGAGCGAACTCTGATCTATGGTTCGCAAATTAACGATTATAATCGAATGCGACCCCGCGGAGATTCGTTTGAGCACGAAATGTATGGCTTCAAAACTTCCCAAACAAATTGCATTTACTGGGCAAGTCTTCTTCTTTCGCCAGAGTAGTAGTAAGTTACGGAGGACGGGGTAGAAGATGGGGGCATTACGTCGAATATTCGTATCAGGTCACGGAATGAATTTGACGATACGAAAAAAACGAATAGGCCAAGTCTGATAAATTTGAATGAGATCCATATCTGATTGTATGCGTTGTGGTAGAAAATTGTTGATTGAGACCACACGGATGAGGTACGGGGTGTTACAGTGGGCATTCATAAAACGAAGAATACGATAGGACACCGTTTACTTGAAAATCGGACCGGAAGATGCCATATTCTGACTTTAGATTCGGATTCATCGATAAAAAGTACGCAAGAAAACATGTTTCGCATGCCGAGTTCAGACACTTTTTTCTTCTTTGTGGGCCTCTGTAAGTTTCTTATCTTTGTAGATTATGCCTCCTGGCAATGTGATAGCTAATATGGGTTCATTCACGCCCTTCTAGCTAAAGGCTGTTGCTACTAGTGTTATAAAACTTTATGTTGAAATCAGGGACATACCTTTCTGACAGTGACAAAAAAAATTCACATGATCATACCAGGCTATCTAGAAAATATGCACACCCTCTGAATAAAAAAAAAATTATATTTCGAGGGTGTGCAATTCGTCTAGACTGTGGAGTACGATGTGAATTTTTCTCAGATAGTAGCACTAACGCCCACTAAAACCTCGTAGTTACAAATTTTTTGAACATTATCACTCTTACAATAAAATATGTACTGAGAATGTTTCCGATACACGGGTATTTTAAACGGGAAAATCCATCCTGTTGGCGGCACGGGTTAGAGTTGAGGTGAGAATCTGAAAAAATTACAATTATTTGAAGTTGATTTGGAGGGTGAACCGGAAAAAAATCGTCAACACCCTAAATAAGTGTTAACCTAATATACATGTGTAGTATAAGGCACTCTCTAATCTCTATTTTCCCATCGGAGAACCAAAAACGCCTATTTGCACCAGGTTCCATCACGTAACGCCGTCTACAGGTAAAATCAGTGTGGTTAGAGGAGGGGATGAGTCCATAGACTTGAAATGGCCACGTCCGGTTACATGCCTCGTATTATTTATTAGAAATAATTATTTTTCTTGTAGTTTTGCTTGCACAAAGGAATACTGGAAATAGGATGAACATTTTAAGATTCGGTGATCGTTAGCGCCGAAACTATTTATAGAAGAGGGTCCCACCCATGGAGACTTTTTTTCAGAATGACAACATCTACAACACATCAAAAATCCATTAAGCTCATAAATGGCTTTTAAATTCCTAATTTTTTCAAATTTTTCTGAGCGAATTGGGTAGGAGGGGGGCGCAGCTTCTCAGACGTGTGACAGGGGAAAAAACTCTCGTAGCAGTCAAAACAACTCGTAACGTGCTTCCGCTAGCGGATAATCTGGGTGTTTCATTGCCAGTAGGATGTTTTCATGACAATGACTCACTTCACAGAATTCGATAACGCGTATTTTGAACAAGTGTATAGAGAATATCGTATACGCCAAGGGAGGGAAGTATATTTGTGTTATGCGCTTTATGCACATCTTGTTTTCGATCTGGCACACCTACGGTGCAGTGGATCTACGATTCATTCTGCAAACATCGCACTCAACTAAAAACCCCGCTTCCCTTCTTAGATGTACAATTAGTACACTGTACGGCAAAGGAAGAAAATGGGCCATTTGTAGTGAGGGTCAGATGAAGGTGCACGAGTCGGAGTCGAGGGTGCTGATGGTGCTTTTTATCTTACCCGAGCTAGAAATTGCCCCCCCCCCCCCCCCCTTGCCCCGCTGCGGCACACCCTGTGTCAACAACCGACAATAAGTTGACAATCTTATAATAAGGGACTTACCTACCCAATGAACCCTCTTTGTGCCGCACGAATTTCGGCAAATAAATTGCACGGATGAGGAAGTACAGAAAACGGGACGAGAGAGTATGATAAGATGTTTTCCTCGGCTCTGAGTGATCCGTAGGGTCCGTCATGTGAACAAACAGCTTGGAGCTACCAAGTCGACGAAGAGTCTGTAAGAGGATAGGCCTACGATGCGATGGTGATGCAGTATCCTCCTGCGCAAGAGACAGCTGCAGGACCGTACACGCGCATAAAAAAAGCGAGCCAGACTTGTAGTAATGTGGTCGGACACATTCGCGAGCGATGCGCTGTTGTACTGTATTCGCGTCAAAGGATAGTGGCTTACGAGCGTCTGTACAACGAAGTGGTGATGCGGTCTCAGAATCTTCCTACTGAAGAAACGGCTGGAGGACCGTACAAGCAACCCAAAAAGGGAGCCAGACATGAGGTAATGCGATCGAGCGCCTTCGCGAGCGAAACGCTGCTGTACCGTACTTGCGTTTGGGGACAGCGGATTGCGAGCGTCTGGACTACGAAGTAGTGATGCGATCTCATAGGTTTCCTGCGGTAGAAACGGCTCGAGGACCGTACATGCCCGCCAAAAAGTGAGCCAGACGTGAGGTAATGCGGTCGAGCACCTTCGCGAGTAAAACTCAAGACCAGGAAGGAGGCAATTCCGATCGCTTCCGCTCGTAGTGCACACGATATTGTTTGTTCGCCCCTTTTGAAGACGCGAATATTGAAAAAAAAACATCAGCACCATTGAGTTATTTAGCTATACACGGGAAAAAACGAAGCAGTAAATGTATATTTAATGTTTTATGAAATATATTTCTTAGAACAATTATTGACATGACAGCAACTGATAGTACGTATTTGTAACGTAAAGAGGCGCCGTATTCATTTCGGTCTGATTCCAGTGCGCCCGCTAGAGCTGAGTGGGAAGCCCTTGTCCGCCCGCTTTCGAATTGGCCTGAAACGCGCTACTTCACGCCAGCTTTACATGCATGAAATTACGCCTTTTCAAAAGCAGTCGGACAAAAAGTATCGGGTGCATCACGGGAGGAATGAGATTTGACTCGTGTGAAGGCTGCCCTCGCTTCACACTCCTCAAATTCGCCTCCTTTCCACCCTTGATACACAATGTATTATTTTCGGCATGTTACATGTCTCCAGCGTCCGATATGTCGCTGATTAAATTTCAACTGCAAGGTAGCTTCAAGAAGTTATGATCCCATACTGTAACGTTTAAGTTTCTGAGAGCACAATACTCGTTATTACCCATGCTGGTGGAAGTCTTTGTCTTTGTGTTGGTCAAATAAATCTCGAAATAATTAGGAGAAGGAGCTCTATCTTGGAAAGATGAAGGATGATGGTTAGCCTTTTCCTGATCAATGATCCCAGTTTTTTCCAGAACTATATTTCTGGTTGAGGCAGGATTTCACTCCGTAGCAGCGGATTTTACAGACGCAGGTTCCAATGATTGTCGTCCGTGCTTTCTCGCCGACTCAGGTTTTTACACCACCCCTGTGTTCGTGACAGATTCAGACGCACCAATTTACCGTTGCTGCAGTTTTCCAAACGCGTGCTTCAAAGATTGCCGTCCCTGTCTTTTTATAGACCCAGATTTACACCTTCCTCGTGATCGTCACAAATTCAGCCGCACTGATTCACAGTTGCTATTCCTAATACTGTTTACGGACTCGGAGTTTTAAACCCGTCGCCGTGTCCCGCCGCTAATTATGGATTTTACTTCTAGTAGCTTACCAATCTGCTTGATTTGCTCTGTCTAGCTAGCAGTCGCAGAGTTTTACCTCATTGCTGCCCAACAGATGTAGGATTTTATACTGTTGCTGCATTTTGAGTAGCCTTGAGCAAACTGTTAGCAGAGTAAGGATGCAAGGTATTGTATCGTAAAATATGCAGTGAATTAATCAAATTCAAGAAAACATTAAGTTTTGGCGCCAAATGCACCACACGGTCACGCAAGCAGAGTTTGTAAATAAAAATAATAACTATGAGTAATAGCAAAATAATGATTAACGCGATTATTAGGTTACGCTCCTGATTAAAATAGTCTTGTACTTCAACTGTTCTATCTCATTAAGGCTTGAAATTCCTTACATTTTCTCCTAAGGTTGATAAAGCCGCTACACAGCTATCCCATGAACTCTAATGAATTTATTGCATTGAAGAAGGCGCTTTGCCTGTGAATTTTTCTATGTATGATTTCGCTGTGAATCTAATTTTAAGTTTATTTAGCTGCCCGGCAATACCGTGGTGAGTCAGCTCATTACCGTGCCAGAGATTTGATTTCCGAAAGTAACGAGTCAGTCGGGTGATATGCCATGGGTCTGCTGATTAACGTATCCAAAACACTAATATTTATACCCAACTTTCAGTGCCGCGGACCATGTCCGAACAACGAAACGATTAGTTCCACTTCGTGCCTTGACCGCCCATGTGCATTGTCCGGTGTCTGCGTGCTTTGACAGTAGGCTGACAAGGAGAGGGCGCGAGCATGGGGTCACGGATTTCAGAGCCCTTCTGAGGTTGAAAAATACTTCGAAATAGTAAACCACAGGCCAAGTAGGAGCACCCAATTCTCAGTCGTTTTCGAGAAAAATCGATTTGAAAATCGTAGCCCTAACAAATAATTTTTCCTCTTTCTTGCCACCTGACAACGCACATTCACCTACCAACAATTTTATCGATCTATTTACAGAATGAGTGGATTGCGACACCATTATTTTTCATTCTTAAACACTGATTTATTATATCACGCATCGTATTTTCGTCTCGAAACCAGTTTGGTTCACAATCAATTCAGCGCTCTGAAATGTCACAATATGTTGAAATATGCTTGGTTTGCCGCCAAATTGATAGAAGAACTACATTTGTATCCATTAACGACGTATGTTTTCCGCTGTCGCTTTTGAAAAAAAATTACTGGTGTGAGAACGATGCAATCATAAAATGCGCATAGTGTAAGGAGAATTTATGTTTTTCATGCTTTTATGATAAGTACCATCCGAATACATGCAACACCTGTACAGACGGCAATGGTAGCGAATAATAAGGCATTGTCAACCAAGATACATTCTAAACAAAAATATTTTCTGAATCAAAATACATTATAAACCTTTGTAACATTTTGTAGTAAATCAGTTTTTAACAATGAAAAATAATGGTGTTGCAATCCACTCATTTTGTAAGTAGATTAAAAAAATTGTTGTAGGTGAACATGCGTTGTCAGGTGGCAAGAAAGAAAAAATTAATAGATAGCGCTACGATTTTCAAATCGATTTTTCCCGAAAGCGGCTGAGAATTGGGTATTCCTGCTTGGCCTGTGGTTTGCTATTTCGAAGTACTTTTCAACCCCAGGAAGGCCCTGAAATCTGTGACCCCAAGCTCGCGCCCTCCCCTTGTGAGTGCGACCGTGTGGTCAGCTGTTGTTGCCTGTTCGGCTGGCCGGTGTGGCGGCCGAACACGTTACAATATGTGGAGCAGAACCATTTAGAGAAGTTGGGATTTAGCTATACTCTAGATCAGTTTGTTCTATCCGTGGAAAATAAAGAGGATATGAGCCTTCTCACACATTATTTTACTTCAACAACTCAAATAGTGTTGTTTGATTATATGTATTTCGGACTCCTTAGACTCCCACATTATTTATGATTTCCATTAAGGAGGGATTCTAGTCTAAAGGGCTAAATATCAGGCATTTTTTCGGGTTTAATAATAAAAGAAATATTTTTTCACCATCTGAACTATTTTTTACAATCTTTTTTCATTGATTTTCACGAACTGACAATGACGTTTTTGTTAAAAAAAAATAAGAACTGAGAAAGTTATGGGCCTCCAAAAATTGCCGAGAAAAAAAAACGGATTGAGATGATTGACATGATTCTAGTGCTCTCATTAATCCAAAACAGATATAAAATCGATTTTCTTGATCAATAAGCATGTCATTCTGACCGGGACACCAAAAAAAATTTAAATTCAGAAATGTCGACCGTCTCAAGTAAAAATTAATTTATTACCGTAACTTTTTTTCCAATATTGTAAATTTTGAAAAAAAATTGAAATACATTATCATTATTTAGCGATTCCCGAGGTCTGGGCTATAGAGTTATGAAGATCCATACCAAGTTTGAAGTCAATCGGTTATGTAGAACTCCAGATTTTATTTGAACCGAATTCAAAAATGTAGTTCTGATATGAACATGTTTAAAGTTTTGACCTCGGACTTGACGTTGATTTCTGCATCAGATGAAATGGAATTTTTTTTCAACTTTTGATCCGCGATTCATGAGGTATGTAGGTGGCCTTTCGTCGCAATTACAGCTTCTTCATACGCTGATGTTTCTAGCCTTTAACTCCACTCGTTCTAAGTGTATACCAGGCATTTTTTCACTCGAGTGCCCATAACTTTCTCAATTTTTGGAAATTCGACATCGGCTTTAAGCCAAAACATACATAAAAGATGTAACTCTACTAATATGCAAAAAAAAACGATTTTCTCAAATTTCTAAACTACAATACCCCCTTAGTGAAAAGCATTATTTACTTAATCTTCATGAATCAATCGCATCTATGGATGGTGATTCGCTCTGGAATTTAGTAGTTTAAGATAATAAATTTCTAGGGTATCTATGACAAGATTCGACAAAATTGATCGATCGGATTGGAAGGCCAAATATTTGCCTTCTATTCTGCAAGATACGTAAAGATCGGACTATTTCACCTATACAGACTACAGTATCAGGGACATTAATCATAGTAATCACAGGTAAACTATCCTGTTCTTTGCGAAACTCGAGAATACACTGTTTTTAGTATTTCGTGATATAGGCGGTTCTTCGCATATTTTATGAAATAGCCCTTTCTTCTCGCCAGTGATCAATTGAAAAATTATTGAAATTATATGGACTAGGCACACGTGAAAATGATAGCTCTATATTAGATAAACAACCACAATGCTTCTTGAATATGCAAAAGAAATTTGGTGGATCACCTCTGATGAAATTGAAAACATAATCATAAACGAGGAGAAAGTGATTCACAATACCTTGAGGTAGCCCGTGTAAGATATTAAGAGTGAGAGATCTGTGTTCTTGATTTATATGCGTGACCACAACGGCATACAAACATCCACGACTAGCGATATTTCCAAGAACACGACTCAATGGGACATCTTCGTTAGGAAATAATAAATCCACTGTAAGACCAAGTTTCTTCAACCTCATTTCTATCGCCTCCGCATACTCACTATAAATTTCATAACAATAAATATGAATGGTTTTCAAATTGTTGTTGAAGAATAAGTTAACGCCGAATGTCAAGCAAGGCCAATGCATTTTTTATACAGTACTTACGTTAAAACCTTGCTCACCACGATGATCTCGCAATCGTTCTTTTCGGCTGCAACTGAGGATTGGTAATCAATTGCGCCAGAGAGTGACCTGAAATATAAGATTGAAAAACGAAGAAATAAATTATGGGTCTAAAATGCATTTAATTATTGAAATAGAGTGAACTGTAATGATCTCTCTGATGAGAAAACACTTAACATCCTGTTAAGTCATAGCTTGTTCTATTCCTCATCCGTAAAAAAAATGAAGAGGTTTAATTAGATCCGAATCTTGTCTTTATCTAATATGAAATGTATAATATGGCGAGGGAAAATCACCTACAGTTGAAATACTATGACGAAGAATTTAACAAATTCGAAATTTTATGCAGTCTTGTGCCATAACTCTCAAAAATTGATTCTAGATTTGCTCAATGCATCTATAATCGATGTTACCCCCAATTTTTTTTTTTTAAATCCTTCTGCAAAGGAATAAAAGCGGGTACACGGGAAGCCGTATAGTCAGTCTTCCATAAGTATTCAAGAAATATCAACGCACTTCCAACATCTCTCTTCACCACACGGAGATTAATCATGGTCGTGCAAAGTTCCATCGGCTATAGCAAGAAACTTATACCCAAGGAACTTGGAGTCATCAACATAAACGGATCGGACTTGTTGCACATCTTCTTCAAGCCATCCTATGATTTGGCTGGCATACGAGTTGCATGTAGAGCTACTAACGCTTGGTTCACACGCAATTACTACGGAATACCATGGAATCCAGGTAACAAATCTCACAAGGATATACAGAAGATTGTATGAAAAATCGTGAGAAATGCGCGTTACGCATACGATGAGGACGAAGGGAAGGAAAAGAAAGCATGACTGACAGAGATCTTCGATGACACAAAATCGGTCATTAATGTGGAAGATTCGCACATTCTGCCCCCTGCATTGGTAAAATTGAAACATATGGAAATGGTGCACTGCCTCGAGTTAAACCATAGTGCATTCCATTAGAAAAGATATATATATATATATATATATTTAGGCGGGTCGTATTAGTATGACGACAGCCCTGAATACATTCTAGCATAAAACTGCACCTTTGAGAACGTCCAGCCACTTAAGGCCCCGCTGACCTGGCATGTCATATACCGGGACCATCTCTAGAAACTATACAGCAACTGCGCATGCGCGAGTTTAAATCCGCCGTCCGTGCAGTCTGGCCACCCCGAATTTCAGCTGTCAACCTTTGTTTTTGTCGGCCATGTAGTTCATACGCTATTTTGAGGTTAGAGTGTCAAATAATCGAGGTAGTGACTCGCAAAGGCTTGGGAAGTATTTGTCATTGCGCCAGAAAGTTGATTCTTGAAAGAACGGTCGGAATTTAATGCTAATGCTCTTTTACAATTCGTCTTAATCGAGTGAAACAAGAAATCTGTTTAAATGTTTGGTGCTTGGAAGAAACAAAGCAGGTAAGTAGGGACAATTTATTCAATCATTTTCATTACTTCATACATTAAGAATAAAAATGACATTTTTTTCTATCAACAGACAATGCAGTAAGAATAATTGCATCTCTGCTATTCGCTGATATCTGCTCCCCCTATTCAATTCATGACACATGCAAACATTATCACTTCTTTTGTTGGTTGTTGGAAGAAGTTGTGGGTCTTACAGTTTCTTTTAATTTCATATCGCGTGCAACATATCTTTTAATCAACTTTGTCACTCTCTGGTAATTTCAGAAGGTAACATTAGATTTGATGATTCTTGATTGTTCAAGAAATTGGAATATCTTACCGTTAATAACACAACTGTGAATCTCTTTTTCTAGAATTTAGTTCAACAAAATTGTTGTTACGACTACAGAAAATTACCCAATAATTATTCGAGTTCATTTTGTGAATTTTCAGCAATGTTCGATTAAATAAATGAAAGGAACCTAATACTAAAATCAAAATATTTCATTTACTGGAATAATTTCTGAATTTCATGTTGGTGCAGTTCGAAACAAAGAAAATCTATTCCGAAGAGTAAAACTGAGGAACATTCTGTGACCCAATTTGAAAATAGACATTTTCAAAATGTACCTCAGTATCACAATTACCTTTCAGGATAACCATGTTTTAAAGAAATGTTCAGATCAATAATATGAAGATATTAACTTATCAAATTCAAGATTCTAGCCCTTGTTCCTTTGAAACAAATGAATACCTAATTTTGAACGAAGTTCATGAAAACATTTTCTCAAATAATCTCCTACTTGCTGTTATTTAAGAACAATAGACTCAAACCTAAATCCAATAAAGTATCTTCTTCATAGTGCTCGGAACATCATCCGGTAACATGAATATGCGGAAGGAATTCCTATGTCGCTGAAACCGTTATAAAATTCCTTGTTTTCAACTTGTGCCACTAGATAACTTTTGCGTTGCGAGTTCCATTTCCAATCTCAGGATGAGATTTTTTTGTTTCGGACAGTGTTAATATGGGATGCAGAAGTAATTGTAATAAATGTAGATTCACAAACTTTCAGTCTAAGTGAAGGACCATGGTAAGAGTGTAAAATTGAATCTGGTTTCAAGCTATCGAGAAGTTACCGGATAACTCCCTGATAGAGATTCATAATAAAAAAGTTAGCCAGCAAGTAAATCCTACTGTAGACCAAGTGATCATTTGTAACGTGTACTAGTAAGTGAATGCATTCTGTAGACGTTGCTGGAGTTGAACGAGACTGAAGCATGGATGATAGCTGCAACTAGCTAGTCAGATGATACCGTCAATTAATATTGGCTTCAAAGATATTTTCTACTGAAGTTATCCAACATTGTTAGATTGAGATTGGTTCAATTTACCTATCAAAACTCATTCGTAGAATCTGATTCAAGACTTGAAACACTATTCATCTGAATTGAATACCAAGAGAGTAAGAAATAAAATATCAAAACTAAAAAGAATAAAATTTGAAAAGAAATGCGAGCTAATAATACCGCTTGGATTACAATGGTGCACGGAATGATTCCTCGGCAAAATTAATTAGTAGCAACTGTTGAAAAACAAACTTATTACTATTGGCTCGATCAATCTAAAATGATCGAATATTTAGAAATCATGATCTGTGGCGTGTCGTGCTCTTTAGTTTTGTCTCAACTGATGTTCAGAAGGTGGCGACGACCTGAAGAAATTCCCTTGGGTATCTGTTGCCTGATGAAACAACGGAACAATCAGGGTCGATGGTTGGAATGGTGGCACCAATCGAGAAATCAGGGTCCTTGCCATCAACGTTTGGACCATTAGGTAAGGTATGATTTTCCTCCCATTAACCACACTTGAAACTTTGAGCCTACCAAAAAAGACGAATTTTATCATTAAATACACGTGAAAATATTGTCATATGCAAAGATCACAGAATCAGAAATTTACTTACACGCTTCGATGCCTGACAACTTTAGTCCCACTTCGATGATGGATTGTTTCCTATCTGAAAATATTAGAAGGTATCATGATCAGTTAGGAGCTTCTAATATTTTTGGACACAACTGATTTGTAAAAAATTGCATGAAAAATGAACGTTATTGTAACTCATTGCCATGTGACATCAACTGACTCCACGTTCGAAAATTACAATCACGAGTTACCGATCGTTGGATATCGTTTCAGGTGATGCGTTTGTAAGTTCCATTTATTGACTTTGAATTGTTAATTTTTCTTATAGTCCATATTTTCCCGAAATCAACAAAATTCATCGAATCGCGAATGTCACATCATGCTCGCGAGGTTATCAAAATTTGTTTATCCGAACCGCTGAACACGCGGTAATTAAACGTCGCCGTTCTCATCGCGGAACCATTTCCATGTTTTCCCACGTAATGATAAGGAAGGATATCGATTTCTTAAACTGAAAGTCAGAAACAGATCACCACGTGGTATTTAGCCAGACAATAGTACGTATCATAATTCTGTGCATACTGAAAAACACCCGCGAGGGCGCGAAAATCACGCAGCTACCACAATCTGATTGGATGAGACCAACGTCGCGACCGATATCAGCCAATCAAATCATCTATCTGTAAAGTTTCCCAACTTCTCCACCCGCGAATATAAACTCTCCCGCGCGCGTAAACTGGCCACTTTGCAAAAAGATTGCACGTGGTGAACCTCGTGTTTGATAAGTATCGTAATCCTTTTGTGAAGTTTTTTACAGGTTGAAAATGCCTAATTACAAGTTTTCTGTTCAAGAAAAAGTGGAGCTGGTGAAGCATCACCATCAAGGACTGACGTACCGGGAAAATAGAGATCATTTCGCGGCTGCCCACCCGGATCGACCGATACCGTCCATCGCGACAATCAGGAACATGGTCCTGAAGTTTGAGCAAACTGGGAGTGTCGACGAGAGGACGAAGAAAGTGGTCCAGCCAAACCGGCAACTAAGTTGGGATACCAAGCTGGACATCTGCTTGACCATCGAAGAGGATCCCTTCAAGCCAACCAGCCATGTTGCACAGGAGCTTGAGATTTCCAAGGCGTCGGTCAGAAGAGTGCTGCGTGAAGCTAAGTACAAATCGTACAAGTTTCAAGTACATCACGAACTCTTGGTTGGTGATGGCGATAATCGTCTTCGCTTCAGCCAAGAGATGATGGAACGTCTGAATGCAGATGAGGGCTTGTTGAGTCGCATTTGTTTCTCCGATGAAAGTACGGTGATACTTCTCGGAAAACCCAACAGGCAGAACACCAGAGCCTGGTGCCGAAGCAACCCTCGTCTGTTCATTCAGGCCGGCACGCAGTACCCGTTGAAGCTCAACGTCTGGCTCGGCGCCATTGGTAATCGGCTGATCGGGCCATTTTTCATCGATGGGAACCTCAACGGTGAAAAGTATCTTCGGTTACTTAGGGACCACATCGTACCAGCTCTTAGGCTGATTGAAGAAATCGTGAGTGTACCTTATCGTGTGAGGGGGGCCTTTTTATTAGCAGACTCCCTGTGATTTTGAAATAAATACTTGTTATGCTTACTAAAAGTAACGTGTCTTTTTCTGTATTTTAGGGCGAACCTGTTTGGTTTCAGCAGGATGGAGCCCCGGCTCACTTTACACGAGCCGTCCGGGATTACCTCGACCAAGAGTTCCCTGGACGTTGGATCGGTAGAGGAAGCCCGGAGGTGGAATGGCCAGCTCGTTCCCCTGATCTCGCCCCTCTGGACTATGGCTTGTGGGGCCATTTGAAAAATGTTCTCTATGCACAAGGTAGAATTGAAGGCCTTGCAGCACTGCAAGCCAGAATTTTGGACATTCTGCAGAACCTGTCGCCAGATGTTATATCGAACACAACAAATGCATTTTACGATCGGCTCGGTTACTGCGCTGCAGCTGCTGGAGGGCATTTTGAGCATTTATTGAAAGGGAACCAGTGGCCAGATGATCATGGGTGATCAGTAGGGAAGTTGAGATTGGTCTCCTTGAGTTGTAGGACGATTGTCCGGTAAGTTATCGTTTTGTTTACTTTTTCCTTCAATAATACGAGTTAGACTGTAAAATTGACTGCTGTTCTTTTTCTGTTTTTGGATGTCTGGTCAACCCTTCTTTGTTAACTGAACATCGACTGTGGTACATTGGAGTTGCGTAAACTTTGTCAACTATTCAACGGAGTCAGCGAGGATTTTTTTAGGGTATTGCATCAGGTACGTCTACTGTGACTTGCTACTTTTTGTACTCCTAAGCTTTGTGTTCAAGATACCCAATTTTTTTTTATTTCTCGTTACTGATTTTATTTATTTATTTCATGTTTATCGGTACGGATTACTGGCTTCGGGACCACTGCACTGTAACAAATCTACTCCGGAGGCACCTTCTACTGAGATTCAACGATCCATTTATTTTTATCACGGAAGTGAAGATTGGTCTCCTTGAGCTATGGGATGATTGTCCTGTACGTTATTGCGTTGTTTCCTAATTTTTCTTTAGTAACATGAGTTACACTGTGAAATTAACTGTTGTCCTTTTTATCTTTTCGTACTTGGATGTCTGGTGAACTCTTCTTTGTTAACGGAACATCGACTGTTGTACAATGGACTTGCATAAACTTTGTCAACTATTCAACGGAGTCTTTGAGGGTTTTTGAGGGTATTAGGACATTTGTCAAGTACGTTTGCTGTGATCGCTAACTTTTTGTGCTCCTAAACTTTGTGTTTACAATCAATAATTAATTTTTATTCCTTGTTACTGATTTAATTACTCATTTCATGTTCATCGGCACTGATAACTGGTTTCTGGAGTACTGCACTGTAAGAAATCTACTCCGGAGCTACCTTCTACTGGGTTTCAACAATGTACTTATTATTAATTTTATGTGAATAAAGAATCTTTTTGAGATAAACAATATTTTCACTTACCTGCCTCAGTTTGTCTAGACTCCCACTCGTTGATGACGTTTCACATTTTATTTCAGATTTCTTCAATAAATAACTAACCCAATTTCTGCAGCTTTTGATATTTGTTTCTCCATTCGAGCCTTTATTATGTCGATTGAATATCTTCGAATATCGACGACGGTATTGTTGAATGACACTATTCTTAGACAATTCTCGCGAAATAGGAATAAATATTAACATAACCTCAATCCGCTACTTTAGGCGCGAGAGATTCACAGCCTTGTCATATTTTTTGTATGTTGGTCCCCTTGGTTTGCTGACGAAAATTACGCCGCGGGGCAATTTCGCTGACCAATGAGATTGAATTATTTGGCGCATGCGCAGTTGCTGTTTAGTTTCTAGAGATGGTCTCGGTATATATTTCGTGACGTCAGAAGCGGGGAAATTGAGTGAAAAAGCCTATACGAATCCTGCGATAACGAGAGTATGAATCTTATTTGAAAATATTTTAAATCGTAGCTTGAATAATAGTGTACGTGTGAATCTCAGTCACTGCTCAGGCAAATCGCTGATAATGTTTATAATAAAGAATGATGAAGTGAATAAAATCACGCGACAACAAACATGGCCGATCGGAGCTACCGCATGTTGAATATTCACTGATTGCACTGTTCCACAATTTCTTTCACCCTCGCCAGGGAGATTCACACGTACAAAAGCACACACGTTATCCGGGAAAACTTATACTATCAGTTATTTTTTTGTAAACATGGCTCGATTCGTATACGCGTTTTTCATGTGACAGCAGCCCGTTTATGGTCCACAAGAAGTATGTTTCGATCTGTAACTGACATCATTGGTTGGATCTAACAGAACAAGCCAATGAAATCAGCGGCCTTAGTTCACTGTTCAACGTTCAGAGGCGCTGCACGTATTTATGACGTCACGATTTGATATTTTCAAGTCAGGTCAGCGGCACCTTAAGAAGTGTTGTTTAAAGGAGTTCACCGGTTGTCCAGAAAAATCATTCCGCCTGTACAATAAATGAAGTGGTTTAAGGAGTAATGAGATCGTACGACATCGCCTTCTCATCAAAAGAATTCATCTTAACATTCGCTTCAATCTCCATCAATGAGGTTTAGAATAAACTGCCTGAAAATATGAAAATGGATGACAATATCACCAGTTATTACAGATATCACTTGCTCTATAATTCACCTAGATCCTATGGTGATGTATTGGCCGGCCGAAATTTCGTAGTTAAAAACCGTCTATAGTGCGACCGTCCACCAAAAAAATGTAGACAATGTGTAGAGAAACATACTAATAGAATTTATTCCAATTGTACAATTACATACATATATTTAGAAAATAGAATTTATTACAATTATATACATGTCGGATAATTGACTGAGGGGTTTCGGTTAGGTGAACGAGAGGCCATGATTGCGAAAGTGATACGTCACGCATCCACGCCTAGGCCTCGAATTGGTCTTGGAGAAGTTCTTTCGTCTCAATCCAAAATGCGACTGCTCCAATCCGCAAACTGTTGCAGGCCGTTGCCCCGTTCGATACGTGCCCCTGATGTCTGGTACCCCGATCCCGCATCTTCCTCCTCCCCGCTAGTTCATTAAAATTTACATTATTGGACGTATTGCGGACTATTTCTAGTCACCATAGTAAACGCCACGCATCGACACGTTCCTCCTGACGGTCGCACGCCTTCATGCGCAATCATTGTATTCATATTTTATTTTCGAAGGAAACCTTAGTTCATTCTCTGCTTGCTCATTCTGACTGAACAACTTAACTAAGCGCCGTGTTCCCATATGTGCCATAGCTCAGCACTATACTTGTGCTCATAAAACTAAAACAATATGATTGTGATCAAATCAATTACAGAACTGTGAAATGATCTAACCAGATAACCAATGATTGAGCAATATTTGTGCATTTCTGTGCACCACAGTTGGTATCTCAACCAAAACATACAACAGTCAACCATATGACTAAAATAATTAACCATCCAAGGGGTCCCATTGGTACTATAACCAATGCATAAGTCAAACTAAACTGACTTTTTGACCAAAACATATGGCCCTTGGTCCTCTAGGACAAGCAGAGCAATCGTCGCTGTTACATCGCACCAACTCCGCTTACATAAGTGGGGTAGGATCTTTGTAATTTGCAATTACTAAGCAGACGCATAGATGATGTATACCACTGGTAAGTCACTGCTGACATCGGCGCTTTGTGACTGTTCATTACCACCACGATTATTACAAGGATTAAGGCTTCATGGGAACATGGAGATTACTATAAGGCATCAACCGCTAACGTTCATGCCCATAATTGTTACTTCTGTTGCCCTTGATGGCCTTCAAACAATACTTATCATAAGACAAAATTTCAACCACTTTATATAGCTCTCGGAACTTAGCATCTAGCTTACTTTGATTCCACTCATGATTCGATAAGAGAACGTAGTCTCCGACTGAGAATCTACGAACTCTCCATTGACCAATATCAAATATTTCTTCCGCTTTTGGAGTGTTTTTATCAACATAAGTGGTCACTTGCTCTTTGAATTTAGAAATATCCACTTTTCCCCCTCTTGGTCGTCGATAACCGATAAAGAAAGGAGTCTTACAACCCTACCGATTAATAGTTTCAAAGGACTATGTTTAATGGTACGACTTACTGCACGGTTCAACATCAGCAGTATTTCATCCAGGAATTCCCACCACGACTTGTCATTGTTCAGTTTTACTACTGTTAGCATATTTTGAAGTGTACTCATAACAAATTTAACCTGACCGTTAGCACGGCTCGTTTTTGTAGCAGTCAGGTGCAGATTGATACTACGAGCCTTACAAAACTCTCCAAAATCATCATTTGCGAAACATCTACCTCAATCCGCAATAATTCTAGATGGCGCACCAAATAAAATAACGCATTGTTTTATTAAAACTTTAAATTAAAGTAGTGATTGCACTGCAAGCATCTATCGTAGCGTATCCGTACGAGTACGAACTTAGTAAATGAATCATTGAATATAAAAATCCATTCTTTTATATCATTTTTCCTACCTAGTTTACCAGTAAGACCAGCATGAATAGTGTGCCATGGGAAACTGACTTTTCGGATCCAATAAGCTCGGCTTTTATTTTTCGGGAATGAGACTTCGATAGCTTGCAAGTTAGGCAATTTTCAAAAAACTTGCAAAAATATTTTGACATGTTAGGGAAAGAATAGTTTTGTTAGGCTTTCGTTCAAGTCTTTTTCCATCTAAGGTGCATGATAGATTCACGAACGTTACTGATAGCCAACCATGGAAAACTCACAAGTACTATAAGCAGATAACGACTACGATTTTCACGCTGAACTTTTCTATACAAAACACCTGAGCCTATTTAATAGGTATTCGCAATATCTCGATCAAGCTCATTATACTGTAGATTTGGAATAATATCACGTAGTGTGTCATCCCGTTATTCAGCTTGTAACCACTTTCGAAAATTTCAGCTAAAGGGCCCCGCAGCAACCTTATGGGAATTGGCTCTCGGTCGAATTGGCTGAAATTTTAGTATGTTGTAGTACATACATACCCTCCCGATCAAAAGTTCTCACAGGCACTAATGTCAAAAATCAGTAGTATCCGAGATACAAGCCTCGGAAGCGAGGTGCACGATTTTTTTTTTTGGAATTTGCGGATTACGCAATTTCGACGAATTACAAAGCTTCAAGGGGACTTGAAATCAAACAAATCACTTAAAAAAAACTGTACGGTCGATTCTCAAAGATAGGGAGGAAGCTGCGATTGATTCCATCAGTGCATTGATTCCAACCATGAAGTCGCTGGTTTACTGGAAGAATAACGTCAAATTTCGCGTGAAGAACGAGATCCTCCGACTCTTGCAATAATCGACTTGTTCTGTTTTTCACGCGTGTGCGGAATCTCCGCAAATTAGCTGTGCAGTTTTTGAGTGATATGTTTGTTTGATATTCAGTCCCCTTGAAGCTTTTCAATTCGTCAAATTCGCGTAATCCAAAGACACCAAAAAATTTGTGCAGACCCCTTCCTAGGCCTGTATATCGGAAAATACTGATTTTTGACAATAGTACCGTGAGAATGATCGGGAGGGTATGTACCTACTACAATTTACTCAAATTTCAACCAAGTCAACCGAGAGCCAATTCCTATAAGGGTTCTGCCAGGTCCTTCACTCGTCTTTGCTCAGCCCGATTAATAACGGTTTTAGTTTTCACTGGGTTGCGTGAAAAAAAGCATGGCCCATACGTTTGCGTTTTCGGTAAATGATGTCAAAATAATAAGCTCGAAGAAAAGCCCATCACCGATGTACCCGATGTGTCAGATCTAGTTTGTGACGCGATGCTTTGAGCGCGTTATAGTATAGAGATCATCTGCACTTTTGTTGGTTGGCGAAAGAAGTTGTAGGTTTTAAGATTTCTTTCAATTTCAAATCGCGTGAACCGTATCTTCTAAGTAGCATCCTGGCTCTCTCATAATTTCAAGAGGTAATACTAAATTTCATGACTTTTGAAAATGAAAGACAATAAACCAATCGGCTAAATAATTAATAGTAGGTATATTGTATAACAAGGAGGTAAATGACCGTTGCCTCCATGTTGCACACGATACTTTATATAACAAAAGCATGTTACGCGTTTTTTCACGAAACACGAAATTGAGGTTAGGGTCGCGAAATGTCAGATCGATTCACTGTGTTTGTCGCGACAGCGCATGAAAGCTGTACAGAAATGATCACTTTCAAGTTCTAGGAGTTGAAAGTGGTTGTTTCAGTACTCCGCGCATGCGCATTCGCAGACTCACTGGACCGTCATGGAGACGGAAACTTTGTGTACGGAAAATACCCTTGGAAAAAAATGCGTAAAACGTGCTTGCGTTGTATAAAATATCTTACTATCTGTAACAGAACTGTGAACCTCTTTTATTCTCGAATTTAGTTAATGTATTTGTTCCGATCAATAAATTATTGTTCCTACTATTAAAAATTTTCGAATAATTATCAGAGTTCATTGTACAAATTTTGCACAATTTTCGATTACATAAATGAAGTGGACCTAATACTAAAATTGAAAATTCAGTACTATTCGATTTATTAAAATGATTTCTGAATTTCATGTCAGTGCACTTTGAAACAAGGGAAATCTAATCCGAAGACTAAAACTCAGAAATGTAGCTCATATCTTGTGATACAAGTAGAAAATCAAGATTTTCAAAATGCACCTTAAAGTTACAATTAGTTTCAAGGACAACCATATTTTAGAGTAATGTTCAGAACATTAGTATGAAGATATTGACTTATTGGATTCAAGATTGTGTCCCTCGTATAGTTCCCTAGTTGCTGTTATTTAGGAACAATAGACTTAAACCTAAATCCGATACAATATCTTTTTCATAGTGCTCCGGAATATCACCCGATAACATGGATAATCGGAAAGAATCCCTGTGTCACGGGAACCATTATAAAACTCTTGGTTTTCAACTTGTGCCACTGGATAACTTCTGCATTTCAGGTTCGATTTCCAATCTCAGGGTGAGATTTTTTTTGTTTCAGACAGTGTTAACATGAAACGCAAAAATAATTGCAATGAATTGAAATCACAAACTTTCAATCTCAGCATAGGACCCCTTTAAGAGTGAATATTGAATTTGGTTCTAAGCTATCGATAAGTTGCAGGATTACTCCATGATTCAGATTCATAATAAAAAAGATGACGAGTGAATAAATCCTACAGTAGACCATGTGATTATTTGGAAGGCAACGCATACTAGTAATTGAATGCATTATTTACACTTGACTGGGATTCAACGAGACTCATGCATGTGTGATAGCTTGTAACGGATTTTGCTGCCTCTTAAACCTAACGCCAAATAATATATAATATGTGTCGTCACGGCATTCCCCCTCTTCGTTGTCCGCTCTGTACGTACAGGTAAGCGACGTCCGAGTGTCGTCATTTATCGCAGATCCAGGCAAACCGGCCACAGTGCCGGACAAGTATCATGCAACTCATATCGCAGGTATCGCTAATTCACGCAGTTCAAATTGGTGCACTTTACATCTCACCCGAAAGGGGTAAGTTAATCATATTTTGCGTCCTTTGGACAATGTTTAACATTGCTTAACGCTTAGTTTTTTTTTTTTTGTATATTATCAAAATTAGTGTTCTAGTACGTCTTAGTACGTCCCAGTACATCCTGGTGCGTCACGTCACGTTTTGATTTGATTCGACTCATCTCAGCGTGAAAAATATTTGAATAATCATTTTATACACCCATCTCGAATTTCCGGCTCCGAAAGCTGAGATGCTGAGTTTCGTTCTACCTCTCGGTCTAGAGAACTATTGATATAATGCTTTCCAGGTGTAAGACATTTGATATTTACGGTTTATAATGGTCAAATTATCTCAATTTGTTGAGTGCTACGACATGCTACGAGAACTTAGCATCTCGTGTGATTAAACTTTTTTTTAATCAAGAACCCCGAGAACTTTCGAAAATCTCGTTCGAAACCACAGAACTCTTCTGATATCTGTAATTTGCAGGCAAATTCACTTGGGCACCTGCTATCTGCCGGAACAATCAGGTTCGATGTAAGGAACGGTAGCATAGATAAAAAGGACCAGGGTCCTTGCTGTCAAAAAAATTTGACCATCAGGTAAGGCATGATTTGCCTCGTGTTAATCAACGTTAAAACTTCGAGCCTACTGAAAAAAAACTAATTTTATCATTGAATACATGTGAAAATATTGTAATACTGAAAGATTACAGAATTAGAAAACTTACATGCTTCGATGCCTCACAACTTTAGTCCCGTTTCGATGATGGTTTGTTTCCTAGCTGAAAATATTAGAAGCTGTTAGTATCAGACAGGAGCTTCTGATATTCTGGTATAAACTAATTTCCAAATTGCATAAAAAATTAATACTTAACAAAACGCGTTAGCACGAGCCATTAACTGGCTGAACGTTCGAAAATTGCAATCACGAGTTATGGATTGTCAGATATCGTTTAAGGTAATGCGTTTGTGCATACCATTTGTTGAATTTGTACTCTTAATTTTTTTTATAGTCCATATTTTCTCGAAATCAATGAAAAAAGAATTTTTCTTGTCACTTATTTTATTTATTTATTTCATATTCATCTGCACCGATTACAAGCTTCCGAAACACTGCACTGTAACAAATCTACTCCGGAACCTTCTACTGGGTTTCAACAATTCATTTATTTTCAATTTTATGTAGATAAAGAATCTTTTTACAGTAAACATTGTTTTCACTTACCTGCCTCAGTTTGTCCAGACTGGAACTCGTTAATGACATTCCACATTTAATTTCACATTTCTTGTTTCAATAATTAACCCGACGTCAAACAGTTATTTTTAAGCTTCCGTCACACAGATCGGTCGGTCAGGTTTGGCCGTAATTTTTTTTCTTAACACGATGTTGCAGTCGTACCTTCACCGACCGAGCGAACTCATCCGTTTTCTTCCTATATTAAATAACCAAACGAACGGAACGGGCTGAAATTTTGATGGAGCATAGCTTTTTTATAGTGGAATCGAGGAAGGTTACTCATATCCTAAAAATCGTCAAAAAAATATGTGGTTTTTTGACACGTGTCGCTAGTCCTACATTTCCCGCATTTGACAGAAAAAAGTGCATATTTAAGTGACTTTCTGCCAAAGCGAAAAGAGTGAGAAGTAAAATTAGCCATCATAAGACTGTTTTTATGGAAAATTGAGGCCGCTAGATGAAAACTAGTGATTACAATAATTTCGTAAATAAAACATGCTCTCGCGATCAGCTGTGCTAGTATAGCTGGTACGGCCGAGCGTTCCTTTGTTGGAATGTTCCTTGGTTGGAACGCTCGGCCGTGCGCCCAGCTGATCGCAAGAGCATGTTTTATTTACGAAATTATTTTAGTCACAAGTTTTCATCCAGCTGCCTTAATATTGCATGAAAACGGTCTTACGATGGCTCATTTTATTCCTCATTCTTTTCGCTCTGGCGGAAAGTCATTCAAATATACACTTTTTTGCCGCGAAAATGCGGGAAATTTGGGAATAGCAACACGTGTCAAAAAACCACACATTTTTTTGACGATTTTTGGGATATGAGTTACATTCCTGAATTCCACTACAAAAGAGCTATGCACCGTCAAAATTTCTACCTGTTCCATTCGTTTGGTTATATAATTAGGAATAAAACGGATGAGTTCGCTCGGTCGGTAAAGGTAGGACTACTAAATCGCATTAAAAACTTTTGGAAATTTTGAAATAATGCATGGTTACTCCTCAGCACTTCTACTACATGCTCCAATTGTCTTCAGAATTGAATATACTATGATTTTGTAAAATAAGCACGGTGCTAACCTATGTGGGTTTCGAAGATATTTGAGCGTGAAAATTTTACTAGGCCTTAACCGATCCACCTGTCTGATGGAGGGTTAACTAACCCAATTTCTGTAGCATTTGACATTTGTTTTTCCATTGAATCGTTCATTGCGGCGATTGAATATCTTCTGATATTGACACGTCTCTCAAAGTTGGAATAACCACTTCATCAAAATCGAAAATGACCTATATGGGGATTTAGTGCTCTTTATTTGCTAATTTATTCCCTAAATTTTGATTTTGTTGCTCCAGTAGTTTCGCCGAAATCGAAGGCGATGTCAAGTTTGAAAAAAGTTGGCAAAGCCTGACCAACGGATGACGGAATGATAACGAAAAAATGATGAGAATTTGTTGCTAATAAGTTACACTCATTTCGAACCAGAAAAATTAACCCCTGGTCCGAAAACCACCCCCGAGTCGATGGCAGGGGGCCACTGCTCAGCGGATGAAAATATCGCCCGCGCGGCGATCTCGCCGACCAATAAGATTGAATTATTTGGTGCATGCGCAGTTAATTTTATAGGTTCAAGAAATCTACAATCGTAGCGGTATAGGCGATAGTGACAGTAAAACTTTCAAAGGCATTGTCGAATCACAACCTTATGGTCAAAATTATACGATAAAAAAAAAGAATGCGTCGGACATGTATAAAAAAGGACGGGAGCCCGACTTCGTAAATTGAAAAAGGACACGAAAAGACTCGATAGAAGAGGTAAGCTCACAGGGAAGTTGATTGATAGGCTAACAAGTGGACAAGGACATAAAGAGAGAGAGCAATCTGGGCAACAGCGTTCCATAAATCGTCGACTGATGAGAATCCACAGCATGATAACTGTTCGCCTGGCGAAGACAGATGTTACAATTGGCAGAAAGAAAAAGCACTAAACAAACTGCGCGAGGATACCTATAAACCAGCTCTCCCCGATGTCATGCTGAAAGCAATTACTTCAATATACGAAGATCTAAGTGACGACATCTTGATAGCACGTTGCGTAGGAGGATTTACCCAGAACAACCACGAGAGTCTCAACTCTCTCATGTGGTCGGTTGCTCCGAAACGGGTATTTAGTAGCGCAAAGACAGTCGAAATCGCATCCTACATTGCAGCAACCATTTTCAATAAAGGCTACGGTAGTGTCCATCGAATCCTGCACATCATAAATTTGGTAATTGGACCAAATGCCATTGCAACGTGCGAAGCGGTGGACAACAGGTGAATTTCAATCGGCGAGGCTCGAGCATATGAGACCTCAAAAGAATGCCGCATCCAGCGAAAAACGATACAATCAGTGTTTGAAGAAGCTTTGCATGAGGAGGAAGGTCCACTGTAAGAGCCGGGAATAGCAGATTGACAGTGAGACATGTAAATTCATTAATTTTACAGAAAAAACTAGTGCTCAAACTTTAAATGCGTTTTTCTCCAAACTATGTTTTTCAAAACGGTGTACACGATATCTCAGGCTGCGATTTGGAACTGCTCATATTGTGGTGTCCGCTCTATCTTACCTATCCCGGTAGTTAATCGATGTATTGGAGCAGTGATTTGTGAAAATTTTGGAATAATTTTCGGAAATATGATGCGAGACCTATCAACTGTCTCAAGTTGTGTAAGTGTTCCTGGCGGAGAAGATTCAGTTAACGCTTTCAATTTTCGTGGATTAGATCGTATCTCACCCGCTGGGACGTCATGTTACAAGTAATCCTACTGCACAGAGTTTATCTAGAACCAGTCGAATTTTAAGTCTTTCCAACAACTGTTTTACAGAATCAATTCAACTGTTTAAAAGTTTCTCAACTGCCTTATGTACTGCCCTTTGCAAAATAGAAGGTGCATTCCGAAAACCAAAAGGCATAGTTGGATACTCAAATTGACTATCCGGGGTTCAATTCTTTCGCCGTGAATAGATAACTGATGAAAACCAGTTGCCATATCCAAAGTTCTGGTGGTCATTTACGAGCGGTAACAGATACCTATCAGGCACGGTATTACTACATATTGAGCTCGCGATCATCCACGCATAACCTATCAGAGCCATATGTCTTTTTAACCAAAAGTAGAAGTAGATGGTATTATTCGCTACGCGCAAGTCACATGGTGGCGCTGCCGTGGCCACTTCGCGAACTCCCCCCCCCCCCCCCCCCCCCCCTCCCCCCCGAGTTACATACAGGGTCCGTATGAGAGCGTGTAGTTATTTGCTCAACATTTTACTGTAATAGGGCTGAAATACGGGATAATACTTGTAATTAACATATATAAAAATAAGTAAACGAACTTTGGATCTATTACTTTTCAAAAGCACCATTCCGATTTGATATATCGATCTAAAAGTTAAGTTTCGTCTGCTGTTTACAAACAACTGAGCGGCAAGCGTCCGGGCGTCGTCCCCAGCGCGTACCCCAGTGCAAGATACGAATGTGTCGATGAGTTAATAAAATCAATTACGTTATTAATTATATAATGTGAATTTTGTAACAAAAAGATACACAAACTTGACCATCTATTACTTCTTATATGTAAGCATATCACAGTTGTACAGTCTGAATGAGTGATAAAACATCTAGGAAGAAACCAAGAACCCAAAAGAGGATAATTATACAGCTCTAACTAGACATTCTGATGAATTGGATCATGCTTTCAACTACGATAAAGCCAATATTTTATGGGCAGAGCCTCTCTATTATAAACGTCTGTAGTTATAAATGTGTAACATTGTTGCTCATCCGAATGCTGTCAATCTTAGTCAGGATATTGAACATCTCAGCATAATTTGCACTCCGTTGATACATCAACCATAACTACTCATTATCAACTGAGTTCTTCCTTATCTAGTGTCATACTCTCTTCTATTCAACATACTCATAGTTTACTTTCCACGTTGGAGGATCTATAGTTTAAAATCTATCTGGTTCTTGTTTTTTGTTTTATTAATTCCAAAACTAAGGTGTGTGCTTGGGAGTTACGTATTGCTCTTTTAAGGCGCCGTTGCACTGACTTGAAAATATCAAATCGTGACGTCACAAGTACGTGCAGCGCGTCTGAATATTAAACGGTGAAATAACACCGCTGATTTCATTGGCTTGTTCTGTTAGATCCAACCAATGATATCAGTTACAGATCGAGACATACTTCTTGTGGGCCATGAACGGGCTGCTGTCACATGAAAAACGCCTATACGAATCGAGCCATGTTTACAAAAAAATAACTGATAGTATAAGTTTTCCCGGATAACGTGTGTGCTTTTGTACATACGTGTGAATCTCCCTGGCGAGGGTGAAAGAAATTGTGGAACAGTGCAATCAGTGAATATTCAACATGCGGTAGCTCCGATCGGCCATGTTTGTTGTCGCGTGATTGTATTCACTTTATTATAAACATTATCAGCGATTTGCCTGAGCAGTGACTGAGATTCACACGTACACTATTATTTAAGCTACGATTTAAAATATTTCCGAGTAAGATTCATACTCTCGTAATCGCGCAGGATTCGTATAGGCTTTTTCACCCAATTTCCCCGCTTCTGACGGCACGAAATATATATATGACATGCCAGGTCAGTGGGGCCTTAAGATTATAATGGGCTTTCTGCCCATTCTTTTCATTCAATGTAACTTCGTTTTTGTCCAACATATGTGTATATCACATCATCAACAAGTAAATGCAGGTCAAGTTAACATGTGCTCTGGTTCTCTGACATTGTCTACATTCTGATTATGTAATACTCCTGTTTACATTTTTTTTCTTTGGTAATAGATGTTTTCTGTAAATAAAATTTCTTTGTGAGGAGGGCCCCCCACTCGGGCCGAAACGACAACAATTCTGTCGTCTATTAACTGAGCTTCATATCCAAGAAATACTTATTCATTATTTGTACAATCTAAATGTTTAAATGTGCTTATTCTTTCAATATTCTAACTTCACGACACTGCATTAATGTTACAGAATTATGGTGTCAACAGGATACGGTTCATAAAACTAAAAATGACAACAGAGTGTAAAATAACAGTTGATTGTTGTGTTGTGGGGTGTAAAAACAATAAATTGTTTCTTTGGGGCACGCATTAGCATCGACACTCGGATGCTTGCCGCGCGGTTGTTTGTGAACAGCAACCGAAACTTGACTTTCAGATCGATATATCAAAACGGAACGCTGCTGTTGAGAAGTAATAGATCCAAAGTTCGTTTCCTTATTTTTATATATGTTAATTAGAAGAATTATCCCGCAGTTCAGCCCTATTACAGTGAAATATGAAGCAAATACATACGTGCTCTCATAAGGGCCTGTATACATAACTCCGAGAGTAAAGCTACCACCATGTGCGCCTATATCGTTCTTCTTACCCCCTCCATGCTCTTGCACGTAGCGAATACTGGCTGATAAAAGTTCATCAATTTTATTATAGTCCAGTCACTGGAGACATAAAAGGGGGCTTTCACTGCAAAAGGTCAAGGAGAGTTCTAATTTGGCAGATTTGTAAAGTTCGGTGTCCTAATTAATATTCCGAGTTTGCGACCTTGAGCGACCGCCGCTCGTGCCGCCATATTGGAAAAATGGTACCAAAAACCAGTTTTTCGAGAATATCTTCTCTCCAGTGCGACCTAGGTCAAAAATAGTTATTAGAAAAATCATAGAGCATGCAATTTCCTGCAACTTTTGTATAAAATATTTTTTAATCAGATGAATAGTTCACGAGTTACAGCGGAGTCAAACTCAGCACATTTCTACAATTCGCAAAATCACTACAGTTTTTCTCGAAATTTCAGTAAATACCGATTACTTAATACGTACTACCGTTTTTTTATTCATTTCAAACAAATTGACGGTATTTACAAAACTTTTAGATTACATTGCTATGATTTTCTTTTAGGACTAAACGAATATTAGTGAAGACATGAGTAAATAATGAATCGTGGATTAGGCCTACTGGGGATACCACATTTAAAAAAAACGCGCCTCTCACTCTACCTCATGGTAGAGTTTGGTAATGCTAGGGTAATGAATCAGCTGGAGTTGATATCTTTCCCGTCCATTGAGGTTGTGGGGGTAGCCGTTCCCTTTGTAACTACTGTACGTAATTTCAGTGTCCTTTTGAACTGCAAGCTCAACTGGAATGAGCACATCACAGCTATTTCTAAAAAAGTTAACATGACACTTCACCAGCTGAAAGTTAACAGGGACCTGCTATCACCTTAGCTCCGTAAGAGTCTCGTCACATCACTTGTATTCCCACATATCGATTATTGCTCTGGTGTGTATAATGACCTCACAGGTACTCTTGACCTGCGGCTCCAACGCCTTGTAAATTCTTGTGTGCGTTTTGTAACTGGTGCTGGGTGCATGGAGCACATCACGCCGTATCGTCTTAAATTAGGCTGGCTTACACTTAAGAATCGCCGCCTTTACCTTTTAGGCTGCCTCCTCTATTGCATACTCAATAGTGGTAGGCCAAGTTACCTGTCACGATCCTTTCAATCATCTCAGCATGAGCGTGATCATAGTACACGATCCTCGATGCGGATACACCAGCTTGTTGTTCCCCATTGCCAAACCTCAGTTTACCAGAACTCTTTCGCGGTTACTGCGATTTACCTCTGGAACTCTCTTCCTCCAGATATTACCTCATGTAAATCATTGCCAACCTTCAGATCCAAACTGCACTCACACCTGATTGCGCAAGAACGTCGCATTATTGGCCAACTATGTTAAATTATTTATGTAATCGTAATTCATGATGATTAACCGTATCTCCTACAAACACTATATTTATTGATTAGCTGTACTTCTACGATAAGATATTCCCGTTGTAGGTGATCATTATCTCTATATACTACAGTTGGGTACATCTGTACGTCTAATTTATTCTATCTATTACGCGTAGATTATTTTTGTGATATTCTTTGTTAAATAATTTTCTGTATTGTAATTATTTTCTCATTTTCTATGTTTCTGTACTGACCTAAGTTACGCCTCCTAGGGGACATGTCCCATGGAAATAAATTATATTCTATTCTATTCATGGTGGTGCGGAAATGAGTAAAAAACGATAGTACGTATTAAATAATCGGTATTTACTGAAAGTTCGAGAAAAAATGTAGCGATTTTGCGAATTGTAGAAATGTGCTGAGTTTGACTCCCCTGTAACTCGTGAACTATCCATCTGATTAAAAAATATTTTATACAAAAGTTGCAGGAAATTGCATGCTCTATGCTTTTTCTAGTAGCTATTTTTGACCTAAGTGGCACTGGAGAGAAGATATTCTCGAAAAACTGGTTTTTGGTACCATTTTTCCAATATGGCGGCGCGAGCGGCGGTCGCTCAAGGTCGCAAACTCGGAATATTAATTAGGACACCGAACTTTACAAATCTGCCAAATTAGAACTCTCCTTGACCTTTTGCAAGTCAGAACCTACCCATTGCCTGGACTATTATGCATAACCTTTGATCTAAGCTGAGGTTCTACGGTCTTCGATTCTTCGTTGGGCAGTGCGGTTTAGTCCGGGAGCCAGCGACATTTTTTGTTACTATATTTGCTCAAGCTTGGATTATCTTTTTATCTGTCGTAATAATATAACCAATCGACAAAATCCACTCCTGCCACCTCAATCGCGGGACAACGCTTATCAGCAGATTATCAATTATGTTTGAAAAAAAACGAATGAATATGAAACATGCTGAAAACTAAAACTTTACGTATTGTTTATTGACATATCAATTAGAAAAAAATCACTTACTGCCACTTGGATAGTAGAAAGATGTACTTGTACCATCGACATAACAATGTTACAAAAAAAAATCAATAGACTTAAATACTGAAAGCTGAAGTTTTTTGTATCTATTAATTTATTACTTAAGACGGTGTAAGAATTCATGCTACCAGACATTTAACAGAACCTGGCCTCGGCAGGAGGTAGTCAAATTGTTGTTGGATAAATGACACACAGTAGAGGATGACTCTCAAGGCATTTCGAAAAATTATTTTTCATTAATCTTCTCTTTTTTTCGATAAATGATTTTACAAAATATTATAAAAATATAAATAGGTATAATAGTATATTGTATATCAAGTGCAGAAGGTTGGCAATTCCGGACGAGTGAGCCGAAGGCGAGTGCCGGCATTCACACGAGTCAGGAATGCTAACCCGCACGAGTTACACATCCTATGTTTTGTAAAACCTGTAATGGGAAATTTGACTACCGAAGATGGAAAGCAAATGAAATAAAAGTAATATCTACTAGAAAATTGGGCGAATGAAGTCGATGGGGAGAGCGAGGGGTTCCAGGGACGAAGCCCCACATTTATAAGTTTTAAAATATTGATTAAAAAAGTTGACGAATTGGGCCTAGCCTCGAGCCTCGAGTCCTCGAGCAGCCCCCTAACACTGGCAACATATCCCCATACGACGTAACGATCCGCGTTTTGTCGCTGTTTCTTAATTCTGCTAGCGCCCTGTACGTGGCGCTGGCAGTGACGTAACGATCCCATTACAGCAGTCTTGTACCTGCCAGCGCCACAAGCGGCAAAACTCTGCAACAAGTTTGAGCTACATTTCCCGAGCCGGTTTTAGCGGCCAGTGTCAGCCCCCGCCTCGAGTTTTTGTTTACCATACAAATAGAAGGGACAAAGTAGGCAACTATATCTGGAAATGGACAGGGGTTCTCAATTGAAAACAACTTACATACTTCTATCTAGCACAGTGAGAACCATAGTGCGAGATATACTGTATGTTTGCTCCTGCCGAAACCAGGTCCTGTCAAATGGCTGACAGCATAAGTTTTTGCACTGTATTAATTAATGAACTAGCATTCAAGTCGATTGATTTTTTGTTAACATCATTACGTCAATGGCAGGAGTACATAGTTCTACAATACAGATGACAGAGATGGATTTTGCTCTGACTGATATGTCAATAAACAAGAGGTAATTTAAACAGGTGACAGGCTTCTTCTTCCCCGAGACTTTACTAATTTATTTTTGCTCCTGCTGCCTTCTCTTTATTTTCCTTCTTACGATGTCAACAATCATGAGATTTGTGAACCATTTTACCACAAAAGAAAGAAGGCGTTCTAGGTCTCTTATCAGCAGTAGATTTTTCACCCTCTTTATTGGTGATAGAAGTAGCGGAGCTTTTTCGATACGCACTAGTCATTAGTTCTTGCAGCAAAGCACTTCGTGAAATTATGTCGGTAATGAACGCAAGTCGCTGTAATCGCTGCTCACGTTCAACACAATGCGCTAGCACCGTAGCTACAGCTATCTACACAATAGTCATGGATTGACAACGCGTCCTCAACGTAGTCACTAGTCTACCGGCATAGTATTTGGTGTTCCACTATCCACTCGAATTATCACCGCAGCTGGAGTCTCAATCAAACCATATTGAGCCAAGAAGAGTTTTTTAATTAACAAGGGAACACTACACTAATGACATTTTAGCAATTTTTCACACTTATGGTAGTGAAGCCTCAAGGCTCGAATAACAATTCTCCAAAGCCAATGGGCCAAATGACCAGAAATTTTCAAGAAAGTTAATTTTGAAATATTGCAAGGGTGTATGGACGCTAAACGGTAAGCTCTCAACACCGAGGACCGTGACTCACCGGCTAGCGCGTTGGTCTGGTAAGCGGTGTGACGCTGGTTCGATTCCTGCTGGGAGCAGTTTCTTTTTTTCAATTTCCTTTTTTTAATTCTATTTTCTTTTTTTTAATACGTATACCGGAGTATACCCCCATCATTCACGAGTGAAATTAATCACTTATGGTAATAAACGGATATTTCGTGATTTTCAATGACAAACGTGGACTTGCTTTCGCTTACCTCTCGCTGGAAAAGTCGGGCTTATTATTGAATATAGTAATTCTTAACTAACAATACATATGATAAATTAAATTTTTATTAAAAAATAAAAAAAAATGTTAGATCGAAAATTGATGTACAGTTCTTCTTTATTTCCGTGATAATTCACCACCGCGCCTACATTTTCGCCTGTTCCCTGCCGTGTAACATTTTTTTTCCCCTTGCTTCTACGACAAATATCACCAGGGCTCTTGCGAAACCCCGGCAGTGAAGTGAAAATTTCAACTTGCGATACGTTGTATAATTGTATGTAATTGAAGTTCTTACGTTTAATGTTTGTAAATTAGTCTCCATGGCACAATTGCAATATTTCCAAATCGATTTTCTTCGAAAACTTCTAGCCATCTGGCCTAATGACTTTGGGGAATTGTTTTTTAAGTCTTGACGCTTCAGTACTATGAGTATGAAAAGTCATTTCTAGATATATAAAATAAGAAGTTCTGAGCGATTCATCAACGCTCAGGCTCAACCCTTGGACCTAGGAACATGACCTTCAGCGAGCATCTTTCTTTCATCACGTGAGCAACTGCAAATAAGGATTTTTTTTTTTTTATATATTCCACTTCCAAGGGGATGAAAAGGGGTGAAACGTGTTTTTCGGCGATTTCTAAATAGCTCTTCAGCCCAGTCAATGAGATATCGATTTAATTTTTGTTTATAACGGGTATTCATTGGAATATCTAAAAATGTTTTCGAGGATTTCTTGAAATTCGACTCCTCACGGGATGAAAATAGGTGAAACGTGTCTCCACCGATTTCTCGGCATTTTCAAAGCCTGATGCAATATCGATTTGGTTTTTACTAAGGCTTATCATAGAAAACACCTGTAAGCGCATATCAGTATATCAAGTACAACTCATTAACCCCCAACAAGGCTAATGTAGTAGAACATTTTCATGGGTTTTTCACCTACCACCCTATGGGTAAAAATGGGGATTATTGAAAATGACCACTGAAAATAAATAGGAGCCCCTACTCTACCAATCTTGACTTTGAACCTTTCGAGCATACTTGTGTGTATTCTGCTGAAATAGGAAGAAAAAAAGATATACTTTATTTGTTGTTAAAAACAGCAAAGAGCATATAATGATGCTTCCGACTTTATGTCATTGGACATGCCAATAGTGTTTTGAGAAAAAAGATAGAAAGGTTTTATAATCATGTTGCCACTTTGAAACTTACATGAAATTCTACTCCGTGCATATAACGATGGTTTTACAGTTCAAAATGTATTAGTTGTCAAGGTACGAGAGAGCGTAGCAATGCGAAGTACTTGAGCTGATGAACGCTAACCACTAATCATTTACCCAACCGGTCTCATTGATGGTACAACTGTGACTCTGGTATCTATCGAATGCTAAGATTTGTTCAAACTGGATATTCGAATTGATGTGTGAATTTTAAATTACATCAGTTGTAAAATCATCTTAAAAATGACTTCTCCAAATTTTTCTGTAGTGAATTGATACGGTTTTAATGACAAACCTATTTTAATGGCAACAGTAGTAATGTGATAAGTTCAGTTTATACTGAGATCTTTTCAAAAATGTTTTTATGATGAAACAGATATCAGTAGATCGAAAGGTAGAATAATTAATCAGTAACATTATCACTATATGCTTGATCCTTGATAGAACTTTACTGCAATTACTACGTGATTGGTGGAGGGGTTACATGCAGAGAAACGCAATATTTATGTTGAATAAATTGAGTTCTAAGTGTACTGATGATTAATTTGCAGAAAATGTTTCTTTTCGTTCTGCTTCCCATTCGAATCTCTTCCCTCCTATGCAAGAATGAAAAAAAAAAATAAGAATTTACACTATTTTGCAGGGTCTGACATACGAATATGGTAACAGTTAAACCTTTAAAAAGTAAACTCGAAATTTAAAGCGTGGGTGAGTGAAATTGGAAGTTTAATCCTTACTGATTTTTAGCACAAATATATGTTATTATACATCAGAACTCTGAAAGAAGGCAATATCTGTTACAATTCAATTTGCATTGGCTGGAGTGTTTCAGTCAACTCATGTATACCAAAAACAGGACTGGAAATGTCGATAAAATCTCCCAATTGATTTCTAATTCACCAAAGGTCAAGGAGCCTTTAATTGCATAATACTTGTATTAAACACAGACTACAGTTTGCTGTGAAAGCATTGAAACTGTAAGGAAATACGTCAGATGCATACAAAAATAAAATGCCTCTCTCTGGCATGAAATAATACAAAAATAAATTAAAATACTATAACCACGTCAAACGCATACGTTGAGAATCCAAAAACTCGCACTTTCGTATAATAGTGTTATAAAATCACTCCAAGAGTGTAGTGCCTGCACTTTTGACCGAAAAATCCCTGTACATTTTCCGATTCATGCATTAGTACACTTAGTTTTTATACACGTATTGTATCCAACTTCATTACCAAGGACCAGCAACAATTATTGTTTTGCAAGCGTACCTCTTAAATAATGTGAGAAATCAAATTCTGTTCAATAACATACCTGTCTCCCTGTTTGCCACGATCCCAATCACGCCCTGTTTTATCTTCATTGTGGCTCCCTCTGCTTAATGGACTCCGATCTCTAAAGTTGACACCACCACTACCACCAGTTGTAACACCAACTCCGAGTCCACCGCCCCCACCTCCGATTCCACCACCACTACTGTCTCTGTTTTTATTTCTATTTTTACCACCTCTATTCCCTCTTGGCCTTCTGCCTTGACCTTGATTTTCTCCTTGATTACTTTGGTTATTACCACCAAACATGTTGCCTCCTCCTCGATTGAGGTTTTGGTTCCCAGCATTTCCACCTCCAAATTGGTCACTCCCAGCACCGCGATTCTGATTTCCCGAACCTCGGTTCTGATGACCAGTAGCAAATTGTTCTCCACTCCCCCGATTTTGGTTTTCAGCCACAAATTGGTCACCATTACCTGCACGATTTTGATTGACTGGCCCACGATTTTGATTCATATTGCCAAATTGATCGTTTACGGCCCCCCGAGATTGGTTTCCTGTTTGATTCCCCCCAAACTGATCGTTTCCAGCCCCCCGAGGCTGGTTTATTCCAAAGGAATTTTGATTAGATCCTGGATATTGTTCATTGGTGTTGTTTCGGCTTAGATTACCACCTCCAAATTGGTCATTAGGAAAATTTTGGTTCTGCCCACTGTTGAAGCCTTGATTTCCACTTGCGAACGAATCATTGGGGCTTGTGAATTGGTTATTGCCGAAAGAATTGTTGCCTCCTGGTTGCAGTGGTGGAAAGTTACCCTGGGTGTCAGATCCTCCCCCACCGCTGGATGTTCCAACACTGGCTACCCCTACATTGCCGGGTCCTCCCCCTCCTGCGGCAGCGCCACTACTCGCAGTCTGGCCATCCTTTTTAGCAGGTCGGACGTCTGGATGTAAAAGAAACTATCATCATCACAAGACCAAAATAAAAAGAAATTAATAATATGTTCATTCGTAAGAATAATTTTGTGATTGTCAATTGCATGATTGCTGGACTATGGATAAAACCAACAACTGTTGGGAATAATTTTCTTGTGCCTTTGTTATTATTCATTTCAGGATATCTTGGGGTGTCTCATCATTTTGGTAAGATTATGATGCATTTTTCATACAACGATTTCCAAGATTTAGTAATATATGTGAATTTGAATTACAGCACTTGGATGAACAGATTTTGATTCAATGTAATACAATTACCGATGAAAGCATTCTAGTGTAAAACTGACTACTAATGTAGGTTTTCAAGGCAAATGATTTTCAGTTATTATTATACAACATTAAATACTTGACATGGTTATTACAAATCAAGGATTTAGAATCAAAATCGTTTTTACATACAATTTTTTCAGGCAGTCCATACAATTAGGGGGACTGTACAGGTTAGACATTACGAAACTTTGTATGACTTTGGTAGTTTGTAACAATGATAAAAATGAATGTAACCTGCTCATACTTTTAGTGGTACTTATTGCCATATTTGTAAATAATTACATTGTATGGCATGGTTCCAAAGTCAATAATGTGGATGATCCAACATAATTAGTCCAAACATTTAAAATTGGGTTTTACTACAACTTAAACCAAATGGATAATCTTATCCAAAGTCTCATTGTCTGAATCTCTTTATTAGACCCTTCTCTATCAATCCTCCCTGAAATGTAATCCCTAAAAAATGCTGTCACGATTTTATAACAATAAATGCCCTGATTTCTTCCTAATTTAGCATTTTTTTCGTCAACATTTTTATACTTTTCATCTTGTTTTCAATTTTTCAAAGGGAATCGATAGAGAGGGGTCCAATACAGAGATTCAGACAATGACACTCCGGATTGGATAACCAGTTTGGCTGATATCGTGGTCAAACCCCATTTGACCTTGTTGGACTAATTACGATGGACCGACCACATTATTGACTTGGGAACTATACCATACAGTATAATTATTGACAAATGTGCCAATAAACACCCTTGAAAGTATGAGCCGGTTATATTCGTTTGTACCATTGTTATAAGTAATCAAAGTCACGCAAAGTTTCAACATCTTAAACCTCCACAGTCCTCTTAAGCACATTTCTTCGTATACACGTTAAGTTTGATAGTAATCGTGAAATATAAAAGTGATCTTTATTCAAGCATATTCGCAATTTCTCTTAAGAAACTTCAAGTTGACTCCCTGAAATTTCATTATGATTTAAGAGGAAACTTGGGTGAAAATTTAAAGAAAATAGATGTTTTAGTTTCTGAAACTACTAAAGAAGATGTAATCAAAAATTCCTTCCATTGGCAATTATTGGCAATTTCCAGCGCACCGAGGTCAAAAGTTCCTTGTGCATTACTATTTCATTGCAGTACATTGAAATTTTCAGGGTGCCTACTGCGATCGAGAATTTCGATCCCAGCACTGTTCCAGGAGTTTCCAAGAAAAATAAAGGGCGAGGAAGAAAGAAAAATAAATAAAAATTCAAGGACCTTACTTTTTTTTTCTTGTAAATTTTTGAGGACAAGGTAAATTGGTTAGTTGTTAAATCAAAAAATTTATATAGCAGTGTATATACAGAATTTTCAACGACTGTATGGTACGTTTGCTAAAATTTAACGTATTCAAGGCAGCGTGTTACAAATGAAATGTCACAGTATTCTGTCAAAAATTTACATATGTTAATTTTTTCAGGATAAATCAAAATATTCCAAGACTTTTCCAAGACTTAAAGAATAATTTTTGTTCTCCAGGATAGTTCCAGGATTTAAGGATATTCAAGGAGGTATATTACACTAGCGGGGCCAAAACTGCGGGCGACAACCAGACCAAATGGGTAATTTGTAGCCGATTTGTAGCGAATTTGTTGCGACAATGAAAAATTTGAAGCGTTTTCCGTTCAAGAGAAAAGCGTAACACCGCCAGCGTAATATTAACGTAGCGAGGACCAAGAAAAGTTTTTATCGAATGGATGAACTGCAGCGTTATGCGCATCAGAATTTGTAGCGTTGAAAATGCGATCGAACCTTGATAATATTGTTCCCCAGAAACAATTATTTAAGACGTGAAAATAATTTTTTTCGTTTCATAATATTAAAATCGCAAAATAAATTACTCTTGAACATCAACCGACAGGGGACCTATTGGAAAAACTCGAATCTGATATCTGGCACAACTTTGAAGTACACCCGCACTCGCAACAAATTGTTACGAGACAGTAGGAGGTCAAAATAGTTCAAATACGAATTTTGGAATCATTTTGAGGTCCACCCGCACTCGCAACAAATTGTTACGATAGAGTAGGAGCTCAAAATAGTTCAAATTCGATCTTTGGAATCATTTTCAGGTCCGCCCGCACTCGCAGCAAATCGTTGCAAGACAGTAGGAGCTCAAAATAGTTCAAAATCGAATTTTTGGAATAATTCTCAGGTCCGCCTGCACTCGCAACAAATTGTTGCGAGACAGTAGGAGCTTGGAATAGTTCAAATTCGAATTTGTTGCGAATGCGGGCGGACCTGAAAATAATTCCAAAATTCGAATTTGAACTATTTTGACCTCCTACTGTCTCGCAACAATTTGTTGCGAGTGCGGGCGGACCTGAAAATGATTCCAAAATTCGATTTTGAACTATTTTGAGCTTCTACTGTCTTGCAACGATTTGCTGCGAGTGCGGGCGGACCTGAAAATGATTCCAAAATTCGAATTTGAACTATTTTGAGCTCCTACTCTATCGTAACAATTTGTTGCGAGTGCGGGTGGACCTCAAAATGATTCCAAAATTCGTATTTGAACTATTTTGACCTCCTACTGTCTCGTAACAATTTGTTGCGAGTGCGGGTGTACTTCAAAGTTGTGCCAGATATCAGATTCGAGTTTTTCCAATAGGTCCCCTGTCGGTTGATGTTCAAGAGTAATTTATTTTGCGATTTTAATATTATGAAACTAAAAAAATTATTTTCACGTCTCAAATAATTGTTTCTGGGGAACAATATTATCAAGGTTCGATCGTATTTTCAACGCTACAAATTCTGATGCGCATAACGCTGCAGTTCATCCATTCGATAAAAACTTTTCTTGGTCCTCGCTACGTTAATATTACGCTGTCGGTGTTACGCTTTTCTCTTGAACGGAAAACGCTTCAAATTTTTCATTTTCGCAACAAATTCGCTACAAATCGGCTACAAATTACCCATTTGGTCTGGTTGTCGCCCGCAGTTTTGGCCCCGCTAGTGTAATATACCTTATTCAAGGAGCAGTAGAAACCTGAATTTTCTTTCAGGACACACACTGTAATAACTTCAATCTTGCAGAAAGGGATATTTTACTACATGTTTTTTAGTTACTCCAAAAACGTCAAGCGCGGTATTATTAAGATTTTACTAGAATCCTTCCTTTGAATGGTAATTTTTATGAGTGTGTAGTACATGTAAAGAAGAAACCTGGAATCTAATGCCCAAGAGACTAGCCTTCTCTGATAATAACCTGAACATCGACTTGAAAGTATTGAAAAAATTAATATAACTACTACCCATACCATAGACATTGTAGTTTGACATGTTTAGATTTCTAATGGTTCAAGAGTCGTAAGATTAGTTCGCATTGATTCACCTACATTCGACACTTGTGAAGACTTTCTCTGTATACGTACGGTAGAATCGAAAAGTTATGATATAGTAGATAATTGAGGATGCTTGTGAGGATGATAATGCAAGACACAGATAATGTGTCAGATTTGAAGGACATATTACCTATTCGTCTGCCCTTAAACATGCTTCCATTTTCATTCTGTATTGCGATGAGTGCTGACTGTTCATCTTCAAACTGCACGAAACCAAACCCTCGGTTAATTAAAGAACCAACAACGGTGCCATACTTCTGAAAATGCTCTTCCAATTCATGCTTGTTCATGTCTTCGGTCTGCAGGTGACCTACAAACACTCTGCTGTTGATGGTTGCCGGATCTTTCAATAATCGGGCAGCCATTGTGTAATAGATCTCTGTGTTTTATATCTGTAAAGAAACAGGTACAAATTTTTTATTTTTATAAATAAAAATAAGAACAACTTTTCTATAAAAAGACTGGATCTAAACCTAATTATGAAAAATTGGTAAAGCAAGTATTCAACTCTAGAAAGGCCCATGCTACCTTCGAGAGAATTGTAAACCATAGTTCGCAAAGATAGCTTGAAACTAAGAACTTATTACGAATTTACTTGAATACATTCTGAAGGGATGGATTTTCTATAAGATTTTCTATATGTATCTAGTTTAGTTATAGACATCAATATGTGTTTTCCCTCATATTTTCCAACAAAGATTTTTATTGGCAGCATTTACTTGTTTAAGATGTGTATGATAGTGCAGTGTCAGGCGTGTTAATCCAGGTCTTAACAGGAACCTGTCTCAATATACTTATGCTCCTTAAAAATGTGTTATACATGCAGATGACACAGTCTTTTATAATTACCAGGTCAAAGTTCATAATACTGAAGTAACGAAGCATTGAAAGAAATGTGTATTTCGCAACTTACGAATTGTTAGAAATGCAGTAGACCTTCAAGCATAAAGACCTGAATAAACCAAATATATTCATTTTGCTACTGTGTGCCATACAAATTAATTCTCAAATTAACAAATTGGATAGGATAAATACACTAATAAATTAAAACTGATCAATGAATGAACAAAAGGTAAAAAGGTGAATAAGTTTTTCTTACATCTGCTTGAAAACTTTAATTTTAAAAGCCTATGGAGTATGCGTAAGGTGCTCTATTCCGAAACAATGTGGAAAGACAATATTGGCATAAGCGTAAGTTACACAGCCCCAATTTCACGCGAAGTCAGTAAGCACATTCACACCTACGGTTAGAGTCGAGTCAGACTTGAGTTGGAGTCGAGTCAGAGTCTGGTCGGAGTTCGGTTAAAGCCAGGTGAGTCAGGTTAGAGTTTAGAAATATAAAATAGTTTTTGCAAATTTGTTTGATAGTAAGTTATCAGTGCTACTCCTTCTGAATTCATCATTGAAACCTCTTTTCCTGCACATCCGATTCACAGCGCTAACACAACTCTGACCTAATTCCAAGACAACCTTAACACAAATTTGACTCGACTCTAACCCTTGCTGTGAATGTACGCAGCGGCACCTTCCATACTTGACAAATCACTTTCCAAGACACGTGGTGCAAGAAATAATGTGTACCACATATGCTGATTCGCGATGTCTGCTTCGGGTAATTATAGCACTAGCTCTGGCTTATGCTGCGTTTATACAAGTACTCATGCAATTGCAGCACTCACCTTTGGTTTGTACAGACAAAACCACATGGGTATTTGTGTGAACACAGTACTAGCCTTCGGCTCACAGTGCAAACTTAATGTTCATCAGAAATCATTCACTTTTCGCACTATAAACACAACATAGTATTTTTGTCACTATGCAGAGATTTTATTTCTTAGGAAATGTCTTTGTTCGCGAAAGGCTTAAATCATCAATCGACATTCACAAATTAATATCAGACATGTGAAAAGACAAAATATCTGTAAGAACTTTATCTGCACGTTACACACTAATGACTTCAAAACTTACATTACTTAGAAATGAGTTTGAACATTCTTGTGAGTTTTTTTTCCATCATTGATGAATGTGAAGTGTATATTTTCACAATAGAGTACCCTGGATGGAATGACATTAGTTGCGCGAGATAAGAATTTTTTTGTCCTACGTTTGATCATCGCATAGGCCTCGAAAAATTATCATGCTTTGCTGTTACTCGAATATCACAGCCATGAAAACCTATTGACAACATTGCCAATGTTTATCAAACTCACAGAGGGTTTAATCACCACATGTAATGATCCGTATATCTTCCGAGTGACTGCAGGACTCTTGCATTACTGGTCTGATTGCATTCCAGTAACTGTACCATGAAAATAGACAGCATAATAAACGTGGAATACCCACTACCATCATGATTCGTTTCAATAACAATAAAACATAAGGAGGTGTTCTCGGAATAGTCAAAGTTACCGACAGTAAATTGTCATTTTATACTTACGCAGTGTAAGATGCTCGAAAGTACGTGTATGTTAAATTACTGTCGAGGTTATGTTCGCCCCAATCAAACTGAGCATCGGTAATTAACGACGTTGATATCACTATCCTGACTGCTCGAGGAATACAATTTTTTCCTGCGTTCTCGTCTTAGCCTGTTTCCTCCTCGTACGTACAGGTGAAATAAAACCTTTGCACTGTTTGTCGAAACTAAACGTGATGTAGAACGGAAGATCAAGTTATATTATTGTTCCAGTGCTCTATGCACGATTATATGGTTAATATTACATCACGTAATACAGTAATACATAGTCTCTGCAAGTACACTCGAAGTACACAAATGGTAATTTTATGTCACGTTCTATTTTCTGCTTTGCAATAACAATACTTAACGCTTACGCGTAGGGATATTGCTGAGGGCTCGCAGAACTTCGTGTCCTGTACGCTTGCGTATGTAGAGATGCCGTCATATGACAGGATCGTGGAACAATGAAATGAAGTGGACAAAAGTTACTAGATCCCGAATTCCGTGGTGTAGTGACGTCAGAGCGGCACTCCACGAAAATTCCCCAAGTTCGCCACTAGAAATTATCGTGAAAGTTCTGCAGGTTCTGCTAGACTTCATATCAGTAGTTGTGGGTCGCCAATAATGATTAATCACCAAAGTGAAATTGACAACGTAGACAAATTCGCGCGATTTGGATGAAACCAGAAGAAGGGAGATTTATTGTAATTTATTGGAATAAAGCTCTCCTTACGTTTTATGAGGTACTTCTTTTGTGACGTCAATGTCATCGTCAAACGTGATGGTGTTCAGCGTTGAACTTTTGCGACACCCTTAACGCGTTTGCTCACTCTCGTACCATTGACGTGTTTTTTCACATCCTCGCCCATCGTTGTAAATGCAGTGTACAGCTTCGCTCGCAATAAACTCTGTCATCATTTTCCCGTTGTTCTCGTCCTTCATCATACCCAGACGTTTCTTGTTCTTGAGCGGAATACCGTACACATTGTCGGGAGAGTAGTCCGAGGTGTCAAACATTGAGTCAACATCACGTTTGACGATATCGTAGATGTTGGGTACGTTAAATTGGTAAATAAGGCTGCCTGTGTCAGTGTACAACAATTTGGCTTTTTTGTCAGGAAAATTCGGCTTTATATAATTGTAATGAAAATCGTACAGAATAATTTTCGATAGGTGTAAAATCGCCGCACCAATATAAATTGGTTTGTTAAACCACACTTTAACTAGATTCATTTCTATAATAACCATATCAGTGTCAAATACGGTGCAACTATGAAAATTTGCCCTAGCAATGAGCGCTCTCGCACCACCTCTTCCGTCCCATTTTGTGATCAATTTGACATCTGTGTGATTTCGCACATTCTCCATAGTTTTACCAAACACGGCGTTATTCATTACCTTATACATTTTTTTCTCAAATTCAATTCTAGACTGTTTGCGCATGTTGGTGTTGAGCGTGATGTAAGACTCGAGCCATAGAGATTGTGCGAAATTTAAAACTCTATGCACTTTGACTAATATTTCAAATGTAAACTCAAACATTGTTTCAAATTTCTATAGTGTAATATACACTTCGTTTTGGGGTAAAGGGTAGTGGCGAGTTTAGTGATTTTACTACCTAGCGGTGTAAAATGCTCAGGACAGAGAGGTAAATCTCTGTGTTCCTCATGGAACTCTGTATGATAGTACAAGTCCACCTCCAGGATCTAACCGATTGGCGAATCCTTGTTATGTCCAGTCGGAATGTACATGAGTTCTATTCAACAGCCGTGCCAAATCGCCATTTTTTTTGTAGGTAGTTTGGACCTCAAAGAATATAGTGTGATATTTGAGGTGTCGAGAAATGACGGCTGTTGGCCGAAAAAATTATTTGAAAAAAAAAAATCACTATTTTGATGTTATTATCTTTGGAATGAGATTTATCGAAAAATATTTCCTACGAAAAATGTGCGCCGTAATAAAATCTACAAAATGAGTTCTATGCAAAAATCACGTATAATTATTGGTTTGGCGGTAAATCACTGTTAAAGAAAAATTTTTCAAAAAAATTATTATTGTATTTACGTGGTTTATTTATAAAGTACTGTTCTGAAACTCATCCATCCCCTAAAAGAAACTGTCCCAAGGAGATATCGATAAGTATTATCCAGCCATGTTATACAGTTTAGCAATAATGACCAATTTTCGTAAATCCGGCGTGCCGATATAGCACTTGTTCCACAAGGCCGAGAAGGTGCAAAAAAATCATGGTGATTCTTTTCAGCATGTACATTCAGGATTTAACTGAAAAGAATAGGTTTTTCAAAAAAAAAAACCATGTTTTTCGAGGATATAAAATTTTAGCTTATAAACAAATAGAAGTTACGCCTTAAATATTCAAGTTATTCAAAATGTTCTTCAAGATTCTCATAGGTCTTAGCGAGACGCGTAATCTAAAAAAAAAAGTCTCAATATCTTCATTACAAGTCGAGATACAATAATTTTTACGTTTGTTTAATTTATTACTGTTTGAATCAACATTTTCGCGAAATTCAAGTTCGGGGGCATTCGTAATAGTGTTAGGCATAATATTTGATATTATAGAAACCGTTTTGAGCATTAATCTCATGGCAGATCATGACTGCATTCGGTCGCTCGCGCGCGGAATATACGGATGGCAGCGTCGCGTCTGTGCCGCCGGGTGGCGTGGTGGGGGCCTGCGTCTCGCGCTACGGCTCCGCTCGCCCGGCTTAGTTAACTCTCTCCATATCGCCCTTATAAATTGTTGTAAACAAATTTTTTTCGTTAGATTCAACGTAGTTTGTTCTCACGAATTCGAAAATGCTCATGAAAATTGATATTCTCCAAGCCTCGCGCGGCTTAGTTAACAATTTCCATATATCCCTCATAAATTGTCGTGAAAAAATTTTTTTTGTCAATTCGCCTGTTAATCACCCGCATTTTGAGGACCATCGGTCGTTCCAGGCCATAAATAATCCCTTATGTACTGGGAAATCCCAACTCCTATGACTCAAGGCCGCAGCCGACCCTTGCAGGTAGTTTAAAAGAAGCACAAGTGCGAGAGAGATGCAATAAAAAAAAAAAAATTTACGACAATTTATAAGGGATATATGGAAATTGTTAACTAAGCCGGGCGAGAGGAGCCGCGGGGCGAGACGCAGGCCCCCACCACGCCACCCGGCGGCACAGACGCGACGCTGCCATCCGTATATTCCGCGCGCGAGCGACCGAATGCAGTCATGATCTGCCATGAGATTAATGATCAAAACGGTTTCTATAATATCAAATATTACGCCCAACACTATTACGAATGCCCCCGAACTTGAATTTCGCGAAAATGTTGATTCAAACAGTAATAAATTAAACAAACGTAAAAATGATTGTATCTCGACTTGTAATGAAGATATTGAGACTTTTTTTTTCAGATTACGCGTCTCGCTAAGACCTATGAGAATCTTGAAGAACATTTTGAATAACTTGAATATTTAAGGCGTAACTTCTATTTGTTTATAAGCTAAAATTTTATATCCTCGAAAAACATGTTTTTTTTTTGAAAAACCTATTCTTTTCAGTTAAATCCTGAATGTACATGCTGAAAAGAATCACCCTGATTTTATTGCACCTTCTCGGCCTTGTGGAACAAGTGCTATATCGACACGCCGGATTTACGAAAATTGGTCATTATTGCTGAACTGTATAACATGGCTAGATAATACTTATCGATATCTCTTTGGGACAGTTTCTTTTAGGGGATGGATGAGTTTCAGAACAGTACTTTATAAATAAACCACGTAAATACAATAATAAATTTTTTGAAAAATTTTTCTTCAACAGTGATTTACCGCCAAACCAATAATTATACGTGATTTTTGCATAGAACTTATTTTGTAGATTTTATTACGGCGCACATTTTTTGTAGGAAACATTTTTCGATAAATCTCATTCCAAAGATAATAACATCAAAATAGTGATTTTTTTTTTTTCAAATAATTTTTTCGGCCAACAGCCGTCATTTCTCGACACCTCAAATTTCACAATATATTCGTTGAGGTCCAAACTACCTACAAAAAAAATGGCGATTTGGCACGGCTGTTGAATAGAAGTCTTCCAAATTCATGTACATTCCGACTGGACTATAAACCAAATCAAGTTCGGTCCTGATTCAATAAAATCAGGTAATATTATGCGATTAACTTCATTATCAATTCAAATTAATAACTAATTTCAATGATATAATAATTCAATCACCATCTATTAATCAATCGCGATTGAACCATTTCGACTTTAGAACAATAATTTTTGACGACAGCATAAATTCGAAATCCAACAAGACTAAGTGGCTGAATATCATCTTCAACGAATCGTATCCATCGATTCGACTCCGAGGCCGAGGTGAGACTCAAGTCCAGAAACACCATCCACTGACCTACACAACCCGACGGCTCTCAATTTCGTCGATCTTTGGATCTAAGGTTAAGTCGATTCAAGTAGTCTTCTTCACGTTATTTCGAATACATTTGCAAGTTTCGTCGCGGAAGCACATTTTTGACTAGTCTGTGTAGATCTTATAGACTGTGTGTGTGGTTCTTTTGAGAGTGTGACTCTTCAATATCACTACTCAAGTCTGTTAGATGGCCCAGCCGTCTAAACAGAGATATGAGGATATGAGAATCATATCATTACGATGCGAAGAGGTTAGTTAAAGAATAATATAGATTCAAATACATATTAGGTGACTTGAAAAATTAACGACGGAGCCAGGATTCGAACCTGGTATCTAGAGATGCTTCGCCGGAGACTTACTCCACTAGACCACCTAACCGCCCTGACCTCAGTGAGAGAAGTTAATGACACTGGGGTCAGGGCGGCTAGATGGTCTAGTAGAGTAAGTCTCCGGCAAAGCATCTCTAGATACCAGGTTCGAATCCTGGCTCCGTCGTTAATTTTTCAAGTCACCTAATGTGTATTCGAATCTATATTGTTATTTCGAATCTAGTTCTGACCGTTTCATAAATTTTGAGATCACCAATAATAACATAAGAATAGGTGGCAAGCTTCTCAAGCCACCAGGTAATTTCAATTATTATTTTCCGAGAATTACAAATATTAAAAATCAAAAAGAAACAGAAACGGGCCCTAGCTGTAGATAATATACTTGGGTATTCAGAGAGTGATTCTCTGGTCTTCAGCTTGGTCCATAATAACATTTTAACCACAGAAGAATTGGTGATCTCATTCCAAATTTAAATATAAGTGACTTTTAATCTAGAAAGAGAGATACTATATAATTATAAACATCCAACTAGACATAATAATAGTTCAGCTAAGATGTTCTTGGTACTGATTAATTATTCCATTCAATATTATTAATACACAACATTTTCTAAATAGCGTAAACGATCAAATTTAGTTAGTTCTGGAGTTTCTCTGCATTTGAATATAAATTCGTCCGTCGACGTTACCTTTATATTGTGACGTTGCACCTCCACATGCATGCCACAATAAGCCCCAACCCGCAGAGCGAGGCCGAATAAGGGCGAGCCACCACGAATTTCCCCGAACGCATGGCTCGAGGACGAGCAGAGGTATTCGAGTATCAACGCCCGGCGAGAACGGACCGACTCAACCGCACGCTAGAGAGAGAGAAAAAATGGAGCCACGAGCAGTTGCATCTCTGGAGTACAAGGTCAGACTTCCACCACTAATCATCGGACCGCCGATTCTATCACCTCTGTCCCGACGAGACATCATCCCATTCGCCTTTCACACCCCACACATACACACCCACACTCGGCTATCTACTTTAAGTGTAAGGCCATGTATAAGTTTAAAGTACGAAAAGTACCCACATTCAAGTCCCATAAAATCAGATGAGAGACAATTGCACACATAGTGTAGAATCATTTTATACAAATTTGAAGCACGATACAAGGAGAGACAAAGAACATTCGAACATTTGAAACAGAGTCGGTTAAAATCACTCAGATACACGAATACATTGACACATAACCCAACAATGACAGATACAAGACACAGATGGCCGCACGGCTCGGTAACCTATCACAGAGCGCACACGCGCGAGCGCGAAACCAAAACAACACGATGTACGGCGACGCGCGCGAACAGAGAACTCGCACGAAACACTACGTACACAACACCCGCACCACCAGCGCATCCAAATTCACGAGCCATTCTGAGACGATAGAAATTCGATTTGAATTACGAATTCAGCTTACTAGATGCACCAATCATAGAACCAAATTGCGAATCACTTCACAGCACACACATGTGCGAATCGAACCAAAATATATTACACACACACTAGATATCACACCGATACACGAACAAAGACACAGAGGTACTCGTACCCGAACCGACTGTAGGTGCGGACACATACATAGGCACGAATAACCTTCACCTAGAAGGGATACAAAATCTAATAGACTTCGACGCGTATATGACACACAACCAACCATTGAAAACTTACCATACTAACACGAATAACACACGCCGTCAACAGTACCCATGCGAACTATCCAAACGTGGAAAATATGTATCATACATGTGTCGCATAAACCAAAGCACATACGAGTTTATACAAAACCACAGAGCATTGCAAGCAGGCTACGATCTAACAGACAAGCTATTATTACACAATTTAAGCCCAATATTAGACTCGGACGCGAAAAACTGGTACCGTCTAAGTCGCGGGAAATGGCAAATACGCGCGCAATTCGAGGTTGAATTATTATACACATTCCAAGATTCACCATACAGAGACAGACTTGAACACAAAATAAGAAATTACATGCAAGGACAATTTCAAAAAATCACACTTTATCTCGTCTCGCTAAGAACACTATTAGCACAACTCATACCACCATACCCAATACACAACAACTAGACATAGCATATGGAAACATGAGAATAGAATTCAAAATGTACATAAAACCATACGACTACTCCAAATTCGAACAATCAGAAAACGCGGTAAAAATGTGGGGATCAAATGTCGAGTGGGAAAACACGAGCCGACGAACAATCATATCATAAACATTTAATTTTTTCCCGCAAACTAACATGGCAGCACGACAAAACGTAAACACAGTTTCACCAGCAACCGTAACACACACAACACTTACACGCACAGCGCTATTACTCATGCCAAACGTGCCACCAGCACTGACCTATACATACCAACACCACGACAAACACAAAACAGACCACCTTACCTACAAACTCAACCATACATAAGCACAAGCACGGCACTAACAATAAGCAAGTGTCTTAAGGGGTTAGGCCACTGAAGAGGCCTAAAAATCGGCTGTTTTGGGATTTTTTCTGTAAAAACATAAAATAAATCGAGTTCACGAAGTTAGAAGTTTGTTGTACATTTGATTGATTGTAAATCGTAATTTTTATAGAATAATTTATTTATAAATGGCGGCTGTGCAGCGTTTCTCCGATGACTTCTCTATTTTGCGAGGCTCCACGGCCGTACTAACAGTTTCTGTGGGTTTGGAACTATAATGAGTCACTAATTTTTTTTTCATTGTATATAACAACAGCTAGAGAAAAACATAGGATTTTTTTTGATGCATCAATTTTTGGCCAAATGACACACTTCGAAAGTCAAACCTGCAAAATTCGCAGAAAAATCGCCAGAAGATTGTTAATAACGAATGAACGGTGCCATGTAACAAAAAATCCTACGTGCTTCCTTGGACAATATATTTTTCACGGTCTAGTTAAAATTTGAAGTGAATTGGTTGAAAATTTCTTGAGTTATCCGTACGGCCAACTTAAAAAATGCAGTTTTGAGATATACGCGTTTAAAGTTTTATGTTATAGAGAGTCATGAAAGAATTTTCATGTAATTTCTAAGGATGGTAACACTTGTGTGAATAATTAGCACTGTATTCGATAAAAAAAAAGTCCCCCCTCCCCTTCCCCCCTCCGTTCCTCGATCTCCGGGTTGGCAGTTCGCGCGAGGTGGCAACCCTGGCCGTATACGTACTCTAGTCCCCTACCTGGCGGCATTGTACTATACTTTGAAAAACAAGTACTTAGAGATATTTCCCTGCCATAATCTTTTGGGATAACATTCTGAGGTCCTAAGGAGTCATTAAAACAATAAAAAAAAATTTGAAAATTCTGGAGTGCCTTAACCCCTATAATTGCAACCAAACAGGGCATTTCAAACGAGTATACCCACACACCCAGAACCAGGGAACCGAGTAAGGGAACACCTAGACAAGGTGGAGGTAGCTCCCGAAACGAACAACACTAACGCACCCGATCATGTAGCACACACTTTACACAAGAACACACATGACCCAAGATTTCACGTGAGAGTGGATATGATAGGCTTCGAATTTAACGCGTTAATAGATACAGGCTCATCTCACTCGTATGCAGGCGTGGAAATCATTAAAATGATACGCGAAGCACAAATTGACATATACGACACACCGAACAGAACACTCACCACAGCAAATGGTTTCAAAACATCGGTAAACGGAGCGGCAATGCTACTGTTGTCAGATTGCAATTTCCATGGTAATTTTTTTTCTCTACGCTCCTCCAATGGCTGTGAAATTTTTCGCAAAAATTATTAATCGCCAATTATTGGGACAATTAGGTAGTAACTTGTCGGATTGCAATATCCATGGCAACTTTTGTTCTGTATGCTTCTCTAATGGCTGTGGAATTATTTTAGATTTTTACGATGAGAATTGTAACGCAAGGAGCTTTTCGAATAACACCACTTTTTGACATTGTTTTAAATAATAACTGAACACATGTGTAACGTTACTGATTGGAATCTAGTGAAAACCACTTGTTTTATGGAGCTTTGTTCAATGAGTTCAAATTTCAAGTAAATCGAAAAAGTATAGAATTTCACTGACGTGTCGACAGAGTACTGAAAAAAAATCACACGCTTTCATTCTGACCGGACAGAATCGCACCAATACTGAACAAACGTGTGACAGGTCCATTCACAATCACAAAAAAATCTCACCCACAATTTACGAACTCACGTCAGAAAATGGCAAACAATCAGGATCATGGCATGTAGATAACTTGAAGTTATACACATAAGTACAGGTCAACAAGAGTCTAACGCATACATTTCAACCCCAACAGGTAAAAATGGAAGACGCCCAAGAAAGGGGGCGATCTGGGATCACCCCTTGGATGGCATACCCGACGAATAAACGGACCCGACAGACATTACATATACCATTACTTCAGACACCAGGACAGCCACCACATCTACACAGATATGGACCTGATGGCACAGACAACACATACACAACCACCTCACAGGCAAGTGCATGCACACAGACCCTAGTAACAACGACAGGACACACACTACACCCAGAACCAACCACATACGCGGAAGCACTTACAACATCATCCACGCGCACCCCACAAACTACAACGACAACAACACACCTCGAACAAAATACTACACCAAATGGAACAGCCACTTGCAGTAAATGTTACGGGCTGGTCCGAAAAGAAAAGCTACACGAACACATACACATACATGAATAGGACCTCAAGCCCGGACACAACCACGCACACACACATGAACACCATCACCCACGACTCAATTAATGGACAGAATAAACAAAGGATTTAAACAAGCAGGAGAACACGATGCGTAGGTGAAATGGACACAAAAACACGACTCCAAACCAACACACACTACACAAAAACCCACAGACGAAATAGCCATGGCTATATACACACTGAAAACAGTACACATTAACGAAATACCAACACGAAGACGACATAGACACACGCACAAAACCACACACGATACGCCACAACGCCACGAACATTACACACCCCCACACAAGACCAAGAACACGAAACTTCCCTTCATTCCCACAAAACCAAAAAATTAAAACACACGACACACGATCCGCAAAACAGTCACTACAGACACAAGAACGGACACACTCAGCTAACACCGAGACCGAAACAGACTCGACCACAACCGACTCAGACGCGAGCACAGTAACTGAAGTACACATACATACACACAACAAATCAATACGAATAAACACACCGAAACGGAAAAGACAGTTAAAGAAAAAAAAATTACAGAGGAAAAGAAAAGAACGCACATCAAAACGATAAAACTAAAACATGACACACACAAATAGCCTTATACGACAGGACAGCCACTTACGCGACCCACAGACTTCCCCCGGTAGTAGCATCTAGATTCAAGAAAGGACGGGCCAGATGGACGACGCCGGACGGGCGTGAAGAGAGAAAGAAATAAGCTACACACCTAGTGCAACATAACACAACACTGCAACACAGAAATGAACATAAAAGGATAAAACGCACAGGCAACACTCGGACAACACTGAAAACTACAACACGAACCTGGAGAGCAACAGGCACAATTTAAGTACAAATCTATGTAACAATAAGCAGACACAAACACATAGACACAAAAAGCCAAACGAAACACAATTCCTACTGAGATTAAATGGAAAAGTACAAAAAAAAATAATCTGTGATATTGAACTTTTGAGAATATTTACAAAACTTAAAGACTGAATATTTACCAGAAACTCACAAAGACAAATTAGGGTTAAGACAACTAGCAGATGTAAATTAGATTTAGAAAAACAAATTATAGGCGTAGAACAACTCTAATTAAGTTAAGGAGTCGAAACGTCCACTTAAGGATAGGTTAATTAAGTTTAAGAACACATATACACAAAAATCAGAAATAAGACGCACGCACACACATTAAAAACACAAAGTACACACTACTCACCATCCTTTACTCCCCGTCCACAAATTGGCGGATCGACAGATGAGCAGTCTGGCATAAAAAGACATACGATAGAAAACAGCGGACACACAGCACTGAAAAGACATACAGGAAAAACCCATCACACTCACCGAAGATGCAACAACGAAACCCAAGATCAAAACAAGCTACATAAGTAACATACACGTATACAATTACTTAACTACATACAGACCAACAGCAACCCAAGGCCACCCTTTCTGCTTACCCTATAGGCTTCACCTCGTGTGGGGTGGGGGAGTTGTGACGTTACACCAGCGCATGCATGTCACAATAAACCCCAAACCCGCGAAGCGAGGCCGAACAAGGCCGAGCCACCACAAATTTCCCCGAACACACGGCTCGGCCATGAGCAGGGGTATTCGAGTATCAATGCCCTGCGAGCACGGACCGACAACCACGCGCTAGAGAGAGAGAAAAAAACGGAGCCACAAGCAGGTGCATCTCTGGAGAACAAGGTCCGACTTCCGCCTTCAATCATCGGACCGTCAATTCTAACACTTTCTTGACGAGACGACATCCTCTTCCTCCCTTCACACCCCACACGCACACACACGCGCACACACACACAATAACACACACACAGCTAGACTATCCAATTTGAGTGTAAGGCCACGTAGTTTTAAGAAACACGCTAATCGGCCGGGGCGTGACCGGTCGCCCGTCAGATTTCTCCATTGTTATCTAATTTTAAGTCTACTTTCGGATAGGACTAAGCAACAACGTACTCACATATTACCGACTTATCGCAAGGTAGCTCTTTCTTAGTTTTAATCTTGTTAATAATAATAATCATTAACTACCATCGCCCTGCACGCGTCCCGCCCCCACATAACGACCGTATAGACCACACTGAAAAACAAAAGCATAGTAAAATTGTATCCGTTTATTTAAACCGCAATAAGTCTGAGATGCCTGTAATTCATCTGTTAGTAGTAGAAACTGAAATTGTAGATGAAGACAATGATAAGGTAGAGAATTGTGAAAACAGTGTAATACATCATTTTGCTTGGATTCGGAATTTATCTCGATTGACAAGTTTTTAAAGTATTATCTGTCATAGTCGTACTTGTTTATTCACAGATGTCTAATGCACTTTCAATCTAAAAAATGTTTGTTGGAAGATGAAATCGATTGTATGAATTTAAATGAGACAAAAGTTATTTTACCAACAGAGAAAGACAAGATTTTGAAATTTAAGAACTTTAAACATAAAGAAACTGTTCCATTTTGCATTTAAGCAGATCTCGATTGTTTATTACGGCCTACTAATATTATAGTGTCAAAAAAAAGAACAATTTGTCAAACACATATTCCGTACAATATAGCTTATCATCTGCATTGTGCGTTCAACGATTCGATTTCAATATTCAAAATAAATCGTGGAGAGAGTTGTATCCAATGGTTTGGAAAAGAATTGCAGGATTTGGCACACTCTTTAAAAGTTTATTTGAAACGGTTGTACGTATGGAACCAAGGAATTTTAATCAAATCGACGAATTTGATTCCGCAACCGTATGTCATATTTCTGAAAAATAGTTCACGTTCAAGGACATGAAAAATCGTGATCAATTGCCATTTCACAGGTAAGTACCGTGGTGCTGCTCATCAAGGCTGCAACATGAATTATAAAGACTCGCATACTATCTCAGTGATTTTCCATAATCCATCAGGCTGCGATTCACATTTTCTAATCAAAGGATTGGCTACGTGATTTCATGGTGTTGTTCAGCTTCTACCCGTTAAGGTGCTTATAAAGACGTGTCGTACACCTCGAAAACGCGGAGATGCAAAACTTCTATACCGCTTAAGCGATCAGAGTGCAACTTGGGCAGTTAATGCCTTATTTTGGCAAAAAGTGGAGCGTATTTTTAATTTCTCAAGATTTGGAAAAAATTTTAGAGATTGGTTACCACCAACAGAAATCGACCAGATTTTCACAGTTGCACTAAATGAATCGAACTCTCCCGTATGATGCCACTCGGCGGTGATGAAACACACATTTTGAGCCCAGTACCATGAGATTTGATGGTGAAATGACAAAATGGTAGCTGATCTGGTTTTTGATTATGAAGAACACCCAAATCTCTATTTGGCGTCATTTGTTACCGACCTTTCACGCATGCCGGTAATCTATGGAATTTTCTTCCAAATGTTGTAAAATAAACGATACAGACAACAGATACAGATCTGGAAACGATTACGAAATGGTGGGACCCGTTAACCGATTTAAATATACTTAAATTTTTTGCCACTACGTGGTATTGCTGCTCAGTAGTGTGCAACAAGGACAGAGTAATTCTTGGCTGTCACTCTCACTCTTGTCAACGTGACACATGCCGCGTTTGACCGTGGGTGTACTATGTATCAGACCGCAGCGACGCATCTGCCAGTGAGCGAAAGGAATTGCGGAGCTCGTAACGGGGATACACAGCTTTATTGAAATGAGGTTTCATTTCCAGACCTGTTACATATTGCTTGTGCGGAATGTCTCAATTTTACAGTGACGACGATGTGTTACCAACGTTTTGCACGAGGTAGTTGTTGGTAATGAAAAACTTCTTTTACCGGCGTGGTCAGTTGCTTAGTTGATAATAGGTGAAACTGCTTACAGCCCCAAACCAGGCCAGACCCGAAAAACTGTTACAAAAAAATAACCCAAGCAGAGCTGTGAGTCTTTATATATATCTTCAGTCACCTTTTATTGGAGGCCTCGTTGATATCGGCACAAGGTATGATAATCTCTTATTGTTAATTTTAATTCAAGAAAAGAAATGCGAATCACATTTTTCCATTAATTATTTTGCTCAATCTTATTGGTAGTACTCTAATCACTTTACTCTTGAAAACATTCCGTACATTGAATTTGTCTCCGCGCTCTCCATTTTCACAATTTTCACTCGATCCACAGTAATGCGTTTGATCTTCGCTGTTAATTAAAACCAAATCTCTAGAGTCACGTTCTTGACAGAACATTTTCGATTTAATAATATTTGGCTTGTTTGTTATGTAAGTCACATTTTTACAACTGTTGTCACTGTTACTGTCTGTATCACTATTGCTATTGCTACTTGTGAAATCCGCATCACTATCAATACTGGATTCACCATCTGTGCCAGTAGCGTTACTATTGATATGACTTTTCTCCCCTGAAAAATCAAGAAACATATCTTTTTATTGGTAATATACTATATACCATACCGTAAGGTATTGAAGTATGATATACTTTCGAAATCTGTATACATACGTTTGTTCAATTGACTTTTTAATGCAGATAGGTATTTCCGAATAATTGCGTTACCAGGTTCGTGTTCGATGACTAGAAGCAGACAAAATGTTGGTTACGACAATGATTGTAGAAAATCGTAGCGACACGTTTCTTAATAAAATTTATGATGTAAATGTAAACTGTAGTTAGCTGCATGCGGAACCCGAAATACGATTGATCACTATACCAAAACACTTCTCATCATTTCTAATTACTAGAAGAGATAGATGAAAATGTTTTTTGAATCATAATGATGTGAAATTCTCTCAGATTTTGACCTAATTTGGACAAATATTTATAAATTTATCTGAAATTATAATTGTGGGAACGTGATGTACTGTTACACAGGCGGTGTTAAGTATGACACTGAGAATATTCATTATGTTGAAATTTACGCCAAGTGGAGTGAACGTCTATAAACGCGCTAAATTTCTCGCAATGACGTATTCTTGAGGTCTTGTGAAGAGGTGGTTAAAAAGAGATCTACTCTATTATACTTCATTTCAGATAGTATTTATGATATTATATTCCAGGTATAAGCCAACTATACGGAAATTCTGAGTAAAACTTTAAAAAATTCTAAGCCACCATAAGTATGCTACTGTGAAATTCGAATTTCAGGAATTGCATCTTCAGGGATTCTTGCATTTGACATTTTCGCATGTACATTGGACTGATCAATCACATACATTTCACTGCCAATTATCGAAGTCGACAAAGTTGATAGTTTGTAACAGATCGCTCTCGTTACTTCATTCCTTAAATATGAATGAAAATAAAAGAAAAGAAAATAATAAATACTGAGGAACTTAGATCTCTATTGCAACGTTTATAAAGGAGTGTAAATAGGGTAAAAATAAAAGATGTATAATAAAATAAATAGAGATGTAAAAATTAAAAAAGGTATATAATAAAATAAATATAGATGTAAAAATAAAACAAATAAATAGTAAATAAATATAGACGTAAAAATAAAAGATATACAGTAAAACAAAAAATAGAAATAACAACATAAAACAAAAAAATATAGTAAAATAAAAATAGGTGTAAAAATAAAACTTATCCGTAGTATGCCCCGTAGAATTATGTGTCAGTTATTTGCCTCGCTCTTCGCCTTTTGACCATATGGTTTATGCGTTATCGTAGGTTTTTATATATATATATATATATATTAGGCTGATTCAAAAAAAACAACCAATTTTTTTTTTCAAAATCCTCACACAAAAACTTCCGAGAAGGTGTAAAAAGACACCTGTAAAAAGCAGAGCCCTTAATATTATTATTAAGAGGTCGCGCATCGCAAATTTCTATTTCCCGTTTAAATAACACAGGAAAATTTTTTTTTAAACTTTGGAATTTTGTATTTTTAGAACGGCTCATTGAACTACCGGACCAAAGCATATTTTTGTAGGAAATTTGACGCTCTACAAAAAAGGTCCTTACAAAGTTTTCGATAATCACACTCCTTTAAAAGTTATTCGAGGTCAAAGTTGAACTTACAAAAAAATCCAATATTTTTTTCTTCTTTTTGATGATACTATTAATCTTTTCTCAATATTTTGTTATCAAGAGGTTAAATTGTTGAACAATTACATTTTTAAATAGTTGAGTGCATCAGTTATGGATTCTCCATGATAACATGTTCATTTTTCAACATCGTATTATTGTAAGGTAACTTTATATTGACTAAATGGGAAAATTAATGACTGAAAAAGCCCAATTCGATTAAGATATATTTATTGTTTCATATTTTATAACTTTTAGATTTAGATTTCTCATCTATAATATTCTTAAATAAAGACTATTTTAAGGTTGTTTTATTAACATTGGATTTTTTTGTAAGTTCAACTTTGACCTCGAATAACTTTTAAAGGAGTGTGATTATCGAAAACTTTGTAAGGACCTTTTTTGTAGAGCGTCAAATTTCCTACAAAAATGTGCTTTGGTCCGGTAGTTCAATGAGCCGTTCTAAAAATACAAAATTCCAAAGTATAAAAAAAAATTTTCCTGTGTTATTTAAACGGGAAATAGAAATTTGCGATGCGCGACCTCTTAATAATAATATTAAGGGCTCTGCTTTTTACAGGCGTCTTTTTACACCTTTTGGGAAATTTTTGTGTGAGGATTTCGAAAAAAAAAATTAGTCGTTTTTTTTTAATCAGCCTAATATATATATATGTGAACTTTGTAAATCAGTGCTTTTCTGATAACACGTGTTATGGGTTCTGTGGTCGACGGAGGAGTGAGAGCGAGGTTTGGTCAAGGCCGAAATTATCGACATACGGATCTGAGGTCAAATTTAGGTTTGATCAATAACCTGGTCGAATAATTTCTTAGGCGGGCTTATTTGAATGGTACAAGTTTGTAAGAATGCGAAAAATGAAAGCCACGTGATCGCATCCTAGGTACCGCTGGTATAAAGTGGTAAATATAAGAAGAATGCTATAGCGTGCTTGTAAAAAATTGTGACAAAGTCTCTATGCAATACAAGAATTTGTACTTCCAACAAAGCTGTGTGTGCTAAATTTTGATGGATCATCTGAAGTCGCTAGAATCTCTGTAAGCAAATTAAAAAATTGCCATTATCTTGCATGATCTAAATTTATTTCATACAATGAAGGCTGAATGGGCTCGCCCATCTAAATCTGAAGTTGGGAAAAATAAAAATCCCTTTGAAAAAATTCTAATAGTTTTTTTTTGAGCTAATGATAGTCATCACGAATAAAACAACAGTCCCACAGTGTAATTTAAATAAATCTGAGCTATTCAGACATTTTTTTCGTCTGGTTTTAATTCGATTCTAACTCGTTTTGTTCGCTAATCATAACCCTCACAAATTGTCAGAAAAAAAATTCATGAAATGTAGTTTATGCTATATTGTAGTTATCACTCGGAAATCTAATTGATGACAAACATGCGTAGTACTGTATTTACGCAAATCTATTCTCATTCACTCTGGAGGTAACTATTTAAAAAAGTTTAATCAGCCCATCTCTGGAGATCTCTATAATAAATGGAATAATCCCAAAAATATTAGTATCGGATGAAAAACTCCAGAGTTTAGTCACTTGAAGCTTCCGAAAATTTTCCGCAAATTGTTGATATCTTAGTTTCTGCTATTCGAATTCGTTCAGATTTGATTCCATTACATTGCACATACGTTATTCGAATCGTCTTCACTGCTATTGGCGCTAACAACATTAGCGGAGTTTAACCCTTATGTGCGCAGCCAGCTTTTAACACATTAATGCCCACCCAGGATACCTGGGTACTCATCTCTAGTTCTTATTATTTTTTTGAGCGAGGATATGTCAACGGAACCGTCCAAAATCGATTAACTTTATGAAATAAACATAAATAAAAAGTATTTGAGCTATTTTTAAGTCTTATAAGACAGTTCAATTGCCGCAAAATGAAATTGGAGCAGGGCTTCCGAGCACTCCAAAGGCAGCGTGCGGTCAGTTTTGATCTTTGGCGGTGGCAGATGTTTCAAATGTTGGCGGCAATGGCAGTAACGAAGCATGGCCTTATTTACTTCTTATTAACCCGTGTCACCTCATTAAGACATTTATCAATATTAAAACTTATTTTCAGGTGACTAAATCATTTATCATCTATAAGTGCGGCTACATGTTTTCAACCCCCGTATTTTTATGGTAAAAAAATTTTATTCGATAGTTAAATACGAAAATAGCTTCTACACAAGTTGAATCACGAGGATCAGGTAGCGCAAATCGAAAAAAATTAGAAATTATTGATGACAAGGTGAAATAGTGGGCACTTGGACACCCGGGTGCACACTTAAGGGTAAGAGGTTTTTTTTCTTTTTTTACCTTTTGATTCAGACTGTGGGACCCATTTATTCTTGAGATTTATTTTAGTTTTATTGTTATGATTGGTACATAGGCCATACAGTAAAAGTCCCATTTTTGTACAGAACGCGAAGCACAAATCAGCCGTAAGACCTTGGTTTTAATTGGTCAACGTAACGTTACCTCTTGTTCTATCGTTTTCTTTCAATCCGCGAGTTCTCAGGCATGAGACTGTGCTGTGGCAGGACTTATTCTGTATTTACAGATTGTTAGTTTCATAATCAGTACCGAAACTTACTAGTTTCTGCAATGCTTCTGGCTTTGTTGTAATCCTTAGTCATAGTAGCTACGATAAACTGCAAGTGTTTTATGAATATATGATACTCAGTACACAAACCGTTTTATCTACAAAGCTTATGCTTAATCATACCTGCATTCGATCAATGTGGGATATGGGATTTTCCTTATTCTGATTCATTACTAATATGTTAAATCAAGTTTGGAGAAAAGCATAAGCTGTACCGTAAATTGAAGAATTATATTTTTATGTTTCTAATTTTTTGCGTGTGAATTTTTTTCATATCTTCGTTTTTTATTCCTGAAGCAAAAATAAAAAATTTAAGTTTTTACATTACGATTATAAAAAAAACATTGTCCTATTATCTAGGTATTTAATTATCAGCAATATGTTACCGACGGCTGAGTAGTACAACATCGTATCTCAGTATTCAGTTCAACAACGTAATATTTCAGAATTTGGTTGAAAACCATCGCGTCTCAGCATATGGTTTGATTTCATCATATCTAAAGTGAACATTTCAGTCTCGAAATATTTTAAAATTGCGCCACTGCTGAGTACATGGTTTTTGAAAGAGTCAAGGTGCTGATCAACTTGTAATCAGTGATCAATATTTAATATCACTTCACTCGATCATAGCTGAATTTTCGAGCATAATTGATTTTTACGTGACTCATCCACTTTAGTTTATGAATCACTGTTCATGAGCATCAATTTATATACATGATGAGGCATTCAAGGGGGTATTCTGGTCTGGAAATTCAAAAAAATCTATCGTTTTTCTCGATATTTTCGAAGTTTAGACTTTTAAGAATGAGCCTCTAAGAAGATTTTTGGAAATTCGAAATATTTTCGGAGTTACGGTTATTTTTATTATGCGCCAACTAGACCGATCCGGCCAAAACAAATCAATAGCAGACGGTAGAAAGCTTCTAAAAAAAGTTAGAACTGCTCGTATGGCTGAAAGAGCTTCAGAAATGTTGCATTTGAAATGTAAAAAGGAACATTGTATGAGGCAGGGATCGCTGATTAAAAACATGACAGTATAACATACCATTAAACGTCTCAGACTGTCCGAAACGAGACTCCAAACTTTAAACGCATTTTTCTCGAAACCACTTTTTTCACTCTAGTTAAGATGATATCTCGAGTTCTACTTGAACGATTAACTTGAAACTTGGTGGAAATGTTCTTTGTATATCCCCCCATGGTTGGGAGCACGGGTTGAAAAAAAAATGTTGTAATTTTTTTAAATTCGGAAAACTTAAAAAACAGGAGCTTGAAAAAAATTTGTTTCAAATCGTCGCCATATTGTGGAAAAATAGCATATTGTGCACCAAGAGAGCGAAAAGGTTGCTCCCTGGGGCACACGATATTTTTTTTCACACATGCATGGAAACACCGATTTCGCTACCATGTCGGTAAGTAGGGAATAGACTCAACTGCCGGAGGGCCAGCTGAGACTTGGTAGGAAAAAAGAAGGGGAAACTGGGAGGAAAGCATAGACTTATAAGATAGACTGAGCGCTCTTATGAGTCGCTTGAAGCAAGGATATAAAGGACAGAGATATGTCCGGAGTATTTCTCTCTCTGTCTGGCAATATTAGTGGCGGGGACTGAGTAGAGGAGAACGAGGAGAAATACGCATATGACAGGCGCAAAGCTGTTCCACTTCCACTGCTCCGTTGTCTCCCACCATGACGCCGATTGAAAAGAGAGAGCAGTACTACCGGATATCTCTGTCCTTCATATGTAAGCGTCAGTGCCTCTTATAGAAGCGCTCGGTCTATCTTATAAGTCTATGGAGGAAAGCAGAAGGAGAACTGGGAACAAAGCATTTCTGGGAGAAAAGCATAAAGAACGGCTCTCCGGTCGGTAAAACAGTATTTTGCTACCCCGAAAATGGTAGCGAAATCGGCGTTTCCACGCATGAGTGAAAAAAAAATTTTCGTCTTCTTCCGTGCTATGGACTATTGAGACGTCTTTACTAATGAAGAATTTCTTTGGATTTTTTGTTTCAGAACACTACAAGAGTCAAAAGCATGTCAACCAGGACGCGCCTCTTTTTGTAGTACCCACTTTACGCTCCTGTAACTTTTTGTATTTTTTTTATCAATGATTTTTTTTTCTTGTATTCCTGAAACGTCAATAAAGTTCTTGTAGAAAAATGGATAGTGAAAATATTTTCTATCTCTTTTTTATCTCACTTAAAAAAATGCCTAAGACTTAGCTGACCAAAATACCCCCTTAAGTTGGCAAATACAAATAACTTAAAAATGAAGAATTTTCAAGAAAAATATTTCAAACCAAAGTTTCATCATCTTCGAAACGCGATCTAATAGCTACGATTTTTCAGGCCAGTGGAAGAGTTCACGGACATATGAAGATCAATTTCCTTTTTTTTTAATGGATACCCCTATATTTTTACAGATCCGTATATCATGTGAGAAAATACGCAATTTTCGTTTTAATAATTTATTTATTTGGTTCAAATGTTTGTGATGGAGCATTCTAAAAATTGACGAATACGTCACACATAAATATATTTTGCACAAACCAATTGAAAAACATTATAATGGACAATATATGGACCAATTGAAAAACATCATTAACGGAACGATTTCACATCACTCTGTTGAAGCAGTAATCAGTATAACACATGTTCGAAATAATATCCTTCGAGTTCGATTCACTTCTCTATGCTGTTTGCGAAAGATTGCATCCTCCTTAGTAAAACATCTCTGTCGATATTTCGGCAAGCACTTCTAATCTGTTCTTTTTTATTTTCCTATGTAGTTAGAACATCTCTATAAACTTTTTATTTGAGCCATCCTTATAAAAAAAATCTCTAGTAAGGTCAAATCAGGTGATCGCGCCGGCGAATGTACAGCACTACCTCATCCAATCTAACTATCAGGATAATCCCAGTTCAATACTGCCCGTGCAGCCACTGCACAATTAGCTGGACAACCATAGTGTTGCATTGACCACATCCTTTCTTGTGATAGTAAATCCTCAAGAATTCGTGGTAATTGTTGGAAGAGATCATTTCGAACATGTGTTACAATGATTACTGCATGAACAGAGTGGTGTGGAATCGTTCTATTTATTAAGTTTTTCAAGTGGTTTGTGCAAGAGATATTTATTTGTGACGTGTTCGTAAATTTTTGGAATGCCAAATCGCTTGCAATCAATTCAACCGAACAAAAGAATGGTTGGGACAGATGGTTTATTCTCTCACATAAAAGACGAATTTGCAAAATAAGAGGGATATTCATTTAAAGAAACGAAATTGAACTTCAGGTGACCGTGAACTCCTCAACTAATCTGAAAAAATTACAGCCTCTAGATTCCCCTTCAAAGATGGTAAAACTTTCGTCAGAGTCATTTGTCTTGAAAGTATTTCATTTTCAAGTTATTCTCGTTGCTAACTTGAATACCGCGCCCTGTATACATACAACAGTCATAAAACAACCTTACAAATTTTATTGAAAACTAACGCTTAACGGGAACAATTTCAATCATTCTTTTTCAATGAAAAATCAACACCTATAATTCAATATAATAACACATAATACAGTTAAGGCTTACTTATACCGTTGTGCACCCATACAGAAGAGTCCACAGCCCACAAGCTGAATTGAATGGTACTCGAAACAATATATTACTTGACCCATGAAACTACAAAATTTTCCGATAGAAGCTTTGTCTACTTTCTAGAATCAGTTATGTTTTTCACAAAGAAACGTTAAATCAGTTTGATTGGACTTCATAATCATGAAACAAAGTGAATATGTCATGTGAAAATGATAGCAATACACATACTTTCCCGAATTTAGCTACGGTTTAGTCAAGTGATATTAAATCTCAAAAGCAGCTTATAAGTTAACTAGCATTTTAACTGTTGCAAATATCATGTACTCGGAAGCGGTGCATGGTCAGATTTTTTTGTGACTGTAGTGTTCACTTGAGATGCGGTGATAATTGAATCAGAATTCTAAGATGCGACGGTTTTCAATCAAATTCTAAAACACGGTGATTCTCAATCAAATTTTAAGGCACAATGATTCTGCATTAAATTTTGAGATACGATGTTTTTGAATCCAATTCTTGAATACGGCACTGTTAACTGAAGTCTTGAGATACCATTTTTTGAACAGAATCCTGAGATACTCCGAGGTCATGGATATATTTTTCGGGAAGATAAGTGATTTATACCAAATTAATTTAATTCCAATCAGCGCGTAAAATATCGAAATAGACGAGATGGCCGAATTGTGGAAGAAATTTTGAAAAAATATGCAGCAGAGCTGCCAAAGCAAAATATTCGATTGTACGGTTAAGAGTGACGAATATTGACACTGGAATTTACATGAAAGATGATTCAGTATTTACTATATTACGAGTGAATGCCACTAAAAAACAATCATGAGCTATGAAAACATTGGATTGCACATTTACCTGAGCCGAAATGGTGTTTGACAATTTCAACCGTCGTAATAAGCGTCCGAGGGATTTCGTCGAATGAATAGGTTACAATTATTAATGTAAACAGAAGAGTGCTATTCAGATTGTTTATATGCATACTTCCCATCCTATTCAAGATATATCGAAATGTGGAGTTGTTCATGGAAAGAGAATAAACGTCTATTTATGTTTTTTCCTTCGGTTTCAAATCTACGAAAAAGTGTAAATGTAGTAGTGTTTGTGCTCGGGGGAATCTGATACGAAAAATAATGCAAACCAACGACTCCAGTAAAAGACAACAAACTCGCCACTTCCAATCTTAACTGGGATCAGATTCTCGCTAGCTAAAATTGGGAGTTACTAATTGAAAAAAAAGGATACAGTTTCGAAAAGCCTATACCTCCGCTCAATTCGAAATTTCATATATCCATGTATTTTGACTCGCTGATCACGAATATGATGATGAAAATACCCGGGAATTTGATGTTCAAGATCAAAACCCACGAAGACTGATTTTCAAAAACTTTTTCCATTTTATTCCAATGAGTGATGATTGTTGGAATTCGGTAATGCTTGGAGTAATTGAAAGGCAGAAAATATTTTAATTCTTTAATCTAGAAGAGACTTACCTATGAACACTAAACCTATGAGTTCTTATGTATTTTGGCGTCCTGAATCCGAATCTAGGATTCGAAATGACTTTGCACATACCATTTTATTTTAACATCAAAAAACCACCATTAAAAACAAAAAATTCACTATCAAGGGCATCAGCACTAGGCAACCGACTGAAAATGACTGCAAGATCCAATCTTTATGTATTTTGACGCGCTGAAACCGAATCTGGAGTAAGAAATGCTTCAACAACCACCATTTGGTTTTTTTAATTTAAAAAAATCAACCGTATCAACCAAATTTTTTCATAAAGGGGATCATCAGTAGGAAACCGAGTGAAAGATACTGCAAGGTCCAATCTATCGGTATTTTAATGCGCTGATGCCAAATACGGAGTCAAAAATGCTCGAATACACACTTTTTCTTCAATATTTAAAAATTAACCTCGAAAACGGAGAATTTATATAAAAGGGATCAGATACCGAGTGAAAATAACTGCAAGATCCAACCTTTATGTATTTTAATGTGTTGATGCCGAATTCGGAGTTGGAAATCCTGAAACACATTTTCTTTAATATAGCAAACCACCCATAAATACAGAAAATCCGTTCTAAACGGTATCAGCATTTGGAAATCGAGTGAAAGTCACTGCGAGATCTCATCTATAATATGTATTTTGATGCGCTGACGCCGAATTCAGGGTCAGAAATGCTCGAACACGCCCCGTTTTTTTTTTTTTTTATATATATATATATATATATATATATATATATATATTAAAAAGAAAATGGTGTGTATTCGAATATTTCTGACCCCGGATTCCGCGTCAGCACATCAAAATACTGATAGAATGGATCTCGCAGGAACTTTCACCCGGTTTCCTAATGCTGATCCCGTTTATAAAAATTTTTCCTTTTATACGGTTGGTTTTTTAAAATTGAAAAAAATTGTAGTTCAAGCATTCCTGATTCCGGATTCGGTGTCAGCGCATCACAATACATAAAGATTGGATCTTGCAGTCATTTTCACTCGTTTACCTAATGCGGATGCCCGTGATGGTGAGTTTACCGTTTTTAAGGGTGGTTTTTTGATGTAAAAAAAAAAAAAATGGTGTGTAAAATCATTTTCAACCTCGGATTCGGATTCACCTTGTCAAATTACATATGGATTCACAGGTCTAGTCTTTGGTACAGACCACTTTTTTGTGTGCCAGTGTAATTTGCAATCTATTCGAATTCATTTGACGTTCCGAACTGTCCGCGGGCCTTAGCAGGAGTGAGATACGCAGCACACACCTGTTCTCTGCGCGTGTTACTGTTTTTCTCTCAAATATTACGTGACAACACACACAAATGAGGATTAAAAGGAGGCCCACATGTGTGTTTGTGTCTACTCTCGCTCTCGTACAATATATATGGGTCATTCCCTGTCAATTCAACAACGTTTTTCGAAGACCTCTTCGATTTAAAAATTTTTTGAATTTGTGATTACACATGCAGAAAGAAGTGTCCATCTAAATTTTTAATTTTTTATCTTATCCCGTACCGCAGTTATTGATTTTATAAGAAATATCCATAAAATATTTATAACTTCTACAAAAATCAAAATAGTTTAACTTTTGAAAAGACTCCTTTTTTGGTTTTTTTATTTACTTTTTAGGGGAAAAATCAGAAATCAAGAAAAAAAAATTTTAACGTCAGTTTGGCCGTTTTAGCCTATTTTAATCCCATCTTCATTAGTGTCTCAAAAAATTTTTTTCTTACGTAGAATTTTGAGTTTTTTTTTTTTAAATCTAATTGAAATTTTTTAAATTAATAAAAGTGTCCACTCAAATGGAAGTCGACTTGTTTTGGGTAAAAACTGCTAAAAAGAGCCAAAATGATGTTACGGTATGGAGGGACGGTATTGACGAGCGGTTGTCAATACCTCCTTATACCCACCCGGGATGTTGGTTCAGCTGCCTTTGGGCCCGACCTCGTCGCTGTCCTCGATCCGGGAATGATGGAAGAAAGGATAATGAAATGGAGAAGGGTTACTTTCGATTATGTAAAAACTTTATTAGAATTTGGGAGTAGGGTGGAATAAGTTAGCGAAGTGCTTTGAGCAGGTAAGGTGATTTTTGGAGAACAGGAGTTGGAGCTTGATGTTGAAGGTTAGAACGTCGGGATCGGAGTGAGTGCTCAGCGTGAGAAAGGAGCGAGAATCCAGAATAGAGGGGTATAGAAATAGCAAGATAAGGGCGATAACGGGTGGCGTGAGGCTAGATGGAAATAGGAGGATAAGATATGGAGTGTAGCGTTACGATGTGAATGGCAGGTCGAGGCGCGAGGTTGTCGAGGACGGTGGGGGAGACGTATGGCGGGACGCCGGACGTAACAATGAAATTAAATTTTTTTTTTTTAATTTTCGATTTTTTCTTTAAAAAGTATAGAAAAAATAAAACAAAACACAATGACCCACCCAAAAGTTGAAATATTTTGATTTTTGCAAAATTATATATTTGATATTACACAGATTACCTGCAGCGATACACGAAATACATTCTTTGTAATCGTGAATAAGTATTACATAATATAAGCGCTAACCAGTAATTCATTATTCATGTCTTTTCTTAATTATCGTTAATATTAAGTTTTGTTTAAACATAAGTACTTATAATATAATTATTAGAAGGGCTTACTTAGTGTCGAGATAAGTAAAGTAAGGTACTAAGTTGAGTGTACAGTTTAATAAACTGTGGTCAAAGTGCCATTGCATGAATAAAACTATCATTTATTTTGTTCAGGCAATGCATTAGCTCATCAATAATTTCTTCAAACCCAAAATCCCAAAAATTCGATCTAAATAACAAATTGGTAAGGCAAGTTTTCTTTCGAACAAAAATTATCCTTTTTTGTTACAATTGTCATGAATCCTTGAGTGTAAATATAATACAATATGTTATTATATATTATATATTACATTGAAATGTACATAACATATTGTATAAGATGTACAATAATAATTGTATACGTAATTACCGTACATAACATTTACTATATTGAAGGCAACATACAATCTTCAAAATGTCATACAAAACTTTAATTAGGTGCGTATCATTGACGCGGGCACTAAATTTACCACGCTACGCTTTTGGCTTAGAAGGAGGGAGGTACTCGGGTTACTCGTTCCCTCTCTGTCTTTCCATTTTACGACCATGTAGTACTACAACAAGCTCTAAGGGTGTTTGCCCATGACCTACTAGTGCCCATGACTTAGGGTCCGTGTGTGACGTCGAGCGGTATTCCACGAAAATTCCCCAAGTTCGCCACTAGAAATTATCGCAAAAGTTCTGCTAGACTTCGCATCAGTAGTTGTGGGTCGCCAATACCAATTAATCACTAAAGTGAAATGGACAACGTTGTGACGTTGGAGCGGCACTCCACGAAAATTGCCCGAAACTACCACTAGAGATTATCGCGGATGTATAGCTAGACTTCACATTAGTAGTTGTGGGTTGCCAATACCGATTAATCACTGACGTGAAATGGAGAACTTTGTCGAATTCGCGTAATTAGGTATCAACGGGGAGTTGGAAGTTGTTGTAAATTATTGGAATGAAGTTTACCTTACCTTATATAAGATGGCTTCTTCTGGAACCGTTGAATAGGTGTGATGAAAGAACTTGTTTTAAATGAACATTGAATTTAGATTTGGAATTGGTTTAAAATGGATGATATTTCGATTAAACACACAAAATGAGAATGAATAATTTTAATAATATAAAATTGGGTAATGAATCGGGCAGAGATTCGTCGTTGGAATGCTAGTGCTAGAGGATTTTACCGCGAGAATCTACTGGGAACAAGTAGCTACTGGAGGTAAAAACCAAGAGAGCGAATGAACGCTGGGTGCTCATATTCATTTAGATCGGTAGCAGTAGGGGTGTGAATCCCTATCCTCAAGCATTGGCCCACAACAACATATTTCTTCCGCTTATTCTAAGAATTACAACTCGGTCGGTACGTTATGCTATAGGACTTATTAGTGCCGGGTGCAAAATTGGACTTTGGACTGTCCCCTCAACTCTTGTCCCATACCACCATCCTCTTCTCCTTATTCTAAAACTTGAAACTAGGTTGGTGTTCATCTTTTAGGATTTGAATCAGTTCATGTTATGGGTGTGAGTTTTATGTATATTTGTGTTGGTGAATGGCCCGTTACAAGGCCAAAAATCTAAAGGAAACTATTCTTAAACGCGTCCCTGGCGGGGTACTCCAAGAAAACTCGGTGCAAAATAGGCGAAAAATACTAGTTACTAATATTTTCTGTATAAATTCTGTAATCCTGCGCTTCGGCGCAAGCCAACCAGGTACCAGGTCGACCACAACCACCATCATCAAGGGATCAACACTTTTCTTGATTCACCGAGGGATCACCGTTTAGCGAAAACTACAGTATCCAGCTACCGACGAATCCAACTACCGTTCCGTAATCATGAACTTCCTGTACAACTTCGAATGCCAACTCTGTCGGATGCCGTAAAGTCGACTTCAAGGGCAGACCGCAGCCTGTCGTCCCCCGACTTACCGGCCAGGTGCCGGACCGAACCCAAAACACTACGTCCAGAATTCATGAGGCCCTCGTTCTGAGGATCGACGCAGCCTTCCTATCAGTAAGGGCTACAATCAGTGTGAGTCATGGTCACGGTCTTACATACAGGTCTTGCAACAAAGGTAGTGGGGGTGGTTTATTTCACGGGTGCTAATTTATTTCAGTTTGTGGCCGCCAGGCCGGCGTTGTGATCGTGGGATGATAATCAACGCGTGCGGAATGCAGCGCCAACCTAATAATAATATTATTGTTGTTATTACAAGCAATAAATTGTTATGAATGAAAGTAGTTAATACATTATGACGCAGGCGTTGATTTTAGGTTATATGCTTCATTTCAAATATAATTTCGGTGGCACATTTTCATCCCTACCCCACGTACATCCCTAGATAGCAGCGCCGCGACATGGCTATTTCAAACACTTGAAACACGGACAACAAAAGAACCACGTCGCTCTGTAGAAAATTGGCTTCGTTGCAAGACCTGTATGTAAGACCGTGGTCATGGTCCACGAACATTGAGTTGTTGTAAGCCGCCGTGCGACTGCATGATTTTTTTGAGTAATTAATTTCCGAAAACTTATCGTTAAGCGACCTCGTAACTACCGAATCAATATCTTTTGTATCTCTGATTTTCTCTTATTCTCGTAATCTTATGCTAGAACTGCTTTTGTAACTTCCACCGTCTCTTACTATAGCTATCTTTATTTTCTTTACCAGTATTGCCTATCGCTTTTGTATCGTATCGCTAATTTTATTTATTTGCTTTGTGCATGTTTTGTATCGTAAATCGAGCAACTTGGAGTACAGCCGAGCGTAGAGTAAGCCGCTAAATACTGCTGCACCTTTTTTCTATCGCTTATTATCGATTTTGTAGTTCTTATTACCTCTTAATATTTTCTTGTTTCCTAAATATCGTATTTCTTTGTTATCTTAAGTTGCTCATTGTAAACAGGTATATTTAGTGTACTATTTTTATCTTGCGAATCCTTCTCTAAATCTCTCACTCTAGCATAATTCTTGTAAACTCTCGTTATTGTAATCTCGAATTACCTTGTCAATTCAAGCTCATAATTTTGACCGTTGTAAATTATCGATTCAACTGTTGTTAATAATATTTTCTCGTCTAAGCTACCGATCTGTGAAAACTATTAATCCATGTCAATCTCTCTCATTATTTACCGTTTATTGTAAATTCTATATTATTTTATTATCACTAACGTTCTGAGCTAACGTCAATTCGTCGTTTACGTCACCTCCTGCATTTGGTCACGTTGCCTACCATACGGCGTTTTGGAAAAGATAAAGTTTCATATGATATCATGATATTTGAAGAGCGCGGGTGCTGAAACTCAGCACCCAGTGTTCATTCCCCTTTTTCTCGACACCGCGCGAAAGCGCGAACGAATTACTGTGACATTTTTAAATTTTGGGCGATGCGCAAACCACGTGAACGATTTAAAATGATTGAAGCGCCTTATTTTAGCTGTAAAGCTATCTGCTACATTTGTTACGTGTTATAGGCCAAAGAGTATAGGATAGAGTGGAAGGTCCCATAAGAGCCAATGTATAAAAGCGTACCTCGATTTTCAGGACGCTCTGGTAGCTCTGAGGAAAAGTAAAGTACCCCCACTAAGATTTTGGCGCTCCCTTTAAGGCCCAGCTGACCTGGCATGTCATATATATATTTCGTGACGTCAGAAGCGGGGAAAACGCCATTACGAATCCTGCAAGAATGGAAGCACGAATCTTACTCGGGAAATTTTTAAATTGAAGCTTGAATAAAAGTGTACGTGGCTAACTCAGTCACTAGTCATGCAAATCGCTGATAATGTTTATAATAAAGAATAATGAAGTGAATAAAATCACGCCAAAACAAACATGGCCGATCGGAGCTACCGCATGTTGAATATTCACTGATTGCACTGTTTCACAATTTCTTTCACTCTCACCAGACAGTTAGCCACGTACAAAAGCACTCACTTTATTCGGGAAAACTTATACTATCAGTTATTTTTTTGTAAATATGGCACGATTCGTAACGGCGTTTTTCATGTGACAGCAGCCCGTTCATGATCCACAAGAAGTATGTCTCGATCTGTAACTGACATCATTGGTTGGATCTAACAGAACAAGCCAATGAAATCAGCGGCCTTAGTTCGCCGTTCAACGTTCAGAGGCGCTGCACGTATTTATGACGTCACGATTTGATATTTTCAAGTCAGGTCAGCGGCGCCTTAAACCGGGGAATACAGTGAAGAATTCTTAAAACTTCTGATAATAAATTTTTTGCAATGAATTCTTCAGTCAACGCTGTTATTACAGAACGATCTCATATTTTTCTCCATATCTGGCAGCCTATAAATATGTTTGCATGGATACAGAACATAACGTAAGCATCGACATACACATTTCTTCTATGAATGTGATGTGAATTTACTATAAGACAAAATTAATGAAATAAATGGCAACAAATATCAAACACATTGTATCGAAATTATATATTTAAATAGGTAATCTTCAATATATAACATCAAAAAAGTACTTATATTTAAAAAACGTAAACAGTCATGTCAAATCTTAATAAAAATATATATCCGTACATAATACTGTATCATAAAGAATGGTTACATAAAATATTATATCAACTCAAAAACCTCTTGTATTTTTTATTAGTTTCTACCAAAACAACCATACACGAAAATCATTACATTTATTTTCACAGTATATGAAGATACGTGAGGAGCCACAGCATTCCCGCGAAAGTGAGGTTATATATTCTAATATATATATATATATTATATTTACTTACAGTTGCTGTTTACTTGGTAACGAGAAAAACGTCACTTGTTTCCCGTTATTTATGCTTTGATTTTTTACATATTTGTTATTGTCACATAATTTGATGTCACAAGAAATTGGCATCTTTGGAAAAAGTTCGTTTGTTACCCAATTCTTACCATGTATTCTTACCACTGATTCTTACTCAAAGAATATGGCGCCGCGTCATCACACCAACAAATAATACTACATCGCATGTTCACTGACGCTACACATACACGTTATACTTTTCCTTAGAGCTGCTAGGGGCGCTGTAATAGGGCGATACGGGTACCTTCCACTCTATCCTATACTCTTTGTTATGGGCTGTCCGGTTGGAACCATAGACTTATAAGATAGACCGAACGCTTCTATAAGAGGCACTGACGCTTACATATGAAGGACAGAGATATCCGGGAGTACTGCTCTCTCTTTTCAATCGGCGTCATGGTGGGAGACAACGGAGTAGTGGAAGTGGAACAGCTTTGTGCCTGTCATATGCGTATTTCTCCTCGTTCTCCTCTACTCAGTCCCCGCCACTAATATTGCCAGACAGAGAGAGAAATACTCCGGACATATCTCTGTCCTTTATATCCTTGCTTCAAGCGACTCATAAGAGCGCTCAGTCTATCTTATAAGTCTATGGTTGGAACCTGGACCGCACGGAACTGAACTACTTCCGGCGCATGCGCAGTAATTCATTCTGGTGCCAAATAATCGAATAATTGTAAATTATAAAAAATAATTTTTTTACTGGTGATTTTATTTCTTTCTGCGGAATTATTTCACGGTGCTGATTGCGCAAACGACGCGCAAACGATTGCCTCTACAATATATCTGAAATTCTGTGAGTCTTTCGTGTGATACCATTTTCAAAACACGGGTGCTGAAATTCAGCACCCTAACTTTATTTGCATTTTTCTCAAAAAATGAGCGAACGCGCAAACGAGACCGAGTGTTATTCTTCATATTCAAGCTACGCGCAAACGATCTAAACAACTTTCAGCCGATTATCTTGACTTCGGGTGCCAACTTTATGAACCTCCATATCACAACGAAACAAAATACGAACGAAGGCAACGGGAAAAAGAATTGGTTCAATTATTTTAGAATGTCTTTCAACACACCTACAAGAAGCCTATACATTTATACATATTACGTTGCATATTACAACGAATTCACATGAAAAATATTGAAGCTACGCATCGTGATAAACGCGCACGTATATCGGTGTAGGGGAAATTTCTTGGAATGTTTGTTCAATTGTTACTTCTAAACTGCATTATCAAACATCTACAAACGAGCAATAAACGATTGCCTGACGGGAACTTGAATTCCGATGCAATTTCCAGTCAAGGAGGAGCTGTCGTCATTTTGCTACGCTAGGTCCGGACAAACTGTGGAGATTTTGATACCCCATCACTATTATTTCAAAGATTGCGAATCAACATTCGACTATCAAACGTCTGGATTGTGTAATTGAACACCTGTAAATGAGAAACAAACGATTACCCGATGCGAAATAGACTTTGGATGCAATTTTCAGTTAATGAACAGCTGTGGTAAGTTGGATGCGCTGAGATTGGATGAACTCTCGGAACTAGTGCCTGGCTACAGTAGTTTAGTTTTTTTATTTTTGCGTGAAGGGCGGGGGAGGGGGGGGGGGGGAGGTTTTTTGTTCCAAATTTTACAGATAATTGGGGGATTATTGAAGGTTGGAGAAATGTTTATAAACACCTACGATCAACTTACAAATGATTTCGGACAAGCAGAACTCAATTCGACCGTGAATTGCACATGTAAGGGGCTAACGTCACTCGAACTACTTGAACCAATTTGTTTTATTAATAACGGCTGAAATATTGAATTACAAACGACGCGAAATCACCTACAATCATCTGCAAGCGACTAGCAAACGATTCCGTACAAGCAGAACTGAATTCGATCGCAAACTGGAACTATATACGAGAGGCTAACCAGTTCGTGGGGCTAGTTTATTAGAAAAAAATCTAGGGGGAAATCTAGGGGGATTTGAAGGTAAATTTTGGCAGAAGTGGAGGGGGCGGGGGAGAGCCATCTGGTAACACTGGTCACTTATCACGCTACGCGCGCGTATGCTATACATCAGTCCCCCGATACCCCCGATACTATGATGTATACAACATCCTATCGTGGAATTTATTGTCATATTGTCCGAAAGTAAGCAGTGTAATTTAATAACGTCTTCCTTAGCTTTGTTGAAGAAAACAGTAGGACGAGTAACTGTGTACCGTACTTCTCTACAATGGAGATAGAACGTAAGTAAGACTATAATTTCAGACTACGAAAAGATGCTTATCAACGAAATGATTTTATTCAGGATTAATAAAGAAGAAACTACGCGCCAAAAAAGATGGCAATACACTTCAATTTGCCGAGGCTACAAATAGCTTAGCAGATCTGTACTTTCAACTTGGTCGATTGGATGATGCTAGAGAACAATATACTGAGCAAGTTGAAGCTTGTCGTATTCTTAATGACAAACTTAGCCTGGCTGTCGCTCATCGTATGATCGGAGAGATACACTTATCTCTTGAAGATTATCAACAAGCACTAAAACACCAAAAACTTTACCTCGGTATGAAATTTCATTTCCTTTTAATCTCACAATTTCTGAATCAATGTGAGAACAAACACCCTTAAAACAAGTAGTAAAGTTACAGACAAGTCGGTTTCTGCTTCATCAGCACATTTTGGAGCCAGCTGTGCTGTTCAAAGAACCCAGATAACAAAATGCAAATTCCACACAATTTGCAAGCATAACATGACGAGTTGTGTGCAAATCAGCTAATTTCACTTCCACACACGTTATCAGTTTTGCATTCATAAGACGATCAGCAGTAATTAGGCACAAATTAGCAGCAATTATGTGGCAAGTTATTGCAATATGAGTAGTGTGCAATGTATGATCTGACACTTGCACTTACCATGCTGCTAATTTGTATATATATTTTGTGCAATAATCTCAGTCAAAGTGTGATATCTTATATTGTAATTTACATGAGGCTTATTTGTGGTCCGTTTATGACCATCAGATCGCTAATAGTAATGTATTAGTGGTTTGCACGTAATATATATTGATCAAAATATAGTAAGTCATAAGGTTCTGTTAATGTTATCTGACTTGAGAAGAAAATCGAATGAAATTATTCATGTTCAAGCATGAAAATTCAAGAAAGATGTGTGGTGCTAGGTACATTCAGTACACAACATCAAGTCTGCTACACCATACACCAGAGTATTTCATGTCTTTCTTATTTATTGAATATCACTCATAGGTGTTCATCATAAATTTCGTTTAAATTATTTCCAGGCAATGAGAATTTAGTTGGTTTCACTTGAATTTAGTCAGTTAACGATAAATTTACATAACCAATTATTAATATTTCATTTCTTTCACTGTTCAGTTACATTAATATCATAAACTCACTACCTTGTTATCGATAAATCTGGACCTACTGCAAACACATTCAATTGAATATAAATTATATTATATCATTTGTATAAGACTGATTGTTAGATAGTTGAAAAGAAATATCACAAAACACCGAGCTTTTATTTTTGATAAATATTTATGTAATTTTACGTATCACTCCTACTGCACACCATGTAATATTACAGACTCCCTGGTTTATTCATCACATAATTTTTGACTAGAGTAAAACTAACAAAACTGACGATTTCCTTGACCAACGAATTGATCATTAAACACTTTTTTTTATTTTCAAGTACTTAATACCTGTGACATAATACCTCGAAATTTGTTAATTTCTACAAATTTTACGCTACTTGGAGAAATAATTAAACTGTAGTTTTTTCAAGAAGCATTGTACCCTCGAACAATCTGTAAATATCACGACCTCCAGAACTTGGCTGATGTTTAATAGATCAACCATGAAGCATTAACTTCTGCATACTTGAAACAATTTGTGTTAGAGAATACCTTTGAATAATATATTAATATGATTGATGGGACAGAACAGAGGGAGCCCAAGAGATGAAAAACGAACTGGAGGAGCAGCGGGCATTTGCTACATTGGGCAGAACTTACTTTTGTCTGGCTGAAAGATTTCCAGAAAAATCTGACGAGCAAATTGAGGCGCTTACCAATGCTAAGAAGGCCTACGCGAAGAGTATGTTCCTATGTGATAAGTAAGAGTCCTGTAATAACTAATATAAATATTTATATAATTTTAATCCATCCATTACCATTAATGAATAACACCATGATTTTTGGAGTTGAAGTTTATAAAATTAGTGCAATGATGCATTTTTTTTTAAATTGTTACTTTGTTCGATACATATTGTCTAAAATTCATAAACGGTAACAAAAAAATAGTCGGACTTTGCGCACTCAACTTTTTCAAAGTCATTCTAAAGATGAAACATAATTATTGCTTTTATCCATCTTTTTACTTGAACTTTACTAATACTGCATTTTTTTTCAATGGTTGATACTATGAACTTCAGCTTTATGATTTTTCGTGACGTTTTTCAGTCTGGTATGCTACACACCTTTAATCTTGGAAAAATCCTGGAAAGTCCCTGAAAGAACATAGCCGGGTAAGAGGGGAGGAGCAGCCCCCACACGGATTGATCTGAAATTTTGACGAAAAGTTGCCTCTGACGCGTAACGAATTTACCCCAAATTTTAACCTTGTAGCTATACTGGAATGGAAAATGAAAATACATGTAGCCTTTTTAAACGATCCAGCTATTTCTCCGGATATAATGGACCGATTTTCCTTGAAAAAATATGTACCAAGGATGTACTTAAGACAACCCGTAGAAAAAAATCGAGATATTATACCGTCAAAATATATCGTCAAAATTTCCGATCAATCTGCGCGGGGGCCGCTCCTTCCTTCTTACCCGGTTGCGGCCTTTCAGCGTCAATTTTAGCAAAGATACTAATGTACGATATCTCGAAAATATTGAATTAAGAAGAACCGAATTTGATTGAGGTATTAATAATTTTTCAAAAGTTGACGTAGTCGCACTAGACCAAGATCTCAGAATAAGCCGTCGAATAAGCATGCCAAAAGTGCCCTTCCACCAAATGGATTATTTCGATGATTAACTGTTTCCTCTTGGCAAATGACTGATCCATACCAAATTTCCACCAATTAATTGCGACAAACGTGATTTTCAGTTGTTTCGCGATAACTGCTATTTCTACTCGAAAAATTCTGAAAAAAGCACAGATCCAGCCCACGTGTGTAATGTATACACATATCGAGTATTTTTTCAGATTTTTAAGTATCAACCTGGGCCTTCCAAAAATTTTTGAACATTTAGATCGCTGGTTTCCGGGGGATTTTGAAGAGGTACCACCTTGTTCTTATTATAGTATAAACATCTGCATTTATGTGATTTTTGTGCCGGCATTTATGTGCCGCCGAGTACCATAATCACATGATAATGAAAAACTTATCGTCAATTTTTGCCGTGAAATCAGAAGAAATGCCAAGCACAACCTCCCCGCACGTACGCGTCGTGAAGTCGGATCTCGCTTTTCGCGTAGTGATATCGAGACATCATTCCAAGAGCTACGTACTTGGCGGGCACATAAAAATCTGCAATTTGCTGTCAATATATGTATTTGTTTCTTCCAGCTCTATAATCAAAGAAAGAAAAGTATATATGTGTTGACCAATTTTTTTTATTATATATCTTGAGGCTTGAGCAACAACGGTAGCGACACAGCACACATCAAAGAATTGCTGTCATCTTTTCTTTGAAAAACTATTTTTGCGTATTTAGTAGGATATGAGGCGAACTACTGATTGTATGATTTGTTATTTATACTTCCGGCCAGCGGCTGTTTTGAACTGGTTGTTGTTTATCGGGAAAGGGAAAATCGCTGTCGCGAGCACACGGACGTGTGCGTGCGGCGGCTTTGCTAGCGCGTCTGTGCGCTCGCGCGCAGCGTTTTTCCCTTTCCCAATAAACAACAACGAGTTCAATTTTCATTATTTTCAAGTAATAGGTAGATATTATTCACTGATATTATGTCATAAATTTGATAGCGGAAAAGATTGACAATCGCCTCTGTAATGATATTTGTATATACGTGACTAAGGTTTTTTTTCTACACAGTGACGTATTATTCTTGATAGTCCAAGCCCGAAACTTTGAGAAAACAATAAGAGAGTTAATTTTTATTGGGCTCATAGTATGTAGTGACACTGCAGATTAACAACTCGAACTTAGTATATCCAGAGTGGCAATTTGAAAAGGTTTATTTACTGTTTTTGAGCCTAAGGAATATTACAAACAATTTCCAGTCAGTTCTTGAATTTGCGCGATACGGGATACACTAAGCAGCTACAAAGGATTTTCAATTTCTCTGATTAATCTAAAGTCATGCCAGATTATGTTACTTCAATATTTAATTTTCACCACATGAATAAGCCCTCAAAAATTGATTTAAGGTGTTTGCATGAGCAGTCATTATCCCTATGAATATAATTTTGATCATTATTACAATTATTCGAATTAGAGCAAATAATATTATCATCGCTTGTACAATTCCGTTAAAGCCACAAAGGCGTAAGGAAAGAGCATCGGAAGAATATTAAAAATGCTCTTGGAATGATGTTTCGACATCACCACACGAGAAGCGAGATCCAACTTCACGACGTGTACGTGCGGGAAGGTTGTGCTTGGCATTTTTCCTGATTTCACGACAAAGATTGACGATAAGTGTTTCATTATCATGTGATTATGGTACTCGGCGGCACATAAATGCCGGCACAAAAATCACATAAATGCAGATGTTTATACTATAATAAGAACAAGGTGGTACCTCTTCAAAATCCCCCGGAAACCAGCGATCTAAATGTTAAAAATTTTTTGAAGGCCCAGGTTGATACTTAAAAATCTGAAAAAATCCTCGATATGTGTATACATTACACACGTGTGTTGGATGTGTGCTTTTTTCAGAATTTTTCGAGTAGAAATAGCAGTTATCGCGAAACAACTGAAAATCACGTTTGTCGCAATAACTTCGAGCAACATGGAGTTAAAAGGTTAAAATTTGGTATTGGTCAGTCATTTGCCAAGAAGAAACAGTTAGTCATCGAAAGAATCCATTTTGTCAAAGGGCGCTTTTAGTATGCTTATTCGGCTATGCCCTTTATGATCTAAATTAAAATTATGGAAAACTCGATATCATTTTAAACTCCCCAATTTTTTATCCAAAAAAAAACTTTTCAGTGAGGGTAGGGGGAAATAAATATGTGCAGAAGCTCAAAAAAAAACAATTTGAGAAAAAGTTGAATAAAATTACAGAAAGATAAAAATCACGACATTTTTTTACCTACATCCTTACATTTGTCTTTCATTTCGCCATCAGTTGCTCGTATCTAAAATACAAATACCCTTTTTACAATCAGACGTAATTTGCAAAATCTTATGAATGGCATACTCGACATGTTGACCCACGTCGGCTTAAATTTTTCCTTTTAAAACCCTCCAAGTTTCGCATAAAACCTTTTACTTCATCTCTATTCGTTTCCGAGATATTTGCCGTGGGCAATTAAAACCAACCACCCTGTATACTTTGCTGGTTAATTTGAAAACTTAAAGGGCTTATAGTGCTTCAATTCTTTCACTTTTTTCTTATCATCGAATGAGAAGTAATTTTTTCAACTGTACTACATTCAACGACATATTTTTTTTTTGTTTTAGTACATATATTCTCTTTATTAAAGTGGAGCGAATTTTTATAAAATTTAAACTTTGAGCTCGAATAATTTTCGAACCAGCAAACTAAGCAAAAAATTGTAACAAACCTTTTTACAGAGCGTTTAATTCCCTACAAAAATATTTACTTCTCATAATTTTAGGTAAATTTGTCACCAAGTTATAAAATTCAAAAGAACAAAATATGTTTTTAACATGTTATTTCCATAAGAAACTTTGGCGGGAAAGCGGACTATCTTAGAGTTGATATTAAGTGTGTAAAGGGAATCAGGGAATTTGTTTTCATATATTTGGAAGCGTTTGAGCCCCTGGGAGCATGAAAATTCAAAAACACCCCTGTTAAGGGACACCCTAGTGAACCAAGTACTCTGCAGAAATTACATCTATAAATTTCCCGAAATATGTCACTTTTTTAATCACATTTTTATCACTAAATGATCACTTTTCAAACATTCGCACTTATTTTTATCACTTTTTATTGACGTTTTGGTCAGATTTGGCCAGCCGCCTTCAGAGACGGAAAATTGCTTTTTGTCATATTTGAGATATTGCATAGCTGTATGTTTGGTGCAGTCTAAATTAAAGGCTCTTTTTGAAAGCACAAGATTTTGAAGAAACACCTGCCACAATTAAATAGTGAAAAGGATAAGTTCAAAGCTTGACAGATAAAAAGATATTTTTGTAGGCACAAGTAACGCTGCCTTAAATAATCTAGACTTACGATCAGCACAAAACCCAATACTGAGTGAAGGGCTGCGTTCTTTGTTGCAGCCTCATATTCTATCACTGAACTTATATGGTTCAATTCAAGACAGAGAATCTCATATAATAAAAGAGCTGTTTTCTCTTTCTCTATCTTCCTCTACACGTGTATTCTCATTCGACATCTTGATAACGAATTGGAATCACCTGAAAAACAAGCTATGACCGAGAGTGAAGATTTTACAAAAATCATGATCTCGAATCAAGTCTCAAGAAAGTTTGACAAAATACGTCAGTACTTCTTAAATTTGCTTGCGTGCAAAAAATCAGTTTCAAAATTGGATGGGGTCAACGTCAGGAACTAACCGAAATTTTGAATTATAAATTTCAAAATTAAGCGAAACAAGAAGCAACGCATCCGGATATTCTTGACTAGATAATCAATGCTTCGCCATTAGCATAGGAGATTTTCAAACTTATACAATTACGGTTGTAAGCATATTATATACATCACATAGTATTTTAACACTAGGTCATTAATATATTGTAAATACTTTGAAAAAGCCTCTCGCTAAGGTGCCAAAACGTTAAATGACATGATTTGTTAGATTTTTCATCGATCTGTGATACCAGAAGCATGTGTGAAAAAGTAATGAATTTTGGTTCCAATTTATATATCAGCATGTGACATAGATGGTCTTCGCTATTGTTACGCGCAATATTGAAAGTCTAGAAGTAATGCAATGTTCAACAGTATATTACATAGCCCATTAGAATTTGTTTGACCTTCGAAAATCTTATGTTTCATCAACATATACGGGGTTAGAAACGCGCAAAATACTTTTCGGTAAATATGCGGTTGCACTGTTTCTCACACAATTCTTTATCTTGCTCTGATTGTAGATTTCTCTATAGTAACAGTGACTTTGATTCAAAATCGGTGTCGAATTTTTTGATCGCAAGCCAAAAACTTGTCCAAACTTCCTACACAATACCCCTTCCAAGGATATTCTATTAGTGTAATATTTTTCATTTATCTTTTTTGTTATAACAAAGACTTCGGGGAATCCCAAAGGCGGAAATGGCAACGATACGTGCACGTCTTCTATTGAACTGGGGTCTGGTATTAGACGCCCAGATGAAGCCTCATGAGGCCATCAACTTGTATGACAAATGTCGTCTGATATGCTCTACATACAACTTGAAGGAAGATGAGCATAGAGCTTATCTTGCACTTGGAGCTCACCATGAAAGACAATGTAACAAAGAGAAGGCCCTCAAGTGTCTGGATTTGGCAGCCAAAACTGAAAATGTTTCTATGAAAGCAAACGCTCTGCTGGCTAAAGCAGAGTTGTTATTGAAATATGGTAATTGGCTGAATGCTCGCAAGGATTTGGTAGTGCTTTTCTCAATTAAAGATCTACCTCAGTCCACCCGAGAACAAGTAGAGAAGCTACTTCGCATTGGTAAGTCAAAAGTTCACTCACTCTTACTGTATTTTCATACATGACGTACTCTTCATACTTTTCTCTTTTACATACAGCTGTGACTCTCAGCAGAACTGAAAATATGCTGAATACTGATATAGGAAATAGCAAAATCCAAAAAAATCGAATTCAACTTTACGAGAAGTTAGGAGACGCAGCTGCAGCTGTTCAGTGCTATGATAAGGCATTGGAGTATTATGAAGAAATGCTTGCTCATGCGGAAAAGGAAAAATCCTTTGACGGAATTACAGCAGCACTAATTTCCTTAGCTCAGACTTTGAAAGATCTAGGTCGATGCGAGGAGGCTTTGACTTATGCACAGAGAGAGCTAAGCATGTGCTCTGATCCTCGTGAAGCCTGCAGATCAGCCCTGTTTTCAGCCGATCTCTTAGAGTCAACAGGTGCGACAAGTTCAGACGTATGTCGCATTTACGAACTAGCTCTATCAAAGGCTAAGCTGACCAGTATTCAATCTTTAGAAGTAACTGTTCTGAAAGCATATCTCCATTATTCGGAAACCCAGACTTTAAAGGACGCTGAAGAAATCAGAGACAGGCTGAATCAGTTACTCGATACAGTACCAGAACTCGATAGTGAAAAGGAAAATTCTGAAAATCTCGACATTGGAGCTGATATAGATCTTGATGAGCTCTCTGACTTGGACCTACCAAACTGCGAAGAAAATAATAGGTCAACTAGACCGAAAACAACACGCAGTGGTCGAACGGGTCTAGTCATTAAAAAAAACGAAAGAGGAGAAACACAGCTTCATGTAGCTTGCATAAACTGCAACATCGAACGAGTTGAAAAATTAATTAACGATGGACATCCAACAGACGTAAGAGATAACTTTGGGTGGACGCCGCTGCATGAAGCAGCTAATCACGGTTATGTCGAAATAGTAAGATTGTTGTTGAATGCTGGAGCTGATCTCAATGACCCTGGAGGTTCTAACTGTGAAGGAATCACACCACTACATGATGCGGCAAGTTGTGGAAACTTTTCTGTTATGAATTTACTGATAGAAAGTGGAGCAAATATTTATGCAGTAACAGAAAAAGGTGACACAATACTTGACTCTCTTGAAGATTGGCGAAAAAGAGCTGAGGACTTATCAGACCTAGATAAATCTGAGTACGAACATATGCACAGTAAATTATCTCAGAAAGGTGTAACAAGAACAAAAGTGAAGAATAGAATGAATAACGCTTTAGACAGGAAAAGCTCACATTGTAGCGATTTGCTTGATGAAGAGGAAGACAAAAATACCGAAAGACAGAATGTCTCAGCTGGCGAAGTTTACAAACAGACGATAAATAGTCTGCGTAATAGAGGAGCACGGCTAGGTTCATTCACTAAATCCTCACCTTCCCACAAAGATCTTGCACCTCTTTTAGATTCTGATCAAATACTGCTAGATGAATGGCTTGACGATGATATTGGCCCCAATTTAAGTAAGAAAAAGAATAATCCAACCGATCCTCTATCTACTGCAAAACGGAAGTCTGCAGGTTCAGCATCAGTAGAAGAAAGGAAAAGCAAACGTCAAAGAACTGGAGTGAACAATAAAATATTTTCTTCCACTTTACAAGACACTGAAACAGAAGAAAGTTGTGATAGCAATAGTTCTGAAATGTGTGAAGTGATTGGGGAACCTGATGAAGTTAGAAGTTTAAGAAAACAGTCCACTTTGTTATCAGTAGGCTTTTCCAGGTATTCGGTATCTCGCACTCCATCACCAAGTGCTTGTGTAGCATCAAAAAATGAATCTCAGCAAGAAGTGCAAGTTGAAGAGATGAATGTGGAGGTTTTGATTGAAAAGAAATTGTTTAAATTACAGCTCCGCGTCTCGAATGAAAAAAAAATCACTACTGAAAGCATCGCACGACATGTCCAAAAAAAATTTAATGAAGAAACTGGATGCATGCCGGATATTGATCTCATTACACCCAATGAGGAGTCAACAATTTCGCAAAATACAATTAATTCTTGTTATCTGAATTGCAAATCACTTAGCTTGATTGGCAACATTCGAAAAATGGATATCCCTCCAATCTCTGATCGATACAAAACGATTTGTAGCAGTTGCAATATTGGTAAGACTATTGCTGTATTTCGTGAAAAAACATTTACTGACTCACTATAGTAATTTATGTCATTATATTAACTACTGAATAGAGCAAAATTCAAGGCGGTTTTTGTTTTCAGCTGTAGATGAAGGAACTGTGAAATGTCTGAAAACGTGCGAGAACACTTCCACATTACGACTACGAGGTCGTGAGACATTGAACTGCGATATATTTCCGGTATTGAAAAGTCTACAGTACCAAATCCATCTACAAGTCTTGAATGTATCAGGAATAGAACTTAACGACTACGGAGAGACACTGAGTAGCAGCTTGGAGCAGTTGACTTTATTGCAGGAGTTACACCTGCGCTGTTGCGATATTGACTCAAATTGCCTGTCTCGATTTAGGCAGTTCCCTTTGCAAATTCGAGTACTAGATTTAAGTTATAATCCCTTGGGTAAACAAGCATCACATCAGTTATATACGCTTTTGTCCTCCTTGAGAAATTTGCAAACTTTGAATATGAGCAATTGCGAGCTAGAAAATATTTTTGCCGGCACGAGCAACGCTGCCTTAAATAATCTAGACTTAGCACAAAACCCAATAGCGGTTGAAGGCCTGCGATCTTTGTTGCAGCCTCATATTCTATCACTGAACTTATCTGGTTCAATCCGGGACGGAAAATCTGATGTGTTAAAAGAGCTGTTTTCTCACCCTAGGTTTTCACTTGCAACATTAGAATCTTTGGATCTCTCTATGTGCGATTTATGTGATGATGATTTATCACGCATTCTTTCACAAACAGCTAATCTTTCTAAGCTTGTGGTAAACGGCAATATTAAACTTTCGAAACGATCTTTACTTGACGTGTTACAACGCAAACAGACACTGGCATATATCGACTTCAGTGGATGCTCTGTGATTATTGACCCCCCCGATTTCCAAGTTTTCATCTGCTGTCCTGAAATTTGTACTCTTGTGGTTAGCATGGCATCTGGAGTTCAACAACCGTGGCTTAAGCTATGGGGTGGTCAAGGCTACATACAAACATTACCTCACAATGTAGTAATATTTAATCATCATTAATTAAATAATTATTTAGGGAACTTTAGCCTTAGGAATCCTGATTATTTTTAGGTTGAAAGAGTATATCAAACACAAAGAAAGCAATTTTTGATTCGAATTCTTGTGTTAATTGACACATTCTTCCAAGTTGTAACTAATTTAATTTACATTAAATATTTATTATTCACGTATACCTTTGCTTCAGAGGAAATGTGTACATTTTATTGCCAATTTTACAGTTAATCTTGCTGACTTCGAAACTGTGCAAAAAATGCTCAGCATAAATACTATTCAAACTTTCATTCAGAGTCGGAAGCCAAGCATTCAGTTTTTCCGTTACATCTCCTAGGCACCATAGGATGCTGATATGAAAAGAGGCTTCCTGTAGAACATGAGAAATGTAACACTGCTTATAACAGAGACTTAAATACCAGTGAACATTGTACGTAGCAGATTTAGAATTCTATAATAAAAAAATGTAGCCCACGAAAAATTTCATTACACACGCAATTACTTTTACGACAAAAGTGAAAAATCTCACCTCATAGAACGATGGTAGCTGATACTCTGCAAGTATTTTATCAATATTTACGACGAATTGTTCGAGGAGTTTATTCCTGCCTTCACACCGTATACCAAGAAATGTTCGAGTCCTTTCCTCGTTGCAGTAGACCTTCAAATCCCTAAATTCTACCACTATTTCACCTGTGGATTGACACAGTTTTTGTAAGCTTTCTACAAATGATTTAATCCAGTGAAATTTTAGAACCAAACACCGAGTTAAACTTAAATGGAATTCTGTATAGAACTTCAAATCTTCTTTAATTGCAATCTGTTGTGGTAGTTTCCTCAACCATGAATGTATTGGGTTGGAACCAGCATCTGCAAAATTTTGTAATTTGAATTTAGACACTCATATATATATATATATCTGTAAACAATTTTATCATCATTGAATCCATATTAAATGATGCATTAAAAGTTTATATTATTTGTCTAAATTTACAGTTAATGTAAACAAGTGTTGCCCAATTTCCACGTTCGTGTTTAAAAGTTCTTGTTCGACCATCGTGTTGGCTGGGATCATCGTGAACATCTTCATCATGTTTCGTACCTTTAAATGACAATATGCTCTCGGGAACAGAGAATCTGAAATGATAGATCGACCTTTTAATCAAAAAGCATCCTCATATCGATCAAGGAATCGAATGAAACTTTGTATGGGTATATACAAAAGTCCAAAAATAAAACACGTATATGTTTATGTCAGTTAAATTTGGGCATTAATACTACATTTGCTCCTTCTCTATGAAAATTCAAGCGATTGACAATAAATCAACAGTAAAAGGATCCCACAAATGTTGTATGTAAGTTATTCAGAACGATACATAAAATAAATCTACAATCGCAATGCATTATCGAAAATTTCAAAAGTAACTTTTTCGAAAAATCAACATCAAACTGCAAGAAAAAATTTAAAAAACTTTCGAAAAATCATTGAGGCCACTGTGAATGAAAAAATCTCCGAAAATCTTCAACGACCTATTTTGGTTCAAATTACGCTATTGGACATTTTTCACGTTTAAGGTGTTCTTTTTTTTGTCCTGCTGATTGGTAGATTTTCTAGAATCAAGGAGGAAGTGTAGTAAAACCGAAATTCACCCGTTGCATACATAACTTGTGTCAGTTTACTGTTGGCTGTTGGGGATGGACTATCTATACTGCGCCTCACCAAACCTAACCTTACTAAATGAAAAAGCACACCTTTGTAACAGATTCTTTCCAGAGCTTGGAACTTCATCGCGGTTTATTTTCGACTCATCCTGGGTGTCGGAATCCTCGGATTCGGATAGGTATGACCGGATCATATGCAAACCTGCCATTTCAGTTATTGTCGCCAACTCAAAGTCGGATCAGTCGTTTTTACTGACTGATGGCACTGAGTCCCCGGTGACACTCGCAGGATTAACCCTTCCGTTACCTATTCGAGGTTGAATTCATGGCGATTGACGTGAAAAAAACAACAAGATAGACCACGTTTGGTGATAGTTTTAATTTATTTTCATTATTATCATCATCAATAATATGTTACAAAGAGCAGGAATAGCATGTACTTTTTCATCCTATCATATGCACACAGGTCATACTGTGTAATTAAAAATTCACTAGTCGGGGCGAAAATATATACACTCTATCCATTTTATATGCGCCCAGCAAATGTGCCTGCTTCAAGTTGATCGTTCCATTTGTCGATCCACCCATTGGGACACAGTGAAGTATAAACTTTTTTGAAATACTGGCAGGGTTCGTAATCCTCACCGCGAGCTTTCTGGCAACGATGGAAGTCCACGAAGCTGTGCCAGCAGTGTCTGTTTCCCAATAATGCAAAAATCAATATTAGTATATTTATAGGTATGATAAAACAAGTATTGAAGCAATTTATTGGTTTTTAGCCAGATAAATCTGAAATAATTGTATAAGTACATTGATACCAGTTGTTAACTGAACACAAAAGACAGAACACGTCGAGCAAATTTTGAACGTAATCAAAACTTTGTTGAACAGGTGAAATTTTGGCAGAATATCAAATGTCCAGAAAGTTTATTCAAATTGAAATATTTTTGCGAGCTGTCAAATTGGGTTTTTGTTTCTGGTAATTGTGATATGACCATTTGTAAATTACTTCTTCGATGTAAGTTACATTGATTTTATGTCAACTAGATAGGGCAGAACTTCTCGGAAAACATTGCTGCTACAGTGCTCATATTTTGATGGATTCTTAAAGATATGATATTTTTGAATTTGAGAAACAACATTGATGTATGTAACTTACAAGAGGAATTTTGGTTCTTTGGATTTTGAGAATCTATTCCAGGTGATAAAAACTAGTACTTCGAATTTCGCACAATAGCATGTGAAACTTGAGTAAGATTTAAATATAAACACATTCAAGCATACCAGGTAACGTGTTCTTTGTTACAATTGAGCCGTTTTAAAATTTTTCAATTCTCTGACGTTGTTTTCTAAAAATCCTTGCTTCATAGCAACCCTATTAAGCGATTCATACTACTCAAACAATAACAAAAAATTTGTTCCAGTAGTGAAAACGATCTACCTCACAGATTAGTATAGCAGAGTATTGTAGTTTTCCTATAATTTTCGTGGATCATAATTTTTTGTTTAATTATTGGTTGCCTGCTGAATGTTTGAAGATTTTAGTTACAATTTTAAAAGTTATTCTTAATATTGCTCCGAAAAATAAATACGTCACTTCAATAGAAACCAAAATTTTTTTTCAAGTCATGAACCTCGTACTAAATCGTGCATATCACAAAAGTTGTACAATTCGAAGAATTAAAAATAATTTGAAATTGACGAAAATATTTGAGGTATAAAAAGGTATATCAAAGTTCCTCACCTGGTTTGATTCTGATTGGGAAATCTTGGATCGAATGGCGCAGTTTGCAATTTGTCAGCAGTTAAGATAGCCTCAGGCATTGTAGAGCGGTAAGTTTGCTGAACAATTACAAGATAGTAGTTACTTCGGTACTTTAAAGATATCTCAGTATTCCATAACATGTACAACAGATAGCAGGACTAAGTAGTTTGTCGTCTCGGAAGTAGCTCACAAGGAAGGTTCGAATAAGTATTCAGATAGTCTCTCTCGCTCTCTAGTTCGTAATCTCTCAGTCGCTTACGTGGCTATTTTTTTTTGTTTTTTTTTTTTGTTTTTGATAATCTCGTATATATGTATATCTTACTGTAAAACACTGTGTTAAAGAAGCAATGTGGAATGGTTGGCCAAGCTGAGAGCGTTACATTATTTAGTTTTCAATGCTTTCCTGTATTTTAATAATGAATAAAATAATAAAGTCAAAGCAACAGACATTTATATTTATTTGACCAATGGTCTGGTATTATCTTCTTCTTGACAGCACACTTCACGATACTTCTTGACCTCTGCCATATAAAGCGACCAGGCATCTTTCGGTTGATCAGTGATAGGCTCACTTTTCGGTTTGGCGACCATTCCAGTCTTTAAAATTCTTCCTCCTCGTCTCTTACCGACCATAAGTGGGGGAGGAGGAATAGTTTTTTCATGAAGAATAGAGGTTGACGATGTAGCTGGGGAAAATGAAGAGGTGGCTAATGGCTGCGGCGCACTAGCTGGCTGCATTTTTTCTTGCATTTTTTTGAACATCTCCATGAAGCTACCATCATTTTTGAACGCATTCGGCTGCATGGAAATGTAGGGCTGTGACAGAACAGGCTCCGCAACATCTTCGTGTTGCGCATCAGACTCATATAATACTGTTCTATGATGCCTCCTGCTATCCCTATGCCTGAATCTGTCTCTACTCTTATTTCGGGTTCTACTGTGCCTGCGTTCATTTGACCTCGACCTGCCTCTTGATCCAGACCTTGAGAATCTATCCCGTCTCGAGTGCATCCTAGACCTTTCCTTATATACTTCCCGGTCCTTGTCTTTATCTCTTGATCTAGAACGTCTGAATGATCTCGTCGATGATGATCTGGACTGGCTTCTTTTTTTTCTTCGCCGTTCCACAGGAGATTCACCCTTAGAAAATTTGTTGCTTTGGAGCATTTCTGATGATGGTAAAGGAGATGGCGACCTGCGCAAGACGATTCCGCTTTTGTGTCTGTTGTAGACGTCGTCGGCAGCAAAGCCCGAGCTATATGGAAAGGGCGAAGATGGCGTAGGAGGTGATTCTGAACTCTGCTGATGCCTCGCCCCACGATCAACGTCTTTTGAGTCCATGGTGAATGGCTATTATGCACCTCTTCAAGCTGGGTGGACGAACGGACACACCTACAAGGATAGAAACTGCCTTCTATAAGTACATGACGCGCAAAGATCTGCAATGCCGAGACAGAGATTCGTGGAATACAAGAGTTAATGTATGAACATGTAGGTAGATACTGATACAGGTTATGCACACCTACACGCGTGACACAGTGAATAACAGCTAGAACCATTCGACTACACTTCAGACAAATAGTGCACATCATAGTTACTCGTTGGATGAGTAAAATAGATTATTAGCAAAATTTTGACCCTTTTCCAATGCAATGGTATTAATCGTTTCTTTAAGGACGAATTTGACACCCTTTCATTTTTTTCGTTGCAGTTTATCCCTAAGGCATTTACACAATCTCCAATATTATGAAGCCTGGGTGTTTCCAAATATGCCTCATTTTGGGGCTTCAAATTGCATTGCTTACTGAATACTTGCAAATATGAAATGCTATTGGATTCGACTCAATGTCAGCTGTGACAAATGGTGGAAGGAAATCGGGATTGAGATATCGAAGTGTACGTTGATAGCTCTAAATCAATGAGTAAAGTATCAGCTTTGCTCAATTTACGTTAATGTAGAAACTCCGCGAAATTTCCTAAGCGATATTCCTTGGTCAGAACACAATCAAGCGACCGAAATCGCTGATTGTGTGTGCAGGATTATGACGGACACGCAGGGTTCACAACTTCACAAGGAAATGAAGCGCAGAAGGGCAAAGAGAGCGAGAGAAAGACGTACTGTTTTCTGTGATGATATTACTCATTCGTTGTTTCTTACTATGTGCCTCACAATCAGGTAGATGCTTATCCTTTGCGACAATAATTGCAAAATATAGAACCAACCAATTTGAACGACTGCATCATACATACGTTTCGAGCATACTTCCGTTGACGTGATACGTCCTGACTATAGTTTAATTATTATGGTAACTGAATGAATAATTTAACGCGTGATATTGCCTAAATGACCATCTAATAACGCCTAAGATTAGCCAGATTATTTCTATAGCAATACCTGTTTCAGCCCTTCGATGAAAACAAAATGGCTACTGAGCAGTCGAGAATCAAACAGGAGCCGTTACGTCATGCAACACTGCCAGACGTTCGCTGTTGAGCACCTAAGCCTATGCCACTGATGCGTTGCCAAAGGGTGCGTTCCGAAATTAGCTTTCAGTGCTGTCAACAATCTTTCGTCTCTTTTGTGCCGGCGAGTTTGTGGTTCGCTTTGCCTCTGCCCTAGGGAGTTTTTAGCGCTGTTAGCTAATTTCGGAATGCACCCAAAGTCTATGCTAACAGCGCCAGCCTGCAAGGGGCACGTTCCAAAATCTACTCCCAGATTTGAAAAGGCGTGATAATGGTGCCGTTCAATGAAAATGACGAATCAAATGTGACGTCGTATAGCACTCTACAACGATTTCCAGATGTTAGACACTAATATCGATCGCGCGCGCACCGCTCACTCACAATCAGTATATAGTTGGGCCACCAATTAACTGAGCAACGTTTGTTCGATCGCGCTTTTCAGAAAAATCCGAAAAAGTAAATGCAATGTAATATGTATATGTATATTAGACTGTATCGAAAGAATTGTCCATTTTTTTTAAATGGTATACTGAAAATATTGTTCAAGATGACGAAAAAGAAATACCATAAAAATTTCAGATTTTAATATTGATATTTAGATGTGCCTCATCGCGATTTTCTACTTTCCATAAGAATAACATGGCATAAATGGTTCTTGCTCCTTGCGATTTTTATAACTAGATAACGACGCGTCGTACAGAAAATTTATATACATGTTTTTGTAGGAAATTGAACGTTCTACAAAAAAGGTCTCTTGTCATTTTACGATAAATCTATTCTTTCAAAAGTTATTTGAGGTCAAACATCAACAATGAAAATTTTTGAAAATATATATTATATATATTATATATATATAGGTCCTTTGTTGATGTTTGACCTCAAATAACTTTTGAAAACGTTCAATTTCCTACAAAAACATGTTTATGAATTTTCTGTACGACACGTTGTTATCTAGTTATAAAAATTGCAAGGAGCAAGAACCATTTTTGCCATGTTATTCTTATGGAAAGTAAAAAATCGCGATGAGGCACATCTAAATATCAATATTAAAATCTGAAATTTTTATGGTATTTCTTTTTCGTCATCTTGAACAATATTTTCAGTATACCATTTAAAAAAAAAAAATAGTCCATTTTTTTGATACAGTCTAATGTATACAACATGTATTGTGGGATTGCAGCTGGTCTTATTTTCAAGATTATATAGTGTAATGTGGGTTGCTTGTGGTACGGCTCTAAACTCCGTGCTCGCGAATAATATCATTAGATATGATATAATTGAGTACAATGAGTGTTAGTTCGTATGCGTTCCGAGATTAGCTCTCAGTGTTATCAGCAATCTCTTATCATACTTGCACATACTCTTTGGCCAGGGGGTGTATTCCGCCAGGGAACTGTGGCAGTCCAGTAACGGTAAATTTTGAATCTTGTAACTAGCGGCTGGTACTATTTACTGATCATTTACTACCAAAGTGTTCCACCGTGCTGGACAGTAAGAGTGATAAATTTGATCTTCAATTTCGGGTGAAAATCAAAATTGAAATTTCAATGGATTTCACACAGAAATTAACAATCACTGACTCTGAAATGAAAAAAAACTCAAAAGTTGTGCGGCTCATGCTATAACGAAATAAAATATCTTATATTAAATTGCTTCATGTCAAAATAATCATTCATCTTGTACTTTGATCACGTACCGGAAATGTTGCTGAAATTTTACATTTGTGTATCGAATAATCACCGTTTCAATGAAATTTTCTATTCGAGGTATTCTTCGTATAACCTGATTTTTGAAGAGGATTTCATAATGAGTCGCATCCATATCATCGTCACTATCACTATTACTAGATGTAGTAAAAAAATGATCTACGACTATGAATATACTTCTGCGTTATCCATAATAATTTCACGAGTATAAAAATTAAGTGGAATTCCGCAATATTTTGACGTGCAACAATAATTGTCAATTACGTTAAGTTTGTTAAGTAAGAATTCAGTCACTTGATTGATTTTTGAAAATTATTGAAACAGAACACTTCTCACAAAACAATTGTCAATAAAGATAATGATTATATTTCAAATGTAAAAGATGACAATAAAATATATTTATTCAGGATTTATTCGAGATGCTATTCTAACAACAATAACACTCATTTACTGTCCAGCACGGTGGAACACCTTGGCAGTTAATGACCAGTAAATATTACTAGCCGCTAGTTACAAGATGCAAAATTTAGTATTACTGGACTGCCACAGTTCCCTGGCGGAATACACCCCCAGCCGGTTTCGGAACGCACCCTTCATTGTTATAGTAAAACGATAATGTTACAGTTTTGATGGTGCGAGGATTTCGTAACATTTCAGGTCTACTATTATTATTATACGAGCACATACATACATATTCCATCTAGGGTTATTTCGAATAGTTAGATGGTTTGTTCGACATCTTCTGGTTACGAGGTTCTCACCTTTGAATTGGATTAACTGGTGTTAAGTGATAGAATGGTAATAAAGAATAAAACGTTCGAGCGTTCCCGTCGGATGTTACAATTCCGTGATTCCATTGTGATATTTCAGTGGTTTTTCATGACTGCACTTAGTGCGCGCTGGGTGCGATTTTTCTAGGATTTCGCTTCTGCTACTGGTTGAAGACTGGGGAAATTGCACACTCTGTAGTGCTCTGCCTCGTCGCACATTCGACTCTGCAAATCAGATACCTAATACCTTAATCGCCTCATAGCCTCATATCCAACGCCTCATAGCTCATGTTTCGTGACAGTGTCAAGTATTTGTTTCACAACATTCTGAATTCTTATGCATCAAGATTTAAATTGCCATACTAAACCGAAGTAACAACATAAATAAATTGTGTTGAATGCAGTGTTTTGATTCTTAGATTTCTTAGGAAAAGATTTCGCCATTTAACTGCTCGTAGAAAAATAAACCCGGGTGTTTTGGCGCCCGTTACTGCCTCCAATCCTGCATACGGCATGTGACATTCAGTAATTGTATACAAATATTTCAATTCATTGCCACTTTTATTATGCAACATCTAACACAAGTTTTCCATTACCTACACATTTTTGGAGTAATCACATAAGCTTTGACAAAAAATTATTTTTTTCCCCGACAAATGACGTTTCCTTGCGTTTTTAGGAACTAACTTAAGTATTTCACTAAGAAAGTATCCCTCTGATTCTTGAAATGCAATTTCATTTCGAACAGCCTAATTAAGTTGAAATACTCAATTGTAATGTAGCAGTTTAACTATTGAAAATATGGGGGATAACACAAATTGATAATAAATAAATTATCAATTTATTAACATATTTTATGCTCACTTTTTGGTTATCGCGTAAACTGTCAATGTTTAAAGTTGCTCCTTCTTTTCCATGCACATTTATTACATTGAAGCTATAAACTTGACATTATAAATTATCATTCTTGTATTAGACTAAGAAAAGTATTCAGTAAGCGTTGATAATAATTATCATGTTTCTTATTTATTTACCCTAGATGTGGGCCGAATTGTTTCCCTGAAATGACAGCAGCTGCATTCGCTACTGTAGGCGTAGATTCAGTGGCAATGGCTACAGAAAAGATTCGTAGCTCTGACTTTACAAACAAGGTGAGAGATTGTTCCGAATCAAGTTTCTGAGTGACAATAATCTTTGATGAGGTAGATATTTGTAATGTTTTTTGGAAAAATTACAATTTAATAACCTTAGGATTGCTTTACATTCAGTAAATCATAATAAAGCATAACATATACATATATTGCATATTCAAATCCTTCTGAATTATTCTCATTTTGTTAAAATGGCAATTTTTTTGTCAATCTCGTGTCATGTTGACCGGAGGACTGTGATGAAATTTTGATACTACCGAGTACGTTGTTTATGAAATGACTAAATAGAATGTGATCAAAAATTCGCTCCAACAAAATTTCGGTTCTGGTAGTATGTGTTCTGAAAAAAATTTCAATCTCATGCGGTGAAAGTACATGCGCTAGGAACTTTCAGCAGCGGTGCGCTTGAAATTTTATGCCAAAAGTTCCTTGCGCATATAGTACTCTTTCATCACAGAAGATGAAATTTTTTTTCAGGATACATACTACCAGGATTTAAATTTTGCTGGCAGGAATTTTTGATCACATCTTTTTCAATCATTAGAAAAACGAAAAACTAGATATAATCGAATTTTCACCAGGATCCCAACTCAACCCTAACAATTTGTATTATATGATTAATTTCTATTTACCGTGGTTATAATTGGATTAGATAGTAATAAGTAATTATTGTTGAATCATGTTATAATGGTGATGCTGGGCGTCATTGTAACAACTTAAACAACATTTTTCCATACAGATTTCAACAAATGGTGGTTTTAAGGGCCAGGAAATGTACACAACTGAGTTTGAAATTAATGAAGCTCCTCCGAGTGCTCGAACGCTACTCACAAAAGGCTATGTTCAAGAGGAAATTAATTCCTTTTCTGGTATGAAATAACTATGCATTGAAAAGCCATTATTGAAGGCACGGATAGAACAAAGGCTTAAGTCAAGGAGGGCAATTTTGTCAATAATGTTACAGTCAAACTCTATAAACTATAGTAATATTGTAGCTGTGAGTAAATGTTACCAACACTTAATGTTGGTACGTTCATGGATTGAGAGCAGGGTCCAAATTTGTCCGTTCTTTCAAAGACCTCCACGTCAAAGAACAACTATGTGAACAAATTTTGAAAGATGGTACTATGGGCTTTTATATTCGCTATTCTACTGAAATAGTTGACATTATATCGATTTTTAATATATTGAAATGTTTCGGCAACTATGCCTTTGCTGATTAATTTTACTTTTATATTCGCTTATACCATTGCATATACTTGTTTTATGCTGACGATGTGGTAATTCAAAGAAAATATCACTCAGATGAGGTTTTTGCATGTAGTCAATCGATTCTCGATGATATTTTTAGGATACAGCAATGATGTGTAACCGATAACTTGCACTCGAAACAGTTCAAGATAAAGGTAATGCCGTTCACAGTATGTTAACTGGTTGTGTGATGCAGGGAGAGAGAGGAAGAAATTATTCTCCTTAAAAATTAATGTTTCATTGCTTCAAATCTTTACACAACAAAACGATTTTTAGATTTTTCGATTCTACAGAAAAATTGTATAAGAAACTGTGATAAAACCTGTTTTCTATCAGGTTTAAAAGTGGTGATAGTTTGGAGTTTTCAATTTTTTGAAATTCTTCTGGTTTTAATTTTAGTAGGGCAGGCTCATGGGTGTTTATTTTTAACAGTTTATATAATTACTGCAATATGAGACCAGAAAGCTACTGTTCTGTGGTCTGCTATAAAATTTCAGCGCAAGGGATATGTTAAGTTACGATTAAGTATCTTTTATTAGCTTCTCTTTCTTGGTCCACGATCTTATACCAGATATAAGTGAGCTTGATTTCGAAAATCAAAACGGAACTCCTAAACAATTGTGGTATATTTTGTCGGAAAGATGTTGTCAATGAAAGAGCGTGCAAGCACAAGATCAAGTAATATTCCTGAAACATTTATTCTAAAGTTCTGATCTGAATTTCATCTGGTATGATGTTGCAGGGCACCGAGAAAAGGAAACTACTAAAGGATCACACTGCAACTATGCAGTGGGTCATAGGACAATAGATTGCTAGTCTCATATAGCAGTAATTATAATTTCCTCTGGAAACGAAATTTGAAATAACGACGTCTGTCGAGAGAATTTAGAGGTATAAGTGGGGAATATGGATTTGGATATTGATTTCTGTGCTAGCGTCTTGGGAAGAAAGTAGTTTTCATGCCAATAGCAATATAAACATTATAAACATAAATAACTATTAAAAAAAATACTCATGAGCTTTACCAGTAACTAGAATGAATACTGAGAGAAATATTGAAAAATATACAACTCCAAATTGTCACAACTTTCACCCTCAGAGAAAAGAACGTTCCAATTACAGTTGCTGAAGTGGTTTTTTCTGTAGAAACTAAAAATCCAGAAATCCATTTATCGCGTGAGGTTTTAGACCATTAAAACATTGGTTTTTAAGAAGCATCATTATCTTTGTAGCTTAATTAGCTAAGCTTTTTGGTAAAGTTATGTTTAAGCATCAGGCACATTTTTATAGTGCCTTAAAAGACCTTTCATTAGAAAAAAGCAACGTCAAAATATCCTCAACAGTTTTAAGGAAAAAAGCTTTTGAAAGGAAGAAATTGTTTTCATGTAACTCCAAGACTTTGCATTTTGTAAAGTAATTTTTAGACTCCTGATTGATAGAAGAAAATTTACTGTACTAATGCTTCTCTACATGCTGCTAATGGTAAGACTGCAATTGATTCTGGGTCCAGAATCCACCTCTCAATTGCGCTTTATTATTTCGTCTCAATGGCAAATACAGAATCGCACTGCTCCATCTTTTCAAATTTTGTTGCAGCTATTTTTTGTCGTGATCTTGCTGAGAAACCAAATTTCACTCTTCTTATGGTGCGAGTTTAAGAAAAAGAACAGAAATAGTTGGAAATAGCGTAGTTCGAATCTTATTATAAGCGCGTGGTGTATCTTTCATCAAAAATCCATGGCAGACAGGAAATATAGCAGTTTTTTTTTATCTTTTCGATTACAAAATCTTTTATTTAGGACCTAATTGTTCCATCTGTGCCTTTAACAGTTCTTGATTGAAGGACTTTGTTGCCCAAAAAAACTTGTGTGCCTCACCTTATTGTTAGTCCAGTCAAATTAGCAAAAACATAAAAATTAACCAGTAAAAAGCTATAAATTGTTGGGTACCTTTATTTTGGCATATTTTTGAAGATAGTGTAAGTCCAGACCCTTACTTCTAAGGCTCGATCCATCATCTCAAAAAAAGGTGCCCCCTCCAGTTTTTCATCATATCTCGGTAACCGTTGATCCGATCGCGGTCAAGGTTATTATAAAATTTAAAGCTCATTAAATTCGCTATAAGAAAGGTACGATTCATTTTATTCATATCTTCAATAGTATATCTGTAATACATTGGTAAACACGGAAACAATTTTTACTTATACGCTGTGCTCTTGAATCTATGTTTCTACGCGTTTAAGGCTCCCTCGACCCTCGAGCACTTCGTTCCCTCGCCCGTTTTGTCGTTACGCAGCAGGCCCAGCTATAACCAGGGAATATCGTGAGACACTATTTCGTAGATATTATTATCACATTCAGGATGAAGAATTTGAAAATGTTACCAATAGTTTTTTGATGGTATTTTAAACGCGCAGAAGCATGGATCCAAGAGCACAGTATATAAGTAAAAATTGTTTTCGTGCTCACCGATGTATTGCAGAGATGCTATTGAAGATGTGAATAAAAGGAGTCATACATTTTTTTATAGAGAATTTCATGAACTTCAATTTTTATACTAACCTTCACCGCGATTGGATCAACGATTACTGAGATATAATGAAAACACTGGATTGGAGCACTTTTTTTCAAGGTGGCGAATCGAGCCTTGGAGGTAGAGGCCAGGACTTTGACTATCTTCAAAAGTATGCCAAAATAAAGGTCTCCACTAATTTATAGCTTTTTAACGATTATTTTTTCTATTTGCCTCATTTTAATCTAATTCACTGGACTATGTGCTTGATGTTCAACCACTTCCTAATGCTTTTGTATGATACAGATACATTTTTAAATAATTACAAAGTAAATTAAATTATAGTAAGACGCGATTAACTCAAGTAATTTACATGCAATAATGTACGAACACAAAAATTTTCTAACTTTCAGAGCATGATATATAGTATATAGTCAGGATACTTACCGGCCAAGTAAAATGTCACTTATTTTGCCTATCATCTTAGTGTACAAGGCGTCACACAGTGAGACGGGATCGAGAATTCACGGCGAAAAGTGCAAAAATAAAGTATTTATTTCGGGGTTCTATAGTGGTGGGTTAGACGTAGTAATAGGCCGAGGGTCGAGTTCCAGGAAGCAGAGGAGACGATACTTTATACCTGCTATTGTGTCGCAGTTCAAAAGTGCCCTTCGCTCGAGACAGACGCGTCGCTCTGTGAGCTAAATTTTCAGTGTGCTCTAGAAAACGACGCCGTACGGCCCAAACTCAAGCTATTTACATTTTTCAAAATGGATTCGAAAGGGGAAAGTAAGTAGAATATTATCATGTAATTAAATTTTTTTAATAATGATGTATGTGATATCAGTAAACGAATGATTTGTCCGAAAATAAACGTAAAATCGCGACTGAAAGTTCGAAACACGTAGAGAAAAGTTGAATTGCCGTGCATTGTCAAGCGGCCGGACTTATTCTAGGTTGTAGATTAATCAATCGTTTAATGAAAACTGCAAAAAAAAGATGCGATTTCTTGCGCCACCGCTACCGGTGTAAGTTTTTGTGATGAAAAGTGCATTTTTCTCAATTTCGAACAATTAAAACATACAATTTGGATATGTGATTCGTATGAAGGTTGTATGGTATGAAATTAACTTTCCAGGGATGTACTCACCTTGTGGGCCCAGTGCCCCAGGTGGGCCCAGTGAGGCCCAAGTAGATTATTTTTGTCATTATCCTAATTTTTTACAGCGGATTCACATTTCACGCTTCGAAATTGAAATATTTTCTATCAAGACAATTTTTGGTGGTCTATAATCTATCTATAATATTTATCTATTTTATTATCTATAATAGTGAGTAAGGCTGAATATGTAATTGCTTATTCATATGTATTATACTTTGACATTCCAGAATCTACCGAAGATGATCCTGCACCTGCTGGATTGACAAGAAGAGACATGTTCGTGCTCCTGAAAGATAATTTAAAGAGTGGTGCAGCTACAACGTATTTAAAAATTGAACAATTCATGACGGAGAGATTGAAACGACCTTTTACTCTGTCGGACGACGTTAAATCTGCAGTACGCCGATTATTATCCCAATTCAATGAAAAGTGGACGCAAGTTTCGAGGCATGAAGGAAAATTTGTCGAAAAATTTTCAACATGGCTCAGTGTGTTTGTTCCCCTGGAAGAAATCAAAGAAGCTGCAACAAAGTCCAGCAAGTCCAGCATGAGTCGGCTTTCTTCAGGATTTGCCGAAGCTAGTGTGCGCACAAAACGGCAGAAAACTGAAGATTTGCGTGCGACTACAAGCACTGAAGAACTGGCTTTTGCGACTCAGATGAGCCTTCGAGCAGCTAGTAGAGTGGATGCTGCCAAGGTTGTTCAAGATGTGACACTGGGAAGCCCATCAAGAGCTAAGAAGTATAGAGAATCTTTGGATTCGATTAGAGAAACTCCTTATACTCATGATAAAGCCCTATCGCTTGTAATTGACCTTAATTTGTCACAAGCTGACTATCAGAAACTTCGGAATTCAACCAGAGAGCAGCAATGTACGATATTTCCGCCATATAAAGCAATATATCAAGCGAAGCTTCGATGTTATCCACGGAAATCAGACATTACTGTTACAGAATGTAGTGCTGAAGTGAAACTGCAGTCTCTGTTGAATCATACAATTCAGAGAATCTTGTTGCTTCAAGAGGCAGTTATTGATAGTCTTAGTAAAGAAAGTGTTCGCAACTTGAGTTTAATTTGTAAGTGGGGTTGCGATGGCACTTCTGGTGAAAGTACATACAAACAAAGATTTACCGACGATGATGGAAGCAAGTCCGATGCCAACATCTTCTTCACTTCACTAGTTCCATTGCAGTTGATATCAGTCGACGAAGAAACCCAAAATACCACTATTGTGTGGAAAAATCCTAGGCCATCGTCTACCCGTTTTTGTCGTCCAATTCGAATTCAATTTTTGCATGAAAATACCGAAGCCACTACTGTGAGCGAAATGGAGTATATTAAACAGCAGGAGAGTCACCTTGTCCCTTTCGAAACTGTCATTAACGGAAAAGACATAACCGTTTCTTTCCAACTTGCATTCACCATGATAGATGGTAAAGTTTGCAATGCAATCACGAGTAATGCTTCTGCTCAACGTTGCTATTTATGTCAAGCAACTTCAAAAGACTTTAACGATATCGATGCAATGTTGAAAAGGAAAATTAATGAAGATCATCTACAGTTCGGGTTATCGACTCTGCATGCGTGGATTCGCTTCTTCGAATGTTGTTTGCACGTAGCGTATAAACTTGAAATCAAAAAGTGGCAAGCGCGTAGTCCAAATGATAAAGAAATTGTTAAAAACCGGAAAGCAATTATACAAAAAGGTTTCCGCATACGAATGGGTCTAGTAGTTGATCAACCAAAGCCCGGATTTGGTAGCTCTAATGATGGGAATACTGCTCGACGATTCTTTGAAGATTCAACCACTTCTGCTTCGATTACGGGGGTAAATGAAGACTTGATCAAGCGATTTTACGTTATATTGCAAACACTTTCGAGTGGCCATGAAATTGATCCAATCAGATTTCAAGATTATGCCGTGCAAACAGCTCGCGACTTTGTAACGTTGTATCCGTGGTTTTACATGCCTACTTCGATGCATAAAATTTTGATTCATGGCACAGCAATTATACAATCTGCAATATTGCCAATTGGACAAATGTCCGAAGACGCCCAAGAGTCTACTAATAAATACATTAAAAAGAATAGATCAGATTTTTCACGAAAATTTTCACGAACGAAAACCATGGTGGACGTTTTCTCACGCCTACTATTAACGTCTGACCCATATATTTCGAGTCTGCGCAAATTACCCGCTAAAAAAATGAGATCATTGCTACCAGAAGCAATCCAGTTATTAACTGCGCCAAGCGTCTCAACAAGTGAGGAGAGCTCGAGCCTTGCATCATCAGTTCAATTCAGTGACTGTAAATCAGATTGTCCTTCCGACGATGAATAAAGTTGTATAGTTACTCCAATGTTCAATCTTTCACATGAATCTAATTTTAAGGAAAACATAACTATTATAATGCAATGTGACGTAAATAAAACACCTTTTATACAAATGTCGTCCATATTGAATCCGCCATTTTTTTCCCGCAATTTCGACTCCGGATTCGTAATCAGCGACCCCAAAAACCCCCGAGTAAGGACTTTCACCCCGATTAAATATATTTTTGAATCAATTTTTTGCCGTACTGGATCCGCCATTTTGTTTTTCGCAATTTCGACTCCGGATACGTAATCAGCGACCCAAAAAACCCCCGAGTAAGGACTTTCACACGAATTGGAAACTTGATAGACTTTTCGCCGTGAATATTCGATTCCGTCTCACTGGCGCCGCAACTATTGTAACACACAAGTTTTGAAAATGCCATAAAAAATGCAGAAATTTATTTTCTCACACTTTGTTATTATATAGCTGTTTTTGTTGTTTTTACTAGTTTCGTAAAAATATAATGAGATTTTGAATTTGTTTATAATAAATTATTATAATTTTCAAAGAACAATTATTATAACATAATGTTAAGATAAAATAAATAAATAAAATTAGTAACAAGAAAAAATTGAATACAACAAATTTTCAAAGAGCAATAGCATTAAATTCCGACACTCCTTTGAAGAATCAACTTCAGACTCAAAAAAAAAAAAATGCTTTCGAAGCCTTTCAGAGACACTACGTCAATCACTTGAGATTCTAACCTCAAAAATCGTATCAACTAAATCGCAGCCATAAACAGAGTTTGATGGCTGAAACTCGGGGTGGCCAGTCTGCACGAACATCCGATAAAACTCGCGTATGCGCAGTTGATTTTATAGTTTCAAGAGATTGTCCCGGTATATCTTTAAACATCCAAAGGGCTCAACAGCCCCATTCTGTACACAATTCTGAACAAAAAATCTCCAACACACTTTTATTTGAGGCAGAAATAACGAAATGGCATGGATTTTACGAAATCGCAATAATAAATTTGTAGAATGAATGCCGATTCTTTATATCTGCGTCGAATGAAAATGTGTTGGAATGTTTTGTTGAGAATCGTTTATAAAATGGGACTGTTAAGCATTTTTTCGCGTCTGTGATACGTGGACTTCGATATTTGGAGATATATACGTCAACGTTGGATACAGTAACCTGTGTTGTGAATTTTTATACATCTGATCTCGTTAGTCGTATGATGGCGGATAAAAAAATTATGTTGCAGTTAAGGAAAATGATCAGAAAATACGTAAATAGAAACGATTGATATTTTCCAATTTAAAAGAGACATACCGCATCTTCAAGGCAATGTACCCCGATTTGAAGATCGGCATTTCAAAGTTTTGGGAGCTAAGGCCGAAACACTGCGTACTCCCTGGAGCTAGCAGGACTCATTCAGTTTGTGTATGTGCGTAACCATTGTTAGATAGTGCAAGAATAGCACAATTGACAGCAAATACGCTGCATCCATTGGATAATTACAAAGATTGTTTGAAACGAATGATGTGCAACCCACCCGCAGCCAAATGCCATCTGAAGCAGCGTATAAGTTGTCCAGGCACCGAAAATGTAGTGACGCAGTTGGAAGAATCATTCGAGGAGGAATTGATTGATACCGTGATGTACAGACAATGGGTATCAGTGTGCAAAAAAATCTAGAAACTATGCAAACACCTGTCGAAGATTTTTTGGAAAAATTCCGAGCACAACTGGAATCGCTGGTGACACATGCATTGATGGCTCAGCAGCAGTTCGGTTATTTAAAAAAAGAAAAGAATTTGAATCAGGAGAATGTTTAGTGATCTGCGATTTTGCAGAAAAATTTGCGTTTGTTATCCAGGACGTGATTCAGGATGTACACTAGAACAACGACCACGTGTCGATACATCCTTTTGTTGCCTACTATAAAGAAGACGGAAACGATAAACACAAGAATTATATAGCAATTTCAGAGGGCCTCAAACACGACACCATCGCCATCCATGTTTTTTAACGAAAATTTGTGGAGTTTCTAAAGCGTGAAATACGCGAAGTTAATAAAATCATTTACTTTTCTGGCGGAGCTAGCGCACAGTATGAAAACCAACAAAATATTTTGAACGTATGTCATTACAAAGAAGACTGGAGTTAGAGCAGAATGGTTGTTGTGATGGCATTGGCGGTGCCCTTAAAACATTTGCTGCGAAAAGCAGTTTAGAACCGTCACAAGAACCGATAAACAGTCCCCATAAATGTTTTTCTTGGGCTAAGAATAATAAGAATGTTAAAAATATTTATATGGATTTTTTCACTAATGAGGATTATAACGAAGAAGCTGTTGCATTACAAGCTCGATGCCAAAAAGTGAAGTTAGTACGTGATACAGTGAAATTTCATTGCATCAAACCTATTTCAAGGAAGCAAGTTGTTGCTAAGAGATATTTCAATACCCAGAATTCAAGTAGAAGTATCGTTTTCCAAGTAAATCGAATATTAATAGAAACGAAAAGGGTATAGTGGGGGAAATCTGCCCCCGCGGCTTTTTGATTTGCATTTGGGGGATCGATTTGACGTAAAATAAAAATAATTCAGCTAAATTTTTACCTCTTTATTATCTACACGGTTTTCGAGATTTTCGAAAAAAAACTTTTTTTCGATATTATTTTTTTTTCAGTAGTAAAATTTAAAATTAATGAATGGTGATTTTTTCCCCAATTTTTAGGAGTAAACGAAATGAAAAAACACTTTCCTTATGAATCTCAAGTGGAAAGCCGATTCTTAAGAACAAAAATAGAACTATAATAAATTTTCTTACCGTGTTATTTAAAAGTGTCCACCTTGGTGGTGGAACTTTGTCAGAAAATGTTTTCTATACCCCTTTACACTCAGGATTTAAAATTTTTTTTTGAAATGGTGGAACATTATGAAAGAAAATGAAAACTAATTTTTTTTTTACAAATCGTTCATTGAGGAGACACGTCAGTGAAACTCTAAACTTTTTCGATTTGCTTGAAACTTGATAACTTGAACTCATAATGAAGCTCCATAAAACAAGTGATTTTGACTCGGTGCCAATTAGTTACATTTCACATGTGTCCAGTTATTATTTAAAATAACGTGGAAAAGTTGTGTTTTCCGTAAAGCTCTTTGCTTTACAATTCTCATCGTAAGAATCTCAAAAACTTCCATAGCCATGAGACGAGCGTAAAGGACAAAAGTTACCATGGAAATGGCAATCCGACAAGTTCCCACATAATTAAGAATTTTCACAAAAATTGTCAATCACCAATTATTGGGACAATTAGATAGTAACTTATCCGATTCCAATTTCCATGGTCACTTTTGTTTTATATGCTCCTCTAATGGCTGTGGCATTTTTTCAGATTCTTACGATGAGAATTGTGACGCAAGGAGCTTTTCGAAAAACAGAACTTTTCCACGTTATTTTAAATAATAACTGGATACATGTGGAACGCAACTGATTGGAACTGAGTAAAAACCACTTGTTTTATGGAGCTTTATTATGAATTCAAGTTTCAAACAAATCGAAAAAGTTTAGAGTTTCACTGACGTGTCCTCTTAACTCTTCGAAGCCTAGTGGGAACCCACGTTCCCACCTCGGTTTTCTTGAATTTTTCTAATTTATTTACTTTCTTACGTATTCAGATCTGATTTTTTGCGCTTTTCAGTTACTTTAGTGATCAACGAACATAAAAATGCAGTCTAATGAGCATAATTGTTTATAATTCAATACTTATACACAAGCAAACTAAAAAAATGACAATTTTTTGGAAAAATTTATCCAAGGAAATAACTTGAAATTTAGTGAAAGTGGATTTTTGGGGTCGCTGATTACGAATCCTAATTCAGATTTTTTAAATTTAGAATGGCGGATATAATATGGTAGCGAAAAATTGTGGAATTTTGCTGAAAATGACACATATCTTGAATCCGCCGTCTTGAATTTCGCAAATCTGATAGCGGATTCGTAATCAGTGACCCTAATAACCCCGGTGTGAGAATTTTCACGATCAAACGATCATTTAAAAACTGTATGCTTCAAAGGGTTAATGCAAGATTTTGAAAAAAGAAAATTATTCTCTTTTTTCACAACGTTCCACCACTTCAAGAAAAATGAAAAAGTTCCTTAGTGTAAAGGATCATAGAAGACATTTTATGACAAAGTTTGGCGGTGGACACTTTTAAATAACACGGTAAAAAAAGTTATAATAGTTTTATTTCTGTTCTTAAAAACCGGCTTTTTACCTAAGATTCATAATGAGGGTGTTTTTTTTATCCCGTTTACTCCTAAGAATTGGGAAAACAATCATCGTTCAATAATTTTTAATTTTACTATTGAAAAAAAAGTTGAATCGAAAAAAGCTTTTTTTTCGAAAATCTCGCAAACTGTTTGAGATAATTAGCCAAAAATTTAGCTGAATTATTTTTATTTGATGTCAAATCGATCCCTCAAATGCAAATCAAAAAGCCGCGGGGGCAGATTTCCCACACAAACCCGGCTATACCCTTTGCGGTTTACTTTAATATTTTATTGAAATGTACCTAAAGTTCTGCAGTTTATGTTGAGTAATTTTGAGTTTATTATTTAGTACGTAATTACTTGAATACCACTGTGACCTATTGCACTTTATGAAATCTATCCTAATATGAAATATTGTTCTTGACGTACGGTAGCTGTCGCACAGCTAAGAGTTCTAGTTTCGTAATATTATGTTCTGAGATTTGAGATTTTAGTTAGGTGCGAATTTCCATTGAAAATTTTTGCTGTTACAAGTCGAGTATTCAGTATGTAATGAAATAAATAAATTCGTTATATGATAGATTCAATGAAGTTGAATATGTGTATTATGCCTCCCGTCATTCCTTGTATGTAAAGTGGACAAGCCTTGGTTTTGGTGCGCTTGCGTACGGGGCCAAGTACGACGTCCCGCATGAATCAATCGCTTTTTAAATATAGTTCACCTCTGAGTTCCAATTTGAAACTTACAGGTTTCTTAGAAAATGAATCAAGGACCATGCTCATATTTTTTTTCAATTTTCAAGGAGGGTTATCATCTTGAAAATCACGTTTAAATAATATACTTCATAATAATAAATGGAAAATCATTGATTCTATAAATTTGAAATAAATAAGATCAAAGTACGATTCAAGAATTTCAACATGAGTTTTTGTTGCAATCTGTACGACAAAGGGACCCCGAGATATCGACGTTTAAAGGAGAGCATGATTTCAATTTTCTGCTGATTTTTCCGAAATTCAACCCCTTGTAACTTTTGAACCATACGAGTCAAAAACAATTGTTTGAGCATGAATTTCCCCCAAAGGATCTGTTAGAAAAGTTACGACAATTTTTAAGCACATGCCGTTGGAAAGTTGTCCCGCTTGATGTGGAATAATTGATAAGTCTGTGATGCGCATTCGAAGTGAACTGAGTGAGGCTAGATCTGATACACACAACACACCTGACGCTGCAGGCCATTTCAGGCACGTGTTACGAGCATCAAACCTCGTTTTTGATGCATTCGTGATGATTGATATTGTATGTAATTAGTGACGAAACCGGGGAATAGTGATTCGCATGCGAGCTTCGCACTTGTCTTCGGCTCGTTTCGACTCGTGCTTGTGCGCAGCGTGCGCAGACTCATTACCTTTCCCTGATTTTCGTCAAGTGTTGTATATTCAATCCTCTGTTGGAAACGAACGAGTTATTGTTCCAATATTGACATTTTAAATCAGAAATTCGATGTATTACGACGCGTGTTGGGAAAATTCTTGTACTTTTCAATGACGTCTGAATTGAATTTCTCATTGGTCTATGTAAATTAATGTTCTATTATCAGTTCAGTCATACAAGGATATGGATTTTCGTTTCAGATATCTACAGTAGAAGCTCGGTTATCCGGGGTAATATGGGGAGAGCATACGTCGGATAAGTGAAGTCTTAGATAATACGGAAAATGTGCATAACTCAAGCCATCACGTTATTACTCGTTGACTTCAGAAACGGAACTGTCGAGTCGATAGCTTGCAATGTAAAAAATAGCAAGAAACTTTTATAAGTTTATCCATGTTGAAACAAATTAGCCGTACAAGACTATTTGATAAATAGGCATAGCGGATTACTTTGTTTTATCCAAGGTTCTCCGTATTATCCGATCTTACACCTCGGTTAATGCGGAGTGCTCGGATGAGATGAGCATCTCAGATAATGCGAAAACCTCCAAGTTAGAACAAGTTAATTCAAGGTCGGAGAAGCGAGGTTCTACTCTGATTTGTGAATTTCATGCGATATTCCATGTTAAATGTATTGTAAATTTCATGTAATTCTTTAGAGTGATTTATTAGGAAGGAACGCCATTATTAAGTTATTTCAGAATTGCCTGAAAACTGTGGTTTACTAAAATAAAAGAAAAAGCCGTAAACATAGTATTTTTCCCAGTATTTTTCTTCGATCTATACCATAAACCAATTTAACTACTGAAAGTACAATCAAGTATGAACAACACCTTTTGTAATTAAAATTTTCTTTTCTTTCGTCAAATAGTTCTTCTGTTATTCATGAAATTGTTACTTATTCCATTATCTTCTTCGTTTTATATTAATTTGTTGATTTTCTATAAACGTCGTATGAACTATGTTCGAATTCTTCGAGTTCTAAGATTTTTTTTCGGTAGAATCATACGGTAATAGAAAACAGCCCATGGAAATTCTTTATACACATCATTTGAATCTGAAATCATTGAAATTTCACATTTTTCATTCGACCGTTTCCGAGATCATCGCAGGAGTTTGTCAAAAATTGAAATTTAGAATTTTTTTCGACGAAGCATGCGTTCAAATAAATGCAACATCGCAATTTTTAATGCCCTTTATTAATCGTTTGACTGTGAGGTCATGTAAATTTCATAGTTTGTCTGTATCTACCTAGCTGTGTTCAAGATGATCGCGGAAGTTCGTCAGGAATTGAAATTTCATAATTTTTCGATAAAAGCATGATGATAATGATAACAACAACGACAACTACCACGACCACGACCAGTCCCCCATACCCTATCGGATATGCCCCCATAAGTGGTCAGCTTGTGCGCCTCGAGGGAGGTACGTGACCATCATTATGCGTCTGCAGCCGTCTTAACTTATTAACGTCCAAAATGTTTGACACCAGCTTTAAACGAGTGTAACTCGGTCAATGTTTATGAAATAAATAAGACATATTCGAATAACAGAAATGCATATTTAGCTATACTTTTTGTGATTTCAAAAAACATACAGATTTTTGAGGTCTGTTTTTAAAGATATCTTTATGTATAGGAAACATAGGGCGCATATATATATATATGGATGTATGGTCTTTCTTAAAATTCTACAAGTTATACTCGGAATTCCAGGGGTGTCCAAAGAATTTTATGAGTCCTTCCCAGAATTCTATGGCGTTTACCTGGAATTAACCTGACTCCAAATGTGGGTGCGTGTGTGGGCGCTCGCGCGTTCCTGTGCGTTCGGGTGCTCGTGTGATATCGGGTCTATTCAAGTGTGTTCAGGTGTGTCAGGTTGCGGTAGGGTGTATTTGCGTGTGTATGGACGAGGTGGGTCAGGTTATGCATGTCAGGGTTCTTGGATTCCCGACACGGTAGTCGCGGCAGCAGTGAAATATCTTCATAATATAGAAATATACATAGGGCACGGGGTAAAAGGGGGAAGTAGGTTTAGGGGGGATAAGGAGGGGGGAGGGTAGGTGGTAAAGGGTTAGATGTTTGTACATATGAGGGTATATATAAGCAAGTTCACTGATTCCAGACGTTTGATCCGGCTTCACCCCTTCAGAGCGTTTTGCAATTTTTTGAGCTGAAAGACCTCATCGAAAAGCAGTATCCCACATTTTTTCAACTTTTTTTCCTTTTTATCTTCGATGTTATTGTATGGGGTATTCCATAGAGTTTTTCAATTCTTGTTTTGTTAATTTTTTTTTTTGCGTTTTTTGCCACTGCTACGGGATAGCGGGGAGGTATTGACGAAATTGAGAAAATGGCCTTTATCTGAAATATAATTTTTAAAGAATTTTTGGAAAAAAAATGTTGTCGTAAAATCTATTCTTTCCAAAATTGCATACTTCAGTGCAACACGTATTGAACAAACCTCTAATAATATCTTACTATTACAAGAAAAAAAAATATTTATTTCAACTTTTTTTGGGTGTCCGTCGTGCCCCGGTCTCCTGTAAATATAGAGTAAAGAGTCCAATCTTTATAGGTATGAGGGTATATATTAGGGTGATTAAAAATAAAAAATTAAAAAAAAAGTTTCGCGCAAATGGGCTTAAAAGTTTCGCTTAGGTATAAAAGTAAACCTGTGAAAACTTGAGCTCTTAATATTAATATTAAGATGCTCCGCATCGCACTTTTCTATTTTTCATAAGAATAACACGGGAAAAAGGTTTTTGCTCCTTTCGAATTTGATAATTAACTGACGACGCGTTGTGCGGAAAATTCACGGATACATTTTTGTAGAGAATTGAACGCTCTACAAAAAAGGTCTGCTGTCAGCTTTTGATAAATACATTCTTCAAAAGTTATAGGGGATCAATTTTTGACCCTAAATAACTTTTGAAATAGTAGATTTATGGAAAAATAACAAGAGACCATTTTTGTGAAGCGTTCAATTCTCTACAAAAATATGTCTGCGAATTGTCTGTACGACACGTCGTTGGCTAGTTATAAAAATCAGGTTGAGCAAAAACCATCTTTCCCGTGTTATTCTGATGGGAAATAGGAAAGAGCGATGCGGAGTATCTTAATATTAATATTCAGAATTCAAATTTGTACAGGCTTACTTTTATACCCAAAGCAACTTTTCAGCCTGTTTCCGCGAAAAAAAAATTAATTTTTTTATTTTGCATCACCCTAGTATATACATATGTAGGGTGAAGGGTTCAATCTGTATAGGTATAAGGGTGCAGAGAAAAGGTTAAATAGGAGGAGAGTGGGCAGCGGAAAGAAGGGTGGCCTTCCTAGATTCCTGATACGGTGGTGGCGGTGGTGAAATATCTTTCTACCTAATATAGCGATGTATACATGAGCGCGCGTGTGTATGACTGTGTTCGATAGTTCAAAATAAACTCAAGTACGGGTCTCATTTTACAATTTGAAAATTTCAATGATTTAGTTTCAAAAGTATTCATACATGGTGTTTTGTTCCTTCTCAAAATAGCATGCACGCACAGTTGATGCTTTTAGCCAATGTTTCAAACCATTGTTAACCGATTCTTACCACGAGGGGGCAGACATCTATAAAGAATCTTAATTTTTCTTAGTTTTTCAAATTTTTCAAAAACATTTTTGTTTTAAATCGTTAATTTATACATTAATGGTAATTTCTTGTATACATTTTTTTTAAATTCTCTATATCTATCGTGTGGTGTGAACGCGTTGTCCTAATGTCACATGTACTCAAAGATCACCAACCTTCATTTCTAGCTACATGAAATAATAATATATATGATTACAGACTTGAAAGATCTATTCTGGGGCGGGGGGGGGGGGGGGGGGGGGGGGGGTGCTTTTTGCGTAGAATTCAGCTATCAAAGTATTAGAACTGAAACGGTTGTTCTAAGATTTTTTTTTAATTTTGTATCTAACAAACAAAACAAAATATCGTAAAATCCATATGATTGTTCATTTGAAGTACAATTCGAAATACGTACAAATTGTTTCAGATTTCCCAACTGATTTTTAGTATATATGATTTATATAAAATGGAAAAAAACGACATATTGTCATGCTATATAGGCTGGATACCAGATGGGGATGATCTCGGCAGATGGAGACTGAGCTTCATTGGCTGCAATTACTGAACTCTCTCGGGAGCAATTAATTAGCGAATTATTTCTACAGCGAGTAAATACCCGTATCTCAATCGTTAGGACATTTTACATTTTCGGCACAAAGGGTGGAATCTCTGAAATAGGGATGATTTTCGATGGTGAAAACTGATTTTTTTTTGGCAGAAACCGGTATACGGGTGCTGCAGAAAAAGGCGAAAAATTCCTGGCGGCAGGGATTAATTAGCGTATAAATCTTGTGTGTGTGTTTTTTTCATCTTGCTCATTAACTATTGCTATTCTTTTTGGAAGGTGGCAATACTAGGTTCATGTTGCGAACGTACAGTATTTTTTTTAAAAATGGTCGAAGCAAAGAATTTGTCATTTAGGTAATTAATTAGCATTTAACGATTGAAAAAATTTCCTATGTATCTTTAGTCGTTCTGCTGTATTGGCATTGACACCTTAAAGGGGTATTCTGGTCTAGAAATTTGAAAAAATCGTTGTTTCTTTCCTCGATATTTTCAAAGTTTAGACCTTTGAGACTAAGTCTCTAAGTTGATTTTTGGAAAGTAGTCTCCACTTTACCACCCTGCGACTTTTGGTATTTTTGATTTTTTTTTCATGAATTTTTCTTGTATTCTTGAAACATCAATAAAGGTTTTGTAAAAAGAAGGATGGTAAAAACGTATTTTATTTCTTTTTTATCTCACTTAGGAAAATGCCTAAAATTTAGACCTCTAGATCAGAATACCCCCTCAATAGATCTGGTAGTCAGGCCCTATGGAGTGACAGTATTGACTCTGAGAAGTCCGAGATCACTCTGTGTTCGGTACATGTAACGATTGCGAAGTACTTCATGCTTCAAATATATACCATTCTATTGCTTATCTCGACTTAATAATCTGGTAAATTAGTGATGCCATACTCTTATACAGAGATGTCCTGTATAGGTATATATGAAGAACTGAACAATAAATATTTTAATGATTAATATTACAGGAGCCATTGTATCTACTCGTGGAAGGTTTATGACGGAGCAAGAAAAAATATGTTCTAATCAGCGATCACTTTATTTGTATATACAAGGACATACAAAGCACAATATTGACCGTGAGTATGTTTCTTATTTCAACAATTATAAGCATCTTTAAATATTTATTCTGTATAAATTACAAATATTTATTACTGACTTCACCACTTTACAATTCTATTTTGCAGTCTTTGAATTTTTACCTGATTGTGGATAGTACCTAATAGATTTTTTATACTTATTTCATTACAGTGGCTATTCAGAAAATAGGCGAAATTATTAAGACTGAGCATCAAAGCTTTTTAAACAGGCCCAGCAGATTTACAAATGCTCCTCCGCCTTTGATGAGCCTTCACTCGGCTGTACCGACTGTGGTAAGACATTAGCGAAGATTTGCCGACTTTGACGCAGATCTATTCTTAATCGCTTGAACGACACTGATTTGACCAATACTATATGAAGAAATTTCAATAAAATATGATTCATTTTATTTTTCTTTCCGTGGACAGGAAAAGATATGTGTTGGGATTGAAAATGCACCACAGGGGTTCGATTTACGTGGTAGAATTATTGGCGCTGGAGGCTCGAACTTGTTGTACATTCGAGGTGAAACTGGAGCTACGGTAACATTGCGAGGACGAGGTTCACAATTTATAGACCCGGTTTTGGGCGTGGAATCACCAGAGCCACTACACCTATATATTGAGTAAGAATTAGATATTGTTTCAATAATTAATACTGATGCATGTTTAGTTTTGTTAGACTAGTGTGTAATAGTTGAACTGCATTTTAGGAACTTGCAATAGTCCTTTTCTTATTGCTCGAATATTTTTGATTGGTCAGAGTTTCGTGGTTGCACTAACAAGTAAAATGGCGAAATTTCATTTTATTTGAATCTAACAATAAGGGTGGTTGGTACCAGATTTCAATCAGAAAACGCTAACCGCAAAAACCATAAAAATGCCAAGTTAGAACTCAGCCGGCTATCTATGACCGCATCCGTACCCGGCCGTGATGGTAATACGGCACATTTTAGGTTTGCCACCCGTCGAATACCCGCACGTATGAAGTATAGGACGAAATGAGAGGAACTTATATTGAGGAGTTGAATGTTTGAGTACAATTGATTTATTGTAAAAGATGTGAAAACTATAATGAGAAGAGGCGGGGGAGCAAAAAGCAAGAGGTGAATTTAGATGTTGGCTGTATGAAAGATGACTTCAGAGTGAAAATGTGAAAGGAAGGGTGCAAGGGACTTGCTGGTTGTAGTATCGGAGTAGAGGGCAGGAGACACAGTGAAATGATGAGAAGAGGATGCAGGGTATAAGGTAGCTGTAAGAGTGTGGGAAAAGAATCTAAGGTCTGGAAGACGTAACGTGTACGAGTAACTTGATTTATCAAAGATAATTAAAACACAAAATAATCACTAACATAGTTCGACGATTTAAGCTACAATACAAATTGTTTCGCTAATTGCCTTCAACTCTAAATCTTCTGGTGACGGATTTTTTCGTCTGCCCGGCTTTTGATAACACTTAGGATGTCAGTGCTGCGTTCGTGAATTCATTGATATTATAGAAGTCGTGTGAGGTGTTGCCTCGCTGTACCGCACCAGAACATTTTTTGACATCGCACGTTACAACAAACGTTTACAGATCGGCAGTAGGGTCATTGCGCTGGAGGCAGTTAATAGAGTTCTTCTTTTTCTTCTTCTTCTCCTCCTCCTCCTCCTCCTCCTCCTCCTAATACTTGTCGACGAATGAGTTGCAGAGAATCAAAGTGCGACCAAAATGACCTTCAGAGTTCGTTTTGAATTTGTTTACTGAATGGCAAGGTGAAAATCACACCCACACCACACTTTCTTACGTAAACGCATGGGTGGAACTGTAGGGATGAAGCCGAAAGACAGAAGGGGAATCAGACTGTCATGCTGAGGAGCAATACCGATGTACAGGGTCGATCATTCATTTATTGCTGAACACTAGCGATATTATGGCAACGTGAAAATAGGTAGAGATTCGTGGCAGGTTAGATTGTAAGCTAATCTTGGAATTGGTATTGCGTTCAACAATAAATAAATAACCTTGTATTGCTTCTTAACATTGCCGACGGTTTGATTCATTACCATTCCCGATGCCGTGCCAGTTGAATTCAATATTTCGTGAGCATTTTTTTTTCTAGATAAAGAAATTTTTAATGATACTTCCGGTTCGGTTCGCGCGGTTGGCTCGGAACATGTACCCCGTGAAGATGGTCATGTCCTTTTACACCAGATACTCACGACCAAGGTCTAATTTAGGAATGGGAGTGGCGTATTAATAATTGAATATTCGGACAAGAAAGTAGGTTTAATTTATTAATTTCACTCTCGCGGATGCCTCTGTAAATGACAAAATATAAAAAGCTGCAGGCTGCAGTCACCATGATTATGCTAATTTTATATCAAGTGTTGGAAATTTTTTTTAATTATTCACATTCTTATTACAAATTACGCATTTCTTTATTGTATTTCTTTTGAATGTAATTTGGAATTGAAAATAAAGAAATCAATAACTACATCGGTCATTTGTAATTTAGTCAAAAAAAAAAAATACTAACTACAATTGTAATTTATAATTAGAAATATTTTAAAAAACAAATTAATAATGTAATTAGCATCGATTTTACTTTCAACTACAAATTATAAATGTAATTCGAATCAGTTTTTCTTCTAATTACAAATTCCGAATGTAATTCGAATCAGTTTGTTGTGTCTTTAATCTGTTTAATTGAAGATAAATTGTTCTAGTGTTGTTTTTAGAACCTAACTATTTATTTACAAGTTCATATAAGGTGTCTATAAGATATATTGATAATTCGTTGACTAGATAGTTAGTTAAAATCAGATATTTGATTGGTACTTGAAACGGTTCGGTAGTTGCTTGAGGTCTTGATAGGATTGTTGGTGGGTTGATGTCTGGATGAGAACTGACTGTGTCGAAGAAAAAGAAGAAGGAATGTGAAGGAGTTTCAAGAAAATGTGAAGGGTGTAGGAGTTTACTGATTCGTCAATTTTTCCTATGGGTTGATTATTGCGATTGGTGGGAATCCAGGATGGGTCAAGAAATTGCACCGGAAGTCTTGGTTGTAGGGATGGAAATTTTATATATAAGAGGAAAGTGGGAGCTTGCAGGTATGACCTGTGCTTGAACAATACGCGATCCTTCCGCACTTTCGCGTACCTACTGTCCGGACAGGCCAGCGTCCACATCTGGCAACAAACTGACTATTGATAATAGGTAAAAACCCAGGGGTAATAAAGTAGTGAAAACTCGCGCTGGAAGTTCCGTACGACGCTTAGACGGTTCATTTATTGCTAAGTTTATTGTTTAGGGTCGCAGTTCCTTCAGCGCGATTTTGTATTGCCAGATGTGGGACTCCTGTCCTTTCCGGACAGCTCGATACAGCTTAGGAACCACCGTCCAGGGAAATCCCAGCCGTACAAGAATATATGGATTAACGATTGAAGAATTGGCTAATTATATCAATTAGATTGTGTTGATACGCAACACAGTTTTTCTTCTAATTACAAATTACGAATGTGATTAAGGTCGGTTTTTTTCTAATTACAAATTAAAAATATAATTAGAATCGATTTTTCTAATAATTACGAATTCCAAATTCATCCATCCAAATTCGTGCTGAACCGGAACGATACATGCCCGACGGCGAGTGTGTGTTTTCGGTGTCCGTCGAGTAAATGATTGACTGCTGCTACCTTTTTGTATGTATTTAGGTATGTAACCTTGAAATTAACGGATTATATTGTATCCCTGGCTCGTACTCAGCCCCTTTTCGCACTTATGGCTCATTCGTTGTCTCTCCTATCTAGCAGACTCTCCATTTCACCTGACTATCGCCTTCCATTCCCAGAATTTTGATCCTGTAATTTGTTATCTGCATTTGTTAACGATTCACTCCGCTCGTCCCCAAATACTTCTAACCTTCCCTCTGAACTGCACACTTTGTTTTAACTGTTCCGTCAACTTCCTCACAATAAACATTGTAACGTACAGCTTGTCGCATGCCTTACTAGCGTAGCAGTGCCTGTATATACCACGGTGACCAACGAAAGACAACGATACCCGAACATAGACGACGTCACTCATACCAAGGAGGTGATTACCGATTGATCAACAGCTCTCGACGATATCCGAAAAAGACAGAGTTTTCGCAAACGAACACTAGCTTGACAGGACGCGGGACAAATCACATGGATAAAGAAGGGACTACGGCAATGCAGTGTAACGAGCGACCACGGCTAGTATAAATACGAGTGCCGCGGAGGATATCGCTAGCAGTTGACGGGCAAAGCGCCGAACTGTTTCACCATAGATCTCTAGAGCAGTTGATGGGTCAAGTGCCGAACTGTCTCATCACAGTTTTCTACAGCAGTTGTATGGCATAGCGCCTCAACCTATCTTCGCATTAGAACACGAATCGTAGAACTCATTAGCAGTTGACGGGCAAAGAGCCGAACTGTCTCACCTTTTGTAACGGATTGTCACGCATCCGGAGGGCATTACCGAATGTTGAGTCATTTCAACGTTTATTGAAGAAGGTTTTAAGCAAAGCGCACTTTCACGAACTCAGAAAAATTACGCAGTCGAGTTCACGATAGCACGGAATGTCGAATAACCGGTTAATTCATTTAGATGGTAGAAAAGGGAGGTAATTTTCAAACAGACAAAACATTAGGAGCTGAACCTACGAATTCATGCATTTTTGATTTTTTTTTGTTAGTGATTTTGTCTGTTCAAATTTCAGTTATTATTTATTTATTTTTTTTCTAAGGATTTCATGCCATCTGAGCACAAAGCGCAGTTTGTATCATTTGTGATTTGACCACCAATTTCCATTTCTGATTAAATCTGATTTGTTAACACAAAAGATTTAGGCAAGTCTCGGTTTCTCTGTCCATCACCATTCCTAAAACTTTTAGGTTCATGGTAAAGTTTGACAGGCAACCAAAGCAGTCCCGGGTCTGCAGGTTATTAGTTGAGTCGAGGTCATTAACTCACGATTGACAACAGGGAGGCGACTTTGTTTTACTAGTTCGCAAATAGAAGTGTGCACCGGCTATTCAATATCACCGATCAGATGACATACACCTTTTCCTTTTGTCTCCGATAGGCTACATAAGCAAAAGAGCTATTGGCGTGAGGGAGCAACAAGGGAATTGTTCATGCCTGAAGGCGGCTTAGGCACCATTATAGTCCGCGTAGCATCATTTGTTTTTTTAGGTTTTTTTTTTAGGTTTGGCAAGGTCGATCGATCTTTCTTCCAAAGAAAGGAGGTCAAAATTAATATTAATTTCACTATAAATTGCAGCATTTACAGCAATAGGACTCACAACAGTGCCGTTTTCACATAGGCAGCAGCCTCGAAAAAACCGGATTCGTTCCGATCAACATATAATTGATATTCTTAATATACTGTGACGAGAACATCCTATCCGCGATCGAGAAGGCAAGGCTTGGAGGCGTCCAGGAGCACAAACGGGCCGATTCTTGTACGCCGGCGATCCACGGCCTTCCGTGGGTTTTTTCCTCTTATTCGGGCACCGAGTCTGGAGTGCAATACTTTACCTGGCCAAATTTTTCGCTAATCGATACCGCAAAATTTCCATTTTTCACCCGTCCAGGGTTGAGGGCGCTGTTTGTAACGGGCATCCAAAATGTTACAACACATAGAGGTCGCATCCCAATACTCGCACGCGTGGCTGCGTAAAGGCGACATCGGTACACTCTGCCTCTGGTTCTGCGCCGTGATTAGCTGAGTGCGCTCACCGCCTTCTTCGTGTAAATATACTATGAATCAAGCAGGCAATCACTAAAACACCTCAAAATATGTACAAGAATAACCTATTAACCAAATTTTTAAACAAATTAACCAAAACAAAAACCACAAACCACTAGGGGGATACAATTGGTATACAACTTTCAGACAATACTCAACATACAGCCATCGCGAATCATCATTTTGCAGTTTATAGGTCGGAATTATACATTTTGTGGGCATTTTTATCGTTTGTTTGAATGAAACGATACCATGAAAACTTGTGAATGCAGAGCAATCGAACTAATGCTAGAAAGCGGGAAGTGCGCTCAGCCAATCACGGTGAAAAACGAGAGAGGCAGAGTGTAACGGTATTGCCTTTACCCAGCCACGCATCCCAACGTTGGAATATTACCTCTATATGTATACGCTCGATGAGTGGAACCGACAAGAATTTAAATGATTCCAAGTTGAATTTCTTTCGACGCATATCAATCAGAAATGTCCGGAAACGAGATTCATCGATTCATCTTCGACTATTGGGATCAGCTACGATTATCAATCGTAAGAAATCTTTGGTCTCATACAAGCGAGAGGTATAGTGGAATGAACTATTTTATCACACGTTCATGAAAGCAGGGCTCTGCGTCGCAGTTTAGCGGGATGGAAGTCGCCAATTTCATCTCAGTGTTGTAAGGTTAGGTTCGCACATGCGCAGTTCACAATCGTTTCATTTTTGTCCCTTGGGAGATCACTTTCGTCCCTAGGGAGAAGAAATTGACCACTCGCGTCTCGTAAAACTACCACGTGAATCCCAACCACTGTTCAGGCACTTGTTACAAAAACTATCGTGTTTGACAAGGAATGAAAGTTGATGATCGCAACTCGTGTGATTGCCGCCCTCGCTTCGCTCGGCCGCAAACTTCACGCTGGTTGCAATCGCCAACTTTCGTCCCTTGATACACAATATACTATATCGTTTTGCGCATAACGGTCTTATTACTGTGGTACACTAAAAGTGCGCAACCGGTTAGGCCCATTCCGTTCGGAGCGAATCGGATCCGATCCGCGACTGTGTAGCCTTTAATATGATGAAATATTGCCATAATGTGGTTCGTGTGAATCGAACTTTTTTTAGTCTACGTTTCATACTAAAAAATACACCTAAAGCGCCCCCCCCCTCCCGTCATGATTTTCACATGATTAATGAACTAGGGCGAACACTCATCAGCTGCATTATTGAGCATCTACAAAAGTTTATTCTAGCTACTCAAGTAAAAACTGAGGTGAATCAATTATCAACAAATTGATAATGCCATATTTTTCATACTTAGAGTTCAACTGGGGATGTAATTATACCGATTTTCGTAATAAGTATTCCTTGTGTTGAATTGTTCAGTTAGCATATGCCTTTAATTTTTTCAACTGTTCGCATCCTCAGCAGTTTAGAATAGTACTTTATACACAGTACATATAGAAGGCTGTTGCTGCGGTAATGCTCAGCTTAGTACTAAGGTACCTCTGCACGCCGCTAAATAGCGCATAGTTTGGTAACGAGATTCTCTTTTATGGAATGGAAACTGAGATTTTTTGTTTATCATTATCATTTTTTGTGGTGTGATTGTTATACGCTTCATGTATCCTTTGTGTTCGAATGTTTTTAGTGAGTTTGGGTGGATAGCTATTTTTTTGTAGAGTGTCTCTCACAAGTTTTGAATTTTTTTTTTTTAGATTGTGAACAATGTTACATTGGTCAATCCCACCAACATTTAAAAAAGCGAATAGCTAACCACAAATACGATCTAAAATCAAAAGATCCAGACAAGTCTGCACTGGTTTATCATTCTCTAACTGAAGGACACACATTTGACTTTGATGATGTTAAAATTATTGATAAAGAAGACCATTGGCACAAACGATTAATTAAAGAAATGATTCACATCTCCAACAATAATCCAGTCAACAAGAAAACTGATACCCAAAATCCAAGCCATCTTTATTCTGACGTCATCTAATTCCACCTTGAAATTCAAATTCCAATTGAATTTCCGCTCATGAAATCAACACACAAATCGTAAAATGCTACTGTAATCAAGTATTGAAAATGGTCAGCCATCTTAAACTGCGTCATGAAAGATCACTTCCTCCTCGATCACCGAAACATATAACATCTCTAGCGCTAGGAATGTCATTTTTGAGTAAGTTAACACTCGATAATTTTTTGAATTAAATTTAAGTCAACACATTCTTACATTTATCTCAACAAACTTCAATCTTTTGGCACGTCCCTGGTATAAATATATCATTGAAGCACAAAATTTTAAGTGCAATAGAATATAACCTTAATTAAGCACGCGTTCAATTCCGCCTTAAGAGGTAGTAACACAGAGTTAGTGCTTATATGTTAAATATTTTTATTCATTTTTTTTGGTTTTCTTTCACTTTTTTCGAAATAAAGAAGCCTGATGACGGCATTCAGGGCCCGCTGAAACGTCGCTCAAATTAAATGAAATGCATTTTGACATTTTCTTTCTTCACTGAACTTCCCCGACGAATCTCATTTATCTATACTGTGTATATTATATCGAAACAGTTCCTTTCTTGAAATGTATAAGATTTTACTGAGATTCATATTGTTGACTTTGTATGTTTGAAGCTTTATCTTGTGTCCCGGAAGATCAACCATAATGAACAAGATGTACTTTATCAACTCGAGTTTATTCATCTGACTATGTTCGATACACTGGGCACTCAATGTTACGTATGTCGTTCCATATGCTTCAAGTTTCGATTGATCGAGCTTATTAGCAAAGTTTTCAGCAACCAAGTTTCTGTAAGTCTTCTAATATTTATCATGGAATCTCGATATCCACAGCGAATTGAGTTTTTGATTAAAGTTTATTGATTGGAACTTCAGGTGAATCTTGTTTCCGAATCAGGTGCTACGAAATGAAAAATTTGGTTCACAAATGTCACGTTGCACAAGATTTGATTGTTGAAAGCTACACAACATCAAGAATAAACATGTCAGAATTATCCTCCATTTTATGAACGTTTACTTTGGAGTGACAAATCTACATGCATAAAACTATGCTGTTAAATTTGTATCACTATAAATTTTCCAAAAGACTCGACTTCAAATTCTGAATGTTTTAAAATCTCAAATCTTTCTATAAAGTGGTATTATAAAACTACTTTTGATGCACCATAAAGTTGTTTGATAAAATCTGCGGACAGATTCTACCATAATGGTCGAAGGGACCAATCGCTTCGAAATCATCAAAGATTCACGCGCGATTTCCTGGTGATTTCGAATACTTAAAAATCGCCTGGATTCCACTAATCTTCAAGTAGGTTCTAAATGTTTGGAGATATTCGGCATACCGCGTGCCATCGGCTGTTCGCTAACGGATTTTTCTCGTCAGATGTTTGCAACGCGTTACATTTTCCCGCTTGACGCAATTAGTCACGCTGATACGTGGACTGGATGAGACCAAGCAAGCTAATCTCGTTGGCATGATTGCATACAGCTCGCGCAACAAGGGATACATGCCTACTCACAATCATTGACATATTTTCCAAGTGCGCGTGGGTGGTGCCGATAAAGTCCAGTGGAAAAGATGTAATCGCTGAAATGTGGAAGCAGTTTACTCTCCCATGATCTCACAAGTGGATTGATATTTTGAACGATTTATTGAAATCCTACCACATCATTAAGCATCGGATGATTCAGATTAAACAGGAGGATGTCACTGCTGTCAGCGTAAAACAGCTACATCGGTATGCTTACAAGCCCCGGCAAATCAAACGGAGTAACCGGAAGCGAAAGTGCAGACGCGGCGTTCGAGTCCGAATTAGCAAGTACAAAAATGTATTCGAGTGCTATACATCCAATTGGTCGACGAAAATATTCACCGCGCGCAAGGTAAAAGTACCAATTCACCAACGTACAAACTTATCAATTATCAAGATCATTCCACCGAACAAGGGACTCAGTAAAGTAAAATACCCCGATGGCTATCTGATGGAGAAAGTATTACGTATGAGTGGGTATCAGGTCTGTGTGAAGTGGTTGGGATTTCACAGTTCACACAATAGTTGGATGAATAAAAATGAAATGTAGAATAATTTGTATACGTATTCAGAATGGCAATGAAGCATTCAATTATAAAAATATTTCCAGATTTCTCCTCCTTTGTACGTATGCAGCAGCATAGCCAATATGACAGAAAAAAGGTATAATTATACACAAATTTTTTCACGCGATTAATACACATTTTATTTTTTGGAAACTTTTTTCATTTCCCGAAAACTTTGTTTCATTTTCTGTGTTACGACCAGCGTTCGGCTACACGTCTCCCCCATCTTCCTTGGCAACCTCTCGCCTCTACCTGCCAACTCTTCGACATTCCTTATCGTGACGCTATACTCTCCATTCTGTCCTCCTATTTCCATCCAGCCTTACATCACTCGTTATCGCGCTTACCTTGCTGATTCTTTTCCCCACTATCCTAGATTCCGGCTATTTTTCGTAAAGTATGCTAGTAATCCTCGTCTAAAACTCACTTCTATACCAACGTTCGAATAATCAACTTCAACTCGAACTTCCAAGTTCAATCTCAGTTCCAGGCTAAATAATCATTTCACCTATTCCTAACACACGTTGCCTAGTTAGACAATCACAACTTCCTCAGTTCTAATAAAGCCTTTATACAACCTAAGGTAAACCATCTCCATCTCATTATCACTGATTCTATCATTCCCGGATCGATGACAGCGATGAGACTGAACCCAAAGGTACCCGAAACAATATCTCGGGTGGGTATAGAGACGTATTGACAACAGCTCGTCAATACCGTCCCTCTATACCATAACATCTGGAACTTTTTTTCAGTTCCTAACAACTTTTTTTTTCATTTTTCTAACACTTTTCTGCGAGGATGGTTAACCGCATATAATTATTATAATTATGATTTTCTTTCATCATGTTGGATATGCTGCTCAGAAAACCTGTTGAGCCTGCACACCCCTATCAATCTCTTGAGTCCCCCATATTGTTATAGTTGCTGGTTTTGAACTTGCTCGGTCGAGTTGTTAAATATATATTAATTTCCGATATATTAAATGCAGAATTGCATTTTTGTATTTTGAAACTACGAGAAAAGAAAGGATAAGCAGTTCCTAAATTATCAGTCTCAGAACTCGAAAATGCATTCTTGCAACTAACTATCTTGTCAGCATTGCGCTAATAGGCTTCTTCAAGGCCAATTGTCTTGCACTGATGCATCTATAAACCAATCAGAAGTCTTTCCAAGATTCCCACTTCAAACCAAACTGATGCAACCAAGAATCATTCCTTGAATTTAGAACTAAATTGAACGTCGGAGAATACAGAACCAATTCAAACTTCAGATAATTTAGAACTCTTTGAAATCAAGAACAGATCATTCTACGTCACTGAACGCTTATAACCAGAATCTCCGAATTTAGTATAAGTAAATAAGTATAACATTATTGTAAAACCAAACCTCCAAATCGATTACAACAACATCATACTGTCAATAAATGTGTATTTGAATTATAAGTATATTAGAGTATATTGAAGTATTGTGTAGGAATAATTATTTCAATCACGCATAATGATAGTTGGCACGACCCACAAAATAATTCAAGATCAAGGCAGGCTGAAGGAAAAATCAATACGAGCAAATCATCAAAGTTCGTATTCCTGGACATCACAAGGTTCATGAATCCAGCTTAAACCGAAAATCACGCATTAAATCAAAGATTTCTCTCGACGGTCTTCCTAGAACGTAACACCATAACTGGATATTGTACCTACAAGCGCTCTTCAACAAGATACGCGAAAGTGAAATAACACCGGACTTTTGGACGGATATCATCATTAAAATGTTGTACGAAGGAATAGACAACGAAAAAAATACCTCGAGTTACCTACCAATAGCGCTTGCCAATTGTGCAACGAAAGTCTACGTAATTAATCTGCAAACGCATTGCTACATGGTGTGAGCTTAAAAATAAAATTCCCAAACAGCAATCAGGCTTTCGGGAAAATCGTGGCTGTTTGGAAAACATTTACACTCTGAACGCGGTAATACAACTGTACTTATGGAAAGGCAAAGGGAAATTATACGGACTCTTCGTGGACTTCAATGGAGCCTTTGATTCAATAAATCACGAATTGTTATGGCGCAAAATACGAAGTCTACGGCTCAGCACGAAAATTATTAATGTTATAGCTCACTTATACGCCAAAGTGACTGCAAGAGTTTCTGATGGAATGGAATCTTCGCAACCATTCAAAGTCAGTGAAGGCGTACTACATGGAGAATCCTGATCCCCCATTCTTTTCGCACTGTTCCTGCATGACCTGGAGTATTTTCTAAAATCTAAGGGAATCAGAAGCGTTTCTGTTTCCTAAGTTATTGAGATTCTACTATTAAGCTATGTAGACGATATGGTAATCTTCGCAGACTCATTTATCACCATGAAGCGGATCCTCAAGTATCTTCATGAATATTGTCAAGAAAACCACCTGATAGTCAACCTAATCAAAATCCAAATCCAATCATTCCAGAAGGGAGGGCATGGGCATAAGACAAAACAACCCGCTTTCTTTTATGGCACAGAATTGATTGATTATGTCAAGGAATACGTGTGCTTGGGTATTACTGCGACCCAAACCAGACTAGACGAGAGAGCAACAAAAGAATTTCTGAAACAAGGCAAAATCAGTATACTCAGTTACATTGCAATTGATATCCAAAATGAAGCTTAATTCGTTCGAAATATTTGTTAAACTTTTTGATTTTCCAGTCGCATGAGCCTTGCTGTGCGGCGCACTAATATACTCAACTTGACACTTACTGACTTAATGGAATTAAAAAAATACGGACCATGTTTTTTAAAGGACTATTAAGGTGCTTATAAAGTCGCGTTGCATACCTCAAAAACGCGGCGAGTAAAAACTCCTATATCGTTTAATAGATCAGAATGAAACTTGGGCAATTCATGCCTTAAGGTGCTTATAAAGACGCGTTGTACACCTTGAAAACCCGAGAATGCAAAACTCCTATACCGCTCAAGCGATCAGAGTGAAACTTGGGCAGTCAATGCCTTATTTTGGCAAAAAGTGGAGCGTCTTATTACTTTTTCAAAATTTGAAAGAAAAATTTTACAGATTGGTTGCCACCCACACAGATTGCCACTGCCACTCGGCAGTGAAGAAACACACATTTTCCCATGAGATTTGATGGTCAAATGAAAAAATGGCAGCTGATCTGGTTTTCGATTACGAAGAACACCGACATCTCATTTTGGCGACATTTGTTACCGACCTTTTACGCATGCCGGTAATTATTTACTAACATTACACGCATGCATCGCCGACATGCGCGTAATGTCGGTAAAAAATGTCGCCAAAACGAGATGTCGGTGTTCTTCGTAATCGAAAACCAAATCAGCTGCCATTTCGTCATTTCACCATCGAATCTCATGAGACTAGGCTCAAAATGTGTGTTTCATCGCCGCCGAGTGGCAATCATACCGGATAGTTCGATCCATTCACAAGTGCAACTGAAAATTTAGCCAATTTCTGCGGCTGGTAACTAATCTGTAAATTTTTTTTCCAAGTTTTGAAAAAGTAAAAAGACGCTACACTTTGTGCCAAAATAAGGCATTAACTGCCCAAGTTTCACTCTGATCGCTTCAGCGGTAGAGGAGTTTTGCATCTCCGCGTTTTCGAGGTGTACAACGCGTCTTTATAAGCACGTCAAAGGGTTAAGGACAGTTAGAGCCGGGAAAAAATGAGTGTTTTCAATACATTTTTTTCATAGTAATTAGATTAATTTCATAAAACCAATTATGCATAATTATTCTTTGATGTTTCAAGTATATTTCTACCAAGCTTAGTAAGAAAAAAATTTCGACAGAGTTATCGCCATTTTTTCTGACCCTGGTTTTCAAACATCGTTAGTAGTGACAACGATTACACCCGTCTGGTTTACCTGAAATCAATCAGATAAGAATAAATCACTAGTTCAATAGTTAATCTAGTCGTTAATGGAGGCTTTTTTGATTTTTTTTTTAAATTAGCAATATGGCTGCTTCCGAAAGTTTTTTCGTCGATTTTGAAGGAAACAAGCACTAGTTTTTTAGTAACATAAAATGGATTTTTTTAATAAAAATTAAATCCTTTCATTAAAGACTAGCTTTTGATGCTTCCAATAAGCTGTGTAAATTCCCTCGAAATCCGTCCACTGGTTCTTGAGTTACAGCTGTCACCATCTTCGAAAACATAGTTTCGAAAAAAACGCGTTTGAAGTCTTGGAGCCATCTTGGTATTACCTTTTCGTGTAATTTTCATACCGGTGGATGAAGTGATACTTTTTTATGTATTTAAATCCGCTGAATCCGAATATCGCATTAGTTTTTTCCAAAAACCCAAGCATTTAATTTTTTAAAGGCAATTGTTTAAATTATTATTTTTTTAAATATTTTGGGCTGTTATAAAACGAAAGTTATTTATACATTTCCAATTTCATGCGTTGTCAGTGGTACCTTCGGTGTTTCACACGTCAAACATTCCTTTACAGGTGTAAGAAAACAGCGCGTGTCACGTGTCCGGTTGGGCGATAAGTCTGATTCGTGATTACAGTGCTCACCTCTGCGTCTCACGCTGTAAATTCACACTCATTGTAAATTGCTCACTTTCTGCACTAGTAACACAATATATTACTTATGCATATTTTTCTCTCTCAATCTTATACTTTTATAATAAACTTATGAAAGAATTTTTTATAATTTTTTGCATCATTTTCTGTTAGTTTATAAGATTTCAGAATGTCAATTACTGTTGAAAATTGCTAAGATTAATAATTTTTCGACAGACATTCAAAGCCAGTGGCACTTCAGAATGCAAAGCAACTGGCAATTAACTTGATTCAAACGATGCAATCCGAACTACAATCTTACATTCAACAACAACCACCCCCAGTCCAAACCCAGCAAGTCATAGAACAATCTCATGTACAGCAAATTCAACAAGGTAGGTTCTCTCAGAGTACTGAACTGTGGCTTTTCAAAAGAGAAATGCTCATCCAACAACGTTAATACGATAGGTTTATATCGAAAATTTTTTTTTCCTTAATAAGTCTCAGGAAAATGAATTCACCAGTTAAACAGAAGAAATTTAATTAATTGAAAATATCTTACTTAAGTTCATTATATTTTTTCTATTTACAGCACAGTTCCAGACTATGAATATTGGTGCTCTCGGTCAGCCTAATGTAGTCACCATCCAACACCAAGGTACGTACCCATAGCAAAAACCTAACGCAAACGGCTCGAGTTAGCGGCTGAACTGTTTGAACTTTTTTTCAATGTGTTACAGTGGTACGTTTTGCGCCCACGTCTTCATAAAACATTACCTTTATGTGAGATTCGACAATATTTTGATTATTGGGTGTCAGTGTCTTACATTGATAAACATTGCCATTTTTGGCCGCTAATCTCAGCCGTCAGGTTCAGTTTCATGCATATGAATATGGTTTTCTCTTATCGTGTAATTATTCTTGAAATTTATGAACATTGAAAGGCATATAATTATAGCGAAAATGATCAAAACCGTATTTCTATTGTAACGAATTTAATAAATTAAAGTGTAAAGTTAAAATTATAAAATATACTATATTAAATTAATAATGAAATAAAATAAACATATAAAAAGAAATGAATGCATGTATAAATAAAAATACAAATAAATATAAATAAAAGTATAAATAAATATAAATAAAAGTATAAAGAAGTATAAATAAAAATATAAATAAATATAAATAAAAAGACAGCAATACAAAATTAATAATAAATAATTAAAAAGAACGATAAAATTTTGAATAAAAATCCCTTTTAGGTGATCACTTATCTTTTTTGATTGGATTTGGGCGTTATTGTTTGGCGATCGTCGTTTAGTCGGTCCTTAATCCTTTATTAAAAAATATATGTATATATATATATCCCAACAGGGTCGTCGAAAGAAATAAATAATGTAAATAATTATTAAAATCACAGCAAAAGAGAAAGTAAAGGAATTTGCTTGGCCAAGCCTACATATAATGTCTTACTTCTGTCACGTTTGCGGACCGACTGTACGATAGCGCAAATCCCAACGCCTCGCCAGTGCCGCACATATACACCTCAAAACAGCGATACATATGTGTATATACATACAGGTTCTTACACTATTTATACTGATTATACTATGATGTCTATCTATCTATCTATCTATATATAAAAAAAGGTTTTTTAAGATTAATGAAGTTAGCGTTTTTAAGATTGAAATTGTTAGACGCATGAAGTTAGCGTTTTTAAGAGGTTGACGAGAAGGTGTTTGCCGTCGTCCAGGACCAGCGTTCCGTAGTTTTCGTGCTCCAGGTCGCCGGGAATGTATTTTCCTTCGTCCAGGACCAGCGCTACGTAGTATTCGTAGTGTGGGTTGACGAGGAGATGTTTGCCGTTCACCAGGTCCAGCGCTCCGTAGTTTTGGTGGTCCAGGTCGCCGGGAATGTATTTTCCTTCGTCCAGGACCAGCGCTACGTAGTATTCGTAGTGCGGGTTGATGGGAAGGTGTTTGCCGTCGTCCATGAAGAGCGCTCCGTAATTTTCGTGGTCCAGGTCGCCGGGAATGTATTTTCCTTCGTCCAGGACCAGCGCTACGTAGTATTCGTAGTGCGGGTTGATGGGAAGGTGTTTGCCGTCGTCCACGACCAGCGCTTCGTAGTTTTCGTGGTCCAGGTCGCCGGGAATGTATTTTCCTTCGTCCAGGACCAGCGCTCTGTAGTATTTGTAGTGCCGGTTGACGAGAAGGTGTTTGCCGTCGTACAGGGACAGATCTCAGTAGTTTTTGTGGTCCAGGTTAACGCGAATGTGTTTTACACCGTCCAGAATTTTAGTAAAAGCTTAGCGCTACCACGAGGGGTCGTCCAGAAACAGCGCTCCGTAGTACTCGTAGTGATTAAAAAAATTAATTAATCTCTCTATCTACTAAAAAGATTTGTGGAAATACGTGAAGTTAGCGTTTTTAAGACGCTTGAAGTTAGCGTTTTTAAGACGCATGAAGATAGCAGTTCAAGCAGTACATGGCTCCACATTCTCTGCCGGACCGCGGCTGACAGCGACAAGCTTCACTCGATCAGCCGCATGGCACCGCCTTTCTCGCAATTTATCTCATAGACAAAGTAACATATAATTATAAATAACTGGGTTCGATTAATCTGTCAAATCAGAAATTCTAATTTAAACTCATAGCAACGCATGTGGAAGCCACAGCAGAAATAGCTGTGTGAGGTGCGAAGCACCGATTCTCTTGGTACATGCGCTCATAACCCATAACTGACGGTTTAAAGAAAAAAAAAAAAAAAAAAAGAATCCCTCTGTTTCGTAAAAAAATATTGATCAGACGCCTGAAGGCATTCGTGGTCCAGGTCGACGGAACAAGCGTAATCGTGGTCCACGTCAGAGGGACGATATTTTTCATAGTAAAGGAGAAGCGCTTCGTATTCGTCGTCCAGGTCGGAGGGACGATGTTTTTCGTCGTCCAGGTCGTCGGAACAAGCGTATTCGAGGCGCTGCACGAGCCCTGATACGAGTCGGAGGTGAGTCGTAGACGAGCTGAACGGTGTTGCATGAGGATGATGTTTTTCATCGTCCAGGAGCAGCTCTTCGTAGTATTCGTGGTCGAGGTCGACGGATCAAGCGTATTCAGAAGGACGATGTTTTTCATCGTGCAGGGGCAGCGCTACGAACTGTTTGATTAGGTACTTATCGGTACATGTCGCAGGGACGATGTTTTGCGTCGTCCAGAACCACCGCTCTGTAGCATTCGTGGTCCAGGTCGACGGGAATACGAATTCAGTAATCAAGAAAGAAGGTGCGATGTTTTAGAAACACAGAAGGGGACTTTTGCAACCCAAAGATAAAGCAATATAATAAAACACTGAATAAGGACATCTCTTATATTTACTCTATTCAATCGGGTGACAAGGTTAGCGTGGGAAACTCCAGAAAGTACATCTCTTACTCTTTGAACAATAAACGAATGAAACGCACAAAAGCGCGAGGCGCGAAGCGCCGAGCTTCAGTGGGCTGAGGCGCGCGTAGCGCGCCAAGCGGGGTTGGTGCGCGAAGCGCGCAGGGGCGGAGCCCCTAGTTGAATAAAATAATAATAATAACAATCGTTTATTGTGACATTGGGACAAGTCCCTTTTACACATTCCAACTGAGGTTGGGAGATATACAGCGTGTGCATAAAGAGAGTAATATATTATATATGTTGGCATATGTGCACAAAATTAGAAATTGTCGACCATGTAGAATAGGAAAGGCAAAGAATTCATGGAGCAGATTTATAGGGCATTTTCATCGCGCAAGTCACGTTGGAGAATCCACGAGGATAGGTACTGTTTGAATACAGGAAGTGATGTGGCTCCTGTTAACTGTGGTGGAAGCGAGTTCCATAGTCGAACTCCAATGGCTATAACCGACCTCCTTAGAAACTCAGACCTGCATTGTACAGGAGCAAGCGAGTTGGTGGCGACTGCAGCGAAGCGCGGGTTAATCCTGTGAGCTGGGCGCAAAGAATTGGCGAGATATGCAGGTACCCCTAGTTTAACTAGCGAGTAGAGCATGCAACCGACGAAGAATAGTCTTCTATTCCGTGGGGTGAACCAACCAAGATCTTTTCGATGGCTCGAGATACGTTCGAACCTACGGCGGTTTAGGACAAACCGAACGCAATTGTTGAGCGCAACGAGCAATCTTGCATCCTGCACTCCGGAAAGGTCGTTGAAAACCACGGAGCAATAGTCAAAGTAAGGTAGGACAAGGACGCGGACCAGCCATTGCTTGAGTAGGGGCGTCATCAGCCTGCTGTTTCGTCTCAATAGGTGCAGGTTGGTGTTGGCCTTCTTGATAATTCCAGAGACATGATCATCCCATCTGAGAGTGTCAGTGAGCGTGACCCGAAGGTACAGAGCAGATCTCACGTAGTGTACTGGCTGTCCATTGATAACAATGGGAGGGAGAAGATCATGATTAATACCTCGTATATAGTGTGGGCTCCCAATGATCATAACCTTCGTTTTCGAAGCGTTTAGTGTGAGGTAGTTGTTGTGCGTCCATTCGCCGACCCTGTTAGCTTCCGCTCCTAGCGTATCGAGCGCGAGTAAAAGGTTGTGTGGGTAACAGTGCAAATAGAGAGCCAAGTCATCCGCGTAGAATATGTGGCAGCAGTCGCTAAGAACAGTGGGAAGGTCATTCACAAACAGCGAGAAAAGGAGTGGACCCAATACACTGCCCTGCGGAACCCCTGAAGGACCGAATGCCATGAGGATATAGCGCCAGATTCACCCAACACGGCCTGTCTCCGATTTGAAAGGTACGAGTGGAACCACAAGAGTGCATGTTGAGAAACGCCAAGTTTTCGCAGCTTGTCTAGCAACAGGTTATGGTGCACTACATCAAAAGCTTTCGAGAAATCAAAGAAGACAACGATGGTTAACATCCGTTCATCCATAGCTCTCCTACAATCATCAGTGAGCTTTGTTAGAGCAGTTTGTGTGCTGTGTCCTTTCCGAAAGCCAGTCTGCAGAGGGTCGAGAAGATTGCGCGAAGACAGGTAATCCAATAGTTGTTGATATACGAGCCTCTTGACCACTTTAGATAGGCAACACAGTAAGGAGATTGGACGGTAGTCCGAGACGTTCGACGGGTTACGTGTTTTCTTAATCGGCCTAATGTAGGATTCCTTCCAGCTATCCAGAAATGAAGCATATGCCAAGGAGTGATTAACGATGTCCAGTATAGCTGGCAATAAGGCTGGAAGACACAGCTTGATAAACAGGGCCGGAATGCCATCTGGATCCGCTGCATTCGAGGATTGTTTCTCGATGCATTGCAAAAGTTCCTCGGGTAATACGTAGGCAAAGTAGAAGTTCCTGTCATCGAAGGCAGCCTGCCGATGGATGACCTCAGCAAAGGAAGGACCGACATGATTTGCTGGGTCTTGAAGCACCGAGCTGAAGTGCTCATTAAGTTCATCCACCGAGCATGTTGGAGCAGAGTCCTTCTTGGGCTTAAGTAGTCCAAGACGTCGCAGTTGATTCCATGCTGGTTGGCCACGAACTCCAAGCAGTCGTCCCTCGAAATATCGTGTACGGGCGAGGTCGATGTTACGCTGCACATGATTACGGAGCACCTTGTACGCATTCCAATCTGCCAAGCTCTTGGTTAGAGAAAAGCGACGATGTGCCCGATTGCGCTCGCGCATCTGCGTCCGTATGTCCTGGTTAATCCAGGGGGCGGGCGGAGAGCTTATAAGCTTTCTCCTGAGTGGGGCCACCATGTTTAGAGCAATACTCAGGGTCTGGTTGAGAAATTGAACCCTCTCATTGACGTCAGCACTATCGTAGTAGGCCTTCCAGTTGGTATCGAGTAGTATCTCTTCCAGTGACGAGTGATCGATGCGGTCGTACGCACGTGATTCGACAATCCTCGGCAAGAAAACCATGGCTTGGTATCTGTATTCGATGTACACGAGCAAATGAGCAGACAGATGCGGGCCGGCGTTTTTGCCCCACGACGATACGTTGTCAGAGTCATCCACTGCCATGATGTCAACCCACGTAAAGCGTTCTACAGCTGCGGTGTAGTGTGTGGCACCATGGCCAACGATGTTCAGGCCAGCATCTGATAATAGTACCCTTACTTGCGTAGCCTTTGGAAAATTTTCGAGGAGATCAGCATTTAGGTCTCCCATAACGATAGCTCGATTGTAGCGTTGTAGAGTAGAAGAGAGCACTTCCTCAAACTCATCGAAATCGGACGTTAACCCGACATAAGGTGGACGATAAGCCAATGCTACGAGGATTTTTTCTTGTCCAGCTCTCCAGACCTCAACCAACATGAACTCAAGCTTTGCCCTGCTGACCGGTAGTTGCATGCCGTCTGTTGATGTACTAACAATTCGAGCACAAAGAGAATGATGTACGAATAAGGCAATCCCACCCCCTCGTCTGTTAACACGGTCGTTGCGCAATACACTATGAGTTCTGGGCGAGACCATAACATCAGGGATGTGAGGCTTAAGCCAGGTCTCGCTCACTCCGATGATTTCGTAGCGTTCTGCTTCAAAATAGTGTATAAACTGAGAACAATGACACACGATTGACTGCGCATTCACATGGCACACTCGTAAGTCCGCACTGCCTGCAAGATTGCCCCCAGCTGCCTCCCCTAGACTACGTCAGTCCTTACCTGTGCGTTTCGAGACACCATTACCTCGCTGCTTTGGGTTTAGATTTTTACTAATGGCCTCCTTGCTCGCAGTCGCGACCACTGGTTTTCCTGTAGTAGCAAAGGAGGAGGCAGAGCCAGTCCGACCCAGAAGCTGCCTGTGCTGCTAACTCACATAGGTGGAAGGTGGTAAGGTGGCGGAGGGAGTGTTTTCAGCACACTGCGGGGTCTGAGGAGCTCTAGAGGGGTTTTCGCTTCGGCGATGGTGTAAGGCTGGCACTATTGTGTCCTTTGCAGCAGTTGAGAGGGTCTTTTGCACAATGCGATGACCGTTGCCGTCATAGAGCACCCTGAGGCCGCGATCTCCTTCCGCCGTCCGACGAGCAACCTCGGCTCGCGCTCTAGAATATTCAGCTGCCTGTGCAGGAGTTCGATCTGGGTATACCGGGACCATCTCTAGAAACTAAACAGAAACTGCGCATGCGCCAAATGATTCAATTTCATTGGTCAGCGAAATTGCCCCGCGGAGTAATTTTCGTCAGCTAACCAAGGCGACCAACGTACACGAAATGTGACAAGGCTCTGAATTTCTCGCGCGTAAAGTAGCGTATTGAGGTTATGTTGATATTTATTCCTACTTATCGTGAATTTTCTAAGAAAAGTGTCATTCAGCAATACCGTAGTTGATATTAGAAGATATTTAATCGACACAATAAAGGCGTCAATGGAGAAACAATTACAAAAGCTACAGAAATTGGATCAGTTATTTATTGAAAGAAGAAATCTGAAATTAAATGTGGAACGTCATCAACGAGTGGGAGTCTAGACAAACTGAGGCAGGTGAGTAAAAATATTGTTTATTTCAAACAGATTCTTTATTTACATAAAATTACAAATAAATGGATAGTTGAAACCCAGTAGAAGGTTGCTCCAGAGTAGATTTGTTACAGTGCAGTGCTCCGGAAGCCAGTAATCAGTGCCAATGAACATGAAATATTAAAATAAAATCAGTAACAAGGAATAAAAGAAATAGTGTATCTTGAAACACAAAGCTTAGGAGTGCAAAAAGTAGCAATTCGTTTTTCTGTCGCAATTTATTGAAAATTAGTGGTATTCAAAACAATTAGAAGCTCTTGTCTGATGATAATATCTATTAATATTTTCAGGTGGGAAACAAACATCATCGAAGTGAGACTAAAGTTGTCAGGCGTTGAAGCGTGTAAGTAAATTTCTGATACTATGATATTTGCATATTACAATGTTTTCACATGTATTCAATGATAAAATTCGTTTGTTCTGACAGACTTAAAGTTTCAAGTTTGGATAATAGGATGAAAATCATACCTTACCTGATGGTCAAAACGTTTTGGTGGCTAGGACCCTAGTTTCTCGATTGGTGCCACCGTTCCAACCATCGAACCTGGTTGTTCCATTGTTCCATTAGACAACAGGTATCCGAAGGAATTTCTTCTGGTCATCGCCACCTTCTGAACATCAGTCGTGGCAAAATTGGAGAGCACGACACGCTACAGATCATGGTGTTTGAATATTCCATCATTTTAGATCTATCGAGCCAATAGTAATAAGTTTGTTATTCAACAATTGCTGCTAACTAATTTTACAGAGCAATCATTCCGTGCACCATTGTAATCCAAGCAGTATTATTGGCCCGCATTATTTTTCAAATTTTATTTTTGGCAGTTTTGATATTTTATTTTTCACTCTCTTGGCATTCAATTCAGATGAATAGTGTTTTAAGTGTTAAATCAGATTCCAAGGATGAATTTTGATGTGTAAACTGAACCAATCTCAATCTAAAAATGTTGGATAACTTCAGTTGAAAATGTCTTTATAGTCAATATTAATCGACAGTATCATCTGACTAGCTAGTTGCAGCTATCATCCGTGCTTGAGCCTCGTTCAACCCCGGCAAGGTCTAAGGAATGCATTTACTTACTAGTACACGTTACAAATGATCACTTTGTCTACAATAGGACTTACTTGCTGGCTAACTTTTTTATGATGAATCTTTATCAGGGAGTCATCCGGTAACTTATTGAAAGCTTGAAACCAGATTCAATTTTATACTCTTACAATGGTCCTTCATTGAAACTGAGAGTTTGTGAATCTCCATTTATTACAATTAATTCTGCATCCCATATTAACACTGTTCGAAACAAAAAATCTCATCCTAAGATTGGAAATGGAATCTGCAATGCAAAAGTTATCCAGTGGCACAAGTTAAAAATAAAGAACCTTATAACGGTTTCTGCGACAGAGGGATTCCTTCCGGATATTCATGTTACTGGATGATGTTCGGAGCACTATGAACAAGATATTGTATTGGATTTAGGTTTAAGTAAATATTTTCATGAACTTCAGTGAAAATTAGATATTTATTTCTTTCAAAGGAACAAGGGGTACAATGTTGAACCCGATAAGTCAATATTTTCATATGAATGTTCTGAACATTACTCTAAAACATGATTATCCTTAAAGTTAATTGTGACACTAAGGCACATTTTGAAAATGTTGATTTTTAACTTGTGTCACAGAATTTTTCTGAGTTTTACTCTTCGGATTAGATTTTTTTAGATTAGATTTGAAATTGAAAGAAACCGTAAGATCTACAACTTCCTTTTCCAACCAACAAAAGTGGCCGATGATCTCTGCATGTGTCATGAATTGAATGGGAAGAGAAGACATCAGCGAACAGCAGAGATGCCATTATTTTGGCTGTATTTTCTGTTGAAAGAAAAAAATTTCATTGTTATTCTTAATGTATGAAGTAATGAAAATGATTGAATAAATTGTCCCCACCTACCTGCTTCGTTTCTTCCAAGCACCCAACATTTGAACAGATTTCTTGTTTCAATCGAATAGGACGAATTTTCAAAGAGCATCAGCATTAAATTCGGACCGTTCTTTGAACAATCAATTTTCAATAACAAATGCTTCCCAAGCCTTTCCGAGTGACTATCTCAATGACTTGATATTCTAACCTCAAAAATGCATGTGAACTACATCGCCGACAGAAACAGAGTTTGACAGCAGGGTCTCGGGGTGGCCAGACTGCACGGACGGCGGATTTAAATTCGCGCATGCGCAGTTCCTGTTTAGTTTCCAGAGATGGTCCCGGTATGGAGACGTTCTTGTAGTGCTCGTTCCCTTTGAGGCGACTCGTCGAAGTGCGGATTTTTAGTGCGAGCTCGCGCGAGGCGCAGGTAATTTTGAGGAGACGCGGGCGTTTACCACGCACACCAGTTGTGCTGTGTAAAATATCATTATAGGTGTGAAGAGGTAATTAATGTGATGTAGCATCATCTTTCATATTAACTGCGCCAAGCTTTTTTTTAAATCAGTACCATTTTATACAATTTAATGAAGATTTTCATTCTATCTTTTCTGCAGGTAAGAACATTTCGAGAAGTGCAATAAAAAGTTGCAGAACTACATTTACTCGAGTAATTAAAATTCTTTGGGAATTTATAAATATTTTTCATTACACGATAATCTTTCTTCTTCGTCAGCCAATAGAATGCTACTGTAGATGAAATCCAGATTCATCTGATATGCGTCCATTTATTCGTACAAAATAATATAATTAATACGCTTTATGCAAAACTGTTTTGCTAACGTTAGTTTATTGTATTATTCACCCAGTTTTGATTATAAATTATTTTTTTAATTTTTCTGCCAACAGAGTATGTAGATTACATTCTTGTTTTATTTGCAGCTTGAAGTAGTTACTTCCTCTCTATTAATAATGTTGTTTTCTCTTCTTATGGGTCATGATCAGATCAATGACTCCTTGCTTTATAATTTGACCCATACGTATAGTTGGGCAGTGATTCCAGTTCATACCTTGAGTAATTTCACTGTAGTTCAAGTTTTGCATACTGTTTCTCTGAAAACTTTATGAAACAGACATAATTTTATTCAATCTTCGAGTTTTCAGTGTTATTCACCTTGAATAGCTATTTCCAAGTTGCATCTTGCATATTAGAGATTTCTTGTATCAAGTACGTAGAATATAATCCAAGACTGCGATCAAACAGTGATAGATGAGATTTACATCCAGCATGGTTTATGAGTGGCAAATATACGTAATAATTTACTAGTACTTAATCAGACACGTGTCGTACAGTTGTAACATATTTAACATAACATTGAAACTGTTAGTATTAGGGTAAACAATAGATTAACCTTAATGATAACAATTGGTTAACATATTACAATGACAAGGGATTACATCTAATTTTGAATTGGCAGATGCAAGTCGTGTGGTTCGAAGCGATTATTCAATGACAATTTTATTGTAGCGTACGTTATTTAAATAATCTGGTAGATAGCATATTTCACAAGGTATCAATTGATTTGACCAGATTTTACAAGCTATTAAGTGATTCAACTGATTTCACAAATATCTTGAAAGATTTTATAACACTCTTAATTATTTCCCCGTTTTCAAATTAATTTTACGACATATCATCATTCTCATTTTAGAAGATTTAGAAAAAGACTAGAATTAACCGACGAGGAACATCTACACGGTGTACAAAGCGCAGCGCGACGCGAGCTTGAATTATTTCATTAATTCGGGACCAAGGAGGCTTAGTAGCTAATTAAACGTGAAGTGAGGTATTTGTCGCGCATTCATCTCATTTTTGTAGCGTACGTATACGATTTTATTGTTCCGGCCCATCTGCCGAGGCAACCCCGAGCTTTGAATGCGAGAGTTTGAGTCACACGGGCTTCTTGCTCTGTTTGGCAGAACTCCCGTTACACCCCGTTGTCGCGTCCTCTCCCCACTCCGTGCCTTTGGGGTGTTTCACTTGATCCAAGCAAGTATTTAGACACCCCCGAGGCGTGATTCGCATTTTTTAGGGGTTACATTCCAGTTTCGAATGCAAACGCTTGATTGACACGTGCTTCTTGCTCTGTTTTGCATCACTCCCGTTGCACAGCGCATTAACTCCTCGCTTCGCGCCTTTAGGGTGTTTTACTTCAACCAAACAAGTATTCAAACACTCCTCAGGGGCGTGACCCCCACCTTTTAGGGGGTGCATTCCAGTTTTGAATCAAGTTACCTCGACCGGCCCATTCCCACGACCGCTTTCGTGTGACGGTGTCAGCAACAGTCACAATATTGATTTAAATAAATAGTCTCGTTTCACGGGTTGGGTCGTTATACGGTTGACAACATACAAAACCCAGTATGAAAGGCTGCTCTTTTAATACTGCGAATGGTTGTTGTCAATCTGATCAATGGTAATGTGTACATCTAGGTTTGCCATCGGCATGCGCGTAACTGAGATCTATTTTGGGCTCGCGGAATCCCCCCGACGGCGATAACAGAAAAGATCAACGTTTGTCGATACACGACTCTGATCAGCATTAATTGGAACTAAATTTCTCTTCTTGGAGAAGCGTAATTACCTTGAACTAAATTTGACTTTTTCGGAAAGGGCAATTACTTTGAACTAAATTTGCCCTTTTGGAGAAGTGTAATTAACAGAAATTGTGACTTGATTTTTTTTTTTTACTATCTCGTAAGGCTGTCACAACAGGGAATATGAGCGCTAACAAACGGCCGTAACGTGCAAGACAATGAATCGTCGGGCCAATATCGAAATGAATATGGAATCCCATAAACTTTAAAAAAAAATTAAATGCAAGTAGAAAGATTGTTGGGCGCCAGGGCGTAATGACCAAGGAACAATATTTACGATTCAAGATGAATTCACTTCACCAATAGAAAAGAAGGTAATCAGCTACTCTCAGCGGTTAGACCTGATCTCTCGTTATGCTCAGCTGTCAGTTGGGCAGAGGGGAATGTGGGGGCGATGAGCGAAACAAGAAACGTCAACAGTACACAAGAATTCAGTAGGTAAAATTGGAATTTATTGAAAGTCGGCAAGGCAGATTTCAAATACGCTCAATACCCCTTTTAGGGCGATGGGAAGAGTGGGGAGAATGAAAATAACAGTGCTATGATTAAATACGAATACACAAAATTTACTAGGGATATCACAAACAAGACAGTAAGAAATAGTTTACTTACAAAACAAAATAATCACTTAGGTCACAATTCTTCAACAGAGACGCAAATATAAGCGACTCGAAATGGCCAACAAGAAATCACAACCTGAAATGAAATATCCTACTTAATTAATTATTGGGAAACAAGTCGTTTTTGCTACGATTAAATCGATTACTGTATTGTATTGTATGTATGAACTGGAGATAGCCGGGCGCTCAGTCCTGTTGGACCATTGTGCCCGGGCCCGTTAGGGGCACCCCTAATATGTAGGAAACGAGGTAAGGCCGGTCAACTTAGCGAAATGAAGCAGCCTGCCCACCCCTATGTTCTCAATTTTGCCTCCACCGGGGTAGTTAGCTCCGAGAACCTGCGTGCGTAGTCCCTCGGGCCCACTGCACTGGGTGATGAGGGGGAGGGGAGTCTCCTGATCCCCCTCGCATCTCGGGCACAGGGACTCTGTTTTGAGTCCCAGGTGTGCGAGGTGTTTGCCCGTGTACCAGTGTCCGGTAATAAGGCCCATCACGGTTTTCACCTCGGTTCTGTTCAGTCTTTTGAGCGTGGCTGCTAAAGCCTGCGATGGCCCTTGGAAGATGGCCCTCGTGTGAGCTATGCCTGGTGTTTTGTCCCAGAGATCCGCGAAGCGGGCCTCCGTCTATTGCTTGGATAGGCATTTTACGTACCCTGGGGATAAGCCGGGGAGGGAGCCCTCGTCGTCCGCTTGGTGCGGGGCCCCCTCACTGACCAGGTCGTGTGCTCGTTTGTTGCCCTGGATGCCGCTGTGTCCTGGCACCCATACCAGGCTCACGCGGTTGTCCTTGGCCAGCCGTGATAAGACGGTGATGCAGTCTCAGGTCAGCATCGACCTTGCGACGTTATCGTCTAGGTTTTTGAGTGCCGTCCGGCTGTTACTGCAGATATATATGTGTTTCCCTTCATGGGCCTTGCTCAGAATATGTCTGGCACAGGCTAGTAGGGCATACATCTCAGTTTTTAGCACCGAGGCTGTCGGTCTCAGGGCGAGCGACCTGCTCGTCCTTGGTCCTCCGCACCAGAAGCCGGCCCCGGTGCCCGTCTTGGTTTTGGATCCGTCTGTGTACCACACGAATCCTTTTGGGAAAAGTCCTTCGTCTGGGTTGTTTGCCCAGGTCTCTCTGGGCGGGTACATAACCCTGAAGGCGTGGTTGAACTGGAATCTGCTGGGGCAGTGGTCCCCGCACAGTTCCTGAGTTGTCCGTGGCGCCCCCTCCCGGTTTAGTATCACGGTGTGTCCCAAATCGGTGCGCTTCCAGAGCCGTATGTGTCTCAGGCGTAGCGCCGCCCTCCAGGCCTCTTCCTTTACCGTAATGTGCGGGGGCGGCAGGTCCAGGAGGGCCCCCACGGCAATTGTCGGGGTGGTCCGAAGGGCCCGTAATGCCTAGGATCGCCATCCTGCAGACACGGTCGTATGCCTTTCGGAATGTAGCCTTGCTCATTGCAGGCCACCATACGAGCGAGGCATAGGTGATTTGAGGTAATATGATGGCCGTAAATATCCATCGGACTACCCTTGGTTCTAGACCCCAGGTTTGGCCCACCATCCTTCTACAGGCCCAGTACGTGGCCGTGGCCTTCTGTGCCTGGTGTTCGATGTGGGCCTTCCATGTGAGGTTGGGTCTTAGGTGACTCCTAGGTAGCGTACCTCGGTGGACAGGTTTAGTCTCGTTCCAAAGATCTCGCCGTGCCCTGCCCTGAGCTTACGCTTTCTAGTGAAAAGTACCATCTCGGTCTTGCTAGGATTGATCCTCACTCCCTGAGATGTGCACTAGTTCTGTACGAAGTCTAGTGCCTTCTACATCTTACTTGTCACGGATGGAAAGTGGTCGCCTGCGATGATCAAGGCCACGTCATCGGCGTAACCCACCGCTGTCACCTTCAACTAGGTTTCATAGCAGGGGGGAGAGAACGCCCCCTGAGGGCAGCCCTTGCTGTCCCGGACGCTTACTTCGGTTCCTCCGAGCTTGGCGGTGACAGTCCTGGTCTGTAGCATCTGCCTGATCCAGTTGACCAGCATAGTGCTTAAGCCGAACTTGAGGCAGCCTCAAAAATTGCGTTGAAGGAGGTGTTGTCGAACGCCCCTTCCATGTCCATGAATACGCTGAGCGCTGCTTTTTCCGGTGGAGTTGCCCCTCCACCTCCCTTACCAGGTGGTGGAGTGCCGTCTCTGTCGACCATCCAGCTTGGTAGGCGTGCTGTGCCCCCAAGAGGGGGGTAGCGGCTAGAGCTCTATCCCTCATGAATCTGTCCATTAGTCGATCCAGTGTTTTTAGCTGGAACGATGTAAGGCTTATCGGCCTCCATGATTTGGCGCGGACGTAGCAGCTCTTTCCCGATTTAGGTATGAAAACTACCCTGATCTCTCTCCAACTCATGAGTATGTAGCGTAGCACTAGGCACGCTTTGAAGATTTTGTTAAGTCTAGTGATTAGAACCTCGCCACTTTCCTGTAGGACGGCTGGGAATATTCCGTCCGCCTCTAGGCTTTGAACCTATCGAAGGTGTCGATGGCCCACCTAATCCTAGCTGTTGTTACGATTTCCCCTGCTGTTTACCGTGGGCCTTGCAAAGCACGCTGCCTCAAAGGCTTGGTTGATGGAGGTTTGGAGATGTATTACTTCGCTCTCCACCTCACTGGCACTGTTCAGGTGATTACAGGGTCCCTGGAGCCTCCGGTTGAGTTCCTTCTTGTAGGAGAGCCAGTCTGTGGCTCTGGGACTTCTGCGCATGCCCGTCGGTTCCAGATCGCCTAGCGCTGCGAGGAAGAACTTTATGCGCCTGTGGATCTGAGAGTGTGAGTCCTGCACCCGCCAGTCGCTGATGAGGTTCAGGAGCCTGGGGCTGCAGAGCGTGAGATCTATCATTTCCTGTCTATCAGGGGTGATAAAAGTTGGTCTCGATCCTTTATTTAGGATCTCGATCTCGGCTGATGAGAGGTACTCCAGCAAAGCTTCACCCTTCCTGTTGGTGTTGGAACTGCCCCAAATCGTGTGGTGCCAGTTGGCGTCGCAGCCCACTGCGAGGTGTAGCCCGTTGTCCGTGCAGTACCTGATCACCTTTTTTAGTTCTTCCGTTTCAGGTGGTTCCATAGAGTCGTAGGGGAGATAAGCGGAGCAAACGACTATGTCGGTTGTTCCGGCCCTCTCCCTTTTGAGCTTGATCGAGGCTGCCGCTAGGTCTCTGCTACAAAACTGGCTGAGCCTTAGCGCCTGATGTCTGTTGTTGACGAAGACCGCCGCCCTTGGACCGGGTCCAGCCGTGCCTTCCTCGCACACCAGCACGCTGATCTTCCTGTCTAGTCCTGAAACAAGTCCCCTGTTAATCCATGGTTCTTGAATGAGTGATATGTTTCTTTGCTCCACCGCCAGGCTTCGGCTATGAATAGCCGAAGCTGCTTTGCAGTGTTGGAAGTTAATCTGCAAAAACTTGATCCTCCGCGCGGGCATTGGTCCGTGCGATGTCAACTTCGCTGTTTTTAGGGGTGTGAGGGTGTCTCTTTATCGAGTCCTCCCTTTCCCCCTGTCCGCAGGGTCCCCAGCTGGCTGGTGCCCCTGTGGCCGTTCTACTGGTGCGGGGAGCGCACCCGGCATTGTCTTTTGTGATCCTGCCTGTACGCTCTTCCGCCCAGCTTTGCTGAGTTCATGGGCTCTAGAGGTGCGACCCCTGGGCTTCATGGCGCAGCTTCTTCTCCCTCTCGCGCACTGAACCGCGGGGTGTGGGTCCTTGGTCCCCGCACCCGATGGGGCCCCGCCATTTGTCGAGGCAGCGGCCCGGCGGGAGGGGGGGGGGGGGCGACACCGATACCTTCTCCGTTCCTGGGGGCCCTTCTTAAAGGAGATACGCCCGAGGCCGAAGTGGGCCACGAGTCCCCCCTTCCTCAGACTGTCCCTTGATTCGGAGTCAACGCCCAACGCCAGATGGAGGGACGTGGGTCCGTCCTTCCTGTCCCAGACCCTCCAAAGGTGATTCTGGGGATCGGCGTTCTGGCGTTTTAGCCTCTAGATGATGGTCTCCGTTTCCACCGGTATACCGGGGATGAAGACCATCATCCTCGTGAGCCTGGGCAGTTATTCCCCTCCCAAAATTCGGAGGGAAGCCCTAGCCCAAGCCCCGCCAGGGAAGGAAGCGTCTGACGTAGCCAGGTCAGCGCCCCTCGTCTGAGCGCATGACCCACAGGACCACATTCCTGGTCATGCCGGCTCTGCTCGAATCGCGGGACCTCCTCCCCATCCGGGATGGAGTCCAGCGTCTCTCTCAGCGCCCGCACCACTAGGTCGCCCTGCTCAGAGCTGAGAGTGGCCTCGGGGTAGTCCGTGGGGGCGATAACCGCCCTCTGGCACCCCCTGGCCGCCTCTCCGTAACTCCTGAGTCAGGGTTCCTCTCGGCCCCTTTTGGTCTTCGATACTTCCGGCGCCTGGGCCTCTTCAGGCCCGTTCCCTCCGACAGCGCCCGGCAGCCTTTTTGTTGCCCCTTGGTATCAGTTCACCCCGAAGCTGGGTGACCCGTCCAGGGGTGCGCTGGTGTGTTTGGCGGTTCTCAGGGTTCATCTCCGAAGAGGTCCTGAGGGCCAATCTGGCCTTCTTCGCCCTCTTCCTCGACGCTCCACTGCGGCGAACCTTACCTGTGTTGGCTGTTTCTGGGGGTACGGTGATCTCGGACTGCACCGGTCCCTCCACCTGCCCAGCCCCAGTGGTCGTCGTTAAGACCGCCAGGGCGCGGTGTGTCACGGAGACTAAGGCCTCCTCGTCCGCGCGCAACCCTACCATCTCGGCGATAGTTTGCGTCTCGTACGAACTGTTTTCCGTGGAGACCCCCGTGTCGGTTTTTTTTTTGCGTTTTTTGTTGTTGGTTATCCATAGGACGTCCCACGAGTGTGCAGGAAAAAACGGTCCACCCCCACTGAGCCTGCTATGTGGGGGTAAGGCTGATACAACGGGGGGGGGGGGGGGGGGTACCCCAGGGGCATTGTTCGCGATACTGTAACCCCAGTGCCATCCAGCCCTCGGTACTACAGATCCCACCTCGGCTTAAGGAGTTGGTCCGCGGCCGGGGCCTTAGTTCCCCTGGGCCGGTTTTTACGCTGGCCGGGTCCCGTATAGCCCCAGCTAGCCAGGGCGTCATCCACCCCCGTCCCGTGGGCCGGTTGCTAGCCGGTATCCCGGTCCCGAGCACGAGTTCGTGGGGTCTTCCCTGGCCGTCCTCCTATCCGCTACCTGGAGACGCGCTCGGTCGTTGCTTAACCTATACCCCTTATCCGGTAAGGGGAGTGGGGAGCCGATAAAGTTTGGCGTAAAGCAACTCTAAGTCGAATGAAGGCTTATTTCATATGCAAACCCGGCTAGGCCCTTACATTTACCACTGACCAGCTCCGTCAATAACAGGAAAAACAAACGATACGGTGGATCGTAGACACATAAAGTTTGTATAGAAAGAAAACTCGTTTCGGTTTTGATGGCAAAAAATCACGAGCCACTGCAAACCCATCAACGAAAGCTACTGTACACCTGTGGAAGTATGATATTTGATTGTGAAACGAAATTAGTGTCTAGGGTAACTGAATCAGGTTAATATTGCAATACAAATCAATAGTGCCTCTACACGCTGGCCGCTACTGGTTGTGTTGTGATACCAACCTAAATAAGTGAGTACCTTAGACAGGATTGAGGATCAATCATCACGTGTGTATATTAATAGTATCTGCCCCATAGTATGAATAGTATATTATACTGGTAAAGAGAGAGAGAGGTAAGCGATTTTAATGAGGGCAGCCCCACCCAAATCAAGATTGCACCTCTCTACTGAAGGGCATACGATATTTTGTATAACATAGATACGACTACGGTCGTTTTTTTAAGCTAGTGGAGTTAGTTTTGCTCATCAAGTTATATAAACACAAAATCGCCTTTCTTGCCGTTGTTCTTCCTACATCTCACTAATCTGTTTTCATGAAATCTGTTCCTATTTATTATTTCAAATACTATTTTTTATCAATAAATATTGACATCTAAAAAGCCCATTATGTTTACTTTTCAGACATTATACAACATCCACAGAGCAGTGTAATGACTCTCCCAGCAACAATACTCACTGCCACTGTTGCTGGAGCTCCGGGAGGAGGTGTTGGTGTTCCTCCACCTGGCGTACACATTCCTGCCCATTCGGGTCCTTTGGTGACTTCTGATCAACCTCAGGTACCGTATAAACATAATTTCCTGTAAATACTTTTTACTTTCAAACGAAGAATACAGTGGGGTTTTGATGGATTTGTGCTGTTATTATCAATAAACTACATTCTCACTATATCAGTTAAAATGTGAATTTCGTCGCAGAGGCACAATTTGACTGTGTCTGTGAGATGTGATAGACAGTTATGTGTGTAAGACTGAGAGTGTAACTCGGTATCACTACTCAAGCCTGTTGGACGGACGCGGCCCTCCAAGGAGGATATGAAGAGGTCATATCGAAAGATGCGAAGTTGGTTAGCTAGAAAAATGTAATTTCGAATATTAATTGGTTGACTCGAAAAATTAACGACGGAGTCAGGAATCGAACCTGGTATCTAGAGATGCTTTGCCGGAGACTTACTCCACTAGACCACCTAGCCGCCCTGACACCAGTGTCATTAATTTTTCTCATTCACCTGTATTCGAAATGTTTGTTTTCGTGTGCCGTATTGTATATAGAAATGTGAATTTCATCGCAGAGGCACAATTTCACATTTCTATATACAATAATTAGTTGAGTTCGGTACATGGGATCCGTTTGCGCTTTTCACTCTCGAAAATTGTTTTCTACAATTTTTGATACACATGCATTAGTTGTTTATCGCTTGTGGTCCAAGCTGTAGCCTAAGTTCTTACGCGGAAGAATATTATCATTTATGTATTCATGAATATCACGGGTTAACCTCTAATAGCCATGATAAGTATAGCTACAGTATGGCCTTGGCACGGGTAAAACAATGTTTAGGCTGTTGAAAATTAAATACGCTTGGGGAGACAATTTTATTCAACGAAGATTTGTACATTGACTATTTGTTTCTGAGATGTCCGCGCAGCACTGAAATACATCAGTACATACCGGGAAAATCTCTTGAAACTATAAAATCAACTGTTCATGCACGAGTTCTATTGGCTGTTCGTGCAGGTTAGACACACACCGAATTTCAGCTGTCAAACTCTATTTCTGGCTGACATGTAGTTCACACGAATTGTTGAAATTAGAATCACAAATAATTGATGTAGTTACTAAACGGCTTGGAAAGCATTTGTTATTGAGTCGGAAAGTTGATTCTTCAAAGAATTGTCAGAATTTAATGGTATTGCTTTTTGAAAATCCGTTTTATTCGATTAAAGTGAGAAATCTATTCAAATGTTGGGTGCTCGGAAAGAACAATGCAGGTAGGTGGGAAATCATTTCTATAGTTTCATAAATGAGAAGTAACAATGAAATTTTTTTGTATCAACAAAAAATAGAGCCAAAATAATTGTATCTTTGCTCTTCACTTATAGCTGCTCCTTCTGTTCAGTTCATCACACGTACAGAGATCATCGCCACATTTGATGGTTGGCGAGAGAAGTTTTAGATTTTAGGGTTTCTTTTAATTTCGAATAGCGTGTAGCAGATCTTCTGAGTAACTCTCTTGCTCTCGTAATTTCAGGGGGTAATATTAGAGTTTATAAATTTGACAAATCGAAGAAATCAAACCGACCGTTCAAGAAATTTAAATACCTTAGCATCTGTAATAGAACTGTGAATTTCTGTTTTACTCAAGTTTAGTTAAACCAAATTTACGAATACTTTGTAATCAATTTATTCGTTTTGTTTAATAAATTATTGTTTCTACTATTGCAGATTTTCCAATAATTTTCAGAGTTCATTTTACAAATTTTGGACAATGTTCGATTAAATAAATGAAGGGCACCTGATACAAAAATTGAAAATTCAATGTGTGTGTGCGTGTGTGTCGGTAAAAGCGATGGTCGAATCGGTGGTTCGTGATTGGAGGCAGAAGTATAACTTTTTGTTGAGATGCACCTCTTCCAGCTTCGTCCTTCTCTTTTCTCTCTTTTTCGAGGATCGTAGGCTGGATGTCGTAGGTCCGTAACATTTCCGCGCAGGTACAAGAGTGAGTTCGTGATCGAGCTGCGTGTTCCGGTGAACTTGGGTTGGCTCGGCGTTGTTCGGCCTCACTCCGCGGGTTTAGGGCTTATTTTGACATGTTTACGCTGATGCAACGTCTCGAGCAGATATGAGTTAAGAGCAGAGATGCAATTATATTGGCTGCATTTCTTGTTGACAATCTCTTTGATTTTTCAGTCATAAACTTTAATATTAGCTCCTGTAATTAAGTAAGGTAATCCTTCTGGAAGTTGCTCAGAAGATACACTTCACGGGATTTGAAATCGAAAGAAACCCTAAAACCTAGAATTTCTTTCGCCAACCAACAGAATTGGCGATGATCTCTGTACGTGTGATGAATTTAACGGGAGGAGCACATATGAGTGAAGAGCAGAGATGCAATCATTTTGGCTGTATTTTTTGTTGATTTAAAAAAGTTTAATTGTTATTACTAATTTATAAAACTATAGAAATGATTGAATAAACTGTCTCCAGTTCTCCACCTACTTGCTTCGTTTTTTCCATGCACCTTACATTTCAACAGTTTCTTATTTCAATCGAATAAAACGAATTTTCAACGAGCAAAGGCATTAAATTCCGACACTTCTTTGAAGAATCAACTTTCCGACTCAATAACAAATGCTTTCCAAGCCTTTTAGAGTCACTACCGCCATTATTCGAGATTCTAACCTCAAAAATTCGTATGAACTACATCTCAGCCAGAAACAGAGTTTGACAGCTGCTACTTTGGGCCGGCTAGCCTGCAGGAACAGCTGATTAAAGTCGCGCATGCGCAGTTGATTTTATAGCTTCAAGAGATTGTCCCGGTATACCTGTGAACGAAGAGTTCAGAGTTTAGTTCAGAGTCACACTTCGAATGTAATTGCGACAATGGGTTGCATTAAAATGATCTAAAACTCTGCGCTGCTAGCTGCGCCATCCACACAGAAGCCGTAGCTTAATCCACATCATTTTAGAAATCACTGCGGTCCGCCAGAAATTCTGAAATAATGAAAGAACAATTAGAGGTATCCCTGCTTTGCTCAGTGGTTCCATGACAGAATTCTGTATGATTCCGTATGATGCCATCAGCCAAATCGTGTCTTCGAAGGTCAGAATATCTAATCTGAGTGCAGTTTTTGTCATCCGAAAACCGTTGATCGATACCTAACGATTTTGGTAACCTGGAAGAGTATGTCCGCTGTATGGGACCCATTGCCAAAGCAATAGATAGGCTGCAAGGCGAAATCTATTGTTACGATGGTCACTTACTGCCGATTTTAGTAGCTACTCGTAGGACATTTTTTTTACTACAGAGTAACGAAGGCATCCAGAACTGTCGACCGCTGTGAGAGGGATTGACATCTGCACTGGAGACGAGGTTTGAGTCCGTCTTTATACTTAAACATTCCTGCAAAAATGTAGCTATTGCTGCCGTGATGCATCCTAAATTTAAGACACGCTGGCTTTCTTGTGTCGATGCTGCGAACAAGACAAAGGTACGCAACCTAGTTGTAAGAGCTAGGAAGGAAGCAACAGCAAGCCGAACCTGTGGAAGAATACGACGATTATTTTGATTTTGTTCAACCAGCTGGTTCCCAAGAAGCTATCGCTATTTTTGGTCGTGGAGAGGCTAAAATAGAATTTTCGCGATATACAAATGAGCCAACTACCGACTTGGTTATGTTTAGGGATTTTCTGATTATGAGGTCGCTCTTTTTTAAATATATCTCTATCATGATCAGCTCCTGCGAAACGATTATTTAGTTCTGTCAAAGACAAATGCTAAAAAAAAAATATTTTTAAGTTTTGAATCAGTATCCATGTGTGATTCAATGACTCATTGACTCGTAATTTGTAAGTGGTCAAAAACTTGTTAATACCTACGGCAGCATATTTCTCTGGTCGTTTTTTTCGCTTTTATTATGTCACGATCCTTCCTGAGTAAATTTCAATTTCACTTGCTCTTATCCCTGGCTGGTGGTCTTACGTCTTAATTAATCGGAACGTCATTAATCATCTTCCTGTGACACATGTTTTTTTTCGAGTGGACCTACGATGAATAGTTCAAACCATTGCACTTTTCACGAAGCTTAAGAGTTAATACTGCTTTGTGTACACGAAATCAAGGGTTAAATTTATTAAAAAAAAATAAATATAGTTTTTCATTGTGTTTTTCATACATGATAATATAAGTCTTAAAGTAGAAGAATTTTTCCATACTATTATTACGAAACAAAATGGCGGTGGAGTCGCTGATGAAAGGAAACTTCTTTTTTTGCATAACCCCCACAGGTGACCACCTGCAGGACGCAATTTTCAATCTAGAACAATAATCAAAAAAGATTTCAAAAGATGATGACAAAATCTAATGAAGTACGTAGGATTTTTCGGAAATATTAATTCGAAAAAGGCGCTAGTATGCTCCCTCTACCCCTGCACTACTAGTTTCTTGCATTCTTCCCCCCATATAGACACTCTCAACTCACCTTCCATTCGGCCAACGTCCAAATTCAACTCTCTTCCCTTTTTCCTCCTTCACATCTTCTCACTGTACTCTCCGCATCTTCGACAATAAATCAATCATATCCTCAAACATTCAACTTCTTAGTACAAGTTCCTCTCATTTCCTTTTATTCTTCGTACGTCCGCGAAGTCGACTGATAACGAACCTGAAATAGGCCGTAATAACATTACGGCTGGGTGTGAATGCGGTCATCGATAGCTGCTCGTTGTGATCTCAATCATTCATCTAGTACTAATTCAAAGGAAAAAGTTTTTTGTTAGTTAAAAAATCGGGCAAAAATCAGTCATAAAATTGTTAAATTTCAATCAATCGAAAAATCGTACCTACTTCACCAGAAAATGTCATTATAAAGCTACAGTTGAAATTTGGAGTTGATCGGCTGAAAATTGAAGGCATTAGTTGCGAGCCCGTATTTATATCCTAATCCAACCTCTATCAAGCTGGCACCGCCACAAAAGAAAAACGAAGTTTACTATATAAAATAATTAAGTGCTAATTAGATGCTAATTAAATGCTGTAAAGTCGAATTTGTCGCTCCGCGATTTTTCAAAAAAACCTGTGGCGGTGCCAGGTTGGACTCAAGCTAGCAGCGCCACAACGAGAAAACTACTAAGGAAGAGTGATTTCGAAAAAATGATTACACAGGAATTAAATGCTAATTAGATGCTCGAAGAATATCCAAAACTCGAATTTGTCGCTCCGCGTTTTTTTTTTTTAAATTGTGGCGGTGCCAGCTTGGGTTCAAGCCAGCAGCGCCACAGCGAAAAAACTACCAAGGGAGAGTGATAGCAAAAAAGTGATTACGCAGGAATTAAATGCTAATTAGATGCTCCAAGAATATCCAAAACTCGAATTTGTCGCTCGTCGTTTTTCATTTATTTTTCAATTCTTCATACCATTTGTCGGGCTGCTGACGCCATTAGGGGGCGAATCAACACAAGGGGTGGAAAATTTGAAAATGTAACTACTCAGAAATTAAATGCTAATTAGATGCTCCAAGAATATCCACAACTCGAATTTGTCGCTCCGCGTTTTTTGAAAAAAACTTGTGGCGGTGCCAGCTTGAGTTCAAGCTAGCAGCGCCACAACGAGAAAACTACTAAGGAAGAGTGATTTCGAAAAAATGATTACACAGGAATTAAATGCTAATTAGATGCTCGAAGAATATGCAAAACTCGAATTTGTCGCTCCGCGTTTTTTGAAAAAAACTTGTGGCGGTGCCAGCTTGGGTTCAAGCCAGCACCTCCGTTAACCTGGCACTGCCATAATGGAAAATCAAAAAACTAACTATATCACAATTCTACGCTTATTTTAGGCTATTCAAATGCCACGACGCCGAATTTCCTGCTCTTCAAAAAACCGCAAAAAACGGAGGTGGTGCTAAGTCAACGTTAAGCCAGCACCGCCACGCCGAAAACTAATGAAGGGTGAATAATTTTGAAAACAGGATGACGTAGGAATTTTAGGCTCATTTTAGGCTCTTCATGCGCACTAGTCCCGAATTTCGTGCTTTTGAAAAAAAATACACAAAATTCCTTACAGACATTGACCACACGAGTAAAGTAGGTGAACGAATTGGAATTTCGGGACGTTCAGGGGCATTATGGGTTTTTCAAATATGAACCGACGATTTTTCGGTATGACTTAAAATGGAAATAACTTGAAATTTTTTTTACATCGGATACGGATTTTTCTTACATTCGTTAAGTTGGCACAACCATTTACAAATATCAAAATAATATCTTTTGGATAATTTGCCGTTAATTAGCTGCTAATTAGCGGTGAAAGCAATTATTTTGCCGCGTTTCAAATTTTTGAAAAAATCGACGGCTCTGCAAACTTCACAAAAAGATAGCACATCCACGTGGTAATTCTGCATGAAGGGATGATCGTAAAAAATTTTCAAAGGCACTCGAATTTGCCGCTAATTAGCCGCTATTGGCTAATGAAACTTTGAAATATTCCGGAACCCGAATAAAAAAAAAAAAAAACTGATGGCAGTGCTGTCTTCTCTCGAAATCAGCACAACCACGTACTAATTCTGCATGAAGGGATGATCGTAAAAAATTTTCAAAGGCACTCGAATTTGCCGCTAATTAGCCGCTATCAGCTCATGAAATTTTGAAATTTTTGAGACGAGAATTTAAAAAAAAAAAATCAATATCTCGATAATGGAATGGAATAGAAATGAGTCCGACATCATGAACTCTAGAACTTGTTCGAATTGTTCACGATCTGTGAGCAAATAGTGATACTGCAGACATGGGACGTAATTTGTTTGATTCTCTTTCTTTCGATTGCGAACAACTGGGACTATTACTCGTGTTAGCATAGAATTATAGAACTAGTCGATTACTGTTCACCCTTCATTAGTTTTCGGCGTGGCGGTGCTGGCTTAACGTTAACTTAGCACCACCACCGTTTTTTGCGGTTTTTTGAAAAGCAGAAAATTCGGCGTTGTGGCATTTGAATAGCCTAAGATGAGCCTGAATTTGTGGTATAGTTAGTTTTTTGATTTTCCGTTATGGCGGTGCCAGCTTAACGGAGGTGCTGGCTTAAACCCAAGCTGACACCGCCACAAGTTTTTTTTAAATACGCGGAGCGACAAATTCGAGTTTTGGATATTCTTGGAGCATCTAATTAGCATTTAATTCCTGCGTAATTACTTTTTTGATATCACTCTCCCTTGGTAGTTTTTTCGCTGTGGCGCTGCTGGCTTGAACTCAAGCTGGCACCGCCACAAGTTTTTTTTAAAAAACGCGGAGCGACAAATTCGAGTTTTGGATATTCTTCGAGCATCTAATTAGCATTTAATTCCTGTGTAATCATTTTTTCGAAATCACTCTTCCTTAGTAGTTTTTTCGTTGTGGCGCTGCTAGCTTGAGTCCAACCTGGCACCGCCACCGGTTTTCTGTTTTAAACGCGGCCTAAAAAATTTGAGCTTTGGATATTCTTGGAGCATCTAATCAGCATTTAATTCCTGTGTAATCATTTTTTCGAAATCACTCTTCCTTAGTAGTTTTTTCGTTGTGGCGCTGCTAGCTTGAGTCCAACCTGGCACCGCCACCGGTTTTCTGTTTTAAACGCGGCCTAAAAAATTTGAGCTTTGGATATTCTTCGAGCATCTAATTAGCATTTAATTCCTGTGTAATCATTTTTTCGAAATCACTCTTCCTTAGTAGTTTTCTCGTTGTGGCGCTGCTAGCTTGAGTCCAACCTGGTACCGCCACAGGTTTTTTTGAAAAATCGCGGAGCGACAAATTCGACTTTACAGCATTTAATTAGCATCTAATTAGCACTTAATTATTTTATATAGTAAACTTCGTTTTTCTTTTGTGGCGGTGCCAGCTTGATAGAGGTCCTAATCCAAGCCCCTTACCCAAGCTGACGCCTTTCCCTTGATCACATTCATAATTTAATTATTTGATCATTAACAATGAACCATCTTTACCATTTAAAACGTGTGTCTCCCGTAAAACCGATCCCTTCCTTCTTCTATTATTTCCTGCATTGGGAGTAGTGGTAAGTAAGTGCATAATCGACGTGTAAGAACCCTGAAATAGCCAAACGACTCCCTGACTGGGCGTAGAGTAGGTTTCGGTAGTCGCTCATCGAAGTTTACGCTTTCTAACCCATAATATACTTTTGTAATTTGTGATCGATTCGGAAAAAAATTAGAAAATATAAATTGTAATTTCTAATTGATTATAATTTTGCCCAACACTGTTCCGAGTGAAAGGATAATTCAGTAATAAAATCCATTCATATACCCAACTGGTTGGATCTTCTCTAATATTTTATGCGTCCTCAACATTGTTAATTTGGGCACTGTTACGTCCTGAGAGGGACGTCGTGAGGAGGTTTGAATCGCTGCGTGATTCAGGTTATGTTCTTGACGTACGTAGTGGTTGATTATGAGCCTGGGAAATCTTCTGATCAGCGTTTCGGGTTTCCACACTCAACTTACCTATCAATTCTGAGAGTTTGTTATTTTGAGCTCATGCCAACCATCACTATGCGTGACTGGAATAATTAATAACTGACGACACCACTTGGTTTTCATACACATTTATTCACACAAACTTCACAGGTTTCAATAGTAAAGTTTACAGTGGTTAATAACTGTTGATGTTCACTTATAACAATGATGAACTGTTTTAAGCTACTGGTGATTGAATTAGTTGTTCGATAACTTGATTCTGCGATTTTAGTTTGAGTCCTGATTTGATTAAAAGTTCGATAGATTCTCACTGAGTCTAAACTTCTCTATGATATCTGGATTAATTCTGTTCTCTATGATATCTAAAGTTGTTCTGCTTTCTATGATGTCTGAAGTTATTCTGCTTTCTGTGATGTCTGAAGTTATTCTGCTCTCTATGATGTATGAAACTATTCTGATCTGATTTGAATCAGGATTAAGAAAAGGGGTGGAATAAGTAGGAGGAGCTGAAAAGGATCGCGGGTTCGCGTGGGTCTGGGATGATTGGATGAGGATGTTAATTAATATGGAGGTAAGGTTTCTGATTAGTACGTAGGATCTTGGCGGGGAATTAGCGTGAGGTGGTTGGTTCAGAAAGCAAGCGGCGATACGCTAGTTGGCCGCGTGATCATTAAATAAGGGCGCTATCCCTTATTCTGAGAATGAGGTTTTATCTCTTTCTGAGTCATGTATGATTTCTCTTCCCACGTTTCCAATGTTTAGTCTACTCGATTATCTTTATTAAGTGTTAAGTTATGAATTTTTAGTGCAAGTGTTTATTACCTGAGGTATTGCAGCTGAGAATCGTAAATTATAGTTTAATGTGAAAGCTAATGTTGAAAGATATAACGGTCAAAATGTGAAAATATATATACCATGTATGTTAGAGCCTTATTAATGGAATAATGGTGAATATTAGAATTACTGATCTAAGGGTAATGCATATTACGATGGTAATTGTGTATGTAGGTATTAGTTAAGACATATGGTAAGAGCGCATAAAGCTCTCTTGAGGTAACTACGCGTCGATACAGATAGGATGCAGCGAGGGCGCCGCCGTAGTTACCGGCAGGGACGTAACAGCACTAGTGTATTTGCGGTTAATTTGAGGTCATAACCGACAGCCGAAAAAAATCAAAGATCAGTGCTGTGAACCGTTGCATGTTACAGTGCTGCAAACACCGAATTCTATTTCGGGACAATCTCTGCAGTGAGCTATAAGCAACCACATTGGAAGCACTGGTAGTGACAAAAGAAACATAGTCCGAAAAAATAATTATTCTTTTCGTCAGTAGAGTGCTCTTGCGACGGGCGGTTCTAAAACGCCACGCTAATATATTACTTATACGATTAATATACAAGAGTCCTCAATATACGCGAATTCACGCTTTCGAAAGTGTATCAAGAAAATTGTATTACCTACACTCATTAGTAGTGTACCAATTATGGGATCAAGTTTCACGGTAGCGAATCGCTGCCAAGTACCCGTTGGCCAACGAGCGCTAGCTGCGAATCGTTTAACCAGCCCAACTTCTACCCGAAATCACGGCATCATATCTTTGACGAGTGAACATTTTTTAACGAAACATACAGGACCTAGAGACTTTATTTATCTGACCTTATTCTGTAAATCTGATTGGAATCTGTGCTGTGGTTTCAGACATATTAACATCTTTTTCCTTGTTCTTTTATTATTCTCCGCTCCTGGATTCAAGACTTCAATAATTGACGAACGGCTACGCGCATTGACTCCGAGTTGAAAAGAGGGGTTAATGTTACCGGAATCTTGGCCCTATTAAGGTGCTTATAAAGACCCGTTGTATATCTCGAAAACGCGGGGATGCAAAACTCCTATACCGCTCAAGCGATCAGAGTGAAACTTGGGCAGTTGATGCCTTGTTTTGGCAAAAAATGGAGCGTCTTTTTACTTTTAAAAAATTTGGAATAGGAGTTTTGCATCCCCGCGTTTTCGAAGTGTACAAACGCGTCTGTATAAGCACCTTAAAGACTTGGTGTATCTATAATTACGGTGTGTGCGTGTGTGTGCAACCATGACCTTGCGTTCGGCTACTCTCTCTCTCTCTCTCCCTCCTCCCCTCCCTCCCTCCCTCCCTCCCTCCCTCCCACCCTCCCTCTCTCCTTTTATTTTTAATTTTTCATTTATTTTTAATTTTTCATTCATCTTTTGTTAAGTTGCTGTCTCTTCTGTGTCTGTATCTATATTTTACAATATTGTTATGGAAAAATAAACTAATCTATCTATCTATCTCTCTCGATCTTGCTGTCCCTACGTCTAGGACGGCACTGCACCAGGGTTCGTTTGAGAGTAGTGCTGCTACTGCGTGGAACCGTCTTCCGGACGGAATTCGCGCGGAAATCTCGCTCCCTGCTTTCAAATTCTGGCTACACTCTCACTTTCTTCTCGATTAGGAAACACACCTCCTCGATTAAAACTCTACTCTACTCACCACCATTTTCTTTTCTGTCCCGCAGGGCTATTCTCGTTTAAGTTCAACCTAATTCCTCTATTTCGGCGGTTACTCACATCTCGCGAGCTTTTAGGTTTATAAATCTATTTTTAATTTTATTTTTATTTATATTTTTTGTTATCTAATTGTTATTGTTATTTTTATTTTTATTTTTTATTATCACGCTTCTATTTTTGGATCGAAATGTCATTAATTATAAGATCTACACCATACTGTATCGCACTTATATGTATAATGCTCTTATGGGTTAACTCCCAGAGCTTGGGAAATAAAATCAATCAAATCAAAATCTCTCTCTCTATAGCAGGTATATACTTAAACTACGTGACTCTATTTTCGTCTCTGGCAGTCTAAATTCTCACTTAGATTATCCTATAGACTATATTCTAGTGTGATTACAGTAGAAGCAGTGACTAGCCGTTTAATCGAAGTAAATATCAATAATTCGTATTGACGAAAATGTGGCGCTGCACGGTTTGCAACAAAACAACCAGAGGCCTTGATACGGTTAACTGTATGGGTGATTGTGGTTGCACAATTCATGTCGATTGCGCTATACAAAAACTTGGATACGATAAAGACAATTCGAACTCTATCAACGATATCTTCTGTAAAATATGCGTCATGCAACGTTCCTCTATCATCCAACACTCTCCTCCATCTGTCAATCATGGAAGATCGTCCTCCAATATCACGCGTGAAGATCTTATGCTTAAACTTCATTCAATGAGCCCGACGAACGCTGGCCAATTTAAGCAATTACAAACGTCAATTCTGGGGGTCGAACAAAATATAGCGGAGCTTCCCTCAGATGTCTCTGATCTCTCTACTTCTTGCGAAAAACTTAACGATCGTATCGCTATGCTTGAAGTAAACTCGAACACCACACGTTCAGAAATATTAAACATCAAGGACGACAATATAGCTCTAAAAACTCAGGTTGCTGATTTTTTTAATCGTTTCTCTAATACTGAAGCCTACAGAAGTCATGCTGAATTAGTAATATCTGGATTACCGATTGGCATCGTTGATACACCTGAAATGATGATAGACAAGGTTTTCAGTGCTTTAGGGATTCCAGGACTGATTAGTGATATTTTGGAAATACGATAACTTCCCAAAAAAGCATCTTCAGCAGTTGGTGAACGTAATAATCCAGCTCCCACTGCAACAAATTTGCTGTTCGTGCTGTTAAAATCATCGAGGGTACGAGATTTCATAATTAAAAAAAAAAAAAAAAAAAAAAAAAAACCAGAAAAACGAGAACTGACGGTGAAGGATGTTTTTTTATTCAATCAACGGGGAAACATTTTATTAATGATTTCCTGCCGTCTTCAACCTATCAGCTGCTGCGTCGTACGAAAGTCAAGGCTAAGGAACTTGGATATAAACATGCATGGCACAAAGCTGGTAATATTTGTGTTAGAAGAGGTGATAACACAGACATCATACAGAAAAACACCGAGAACGATTTAAACTTGCTAACTTGACTACAGCCGGAGTTAGCGAACCGCGACCTCTCTTCGATGCCAACTAATATCCATTCTTCTAGCCTTAACCTTAATATTGCTCAATTTAATGCGAACTCTCTGTTGAGTCACATAGATCTTGTACGTGCTCACTTATCGAACAAACAGTATCATGTCATCTCTGTATCCGAAACGTGGCTGCACTCTCAAGTGTCCGATGACCTTGTACATTTAGATAATTATTTACTAACTAGGGGCTTCGCCCCTGCGCGATTCGCGCACCAACCCCACCTCGGCGCTACGCGCCTCACTATTTCCTTATACATTGTCTATTAGACAGATGAATTCACCATTTTTTTCTTCTTGCCTTTCTTGACTTTCTCCATTGCCAACGTAAATCCTGGCTGTCCTTTTGAGTGTTTGGTGATATATTTATATTTACTATCATATGCTTGTTACTTTTGATACTTATTACTCACTATCTGAATTTTATTTCTGTAAGACATCAAAGTGTCCACCGTCTCCGTCGCCGGTGAAGAGTATCGAGAATTGTCTTCTATCTTGGGATCCGATCTGGTGTGGATGAATTTGTTCTCCGCGATACACGATTAGACATATCGTAAAAATGTCCGCAGCTGCAGCTAATTCTGTTTCTCCCCCGTAAATTCCCCTTTTATTCAAGTGTGATTTGTAATCACTAGGTGACCTAATCACGGCACCGTTTGACTCATTACCTGTAATAAAACCCGTAAATGTTGACCAATTGTCAACTATATTTGAAACGATACTCAGTCTCACCTCTGCGTGTCGATCTTGAGTGCCGTGCGCGAAAAAGACAATTTCCGTCGTGAATCATCTTGATAATTCTCACTTGCATATTTATTTTCTGTGTGTCATAATCAGATAACTATAAATATATTTGTCAAAGACTGTCATAAACACCCGAGGACAGCTGTCAATCACTTGACACTATGAACATAGTAAGTTTTGTTTGCTAGATGCTTTTTTTTTGTATCCGGCATCTCACCCCACCGCCAACTTCATGCGTATACTATTGTTATTATAATCTTTTTTACCTGTTGCTGTGCGGTACAGGATTTTTTTATTAGATAGAGAGATACGAAATGACAGGCAAGGAAAAAGGAGAGGTTGCGTGGCATGTTATGCCCACGAATCTCTTGCTGTCAAGCTGTTAGCAACCTCACCAAGTCAATTCTCAAATTCACCCGAATATATCATCCTAGAACGACGCTGTCACAATAAAGAATCACTTTTGTTCACCTCTATGTACCGGAGACCCAAGGGTCACTTATTCACTGATTTTTTCTCGGTGCTCGATCAGTTCGCATTTGCGTATAAAAATATTGTTATCAGTGGAGATCTCAATTGTAATCTTTTGAGCTCGAATTATGAGGCAGAGTTTCTTCGCCAATGTGTCACATCAAAATCATTACATATAATTGAATCGAGCGCTACTTTTCACACTAACTCTGCTCACTCTTGGCTCGACGTATTTATTATTGATGCTCCATCCAAGCTATTATCGTTCTCCAAAACGGATGCGCCATTCATAGCGGGACACGACTTGATCGAACTGGTCTATCAGTTTGAAACGCAGCCTATCGTGGATCGCAAAATCTCGCGACGTAATTTTAAGCGATTTAACGAAGTAAATTTTCGAAATACAATTGCATCAGGGCTTCAGATTAACCAAGCGTCTGCACCAAATCCATTTCTCTCTCATATTGATATCGACTCTTTTGCTGAATCACTCTCAGAGACTATTACTTCAGCCTTGGATTTTCATGCACCGAGACAAACATTTCAGATTCACAAACAACATGCGCCTTGGTTGACTGAAGCTTTGAAGATACGTATCAAGAAGCGTAACGCTCTGTATAAGAAAGCTAAAAGATCGGGTAGTCTTCTAGGGCTTGCAATATTTAGAATATACCGTGATATGCTCAGTAATGACATTAAGGAAGCTAAAAACAATTTTTACTTGAACAAAATCTCGTTGATTACTGATGTTACCGAACTATGGAGAGAACTAGCTAAACTTGGGCTAGTTAAACCTACTACTTCTTCGCCACTCAATTTTTTCTCACCACAAGAATTAAATTCTTATTTTGTCAGTATTTCATGATCCTCCCCAGAGTGCGATGCATACGAATTAGAGTGTATACTAGCAGATGAGACATCAGACCATCCTCAATTTGAATTCACACCAACCACTCTCAATGACATAAAATCAATTGTTGAGTCTATCCCATCGTCTCATTCTGTGAGTCCCGATGGAATATCCAATTTATCGATCCAAAAGGCTGGGCCTCAACTATCTGCTAGTCTAGCAACCTTGTTTAACCACTCTTTCCGACTTTCGTGTTTTCCAACTATATGGAAGCGCGCATTCATTCGGCCATTACTAAAAGTTAATCCTCCCCTGTCTCCGTCAGACTGTCGACCTATAGCGAACTTATGCGAGCTTTCTAAGATATTTGAGAAAAATTGCTCATAAACAAATTATCGAATACCTTAATACATACAACATTCTGGACACGCGTCAGTCCGGCTACAAGAGAGGCTTCAGTACACAAACCGCTTTATTGCATATATGCCACGATGTGAAACGTGCTGTTGATGAGAGACGCCTTACCATCCTAGTATTATTTGACTTCAGCAAGGCATTCGATATGGTCTCAAGTAGCAGTAGTATGTTGGTTCTGGACCACCGCGTGTGCGTATGTCCGTGTGAGGTGTGCGTGCGTCCGTGTGACCGGCCTAAGCTGACTTAACGTGGATATGCTGGTCCGGACCAACGCGTGTGTGCTATGTGAGGTGTGTGTGTGTGTGTGTGTGTGCGCGCGCGCGCGTGTATGACCGTGGTTCTCAACCCGCGGTTCTCGAGCGTTTTCTGTTATCATTAGTGGGTGATTACCATCGCAGTGCGTGTGTGGGTGATTACCATCAGAGAGTGCAATGGTAAGTAGAACTCCCGTTCACGTCTGGTCAGCTGCTCGTGCAGCATGTGTCAAAAATTAATCGCCACGGTAAACTATTACCGACATCCGTAAGAAGTATTCTTTGTGGTCCTTTGAATTGTGGAAAAACCAACGTAGTTATCAGCCTTCTCATTAATCCCAACGGATTACGTTTCCAGAATGTATACATATATTCCAAGTCTTTGGCACAGCCAAAATATGAATATTTACGCGAAGTGTTGAATCGTGTACCGGGTGTGTCCTATCTTACCTATTCCAACAATTGTGACGTAATTCCGGTGGTGCAATCCAAGCCGAACACGATTTTTATTTTCGATGATATTGCCTGTGATAAGCAGGACGTGGTTAGGGAATATTTCTGCATGGGCTGCCATAAATTAGTTGATTGTTTCCATCTGTGTCAAACATACACAAGAATCCCCAAACATCTGATTCGCGACAACGCAAACTTCATAATTCTTTCCAAACAAGACGCTAAGAACTTGCGGCATGTTTTCGATGATCATGTTAATACCGATATAAAGTATGCTGAATTTGAAAAATGATGCTCCATCTGCTGGCGTTCGAAGTATGGATGTCTTACGATTGATAAAGATAGTCCTATGAATTCCGGCCGATATCGCAGAGGGTTCGATGAATTTATCATAAAAACGTGATGTAACCCACCTGAGGTTACAGTGTTACGTCTGAATGTGCACCTATAACATCTTTAAGTATGCTGAAGACAGCGAAATCTGAGGCCGATTTGAAGCGCAAGATAGTGGAAGCAAGCGATGCGGCGAGGAAGAAATATCAAGCATTGAAAACTGATCGCATAGCCCACAGCGAAGCGATGGAGAGAACTTTTAAACCGATTGTTGAGCCGCTGACTGCTATAACAATGGCATCTGAGTTCAAAGCGGGTGCTATAGCCTGAAGTGTATGCTGAAAATGATGATGATGAATTGGATAATAGTATGGCTTGGGACTATTACAAACAGACTCCAAACTCCGAATATCGCATCCGAAAACCGCGTCAATCGCTTGTTAGGAAAGTATTTCAACGCAGAGGGGGTCTGGAGAAATCTACACCTAATACACGCGAAAGCAGTGATATTGAAGATGACGCGAACGTTACGATTGAGCGACCTATTCCCGTCTTGCGTGAAACGGTTTACACGACACCAGTCACCGAATCTCATACGGAATCGCCGCGGTCGGCGTTGATGGAGCAGATGGCTGACCCTGATACTTCAATGCACATGGAACGCGCGTTCGAGGAAAACTTTGTTACTTTGGCCAAGAATTATATAATGAATTCAATTCGCGATACGGCAAATACAATGGATTCAGTTTACGGAATTAGATTTGTGAACAATTATGGGGTCGCTGGTTTCATGATTGGTGACTCAACGATTGAATTTGAGCTAGATCAGTTTTACGTTAAAAACATGCGATTCAAAACAACTCCAGGCTTATTGGAACTCATGTTTAAGAAAATCCCCGACGAAGACATTTACACGGATCTTCGTAAATATCGCGACATCATAGATTCGACAAATACCCACAAAAGAGGCTATCTAAAAACTGGTCAAGTATGCGGGAACAAATCCTACAAATATCGGAACATTATACGCAAGCTATTTCCGAGTCGCTCGACACTCGGTGAAGGTCTCAACACCATTAAACATATCGTACGAAAGAATTCTTGAGTGGAGTATACATATTGGGATGATCCAAACGAGTTGGTGGACAGGTTGTGGTTATTGAGTCGTTCCGAGGCTGCCGGTAACACGACTCACACGAATGAGATTATCTCAATAGTCGAGGAATAGGGTTGTTCACGATTTTTTTTTTATTCTTTCAAAATAAAGTTTAGGTACCAAAAATCCTTGAAAAAAATATGAAACGCAAATATTCCAAGCCAAAACGTTAATTGAAGCACTTCAATTATGATGCGATTTGAAACGGTCCCGTCTTGGGCGCGATTACACAAGTTCCCGAGTGACGTCATAATTGGGCAAACTCGGGACCTGGTCCATTGAAAATGAGTGAATATCAAGAAATAAGAAAAAAACGTTCGTACAAGTGGTGTTTCGTTCCACTGTGTCAAAATACCAGTTTATCGGCACGCTCGAAAATATTTGTACCCGTACCAAAAGGTGAGGTGAGGAAGAAATGGTTCGAACTAGCTCGGCGTAGCGACTTGACCCCACTTCAAAACGCTTTATACTGTTGTGAAGATCACTTGGACGTAAGTTAAAATTCTGTTTGACTTTATAACAGTCATTTTACTTGAGTGAATCAAGATAATGTATCTGTAACGAATAAATTACACTTTCAGTATAGCTGATTCTAGCTGTCATCTAACTCTTTTTGTATATATAGTTACAGGAATGTTTGGAGAACTATAGAAGAGTTGTGGAAGACAAAACTGCCTCAGTAAGACTAAAAACCGGTGCGTTACCTCATAAATTTGACTGTCAGCCTGACAGACAACGCGCGTTTTCGAAACCTGTGCGACCTGGTGTGCGTAAACGTGAGACGAGAAAGGTTCTTCAAGAAATAGAATCAGAAGCGCTTTCGAAGATAGAAAACATTGATCCAACACAAACAGCTGGGGACTCGGTCGCTTCAAATCTTGTGAATCTCAACTCGGTCGGAGAGGACATTGTGAACATCGGTCATGACGAAGTTGTAGAATGTGGATATGTGTTCGCAGACCCCATTTCACCTTCTACGAGTGCAGTATCTGAAACTTTACCTGTACAAAAAGATGTTTGTGTGCAAGTGTGCCTTTACCTCAGCCGAAGCCAAAGTTTAGAAGTAAAACTTCTAGCTGCGTCCCTCTTATGCAAGATGCAAGTTGTTCGCCCATAAAGATAAAAACAAGTGTAGGCCTTCTAAAAATTCAACAAGAATCTTCACTGACGACATCCAGCAGTACCACATGCAACTTGGACAATACATTGGAAAATTTTACAGAGTACTTGCCTTCTGATGAAACAAGTAAAGAGGCTGTGAAACAAAGTGTTTCTGCGCGAAAACAAGAGATCCGAAGAATGAAACTTTTGATTATTGCTAGTAAATCGAAGATGTACTTGGGAATTCCAGATAATGGCTTTTTTATTATAGAATTACTTCACAATGCAACAGGAATCAAAGTTGAGGATATTTGTTTAACGCTATCTAAAATTAAACTGAATGACACGTTTGCGAGGCTTGGCGACGAGTTCGGTATTAGTAGTGGCAACGCCAACACAATATTTAGACAGACGATCCCTTTGCTGGCACGCTTTCTAAAACAGTTAATCGTTTGGCCTTCAGCAGCTTCAATAAAGTTGAATTTACCATTACCATTTCGCGCTAGATATAGTCATGTCCAATCTATAATTGATTGTTTTGAAATCGAAATCCAGAAACTTGGCAACGCGATTCACCAGAGTGTCACTTGGTTGGAGTATAAAAAATGTAATACTCTGAAATATCTTATATCCTCTAAACCGGATGGAACAATCAATTTTATATCCCAAGGCTTTGGAGGCAGAACGACAGACGCTGTGATTGTACAAGAAAGTGAATACCTGAATATACTACCACCAAATTGTGCAGTTATGGCTGATCGAGGTTTTAAACACATAGAACCACACTTACAGAAAAGTGGATGCACTCTAATCCGGCCACCAAGTGTTGCAAGTACTGCAAGCCAACCAAGGCAGAAGTTATGGAAACTAGACGTATCGCTAGCCTTAGAATCCACATTGAAAGAGTTATCCGTAGAATTAGAGAATACGCCATACTCAAACTACATCTAGTAGTTCATTACTTAACCTTTGATATATTGGATGAAATTGTAACCATTGCCGCAGGATTAATAAATTTACAAACACCTATAATCAAACAATAATCATATACTCTGTGATATATTTCCAAGGACATATGTGATAACTTATTTTTGGAACAATAATAAAAATAATATGCGTTATAGATTTCATATTCCGACTTTATCTATTTCATAATACATTTTTATAATACCAAATATAGTTTGTATAATATCAAAGAACTCTTTGTTCTTATTTTTTCCTCATTGCTTTTCTTTTGCAGCTCTGAGAATGAGAGGGTATATATTCTCCTTCCAAAAAGCCATGGCTTTTTCTATGAGATCAAATACAAAATCTTCGTCATAGTCTACACAGATCAATCTAATTTTATGACTCGTTTCGAAGTTATGATTGGCTACGCAGAAAAACCCTTTTTTACCTGTTTCATGAACATCTGAAGCTGAATTTGGGCCAAAAACTTTTTTGCAATTTGGTGATTCGCTGTGATGTATCTAGATTCCGCTTTACGAGTCATTGGACACTTTATCTCGACTACGAAATCATTTCCTACTCCATCAGGTGACGCACCAATAACAGGGAACCTCGATCCGACCAGCAATCCACAATCTTCTATGTTTGTTTTCAACATCTCTTTCAGTAATTTGATAACTTCTTTCTCTAATCTTCGTCCTCGTTCCATTGCTTAGGTATTCGGTATTGCCTGATTTTTGAACTTCCGATGACCTGCTCTACCAAGGATCCGTTTTTCGTCTTGCAATGAGCCATTTTATATATCCGAGATGCCGTGATTCGTCCATATCGTAACTCATTCCATAATTTTGATTCACTTTGAGTTTGGGTTTCTCTCCTATCTGGGATGCATTGATTCACAGTCATCGTGTTGCTTGCGAAGCTTAAAAAACTTTGTACTTCGGTGTTATCTGAACAGCTACAGAATTGGAGCATAATATTATGCAACGATAAAACCGGTGAATCGTTGTTTATAAAATGCCTTGAGATCTGACAGTCGAATTGCCTTTTCTGCAGTTCATCTAGCACAGTTTTTAAAAAGTCTGTATTATCCGGTAGATCTGGATCAGCTCTGCGTGGCCGCAAATCTTTGGCTTTCAACGATCGAACATTCGCTGCAACTTGAGCTAAGCGGGGCTTCTTCCAGTAGCATACAGTAGCTGTCGGTCAGGCTCTTCGCTACACCGGTGGACCCACATTAAAAAAGCGATAGTGTGTTTACAACCACCTTGAAACAAAAGCTATATTAGTAATTGGTAATCTACGTTCGAATTCAATAATACCTTACCTGCTGATGCCGCACAATCCTCACAGGTCACCCAGTCAATCGATTCGTTTTCTTCGTCAACCATCATTGAGACATTATATGCTTTGCTATTCACCCTGTGCTCTGGACACACTTTTCCACGAACATCACAAAAACTGCCTTCTCTTCTAAGCTCTACGTACCCAACTGCAGCATCACCATAATCCTCCCTTTCAGCTCTGGAGGTAGAACAATTTTTATAGGTTATGGTATGCCACTAAAATTGCAATACGTTCCTGTCATTACACTATACATATGTATAAATATGGAGTCTAAATAATCAAATTCAACTGTTTATATTGTTATCAATCCCAATTTTCGATCGTAAAATGTAAAGTTAATGATCTTGAAACAAAACCTACCTTCGAGCTTTGACACCGCTGGTTTCAGCAACATTGAAATATTCACTTTGGGAGAAAAAGTCGGTAACCATTAGTAAGGTGACTTTCGGGAGATTGTCTGATTGTGCTTTAACAAAGCCGAGATTCATTTTGGATCACAATACTACATGTGAAGCACAAAATGAAACAAGCTAATATATTTCTTATGGGGCTTGTTCGAATCTACCCAATTATGACGTCACGCGACAGGCCGCCCAATCACAGCGCGTTCCTTCCCGCCACAAATTTCGTCATATTTAACTTTGTTTTTATTAATAATAACAATTATAAATTCCAATTGGATGCTGTAATTCACTTTCATATTACACAATCTTTACGAAACAATGAAAATCAGATTTTTTTATTTTTTTTCGAACAACCCTATTACGCGAAGCTAACATTATTGTTTGAAGAGTGAGTGGGGAGAAAATACAGCTGGTTAGAGAGCTACATGCACCGGCTCGTCGTAACTGTAAGCGTCGACGAGTGATCGTGAAAGGCTTTGATGACTTGTGGCAAGCGGATTTGGTCGAAATGCGGCAGTATGCCAAAATAAATAAAATTTTCAATTACATTCTGACGGTCATTGACGTGTTATCCAAATTTGCGTGGGCTGTAGCATTGAAAAATAAGAGTGCTCAATCGGTTGTCGACGGATTTAAAGAAGTTCTTCAAAGTGGCCGTTCGCCTAAGAATCTTCAGTCGGACGACGGTAAAGAATTTTTCAATGCCGAATTTAAAGAGTTAATGAAGAAGCACAACATCAACCATTACTCGACCTACAGCGCTATGAAGGCATCGGTCATAGAACGTTGGAATCGCACACTCAAGGATAAAATGTAGCGTTCATTCAGTCTGTATAGATCATCCAAATGGATTGATAATATACAGCAGTTGGTGGCGGAATACAATAAGAGCAAACATCGTACCACGGGTATGGCGCCGATAAAAGTGAATCGTAAAAATGCAAACCACTTACTCGCAACAGTCTACAGCAACGTTAAACAAGTTAAGCCGGCAAAATATAAAGTCGGAGATTTCGTTAGAGTCAGCAAGTACAAGACGATATTCGCGAAAGGTAACACGCCAAATTGGTCGATGGAAATTTTCAGGATTCAAAAAATACAAAACACAAATCCACGAACTTATCTTCTGATCGATCAGCAGTCAAACCCAATCCAGGGGGGTTTCTATGAACAAGAACTGCATTCCGTGAAATATCCCGACATATATTTAGCGGAGAGAGTTTTGAAGAGGAAAGGTGATAAGGTGTTCGTGAAGTGGTTGGGTCTGGATAAATCACATAATTCTTGGATAAATGAAGACAATGCATTGTAGTCGTTTTATTCACACCGTGTTTATATTTTTTATTAAATAAATATTATTTCTGTACAGATAGTGTAATTTTTACATGTCCCCAGGGTAACGTGTCTGTACTATGAGGTAGTAAATATCGCTTATCATCGTGATGGCTTAAAGAAAGTTTCAATTGTCGAATTAAATACACTTTATGCAGATTCGAACAAATGGTTCGCTGCGTTTTAGAAATACTCTCGTGCTGGTTAAGGCAGTCGAGATAATTTTCGAAAGTTATTTGATTGTTCAATACATTATTTTTCACACCTTTTGTTCTCTTCACGATCTTATTATCATCCATTCGCGTCGCATACATTTTGGATCGCAATCCGACAAATTCAGTCATTATTTCACCATTTCTCTCATCCTTTATTAGTCCTACAACTTTTTTGTTAACCTGAGGGATTTTATAAATATTATCCGCAGGATAATCGCTGGTGTCGAATCTGTCAATATTGTCGCAAATGAATTCATAAACGTCGCAAGATTTGATTTCGTAAATAAGACTATCCGTATCGGTATACATTAACTTACAATTTGATTTCAACTTTGGTAACATAAAACAATAATGAAAGTCGTAGACGCAAATTTTGGATAAATCTAGAATGGCCATTTCGGCGTAAATTGGCTTGTTAAATATCACTTCGAACCTGTTTAGCTGTATCGCAACGAAATTTTCACCGAATATACTTAGACTGTGGAAATTCGGTCGCGATATCAGTGCTTTGGCACCGCAACGTCCATGCCATTTTTGCGCTAACTTGACGTCGGAATATTTACGAAAATTTTTCATCGTTTTACCAAATACCGCGTTGTTCATCAGTTTGTATAGATTCTGTTAAAATTTGTTGGCACTTTTGGCTCTTAACGCCGTGTTCAAATCAATATAACTCTTCAACCATGCTGATTGTTTGAATTTCAATATTCTATGAATTTTACGCAATATCAAACCGTTTTTCACACACTGTTGCAAATTACGATAATGTATAATATAACGTGTCTTGTTCTGCAACGTAGCTAAAAGTTTCGGAGTTTTCCCATCGGGGGGTTTTTGATGATTTGGACAAAAGGGTAAGTCTTGATGTAATACGTGAACATTGGTGGGGTATTCTAAATCTACCTCCAATATTTATCCATCATCAGACTCTTCACCAACGCGCATGAAATCAAAATCATGTACTCGATGCACCCATTCAAAATTTCTACAAGGCAGGTACTGAGACATCGCCCAACCATACAAATTATTTACGTCCAAGTAGAGCAATGATATGGTTTCAAACTGTGGATTGTAATCTGTCATATATTTATAATTCGCCATATTGTGTCGATTCGAGCATTGACTCAATTCTCCACGCAAGCCTCCTTCAATGAACAGCAGCATATCAACGTCCGTGAGCAACTCCAGTTGAATTTTCGTGTGAAAAAGCATGCAATCCCACGTAAAACCGGGTGAGGTACAATAGTGTGCTGGATCGAGCTTATATATTCGGAGGCAATTATCGCCCAATGTTGTGATATTAAAACTGCCCCAAACGTTCTGTGCATAAGCGTAGTCTTCGTCTTTAATGTGTTGATCGTTCAATACGTTATGAAATGATTCTTTCAAGGGTAATGACCGTTCATTGAATCTGTCGGCTTCAGTCACGTAATCATATGGAAATATCCCTTTGCGGGTTAGAAGATTGAATTGCGAATCTGTGGCGTTGGGGAATTGACATTTTAAATTCGTTAAATCGTTGTGCCGCAGGTAAGAACTTAGTTCAGCTAAACTCGAACTCATATGTCGATAAGAATCGATAAATTGAAGTCTTACGGCGAGGCTGTGAAATGTCTGGGTGAATGCTATGTACTTTTCTTTGGTAATTGGTAGAACACTGAGCGAGGATGATTTAATATTAGCCAATTCACCGATTATGAAGTGCGCATCGTAACCACTCAAGTCGTGGAATGTAACGGGTACGGTGCGATTGAGTTTGTAATTCAGATTACAATTTGAATGTGCAGGCCCGCGATATAGTCCTGTAACATGACAATGATCCTTCACGCGATCATTTAGATTCACAAAGTTTAGCTCGCAAATGTGACAAACTTCAGCATTTTCGAATTCAGTCTGTTGTTGATTCGACAATTGATACATCGGTTTTTTTTGATTGAAGTATTTGGCTACCCTGACTGCGATTCCGTGTAATTGATGGGCTAACCATTTCTGACAATCGACACCCCGATAGGAATTGTAGTATGATAGCGACTCATCGTGGCTATATTTAAAATAATAACCTACGCTGTAAGGTAGATGTTTCTGATAGATCTTCGTATGCGATGATTCAGAAGATTGTGAGGAATTTTCCATCAAACACTCAAAATCTGCGTAAACTATGTATGGTACTCGCATTTTGTTCGAGTAATCCTCAAACTTCAACCACTTGTTGGACTGATCTGGAAGCGTGAGTTTACAAGGTTTATCTGTACTGCAATCAAGCCTGTGCGCGAGCAATTTTGCTTCGGAATAGAAAAAATGTAAACATCGATTACAAACATAAATTGCATTCGTACGTGCATTTAATTGACGATTGACTAGTCGCGATAAATTTCTAATCCAACAGACGTGTGTTCTTTCATGGGAGAATTCGTCGTCAAGGTTTTCATCTTGTAGCATGAGCAAGTTGATGTGTTTGATACGTGGATTTTCATGCCGACTGATGAGTAGTGGTAAGTCACGGAAATATTATTGAGTTTTTCAAATTTCGGAATATCGTTTAATTTTGTGAGGAATTTGATGCCAGTGAAATTGAATACTTGATTGTAATGGAGGTAGGAAGTTACTCGATTGGCGTGTGAAGCCGCGGGATGTCGAGCGGATACGCAAGCCCAAGCAAAACAAGCGTTATCGGCCTTTTTAACCTTAATATCGCTCGGCAAGTCTATCCACATCGAACCTACCAACGGTTCATACTTGTTAATGTTAACCAATAAATTATCTATACTAATCAAGGCCCAGCCACTATCGCGCTCCTGAAATTCTTAGATTTGAGCCAGTAGAGGTGATGCAACATACTCTTCGTACCATTCCGCCAGATTCGAGGTTGTTTGAAGAGTGGCGTTCTTCGTATGGAAGAATTTTGTTTCGGATTTCACATCCAGGACAAAAGTTGCAGAAAGCGTGGTGTTGACTTTCAGATTGTGATGCTGGCGAAGCAATGTGTTGAGTGTTGAGGTCCGTTGTCAGAGAAAGAGTATGTTGTTGATTTGTAACGTTTTATTATAACAGCACGAGGCCGGTCCTTTTGAGCGTACAAGTTTTATGTATATAAAAGAAGAACATAGATTACACAAATATGATAGATAAAGAACTGACACCCATCTTAGTGTCTACCTAATATGATAAGTTAGATTGTCCAACTCAACATCCCGCCTCAATCGATACTTATTCATTTTGACAAGGGTTACTTTATTTCTCTTAATCCTAGGTTAAATCTATTTCTGACAAACTGTTCACCTGTCATATTTTTAGTTAGAATGTCAGCGACCTGTTCTTTGGTACTGATATACTCAATCAAAAGCAGATTGTCATTTACTAGATTACGTATAAAATTAAACTTTACATCAATATGTTTCAGTCTTTTGTGTTCCCATTTCTTTGTTAATTTAATGCATGACTGGTTGTCTTCGTGAATAGTAATAATTGTTTTTGCATAGCCAAGGTCCTCAAGTACGTTTGATAACCAAATTCCTTCTCTTGCTGCTTCGGCAAGTGCTACATATTCTGCCTCGGTTGAGGATGTCGCTACTGTTGCTTGCTTTCTCGTACTCCAGCAGACTGTTCCACCAAAAACTTTAAATAAGTATCCTGAGGTAGATTTCCTGTCACTTGTGTCTCCAGCCCAGTCAGAGTCTGCATACCCTACAAGTCTAATTTGATTTGTTTTGTCAAAGAACAGTTCATAGTTGAGTGTTCCTTTTAAGTATCTTAAGATCCTCTTTAGGTTTTTCCAGAGTTCTTCTGTAGGCTTATTTTGCCGGCGACTACATATGTTTACTGATGCGCTGAGATCTGGGCGTGTAGCTAACATGACGTACATCAAGCAACCTATCAGTTCACGTACTGGTTTCGTTTCTATTAATGGTGCATTGATTTCAGATGCATTTGTCATTGGGTCCATTGGTGTTTTTGATTCCTTGCAGTCTGTCATTTCAAATCGGTTGAGTAATGCTTGTAGATAATGTTTTTGATTCAGGTAAATTCCGTCTTCATTTCTCCTTATATTTATGCCAAGAAAGTTCTTTAAACCTCCCATGTCTTGCATTTCAAATTTGCCTTTCAAAAGTTTTTTATTTCGTTTATTTCTTTTTCGTCATTGCCGGCTAGAATCATGTCATCAACATAAATAATTAGATACATGATTTTCTCTCCAGCGAACCTCGTATAAAGACAAGGATCATGTTCCGATTGCTTGAACTCTTGACTGTTGATTAATTCATTGAATGTTTTGTTCCAGCAGAACGGTGCCTGCTTGAGTCCATACAAAGCTTTATTTAGCTTGCATACTAGGTTAGGATGTTCTTCTTTGAGTCCTTCTGGTTGTTTCATATAGATGTTTTCTTTGATAGTTCCGTGTAGAAAGGCTGATTTGACGTCCATCTGATGGACTTGCAAATTTTTATTATTTATTATTGCGAGCAATATTCTAATCGTTGTAAGTCGAGCAACTGGTGCATAGGTTTCTTCATAATCGAAACCTTCTCTTTGCATGAATCCGCGTGCTACCAATCTCGCTTTATACTTTAATATCTCTCCATTTTTATCTCTTTTAACTCTGAATACCCATTTGCTATCGATGAGTCTCATGTTTATATCCTTTTTTACTAGAGTCCATGTTTTGTTGCGTTCTAAGGCATCTATTTCTTTGTCGATTGCGTTTTTCCAATATCTGTAGTCTGGTTTGGTCTTTGCTTCTTCGATACTTCTTGGTACGTCGTCGATGAATGATTCAACGCTGTATGCTTGATGATCCAGTTCGTAGTCCGCTAAGTGTGAAGGTATTCGCCTTTCTCGATGACTTTGTCGTGGAGGTATCTCTTCGTTTCTGTTCAATTCATTTCTATCAGGTTCATCTTCGTTTCTGTTCAGTTCATTTCTTTCAGGTTCATCTTCGTTTCTATTCAATTCATTTCTTTCAGGTTCATCTTCGTTGGCTTTTCGTTCTTCTCTTGTACATTCTATTTCAATAGTGGATTTTGTTTTTTTTTCTTTGCGTAGGTTTGTAATTGTCTTTTCTTCATGAAATAGGACATCTCTTGCTGTTGTGACCTTTTTGCTGATTGGATTCCACAGTCGATATCCATTGTGAGTATATCCAATCATCAGATTTAGTTCACCTTTAGGGTCAAACTTTCCTTTTATCTTTTCCTTCGGTATGTGACGGTACGCCACGCATCCAAATATTCTTAAATTCTTAATATTTGGTTTTTTCCCATAGAACATTTCAGCTGGAGTTACATTTGCTTGAAGCGCTGACGTAGGACTTCTATTCAGCAGGTACGTCGCACAGAGTATGGCTTCTCCCCACATTTCCTTTTTTAAATTTGATTCTGCTATCATCGCTCTGGCTTTTTCAACTAAAGTTCGGTTTAGCCTTTCGGCTACTCCGTTCAACTCAGGTGTGTAAGGAATAGTATACCGCACCTGAATTCCCTTGGCTTTGCAAAAACTTTGGAACTCATTTGATATATATTCCCCACCGTTATCACAGCATAGAGCTGACAAACTGGTATCAAATTGGGCAGTTACCATAGCTTCAAAGTTCCTAAAACATTCGAAAACTTCACTTTTATGTCTTAACAGATAGACGATAGTGAAATGTGTATAATTATCTATAAAGGTTAAAAAGTATCTTTGTTTGTCGTAGGTTGTTGGATTTATCGGACCACAGACATCAGTGTGTACAAGTTCTAATGCCCTTTTTGTTTGATAAGTTGTACTTTTGTTGAAAGGTAATTTTGTTATCTTGCACTGTGTACATATTTCACATGATTTGATTTCAACTTCTGTAATATCTAATCCTTTGACCATGTTATTCTTGGATAATTGTTTAAGATATTTTTGACCAATATGACCTAATCGTTTATGCCATACTTCAGCAAGTTCTGTACTTTCGCAAATGTTAGCTTCTACTTCCTTCAATATTTCAAATTCTATTTCGTATAGATTATTCACTCTTTTTCCGTACGCTATTTGCTTAGAACCCCTTTTAATTATTGCTTTATCGTTTTCAAAGATAATTTTTAAACCTACTTGTGCTAAACGCTGAACTGAAAGTAGGTTATGTCTCAAATCTTTAATATATAAGACATCTTTGATATCTGCACTTTGGAATTTCTTATCTACATTTAGTCTTACTTTAATATTTCCTATCTTATTTGTACTTAGATATTCTTTGGATTTCGCTACACAGACCTTTATAGGCTTTTCCAACTCTCGCACGTCTGATAGATATTGTAGATCGTTGACCATATGGTCCGTAGCTGCTGAATCGATGTACCATTTCATACCACGGCCAGTTGGCGTTGTAGTCGAGGCTTGAGTCAGGAACGCCACGTATTCTTCATCGTCGTCATCATTGGAGGAGTCAGAATTTGCCAGGTCCGTGTGGTTTGCTTGTTTTCGGAATTTGCATTCCCTTCTGTGATGCCCAAACTTTCCGCAGTTGTGACATCTGTAGGCAGGAGATCGCCATTGATTTGAGTTTGATTTGTCGTCGTTCGTTTTAACGTATGATTTCTTCTGATAGCCCCATTTTTGATTACTGAAGAAGGCTGCAGATGAGTCAGTTGAATTTGTCTCTTCAGATTGATTTTTCTTCTTCATTTCTTGGTCCAGAAGTTTTCCTTTTACAAACTCTAGAGTTAGCTTCTCGGGATCCAGTGTCTCGAGTGCAGTGACGATTGCATCGTAAGATTTTGGAAGGGTGAGCAGAAGATGACATACGATGTCGACTTCTTCAATTTTTGCTCCTACAGATTTGAGTTCTCTTACGGTTTCATCGAAGTTAATGAAGTGTTTTTCGAAAGATTCATCCTCTTTCAATTTCATCGTGAGCAGTTTTCTTCGTAGGTAGAGTTGGCTTGCAATTCCTTTTCGTTGAAAGACTGCTTCCAGCGCTCGCCACATTTGAAACGCCGTTTTCTTTTCTTTCACATGTTGGAGTTGCGAGTTCGAGATGCATTGTATGATCAGCGACTTACATTTCTTATCGAGTTTTAGGAAGGCTTCGTCTGGAGCCTCACATTCCTCTTCAATACATTGTTTGACTTCCTGTTGGTCAAGGATGATTTCCATCCTGAATTTCCAGTGATCGTATCCATTTCCATCGAACTGATGTATTCCAAACTTTTCCGTTGTATATTTTTCCGCCATCTTTCCGGTCTGTCTCACGTGTTCTTGGCGTGTTTTCTTTTTCCGTTGTTGCTCGTTATTTATTTATTTATTTGTTCCTCTTTACCTCTAGACGTTGTTTGCACTCCTGGGCCCATAACCTGTTGAGGTCCGTTGTCAGAGAAAGAGTATGTTGTTGATTTGTAACGTTTTATTATAACAGCACGAGGCCGGTCCTTTTGAGCGTACAAGTTTTATGTATATAAAAGAAGAACATAGATTACACAAATATGATAGATAAAGAACTGACACCCATCTTAGTGTCTACTTAATATGATAAGTTAGATTGTCCAACTCAACATTGAGTTTGTCCAAAATAACGGTGTATGCAGCTGTGAGGAATAGTTTTAGATCGCTGATTCGAAAGTTGGTGATTACCCCGGTGATCAAACGGTTCTCGAGCGCAGATTCCAAATCATCCCATTGAATGGCCGGAGCGTCGTGTGAGCCGCCTCGAATTGAAGGGTTTAACACAGCGCGTTGAGATATCAATTTAACAATGAGAGTCTAAATCTTTCGTTTATTGACAAAACTGGTGGTTCGATCTCTGTACAAGTCGTTGAGGGTTTTTAGAAGTTTCAGACTAATAGTGTTCCACTGCGAAGCGAGATCCTCATTGGAGTCCGTGGTCAGTCGCTAGTATGCAATGTCTAATTTATCAATTATGGTATGAAACTCATCAAACCGGTTTGCCATTGTGCCTCAAAAAACTGTTGCGAAAATTATATGAGCAGCACTCGCAGCTACTCTTCGCGCAAAGTATTAGCAATTATGCTATAGTTCTCATTCGCAGCTCTAACATAAATATATTCATCGACTACGGAGAGATCCTGGTGAAAAAAGTATATTGGTTTCCACTCGATGTCTTCGAATCTGAATATCGCTGATGACTGTAATGGGATGCGTGGTTCGCAACGAGCCGGCTCGTCAGATTGCGTGAGCAGGGAAATGTGACACTTGTGACAGTATTGGGGAAAATCAATCAAGTTGTTGCACGTTGATTTGAAATATGCAGTTCCTAGAGATCGCGGTCGGATTGAATGATCACGTATGACTTGTTTATAGCACTGATGGCACACGTTCAGAAAAATTGGTGGATGAAAGAATCGATTATCACTTTGATATATATCGCAAGCGTAGAACTGATAGGCGACGAACTTGTAGTAATACATTGTGAGGATGCGAGATAGCAGTGCAGCATTTCATATTGTGGTGTGGAGTGGTGGGGGGAAGCCTTTTAGCGGCGGCGGGGAGCGTTGTCGAATTGAATAACAATGTATTGACATGGGTGACCTTTTGAATGGTGAGGGTTAAGCGAATGCGGTGGAGAACGGTATAAGAACGTCGTGCCGAAAAAATACTCCTAGATATGTTATCATGGTGGAACAAAATACGAGCGATTATGAGTCCGAGGATGAGCGATGCAGCAGACATTTGCTTGTAAGAACGGTAGAAATTGGTGCGCTTACGAAACGAATTAAGAGAGTTTGCCTGGTGACTGCTGGGTACGAGACTGATGAACAGCTGTTGTGTCCAGGATGTGCGGATGCTTATGATATACCGGTAGAAGATGGAATGGCATTTATACGTCATTCGACTTATAGCAGCGCTGAAGATGCATCAAGTTGGCCCAATCAACCGCAGAATTGCGGATTGTGTAAGGATAGTTTGGATTTGATAATACCAAGCAGTATATCTCTATATTGCACATCAAAATAAAGAATTATTGTAACACTATATAGTTTTTATCGGGGTTTTTATCAATTTTTCACACGGGCTATAAGTTATTGAGCCGTAAAAACAATCCGCTAGAACATGACTACAGTATGGGGGTGAACAAATATTAATTCCTATCTGGTGTATGTGTTTGATTCGGTTGAAGTCTGGAGATGTATTCCATTAGTCGACGGTTCTGGTCCATAAGTTGTTGTACGGTGGCAGTGTCGTTTGCAGGTTTTGATACCTCGCGCTCCGGTTCGGCGGTGGTTGTTCCGATTGGAGTTGCATGTGATATGAACGTCGTAGGGGGGGATGCCGGGTCCTCTGTTGAATTGTCACAATCTAGATTAAAATGATTTGTAAGTTTTTGTCATGAGCGTATAATGAACTTGAGTTTCATGTCGATTTTGATCATAGCAAGAGTTTGAAAGTAAGAGGCGATGGTGAAAGGTTTTTCGACTGACTCTGAAAAATAAGATTGGTATGGTGTCAAAATTTTTGATAGACCTTTTGCACTGAATAGTGGATAATTAAGACTCACCGGCGGGTGCGGCGGTATGGTAATGCTCGGAGTGGTGTCGTTGGGTACTGTGCTGACTGTGGAAGCGGTTGTTGATGATGTTATAGTTTCGGCTGAAACGATAAAAGCTTACATTACGCAAAAACATGGTGAAAGACTTGCGTAGGCTGAAGATTGAGAATACTCACATCGTGAGGTGGTCGCGACGGTCGTTGTGGTTGGGCGGTGAAGAAGTTTGTGGGCAGTACCAAAGTGTACTGCGGAGGGTAATAAAAAATGTTCTAAGGTGTGCACAAAAAGGGTATAGTTAGGATGTAATAGCTACCTCCGGCAAAAGTCTGATTGAATTTGGTTGTTGTTTTGTAATGGTCGATCACTTCACTGACGACTATGTGGACGACTTGACCATCACCTTGCACCCTAGCATCCGGGGAGTGATAGAACACGTCGAGGTTGCTGAAGTTTGAGGATGGTTGTTCGTACAGCGGTCGAGCAGCCGCAAGGGTAATGAAAGCAAAAATTGAGACGATGAAGTACATGATTGCGATGCAGTGCAAAATCAGACTGTGAGCATCTGCAGCAAGACTATGCGCTTGATAGTATGAATTTGGCGGGTGCGGGGAAGTGCATCTCTGATGACTGTGTGCTAATAAGGGTAGGTGAATGTAGAAATAGTAGATTCGCGAGGTGCACGTTACATTGTTAGAAATAACTGCAACTTTGTTGGCGGGTGGGAGTATATGCATTGAAATTGGGCTGCTGGCCAGGCGACATTGTATGCACCGTTATTTTTGGATGTGCTAAATCGCGAAAAACCGACAGGTTTATGAGAAGGGGTTAATTGAGCGACATTGAAAGTTTTTCGCGAAAACAAGGTAATTTTGGATGACAGGTTTATGTGGAAGTTAAATCCCCCCGACGTCTTAATTGGGCAGCTGGCCAGACGTGATCGAGCAGCTGACCAGACGTGAACGGGAGTTCTACTTACCATTGCACTCTCTGATGGTAATCACCCACACACACACTGCGATGGTAATCACCCACTGATGATAACAGAAAACACCCGAGAACCGCGGGTTCAGAACCACGCGTTGAGAACCACGGCCACACACACACACACACACCTCACATGGACACACACGCGTTGGTCCAGAACCAACATATCCACGTTAAGTCAGCTTAGGCCTGTCACACGGACGCACGCACACCTCACACGGACACACGCACACGCGGTGTTCCAGAACCAACATACTACTGCTACTGTCTCACATTCAATTTTTCTAACTAAACTACGTAAAATCGGTTTCTCTTCCAATGCCCTCAAGTAGGATATCTTCTTACTTGACGGGTAGGCACCAAGCCATTATTGATAATCAAGGGGGATGTTCTAGTTGGCTAAACACAACCTCTGGCGTGCCTCAGGGGTCTGTGTTGGGTCCACTACTATTTTCACTTTTCATTAACGATATCGGGGCAAATCTAAAATTCACACAGCATATGATTTTCGCGGACGATACACAGATTTATCTAAGTTGCCTACCCTCTCAACTTAACGATGGTATCGCTCGGATCACGCACGACGTACGCGTGATTGCCCAATACGCGAATGAAAATGGACTAAAGCTTAATCTGTCCAAGTCTAAAATCCTCAGACACGGCAGTAATAATTATATCAGCCGAATGAATGCCGCTTCTTTGCTCCCGATTGTTGTTGATAATGTTACTTTTCCGTATGTGGATGAGGTACGTAACCTCGGTGTGATAATGTCAGAAAATCTTTTTTGGCGAAAACAAATTATGTCTGTCTCTAAGAAAGTGAACTTTTCCATTTATAAGCTAAAATATCACAGAAATGTCATATCACGCGAGCTGCGTACCATGCTGATAGTCTCACTTATTTTCCCACTATTTGACCACTGTTGCCTTGTGTATAATGATTTAACATGTGAACTCAATAATAAGCTCGAAATATTAATAAACGGTGGAATCCGATTTATATACCACTTGGGACGTAATGTGCACATATCGTAGAGAACTTGGTTGGCTTACCGTAAAGTCGAGACGACTCTATTTTCTCGGTATTATAGTTTTCAAAATACTGCATGGCAACTCTCCTTCTTATTTGACTGAACTTTTCACTCGTCCCAATGAACCGATTCATTCATCTAGACAGCAAGCACCTGACTACTTTCACATTCCGCTACACCGCACGTCTATATATCGCGACTCATTTTTTCTTTCAGCCATATATTTTTGGTATTCACTTCCTGCTGATGTATCTGCTTCTCCTACGCTTCCTATCCTGAAAGATCGCTTGCATCGTTACTTGTTCGCCAAAGATGGTTAAATTCTGGTCTAAGGTAGTCACGCGTGTCTAGTGACCTCGTTGACTTAACTTACACTTGAATAGCATATCTATTATCTGTTTTTTCGATTTTCATCCACTATGCCGTAGTTATTAAGGTTATAATAGTTATTAAGATATTATTAGGATTATATTAGTTATTATGATATTATTAGGGTTATAATAGTTATAAAGATATTATATTGTCTTTACATTACTACAACGATATTTTTCTCTATAAATGCTAATTTCGTGCTTGAATAGCAATTAAAATCCTGTACTACCTTTGGTTACACTAATTCTTCCTATCATAATTTTCATATCATTTGTAATTTAATTTTATTTACTATTCTACATACAATTTCTACTCTGTACTGTAATTACCTACATAGTTTTGTCATTTGCCACAAGGTATAACCATGGCATAATAAAAAAATCAACCAATCAATCAATCAATCAATCTCTCTCTCTCTTCGTAGGTACGCTTGTGCACGTTGTTTTTTCTCTCCTATTATCCGAACGCCTACTGCCGCTTTTTGCCCTCGGGCATTTTCATTGCAGGAACTTTCGCATGCTACTTTTTGCGACCCATCCCTTTATTATACTTTTCTGGATGGTCTCGCCCTCTCTGGTGTTCTTGGCTTGGTTTTCTTGGGACCGCTGTGTTGATGACATAACCTCTCTCCTGTCAACTACGCCTGTTTCCATCTGCGCCGCTTGACGCCGTCAATCTTTGGCTTCGTCCGCATTGGTTACTGTACACCTGCCGCTAGTCACTCTACCTTACCGGCCGAGCTTTTCTATCAACGCCGTACTTTCGTGTCGGGGGCTGCGCCTGACTGTAGGCATGCCGCCTTGCGCCTGCTTTGCTTGCGGTAGAACCGTTGTCCTCGTCACAGTATCTTGCGCCTCTTGCCGTGCAGTCTATCACCCAGGCTGCGTTAAGAAGAAGGTATGTTGCCTGCGCCCTGAACTTTCCCGAAAGCGAGAGGTTGCAGTTATCGTCTCGGCTGGCACTTCTTCATCTGTTCATACGCTTCCACCTGTTTTGCCGTCACAGGTGGAAACTCAAATTTGTATAAATTTCCCTGAAAGTCATAGACTGAATTAAAATTTTCTGAATCATCAATCAAAAACTGTTAAAATTTGCAACCATTGGAGTTTGACGATGAATATCTTTGAAACGCTTAATTTAATCGACAAATCATAAGAAACCATTTTTGTAGAACACTTAATTTCCTACAAAACTATGGACTGCGCATTTCATAAAAAAATTTTTTTTACGAGTTATAAAATTCATAAGCAATACAGAAATTTGTCTGAAAATAGTCCAACTTAAACCTTTGATACCTTTCAAACGGTGAGGTTAACGGAAAAATTATAAGAGACCTTTTTTGTAGAGCGTTCAATTTCCTACAAGAATATGAGGATAGATATTTTTTAACGAACATTTAATAGAGAGATATAAATTTTTGTTTCTGATACTGAGGAAGAAATGGAAAACTGTAAAGCGGAGGATCTTCCTATCAAAATTAAGAGCTCATATTTGGTGAGTATTTTTGAGAGGTGTATAGCAACCGAATTTTCAGAGTACAAAGTGGAAAAAAAAATAGTTGGTTTTTTTGACCCACCCTAATATATATACAACAGGTCAAAGCAATATCCTTACGTGCTAGACAGAGTATGACGGGCCCATAAATCGGCGGAGCCGGTACAATAGTTATATCTCTATATATATTGTAACGTGTACGCCCTTTCTAGGCCTTTGGCCTGTAGAAAAGTGCACCGTCTGGGTTCTTCCGAAGCGAAGTGAGTTTAAATTCTAGTTTTTAGTAATAAATTTTTGGACCTCCTCTCTGTATTGGGAAAACTTTAGGCTTAATGGTACTCACCTTCAAAACCAATCTGTTAACTTTTCGGACTTGGGTGATACCGAAGCCGTATTATTTGTGAACAAGGATTTCGCTGAGGTGCTCCCTTTTTGTCGACAACAGCTTTTTTTAAGCCAATGCGACCGTCTTGGAGACACGCAGCTAGATCGTTGACACCTGTTCGGCAACACGGGATTACCAGTGTGCCCTTCTAATTACAGACTCGTGTTATATAAGAGCTGTCTGCCTTTGGTTTATGTTTTGGGTGAATGACCCGTATTAGCTGTGACGTACAGACCAGGGATAGCCGTGGCTGTCTGTCAAATCTATTGCTCAGGAAAGTGGCTGTCAAGGAAACGAATATGAGTCTGTAAATACTACTTGATTTTCTAGATTTTTATCAAATTCAACTGATCTCATAATACAAAAAGAATACAAAAACCTTATCAACTAAATCAAAAAAATATAGCAAACAAAAGAAAATTATAAAATAATAATGCTTGAATTTATCGGTTCAGCTCCTACGTTACATTTGCTGCTCAAGTTCTACGGTTTTCTCCTAACCTTTTATCTTTTTACTGACTTTTCGCAAATTGAATCTAAATTAGGTAGTGCCCTCTAGACGAGTGACACCCCTCAAAATATCGTGAGTCAGACGGCGTGCGCCGGTATTCCGCTGCTTGAGTCCTTCTGTGCTCCTCCTTTTATACCTGCGGGACGTCGCTTCTGTCGTCTGTGTGGCGTTCGTCCCTCTTCCGGTTGTCTGCCTGCGTGCGTGGAGTTTGGGTGTTTTTTCCCTGTCTGGTCTCGTCGTTGCGTCGTGTTTATGGTCGCGCACCTTCGGGTGTTCTGGTCCGTGTCCTTGTCCGTCGTATGTATTGATATAAGCTGTCGCCCGAGAGTTGGGCTGACGGCTGTATCGTTACAATATATTTATATATCTTTATATTTATATATATATATATATATATATATACATAAGACGGAATGAATCTAGAATATTCTGGCGGAAGGCCGGACTGCTAAATTTACAGCGTGATATAGATATGTGTTGCAAGCACAATCGATTCACACTTCCAACTACGAGTCTGATGTCTGAGCCTGGTGTAGCAGAGACTGATTTAACAATGGGCCAAACGGCCCTCCATAAGGGTTTACTCGCGGTACCCTTCGTGTGAGCAGCGTGCGTGCCTGGCGGGCGCTTAGGGCCCTCAGGGGCTGCGCGCGGCTCTCGATGTTGCGCGCGGCGTTCGGGGTTGCGTGCGGCTCGCGGGGTTGCGCGCGGCCTGAAGGGTTCGGGGCCTAGTGACGAGGTGGCGGGCAGCGGGTCGATTTCAGGAATCGGTTGCGGATAGATAGGTGGTCGGCCCGACTGCCGGTTCCCTCGTGACCTACTGTTTTCCCTGCTGAGTGGAAAAAAGCAAGAGTCATCCCCTTGCCGAAGGTCAAAGTGCCGTCCTCACTGCAACAGTTCCGTCCTATAGCAAACCTGTGCCTTCTCTTAAAGGTATTAGAACGAATCGTACTGGAACAGCTGACCACCTATCTTGAGGATCGTTCTCTTCTGGACCCGTACCAGTCGGGTTTTCGGCTGGGATATAATACTCAATCCGCCCTCCTGAAGCTGACGGAGGATGTTCGACGCGGTATTGATCATCGTCAAGTCACCGTTATCGTACTGTTCGACTTCACCAAGGCTTTTGACACCATCTCGCATTCGGTGCTTCTTGCGACGCTGTTTGCTCTGGGCTTATCCAACCATGCCTTAACCTGGTTAGCCAGCTACCTTATAGGCAGGCGGCAAGCTGTGGTGAGCCAGTCGGGAGAACTCTCTTCTTGGGTGGAACTTCATCGTGGTGTCCCGCAAGGCTCGGTATTGGGACCGTTACTATTTTCGCTCTTCATCAATGACCTATCGCGTGTCCTGGTCTTCACGCAGCACTTGCTTTACGCTGATGACCTGCAGATCTACCTCCAATGCGCGTTTGATGAACTCCCTGCTGCTATTGCGCGCCTAAACGCCGATGTTGATGCTGTTCTGAGCTGGTCCGTAGCCAACGCTATTCAATTGAATGCCTCCAAAAAACCCAGGCAATAATAATTGATAGCTCCCCTTTCATCAAGAGACTTGGTGATTTCGAACCTCCTCAACTTGTCTTGAACGGTGTCCCTATTCCGTATTCCTCACCTGTCCGAAATCTAGCTCTTCTGATTGATAGTAAACTCACCTGGACGGCTCACATCGATGCCTTAGCTAACCGAGTGCATTTCACTTTTCGCCAGCTATCAGCCTCCCGTCGCCTGCTTTCCACTCAGCTTCGGAAACTGCTTGTTAGGTCATTAATTTTTCCTATTATTGACTACAGCTGTGTCGCCTTTAACGACCTGTCTGGCGTCCAAAACACGCGTCTGCAGCGGCTTCTGAACTCGTGTGTGCGTTTCGTTTCCGGTGTGGCGCGAGACGAACACATCAGTCCCTTTCGTCGTGATTTGGGCCGGCTCTCGGTCAGAGATCGAAGACTATATTTTCTGGGCTGCCTCCTCCGCCTGATCTTTGATTCTGGTGTTCCTGCCTACCTAAGGGAGCTCTTCAAGGCCCGTGCATGCGCCTGGTTCCTCTCGGCTTATTAGGGGCGAATATCTCGTGCCACGCTTCTCCACTGAGACCTTTCGCGGGTCATTCTCTGTTGCAGGAGTTTATCTTTGGAACTCACTCCCGATGACGGTGCGTGAGACGCGTTCGTTACCCGCTTTCAAGGTGGCCTTCCACCAGCACTTTTTTGCGACTGAGTCTCTTCAAGACTAGGGATGACCATCGCCTCTCTGTTCGTTGTCTTCTCGCTCTATTTCCTAGTTTTTAGTTCTTAGTTTGTACTTGTTAATTTAATTTTAAGCCTGCTGTCTGCTTACCTTGGTGCCTGTATTTCTCTTGTCTTGCTTGACGCATGTATTTCTTGTAAATGTATCGGCAAGCTTATCCAACATTGTTGTGGATAAAATAAACTTCTATCTATCTATCTATCTCCCTTTCACTCTCCCCCTCCCCCGCCTACCCTCCCGCCCCTTCTCCCTCCGTGGTCCTAAGGGCTTATTGCGACGTGAATGTGGTGGTGCAACGTCATAGTACAATCTCTGCATGATCTGACGCTCGCAGACTCGACTTTATTTCGTTTCACCATAATTGCATCGTATACTTTACTTCCTTTGTTTTTTTTCGAATAAGAAATGAGTTCATCTACGGCCAAATGCAGGAATTGAATGTATATACTCGCAAATTACGTAGTTCTTGAAATAATGTCTCGATATCACTGCATGTATACGTGCGGGAATGTTGTGATTGGCATTTTTTTCTGATTTTGCGTCAAAAATTAACAGGAAGTTTTCCATGGTGTAATAATTTCAGTACTAGACTTTTCTTCCATATTTCAGATGTTTTGATCTTATAAAACTTATACTATAAAATGTTTTAGCCATTCTGTATTTTAGCGCCATAGTTATTGAACGGATCGTGCAATACAATGTTAATTTTGAGATCAAGATTGATCTATTTCTTATTCAATAAAATTCTAGACAATGTTTTCTGGATTTAAAGGCGATGTTATATTACGCATCATGATATCTGCTATACAATGTTTCACTAACTCAAAGACTGGGCTTATACAGGGTAACCCAGTATCCGGGGACCACCGGGCACTGACAGATTCTTTGCAAAGAAATAAGACTAAAATTGTTCTCGACAATTTTTTTTTAAAGCAACGGTTTTTGTGTTAAAGCCGTTTGAACTCCACCAATCACAGCGCAGATGGGATCGAGCGCGCGAGCCAAGTGCGAGGCTAGTGTAGTTGAGCCCGATGCAGCGTACGCTGGCCTCGCGCTAGGCTCGTGCGCCCGGCCCTATCTGCGCACCGTGATTAGTGGATTTCAAACGGCTCTAACTCAAAAACCGTTGCTTTAAAAAAAATGGTCAGGAGTAATTTTAGTCTTATTTCTTTGCAAAGAATCCGTCACTGCCCGGTGGTCCCCGGGTACTGGGTCACCCTATATAGGCGAGGTGGTGCGGAGCGCTGTCGCAGTAACCAATCAAAATAACTGAAATATATTGTTTACTAGATTTCAAGCATTTTTATTGGTTACCGCTCAACCGCGCCTATGTGAACCTATCCTAACACCAAAATACGGTATGTGTGGCTAAAAATGTTACATTTACGAGTAAATAATAGTTACTTGCGGCCCTTCCAATATAGGTCAACTCTCCTGGGAATGATAAATGATGAGTAAATTTCATGTACCTTGTGACGCCCAAAAGGCATCATGTATTATAATCCACGGAAGCAATCCACTTCCCTCGAGTCAATCATTCCTTGAATTAACTTTAGCCGTCGCAAAACACGAATATAACGTATAAAATACTGAAACTAGCCATATAATATTCGAAGCGAGCATAACCAAAGAGACTAAGATGATATGTACTGTAACGGCCACACTCGCCTTACGGGGAAGCTAAGGACAAGCTGGGTCGCCAGCACACGCTCGCAACGTGCACAAGGAATAATTATAAAATTTAATTGAAATCAGAAAGGAAAAAGCTGTTGGGTGCCAGGTCGCAATGGCCACGATATAAGTAGTGATACGTTAAAGCAGATCAATCAAAAACAAAGGAGGTAAACAGCTGGTCTCAGCTGCGGACCTTGACCTCGGGATGCTCAGCTGTCAGTTTTTGGCAGAGGGGAACGTGAGGGCAAAGAGTGAAACAAAACACGTTAAACAAAGCACCGTAGGTAAATAGGTAATAGAGGAATTTATTTGAGGCAGATAAGGAAGGTCTCAACTACGCAACCTTGTACATGCAACCTCGTCGATAAAACAGAGTACAAGTAAGTCCCCGTGACGCGTCGCGGAAGGCGACGGGAAACGCGTGGGGAAGAAACGAAAATGACAATATTTTAACAAAAGAATAAATATCAAAGATACAATTAATGGACGGGGACGCCAAGCCAAGCGGCTCAAAATGGCTAATCTAGAACGCTTAAATTGATATACAGACTAGATATGGGCGGAATAATTAAGAGACGCTACTAATATTAACAGAGAATCACAATCACATGCATACACACACACACTCACACTCACACAGGGGGTGATACACGTGATAGTACAATAGAAATAAAATGGGGAGGATAATATTAACAAAATATTAGCACACACCAGGTAAATAAATTAAAAGGTAGTTAATCTAAAGATAATAAGCACACGAAAACCCGAGAGGAAAGCAACGGATGGAAGTACCGGTAATGGCGGCTTCGATCGGTTGCGTCTGAATCGGAAGAAGGTATATTCAAGATAGGTGCAAGGTAATAACTCGGGGAGTCGTGCGGGAACGGGAGCTTACTCACAAGGTATAGGTATTGTTAATCCGTAGGTGATCGCAAACTAACGGAACACAAAGAGATTGAGAGAAACGAAACACAACGGTATTTTCACAGGAAAAGGTAAGGCACGTCAGGTCGCTACGATAGCAGGACGAGACGTTAACGATAAGGTATAGAAAACGAAAAGGTACGTCAACTCGTTACGATAGCCGAACGAGAAGTGACGCTATCATGGCGGTCTTCCCCTAGCTTAATCAGCGTTGCCAAAACAGGAACAGAAGACAGTCGGGAGATGGCATTGGTGCGTCGTCTCTGGGGAAGGCGGCCGGTAGGTGTCCCGGCAGGGCTCGCGGCTCTCAACTGTTTCGCCGGGTCTCTCTCGTCGTACGATAGGCGGCTATCCGTCAGGTTGAGCGGAGTCGAGCGAAGGTGGTATCATTCACCACCGGTAGTTGGGGCCGTTGTCGGCCCGCTGAGGAGGAGTTTGCATCTGGTTGACACAGATGGAACTGCGATGCTGGACTGCAAGGATTTGCGGTTCACCGATGTGACGCTAGATTATTTTAGGGGTATCGGAATCCGCGGAATCGGTTTGACGTCGTCCGATCTCGGCGGTATTGGCTCGGAGATGCCCTTTTTCCCCTCAGCTAATGGACTCGTCCCGTAGATAGACGGAAGCCATGGAGATATCTCGGGAGTTCGGTAGTAGAGACCCAGGTACTCGGCTGAGGCGTTGAGGAACCTGCCCGGGGTCAAGCCAGGGAGATGCTCACATACCCAGGTTGTTAGATGCGTTCGGGAGGTTATGTACTGCCGGCGTTCTCCTTGTTGACGTGCTCTCGGGTTGTCCGCTCATGGGAAGGGATTGGAGGTAGTCGGGACATAGGGAGAGATACTTAAAACAAACAGAATGAGGAAAATATTCTATATAATTCTAATTTCGCCCATATTGTACGCCATGACTTCTCGTTGCTACCGTTTGATAATAGAGTTTGGGGTGGAGGTGGCGGTCCATAACATGCGTCGAAAGCGCAATGTTACAGTGCATATTAAGAAATATACCTATATGAGGCACGCTAAATCGGCACAGCAAGCAAAAACCCATATCCATAGAACACACGGCGTCCGAGCCTCGCGTGCCGACAAAGAGGGGGAAGCAACCAAAATAGTATACAAGCCGGTGCCTCAGACACAGGTGAGCACTCTCTTCTTCCAGCTCTCCTTTGGAGAAGCTAATTCCCAAACAAAGGATCAGCCGAGGTCGCTCAGTTGATCCAATTATATACAATGTGTTCTCATGGTATAGCGGCTATTTAAAGTGTTATATTCTTCTACTCGAAATCTCAGATCATTTCAAACAGCAAACCTATATAAATTTCTATTATCTTTATTTGATGCACTGCAGCTAGTCAAACGATCTATAACGATCGTCATTGATTTCAATACAAACATTTAATCAATTAATTCGGTAGCTGGCGCCGATATTAGCCCACACAACTTTCTGTATTATTTCATTGTTATTATTTATCATTATTATTATTTCATCACTCGATACCATTTGATTCTTCATTTTCTTTTCTTTTTTTTTGTATAATGTTACACGCCTCATGGCGAAATAGACTGATAACTCTTATTTTGTCCAACAAACACGAAAAGAGAGATTCAATTAATCACCCACACCTCCATCCCACGGGCTGCGTCTTATCACTATTGCAGTGAGAGACCCATTGCCGGTACATGCACACGCACGCGCGCGACTGCGGTCGTGCGCTATTGCAGCGCACTCTGCATTGCTCAATCACACCTCCACTCACCTCACCGGCTGCATCTTCTCACTATTGCAGTGAAAGATTCATTGCTACTACACACACACACGGCTGCGGTCGTGCGCTATTGCAGCGCACTCTGCATTCCTAAATCATACATCCACTCACCTCGCCGGCTGCGTCTCACCACTATTCCAGTGAAAGACGCATTACCACTACACACACCTACACGGCTGCGGTCGCGCGCTATTGCAGCGCACTCTGCACTGCTAAATCCTCCACTCAACTCACCGGCTGCGCTACGCACTATTGCAGTGGTAGATTCTTTGCCACTCCACTCACATAGATCCTCATACTCCCGCGCACAACGTTGCACTTCCGCGTCAAAGGACGAGCAGCACTCTTGGGCAAGAACCGCCCACACCAACACCGATCGATATAACTGTCACTAGCGAGGTAAGGGGATAAAGTACGTCCAACGCGTCTGTGATAGGCACAGCAAAAAGAGACGTTACAACCTTAGAAATAATTTACGTATAATATAAATAATATTAAATATAAATAAAATTATTTGATTTTGGATTAGGGTGTAACCCTTCGTTGGCCACTTATATTTTTGCTCACATCGTTGACCACTTAGGAATAATTTGTCCTAGGCTGTTTTGTACCCACTAAGGGGTGAGCAAAAATTATAAAAAAATTGAGATTACTAGTCTGGGGTTTCTTTTTGATATTCCGACAGTGAGAATAATTAAATATTTACTCATGCCATAAATAAATATCACCAAACAATAGAAAATCGATTTGAGTGAGCATTCTACTTCATAATCCATATCTCGGACCTGAAGCTTTGAAAAAAAAACATACTAGAGATTAATACCCTAAACAGAATGTATTTGTTTAGGTGTGAATTCCAATAAAATTGAACTATCATTCAAAAAACGAACTTTTTATTCACAAAAAATCTCAATTGCAATTTATAAAAAGGTAAATTTCAAAGTTGAGAGATCTAGAGGAAAATATTTACATGAAAAAATCAAATAATTTATATGAATGATTCTCTTCTTCACATCCACTCTCCTCTCCTAAGCTCACTTCATCATACCTTACTGGTGGATAATTTTGCGAAAGGTAACGGTTTTTTCTAAGTTTATCGTCCATATTGCCAGATATACCAATTCTTTTAAATTTAGTCCACGACGAATCATTTTCTTAGATGGGTTAATACTGTTGAAAAATGTACAATTTAATAAGGTAAAAAGAATCTTAGAAAACTTTTACTTAAACAACAATTTGACGCTGTCGGCTACCTACGATGAATTCGTCCTCTCACTAATCTTAGACGGTCACTGTATAAGAACGGCTGCACAAAACTAATGCGCCTCGGCATGAGACCCTGTGGTTAGAAAAAGTTTTTTTAGGAAGTGGCGGAAGATCACCCCTAAGCGTCACTCCTGAGATACTATCGTTTTTTTACATCATCAACAGGGCTGCTCGTTTGGAATGCATTACTCGCTGTATTCAAAATATTCGAACCTTTTGCTATTTCATCAAATTTCAATTTTTTTTACCTTATGTTATACGGTAACTAGCAAGTATTAATTTGAATCTTAATCAGAAGTCGGAATTTTGGGAATAGTTTGGTCATGTTTTTGTTTTTTTTTCAAGGAAATACAGAGCTTCATACCTCCGCCACCAGTCGGTCAGATGCAACTAATTGGTCCGCCACCAACGGTGAGTCAAGTACAATATCAGATACATCCAGCCCAGTCTCTACAAATTCAGGGTATTCAAGTACCTCCACCTGGAACTGAGTCGTCGCCACAATCGCTGACGCAAATGTACGTTATGAGTCAACCTCCTCCGCAATCTCCATCGCAACAGAACTTCGTCTCCAGTAGTAGCGCCCCAGTCAGTGGAGCGGTTTCATACGTCTATACGCAGCCGAACATTCAGCGACCTTCAACTCCGTCGCACAGCATTATTGAGACAGTGAATGTTAATTTACATCAACCTCCACCATCTACGTCCATGAATATTACACAGCAGCCTCCTCCTCCTCTCCTTCACCTACACTTCCCCCCACCCAATTTTTCCCACAATCAACCACCACCGCCGCTACCTCAGACTTATCAAATCCATTACCAGCCAGTTCAGACGCCCGGATCTCAGTCACAGACGCAGTTTGTCTTACAGCCTGGAAATCACATTGTTCAGCAAGCACATGAACCCCCTCCGTCGCAGTATTTTGAAGGACAGCCTTCTTCTCAGTTTCACTTGCAAGTACCTCCACCTTCACCGCAGACGTTTTTAGTCTCTAATTCACCATGTGGACAACACCAACAACCACCTCCTCAAATTGGAGAAGTACTGCAGGACCAACCGGATAATAGTCTTGAGCAAGGGCCACCACAGCCTGTCCCACCACCCCAAATGGTTCCACCACCGTCTGGCAGTCACGGGCAATCTTGTGTTGAAATGATGGCTCACGTTCCTCCACCAACACAAGTCCCCCCACCACAAGCAGCGCCTTGGTTATATCAAACTCAACAGCCGCAACCAGTTCAACAATCACAATCTCAAATTCAAGTGAGTACCTAGTACGGAAAAGTGCTAATAATTATTACATTACAAGTGCGAAGAGTGGGTGATTGCCGAGAAGTGTGAAGTTGCAGCTTCAGTCGAAGGTGACTGCTGCGTTGACATGAATACGAGTGTGAACGCAGCATGAGCCAAGGCGAGCGCAATAATCACAATCGTTAGATAACGCCTCTCTACACGTGTATCAGAAATTATTTTTTGCAACCCCTGAGGGAAAAGTTTGATCTGAGAACACGATCGTATACACAGGTTCGGAAACTTTCGTGGTAGGGCTGAGTCTCCTACTTGAAATTTCAAAAAAATCATTAATCTGTAGGAAAGCCGCTATGTTTCTATGGAGGCTTTTTTTTATGAAATTAGAAAAAATGGCGGCGGTTTGAACAAAAAGTATCGAATTTAGCCTATTTTGATGACAGTTTTTCGTAAAAAAGGAAGATTTAACAAAAAAAGTTTCCATAGAAGCATGAAGAATGACGTGAAAAATGTTCTGTCAAAATTTCAAAGGGATTGCTTGAAAACTGTTTCTTTCAGAGTTGCGTTTTGACAAACACCATTCCGAGAAAAACGCATTTAAAATTAGGGGTGAGGAATTTTCAGATAAATCGTCTACTTACAATCAATCGGCGATGCCAGGTTCATACAATATTCCTTCTAAATCAGACCGATTAGCTTATCGTAACCATAAAAAAAACAAATCGCGAACATCTGTTATTTTTCGGGGGGTCACACTGTGACGATCCTCAAGGGGACAAATCCGAATAGATGGCTAGAAAAGTAGGCGAAATTTAAGGAATTTTTATCTAAAATAGTATATTGTATAACAAGGAAGCAAACACGGTCTTTTCGGGCCGAGCGTAAGTTTGCAATATGATTTGCAAGTGAGTACGCATACGAGCCGAAGGCGAGTATGCTTGTGCGAGCCGTAGACGAATATTGCAAATACGCAAGGCGCAAAGACCGTTGCCTCGATATTGCGCCCGATACTTTATATAACAAAAGCATGTTACGCGTTTTTTCACGAAGCACGAAATAGAGGTTAGGGTCGGGAAATGTCAGATCGGTTTACTGTGTTTGTCGCGACAGCGCATGAAAGCTGCACAGATGAAAGCTGCACAGACATGACCACTTTTAAGTCCTAGGAGTTAAAAGTGGTCGTTTCAAATTTTTACTTAATTCATTCCTAACGGGTAACAGTTTCACTTATTAGTTATGTTTATAGATAAAATTGAAGAACTACTATACATCAAAAAAATCTAAAAGAAATAGGTTAGGTTTTGAGTTTACCACTTACTACTTGATTGCAGCACTTTCGCACTCGTGATAGGTTTCCGGAACAACTCGCCTCAATAAGAGACTAATCCCCGCTACGGAAGTTTCCGGACCTGTGTATATGACAATGTCTGAGAAGCATCGAAGGTGCCACTCACAGCACATAAAATTAGAGTTAGGTAACTTGCTCCCGATGACACAATGCGTACACTGCGAATAAAGCCTTAATGTATAAAATACAGCATTCCAACTGTATCCACGTGTCAACGTTGTTTTACTGCACTGTTCGGAAATAGGGCACAGGCTTTAAAAATTGAACTCTCCAAGCAAGTTTGGAAAAAACGTTTCCGGTTCAATGAACCAACCGTAAACACCTCTTGAAAGGTTCCCTTCCGAGTTATGCGCTCACCCCTGCTCCAACACGTGCATAACTTTTGTCCACTATGCTTGACTTATTGGTAACCAAAAGTTATATACATGTGTTAGCGCGGGCGGTGACCACGTGAATACGAAGTGGCCTTTTGAGTTACACTCGCAGTACAGTGTGTCCGTGGAGTTTATACCACTTGCAAGTAATGTGATTTCATCTCTACATAATTTACCGTTTTCGAAAATAACCCCTGGAACAGGTATTTCATACCCAGGGGCCATCCAAGTGTTACCTCACTCGTGTTCTGCAAATTTTTTATCACACCTCGAACGATAACGATTGGTAACGTTTGCTTGTTTATTCAACTACTGTTTTTAACGTTAGCTACCGCTTCTCAAAAAGTTTATTGCCAAATCGATGCATTATCTGGGAATGGCGGAAATGCCATCTATAGTCACATCCTGACCAATTTATTCGTACTTTATCGAACATTAATTATTTTCAATTATTAATGCACGTTAACATGTTCAATTAAATGCATTGTGTATTATCTTTTTCCTTAAATGCATAAAACAAACGTTATATTTGCTAAGATATTATTAGCGAGCAATTGATGCATTATTAACACTTCCTTTTAAAGAAGTTTTTTTATTATCTCTCTCTCAAGTAGGCGGTGTGTCGGCTTTGAGGACGCACTTCGAATATCTTATGGTTAGCTAATGTTTGCTTGGAATGCCTAATACTATAGGGTAACATTTGATAACGTTTCTCTGAATAGCTTACCCCCGTTTCAGCGTTAGCGAATACTTGAATGGCCTCTTATGGATGTAGCCAACTTATTTTTGATAGCAAGGTTAACCACTGCCAGATAATGTCTTACTTCGCTATTCAAATTTGTAAATTCAGCACTTTCCATTTTTGCAGGCCTTAGCAATGGAGTTGTCTATTCTCAAAAGCATCCGGCAACAACGTAAATTTGTTTACAAAAGGCTCGAGTGAATACAGTGCTGCTTTTAGTTTGATAACGTTTGTATGAAAACTCTGCTCTGACAGATGCCACCAACCTTTAGTCCATTTACCGCGGCAATATTCGCCCAGCTCATTATCAGACAGTGAGGAATCTCAGACAATTTTCGTGGTATAACTTGTAACCTAGATTTTACTATGCGATTGCCAGTCCGGAGAACCCGACAATCGCGAACCTAGGAAGTACAGTAATTCGGCACCCGCTATGATCCCTGTTTAGATGTTCAAACCTAAATACTTTCAGTCGGGCGCCATGTGCAACGCTGCACCGGTTTTCACTCTATTTTATCTATCTCGGTCTTATCGCTACACCTCAGCTCGTTCAGTATTCTAAAGAGGGGATGGGTGATTTGAGGAGAGAGAGAGACACGTCTCGCTGATTAAAAAAAAAAATGTAGATGGTACATTCTGCAAAGATTATCCATACCAAGTAGAAAAATAATAAAATGAAAAGTTTCGAAAACGCTACGGCAACCGGACAAGAAAACGAGCAAATTCATTTCGCTTTTTGTTGTGTCCCACACGACACTTTAGTGAAGTGAGGGTATTTAATTTAAGATAAATTGTTCTGGTATTGTTTTTAGAACTTAACTATTTATTTACAAGTTAATATGAGCGGTTTATAAGATACGTTTATAATTCGTTGACTGGATGGTTCGTTAAAAACAGATATTGGATTGGTATTTGAAACGGTTAGGTATTCGTTGCTTGAGGTCTTGATAGGATTGTTGGTGGTTGATGTCTCGACGGGAACTGACTGTGTTAAAGTAAAGTAAGAAAGAACGTGAAGGAGTTTCAAGAAATGTGGAGGGTGTAGGAGTTTACTGATTCGTCAATTTTTCCTGTTGGTTGATTATTGCGATTGGTGGGAATCCAGGATTGGTCAAGAAATTGCACCGGAAGTCTTGGTTATAGGGATGGAAATTTTGTATGTAGGAGGAGAGTGGGAGCATGCAGGTATGACCTATGCTTGAACAATACGTGATCCTTTCGGACTTTCGCGTACCTATTGTCCAGACAGGCCAGCGTCCACATCTGGCAGCCAACTGACTATTGATAATTGGTAAAAACCCAGGGGTAATAAAGTAGTGAAATACCCGCGCTGGTAGTTCCATACGACCCTTAGACGGTTCATTTATTGCTCGATATTAGGTATATTGTTTAGGGTCGCAGTTCCTTCAGCGCGGTCTTGTATTGCCAGATGTGGGACTGCTGTCCTTTCCAGACAGCTTGATATAGCTTGGGAACCACCGTCCAGGGAAATCCCAGCCGTATAAAAATATATGGATTAAAATTGAATAGTTGGTTAATTGTATAAATTGGATTGTGTTGATACGCAACACTTTTCATAAATTAAAAGATTGAAAGCCGTAAACGAACGAACAAAGGTCGTATTTAATCCAGCTTAATCTACTGAGCGTTAACACTCGTCAATCAAATCGTATGGCTAATTATCAAAATTAAAAGCGGTAATCGCCACAAATTTTCAAAATCTAACAAACTAACGAATTTCCGCAACTATAACGCACATACTTCAGAACAGACTCACATAATAAACTAGCGTACCTGTCGCGATGATAACTAAATGAAAACTGCAATGCTCTTGACGAGAACTGTTGAATACAAAAAAAGTAAGAGAAAGATAATACAGGCACACGAAAAAATGTTGTTTGAGCGACGGATACGACAGTATTTTTCCTACGTATTTTGAGCTGCTGATTCGATATCCGACGTCGGAATTGAAGTTCCATGTACCATCTTTTTTGTTATCGTCAAAAAATGCTGTTAATACGTCATTATTCTTGTTTAGCGTCAGCTAGATCGCTTTGGGAAGGTCAGTTGGCCGCCTAATACTTAGTTAGTCACATCTTTACATCGAGTTAGAAATATTAACACTGTAGGAATCAGAAAAGACCAATCCAGGGCTTGCAAAACCCGTATATTCGGCGAAAACTACGGAAGAAACAAATATTGTCCTTATTTTCCAACGCCAACACTTTACAAACTGCGACAGACTTAGATATATGTAAATTCCTTCACCCACCTATTTTGTGCTTTCAGAAGCCAATATGTCTCTACCGACAACAGTCAAAAATGTCTGGGATCGTTTAAAAATATCTCCCGCTTTCTGCTGTAACGCACTTTTTTTTTCTTCAAACAACCTATTTAGAGGATTTTTTTCAGGTTTTATCCCTTTTCTGCATGTTCTCCTCTTCAAAATCAAACAGAAATCGGCCATCTGTTAATATCCCAACGCCCCTGATATCGACTTTCATTTCTTTGAGATTGTGATGGAAACGCTCTACCTGTTTTGACTGTAGTCACCAAGGTTTTCAGGAAATGAGTTTTCTCTGATTCCTGCAATGTTGATATTTCTAACCTGATGTGAAGATGTGACTAGCTAAGTCTAAAGAGGGCAACTGACCTTCTCAAAGCGATCTAGCTGACGGTAAACGAAAATAATGGCGTATTTACAGCTTTTTTTGAGGTTAGCCAACAAATGGTACATGAAACTTCAAGTCTGACCTTGGATATCGATTCAGCAGTTTAAAATACGTAGGAAAAGTACTGTCCCACTCCACCGCACAAACAAATTTTTTTTTTGTGTGCTCGTGTTATTGGTTGTACCGAAAAGTGTCATTTGGAAAAGTTGTTGCATTTGAAGGGAGTGAAAATGAGTTTTGGAAGTGAATGTCATCCCAAGGTCATATCTTATGAGATTTTGGTGGATTGACAAGTGCATTTGGGTTAATGGACATTTTGAGCACTTGATAATATAAATTACATGTAAGAAGTATTGTACGTGCCGATACAATTCATTCTCTTTGAATTTCCGCCTCCATTATTTGATTATGAATTTTGAAGCCAAAGGTGATGGTTGCACATGGTCATTGTTGCACATGGTTGGACGTGTTTCAATGTCAGCTTGCTTCTGGTGAGCAAGAAAATAAGTAGTCCTGTTTAAAAAAATATCGCGACCACTGAAATCTCATAAAATATTACCTTCAGATGACATTCGCTTCGAAAACTTATTTTCTCTCTTCAAACGCAACAACTTTTCCAGATGACACTTTTCGATACAATCAATTACAATTACAGCCAAGTTTTTCAGGATGGCAGAGTTAAATAGACCACCGTGTATATTAGGCTGTGCAAAAAAATATATTATTCAAACGCGTGTCAAAATTTCGGTAAAGCATCTCAAATAGTATATTTCATCCAAATATGAGCCCTTCATATTAATATTTAGAGCTGCCTATTTTTTTTCATTTTCCATTTAAATTACACGTAAGGAAAGTCGAAATTTTTTTTCCCGCCAACGGTTTGACTTATAAACTATCTAAATACAGATTCTTTTTGGAAATTTCACGCTCTATAAAAAAGTACCGAGATTTTTCCCAACTCTATCCGTGTTAACGACGCCCTCGAGGACGTGACGGAGTAGCCCATAATTCACGAGTGAAATTGACGACTACTGTTACGATAGACTTTGGCTAGGTGAGAGGGTACGTCGGGTATGCAACAGAATTGATCAAATCGAACAATTTCTTTTCAAGGGAGTTTATTGTTTACATTTCGGTAATTATACTATTTTATTGACAGTCTCAGTGATATGCACGCGAACATATCAATCGAACATATTGTCCCAACAGGCGCCATGTCGTGAGGCTGTCACAACCCTGGCATTTTCAAAAGGAAATCCGTCTCCTTGAGATTGCCAACCTTGGAGGTGCCACAAGGTCGCTTAACTACTACCGACCAAGGCCTAGGCTCAAAGCATGTGCTAAACGAACCAATCGTCGTGCACATCCAGCTACTATCTCGCGGGGCTGTTACTAACTTGGCTCTTCCCGAGGGAAAACCATCGCCTGGAGATAGCCAGTCAGCGATTGGTATTCGCGTAAGCCCCGCCCCCTATATTGGTCGATTGATACATGCAAAGTCCGACAATCTCTCTACCGTTACAACCACAGTTTCGCTTCTTTCAAAGGGCATAGCCGAATAAGCATGCGAAAAGTGCCCTTTCACCAAACGGATTCTTTCGATGACCAACTGTTTTCTCTTGGTAAATGACTGACCCATACCAAATTTTAGCCTCCTACCCCCCTTGTTCGAAGTTATCGCAAATAACGTGATTTTCAGCTGTTTTGCGATAACTCCGCTATTTCTACTCGAAAAATTACGGAAAAAATCACAAATCCAGTAGACGCTTGTACACATACCAAGGATTTTTTTCAGATTTTTTAGTATCAACCTGGACCTTACAAAAATTTTTGAACATTTAGATCGCTGGTTTCCGGTGGATTTTGAAGAGGTACCACCTTGTTCTTATTACAGTATAAACATCTGAATTTATGTGTTTTTTTGTAATTTTTTCAGATTCTTACGATTGGTGCGTCATTGTCAAAAAAATCAAAAACTGACATTCTTAACTATTTTATGGGCACGGCTTCAAGATAAGGGCACAGCCAGATAGGCCGGTTAAAAGTGCCTTTTCACCACACGATTCGCGGACTAAGTTTCGTTCTGAAGCAAGTGAAATACATATTTTCACATGTAAGTTGATGACCCCCTCTTCTCAATTTTTTTCGATGCGACACCATCATAAAAAAAAACGGCCAGAATAAAAAGGTTCCTGTTTGTGAAAAACGTGAATGTGTGAATGGAATTGTGAATACGTGATTCACTGATTTTACAAAACCACACTATGCAAATCGGCATAGCACAGCACATGCCCCTAGAGGGCGATAGCCATGATGGCGTTCGACATGCCATCTGGAGGAAAATTGGTTAAAGTGTAGCTCCTCCAGATGGCATGTCGAACGCCATCATGACTATCGCCATGATTTTCTGGAGGAAAAATCACGTTTTTGCGATAACTTCGAACAAAATGGGGATAGAAGGCTAAAATTTGGTATGGGTCAGTCATTTACCAAGAGGAAACAGTTGGTCATCGAAAGAATCCATTTGTTGAAAGGGCACTTTTGGCATGCTTATTCGGCTATGCCCTTTCACATTTTTACTGAATTAAGCTTCACGCTCGCCAGCAAACCGATCAAGAGATACGTACCATGGCAAGGAGAGGGGTTATTTTATAAAGAGATAGAATGGACACTCGACACATTATGCAATTTATAAAAATAAAATGAAATAAAATAATCTATTCTCCATATGAAGCGATACAACAAAAGAAAAAACACTCAATTCACTTTCCGCGATTTAAAAAGAAAATAAAATACAGAAAACAAAATGTCAAAAAATCTGAAATCTATTTGCGCTAGTCGCACTCTCGATACTGAACAATGGTACTCAAATCGAAAACAACAGATTATTCGAAAACGCTAATCACGATCGTACTCAAGAAAACTAGGGCGTTAATCGCCACGGATTTCAACTTAATACTAATGATGGCGCTATTCGCCAACTACAGAAATAAAGAAGGGAACGTGTCGAGGCTTACAACTAATTATATCGGTAATCACCAAAGAAAATTGAACACATTGATGAATATCGTTGACGCGCTAATCGCATTGACGGCACAGTAAAATCCTAATAACTAACGCGTTAATTGCGATCTAATTGAAAATGAACAGCTGACAAAGTAAATCGAGTGGTACAGCCGATACGCTACTAGCAACGTCACTAAAATCTTAACTCTACTTGCGCTACTCGCAAAATACTCAATAACAGAAATCAGAAAATGGAAGATATTCTTCGCTTAATTATTAAATCAGACCTAACGTAAGCTAATCGCAACGAGTCCAGCAGAATTTGGCTGTACGCAATTTACAAAATAGATGACTCCACTAAAAGTTACTCTACGCGTTATCGCGAAACCCAAGCTACAGCCACGAACCAACAAGATCGGCAAATGAATTTCAAGCTCCTTTATAACGTAAGTTCATAATGGCCAACCGTTAGTCGGTGTGCCGATCTTAACCACTCGACATTTGTTTTCAAGAATTTAATAGTGCTTACCGCGTCTCATCCATACCAAAAATTCCTCTACGCCTTAGTCGGACATTCGCACTCTTTTCTTCGCGAATATGCTAGATCGTAGTCCGGCGACTCGATAACGAGATCCTATCCACAACTTAACCCTTAACGGCCACACCTCACCCAGGCCACATAACGGCCACATGGGGTAACTCATTACCCCACGCCGAAAAACGCGGTTGGACAAGATGTGTAAATGTTTTAAGACTTCTAACCAATTGTTTCATGTTCGTTGACGAGTTCTTGAATATTTCTAATGGTTTAACTTGGTTAATTTATAGATGGCGTTCTAAAAACTGGTCATATAAGTCAAAATTCTGGAAAAATGGCTTTTTTTGCAAAAAAATTCACTACTCCGCCATTTTGCAATATTAAAGACTAGAACTTCAGGGTGGTCCGCACAATATATACCACTACCACAAAAAATAACAGTATCCACCAATTATTCAAAAAGTATATTTATTTTGCAAACTTACTAGAAGGAAAAATGAGAAAAATTACAAATCATGAAATTGACTTCTTTTGCGTTTTATTAGATTCAAAATACATATTTATGATCGGGAACGTGAAAAAATGTTATCTTTATGATGAATGAACAAAAAAATACAACATATGAGTCATATTTATTGCCCAGAACACTCCATACATAAAGAAAACCGATGTTCCTTGCAAACCGGTCTACTACAAGCCGAACATCCGATACGCGATTTTTTATTTTTTTTTAAGTATATATATTATATATATCATATTTTCATAACCTAGAGCCTACTTGTTTTCATCCAATGAACATACTCAAGATTTCTTCAGTAAACAATTCATCTTTCACATCAATAGACTAGATTTTATAACAACTAAGATAAAAAAAAAAATTTTGTCACTAAAAAATCAAAAACTTACCTTTATTTTATGGATTGACACTGCAATAAGTCAATTAAAAAAATATTTTTACTGAACTGCGGTTATGGCCACACTGGGGCAACTAGTGGCCCCAGGCCGAGAAAACGAACGCTCACAACGCTACCATGCATTTCTTTGGCTTATTATGTAGTGAAGTCACATCTCACACATGTCTGTCACCGACAGATGCCGTTTGTTGTATTTATTTAAAAGGTTAAAGACCTCTAATTCCACTTTTTTTAAGACTGGGGTAACTAATCACCCTGTGTGGCCGTTAAGGGTTAACTTCTTTTATTTTCCAAATCTTAAATCGCTCCGAAACTTTCATGCACCAGGACTCAAGTGTTGAGCTCCGCTACGCGAAGCCCAGATTCAAGCATAAGCGCTATCAGTCGCGAAAAATTCTTCGGATCTCATTGGTTCTCGGATTACGAAATTCTTAGAGTCTAGCTTATCGCTAATTTTGATGTCTGCTGCCGCGGACTGCTGGTTGGTTTCGGACTCCCCGCGTGCTCCATAGTCGTCAGTGGTGTGACGTCGGGGCATCAGTTCCCAAAAGTTCTAGAAGTTAGTCAATGGAATCCGTTGATGATAATGCAACTAGACGCAGTCAATAGTTTGGGTTGCCAAGTACCGATTAAGCATTAAAATGCACTGGAAAACTTGGATCAATCGCTTGTTCCAGATAAATCGGGCTTTCTTTCTAAGTAAGGATTAAAAGTGATAATCGCTTACCTTTTGAGATGTAGAACTTGGGATGAGATATTTCTCGGTTGAGGTGTTGTTTCGTTGCGATGATGACGCGAGGAGAAACAGGGATTCGGGTGTAACTACTTTTATTCAAAATGACTAGAAAGATATTTAAGGGTATTTTATTCTCTCTATACATCGTTTACAAATACAGGATACTGGATAATTGATTGGAAATTGGGATGGAGAAATCGCTAGTCCTTAGCCAGAACTAATGCTCTAAACGAAATGACGTGTTTTAAGTGCGTGACAAAGAATACTTGTCACCCAAAGACTACCTAAAGTCAAGAGTTTACAGGTGGGACCGGAGATACTAGCCGAGAGAGCGTTTTGATGCGTGGTAGCCTTATTTATAGAGACAGTTGGCCATGTTCTTCTAATCCCCTTCTTTGTTCTTTTAGCTGTACAACACCCTGCTCTCTCCCCTGCTCTATATTTTAGTTCTAAGGTGGTCTTATCTTCATAGGGTGTGTTAGGATCGCCACTCGTCAACGGCCACAGCCCACATGCGGCTGAAATACGTATATTTTGTGTGTGTTACGTATTGCCGAATACCGGTACACAAGTGAGCTTTGGTTGCATCGGTTACTTTAACGCTATTCGTTTCTTTACCTTCAAGCGTTCGAGTATCGGGATTGGTTTCCAATGAGTTACCTATTTCTTAATAAGATCTTTTTATTACGTCTGTTGCTATGTGTATCGGCGCATTATGCTATGCCGTGGTGTATGGATATATAGGTATAATCTTATTTTTAGCTTATAAATTAATATTGGTTTGTGGTGGACTGATTTGTAAGGTGTTGTCTTTGTTTTATTAATGTGATAGTGTTATTAGAATTGTCGCTAGTACTTTAACTATGGTTCTCTACGCTTATTGGCATGGTATTGACTTTATAAATTGAATACTCCAGTGTTAACTAATGATAAAATGTAAACAAATCCAACATGCAGTACATCAGTCACACGCACGATGTAGGTTATGTTATGTATCCCTCAATCGTAGCGCCACCTGGATTTTTCTTCAATAATGGAGTCACTGCCTCCTATTGAAATTCTGCCTCAGTTGCAAGACTTGTGTATAAGACCGTGGTTTTTACATAGATGATTTCCTTTATGATCGTGGTCCAACTATACATTGTCATATGATGGTTGCCTAGTGCCTGGGCTGACAAGATTATCCCGTGAGTTGACTTACTTTCGCGCGTTCAGCTGGTAAGCTGTCGGTATCTCCCCCGAGTCACTGGTTATATGGTTCCGCAACCGCAACTGGATATAGATTCTATAATATTTATATATGTCGTAATATGTAATAGTTTATAATAGTATATGTGCGATTATTAGAAAACAGGGGGCACTGGTTTGGAGGCTATGTCGACGAGCGGTGAATACCAAATTGTATGTGATACAAAGAATATCAATTCGGTCCGAGTGACAATTGCTCCCAATTGCTCCTCGATCGTTTATGAGCATTCTAACAATTTAAACATTTGCTCCTGCTTAATTATCTAGAAAACTGGAGAAAAACTAGAGCGTATGATCTCTGGGTAGGGTAGACGAACGGCGAATTTGAAATCGTATCAGAAACAAAATATGTCAATTCCGTAAAAGTGATACTTGCTTCTGATTGCTCGTCGATTTAGTTTCGATTGACTACCAATTACGTAATTTGCTCCATTGCAGTTTCCGAGAAAACTGGGAAAAACGACACGTATCCGCTGCGTGGCGAAGGGTCGAGTAGTAACAGTTTAGAGTCGTGAACCTGACGAAAAAACGATAATTCGGCACAAGTGTATATTGTTTGTAATCGCTCCCCGATTTTTCAACGATCACCTACCAGTTTCGTTATTTGATACCGCACAGTTTCTGAGAAAACTGAGATAAACGACATCGACTCGTTAGGTAGCAGAGCTCCCAGGACTCGCAGATCCGAACTTATATTGGTATCGAAAGAACGATACTTGGACCTAAATTCAGTATGTTCGTGATTGCTCTGTAATTTTTTATAAGCATTATTCCGATTCAGTCATTTGCTTTGCCTAATTATCGAGAAAACTGTGAATAACCAGAGCAAGTAGTTCGTAGATTATATCGACGAGCGGGGATTCAAAATTCTGTCCGGAACAGAAAAATGTCGATTCGACCCGATTGGTAACTACTTCTAATTGCTCCAGAGTTCCTCTTCAATCATCCACTAATTTTGTCATGGGGGTTAATATAGCCTTAAACCCTTGAATATAAAAGGAAGATATGGCCCAGGGGTGCAGAGGTATATGGCGTACGTATAGTTGCGTATACGTAGTATTTCCAATTGACTTTCCTAATCATTTGGAGACGGTATAAAGGAAGAACTATAAAACTGCTCAATTTGCTTGCCAACTATACGTTTAATCAATTTCTATCGATATAAATATCGATATAAATTTTTTATCGCAGTCTAAACTATGAAAATGACTTTGTGAACTTTTGCAAACGATTTCCGAACGATTGGAAACATTCACTTTGAGTGAATATTCGAGTAGCCAGCCAGGTATGCGGCAGTTTCAAATCCATCGTTACTCGACCCTGAACCTTGTAAGAAATCCCTGTCATTTTCCTAGTTTTCTCGAATACTACGACGACTGACAAGCAAAATTGGTAGGCAATATGAAAGGAATCGAGGAGCAATTAGACGCAAAATGAACTTCAACAAAATTATAATTTTTTTCCTGAGGTACGCGAGTTCAAATCCGCCGCCACTCGACCCCCGACCTTGGAATAAGTTCCTTTTATCTTACCACATTTCTCGAAAACTGCGGGGAAGCGAGTGGCAAATTAGTAAACAATTAGAAAAAAACCGAGGAGCAATTAATAGTTGTCACCTGTACCGAAGCGACATATTTTGTTTCTGATATAATTTCAAATTCACCGTTCGTCTCAGTTGCCTACAGATCATACGCATACGCTCTGTTTTTTTTTCAGCTTTCGCGATAATTAGGCAGGAGCAAATGTTCAAATTCTAAGTATGCTCATAAATGATTGAGGAGTAATTATGAGCACTTGTCACTCGGACCGAATTGACATTTTTTGTATCGCATACAATTTGGTATTCGCCGCTCGTCGACATAACCCCCAAACCAGTGCCCCTTGTTTTCCCAGTTTTCTCGAAAACTACGAGGGACCAAATTACGAAATTTGCGGAGCAATTACTAGCGATACGGGAGCAATCAGTAACAAATGTCAGATTTTTCATATCTTCATTTGTCTGCGCTACATGTCAAATCGAATTTGACCACACTTCCCCTCGCGAAATCCCTTTTTCGGTTTTTGTTCATTTATCCGAAAACTATACAGAAGCAATTAACAAAAACGATTAAATATTCGGGGACAAATAAGGAGCAATTCAGAGCTTTTCTAATTTCGTTGGAATAACCATCGGCTTTTTCCGAACATTTGTTTGAATTTGGTGTCATTTTGCTGGTCCGCAGGTACCCGAAACGTTTATTTCGTTTTTTTCGAAAACCGTGTGGGCGCAAATAATAAAACTTACGGAGCAATTGGGAGCAATTAAGAAACTATTACTTGGTACAAGCATTTTTCCGAAATTCCATAATTTTTGATAATCAGCAAGTCATCCGGCGGCTCCCGGAAATGTATTTTTTTTTTTCCATTTTCTTGAACTCCATGCGGGAGAAAATAATAAAAAATAGAGAACAATTAAGAGCAATTGCTGCGTTGTCTTTCTCTGTTATTGTTGTCTCCAAATGCTGTCGAATCCGCCGCCGAGTCCCTGCCTGGTGCTGCGGAAGAGGACCGTTTCTACAAGTTCGTTTCTTCTAATGGTGTTATGACCGAGCTGTTCCTTTCTACGATTTGCGACCCTACAAGTTCGTTTCTACAAGTGGCGCTTCAATTGAGAGGTTTTTTTTTACAAGTTACGGTGCTACAAGTTACTTTCGATCAGTGGCGGTCAAATAATTTAAATTAAATCAAATTAGATTAAATTGAATCAAATCAAAATGTAAGGAATTGACAGTTAAATGTATGAGAAACAAACTTGTAGGAATGCCATTTGTAAAAACGAACTTTTCGGTTGTACAGCTACTTTGAGAAACGAACTTGTAAAAGCGGACTTGTAGGCTCGTAACTTGTAGAAACGAACCTCTTAGTACCAGAGCCAGTTCCAAAATTTTTGTATCATCGCCAAAAAGACATTACCTTATAGAATTGGTAGTTTAAATGACTTTGAAGTAAAAAATCCGATTTTCAGACATTTTGTGCCTTCCGTCTAACCTGAGCGCATTTTCAAAAATGTCATAAATTTAGTCAACTTGTATCATAGCAAAACGTTTGATTTACGGAATGTAGTTGGATGATATCCCTGAGATACCGAAAACACCGTTTTCAGACGAAAATACCGTTGCACCTGCCTAGGAAACCATTAAAAACAAAAATGATACAAAAAAAAAAAAATTATTCCAGCACCGCGTTTGAAAATCATTTTTATAAGTAAATTTGGGTTAATCGATGCTACACAATCGGATTTCGGACAAAAATCTTCTTGCGTGACATTTTCAAAGCATTTCGCGAATGTAATAAAATTTTACCGGTTGGACATGATAAAATTAATTTTCCAGATGCAGAATAAACCGATATCAGACAAATTAAATGTTGCACGGGCCCTATGAGACAATTTAAAAAAAAAAAAGTTACCCGAACCGCTGGGACTGAACTCAAAGGATGTTTAAAATTACATTAATACAAAATAAAACAGTGATGAAGTACGGGTAAAAATATTTATTAAGAATAACAGTTTATGCTTTTAGCCATTGTCGGACTCATTTTCATCGTCTTTTTCATCGCAGTCATCAACATCGCTATGGATTATAGGCAAGGCGCAGAATGTCTGAAAATAGTATTTTGGTGAGCTCGGTAGCGATACAAAGTATTTGAAACAAATTTGAAGCTGATTGCTATGATATGAGTCGGCTAAATTATATGAGGTTTTCGAAAACGCGCTCAGGTCAAACGCAAGTTGCGAAATGTCTGAAAACAATAAATGTAGTAATGAAATTAAAAAAACTATGTACATTTTCAAAACCAAACATTCTGTGATCATGAAATCTGGCTTTTTTTCATAGCAGAAATCACCCCCGCAACCGTGCAAGGGTTCTGAAGGTTACTACTCCCTTGGCGTGTTTAGGCTCATCTCAACTATCGATTATATATTAGAGTGGTCTCAAGAAAAAAAAGTTTTTTGCCTATCATCTCAATAGCTTCTCTAAGGTATAAAAAAAATTCCATCCAAAGCGCAGCTTGATATCTCAATTCTCCATTCAGCTCAATGAATTTCTATTCTTCCATTTAAATAACACGTAAAAAACGTTTTTTATGTTTTCATCCAGTGAAACTACGAAATGAAAGGAACTAGGACACTACGAACTAGGAAAAAATATCCAAATTGTAATAAAAAAAAAGTATACATGTGAAAAATACTATTATTTTTACAGCAATATTATTGTAGAGCAAATAAAATTGACTTATGACCACATTTTTATAACCTATACGTATACGATATTGTAACATATGTTAGAAAAACCAAATTCCTACTCTATGTTAATGATTTAAAAATCCACACAAGGATAGATACTGTGAATGAGTACAAAGAAGGAGTTGATTGAAAATTACAATTTTTTCTCTAAATTACCATTCATTTGCACTTTTGTTCGTGCCTCGCTCTCGCTTGCACGCTCGGCTCAGGCGGAACGAGCCGAACGCTTCACTCGGCTCAGGCGGAACGTTACTGCGGAACGTTACTATGAGTCATAGTCCAGTTGAATTAGCAAAAAGAGTGAAAAACCGAAATACAGGTAATTTTTTTTTTGAAATCGCTTCTTCGTAAGATAGATATTGAGACAATCACCATCCACAGTAGTAGGTAATATATGAGAGTTCTGGATTTAGTTCCAATTTCCGCCACCAGCCCCCCTATTCCTACAGGCCGGGGCGACTGCAGCGCCGCTAGGGCGGAGGGCGGGGGGGATTCCTGTCGGGTCTTGTTCGACGGCGGGAGGCTCTAAGTTAGACCACTTGAAAAAATTCCTGGAAATGCTGCCTCTCAGCTCATGCCGATAAAAAATGCAGTGGGATAGGGACACAAGGAGGAAATTAAAACCATGACAGAATATTTGGAAATGTGCTTGTGCACCATTATGTACTATCGCAGAAACCTTATACAGAAATTTACTAAGCGGTTCAGTCTTGGCTAATCGTCGCAGAGTTGGATTCTCACCATCTGGGTGCAATAATTACTGACTGCTGCTACGTTTTCTCAAAAGGCTTTTCCCGAATAACCCTTTTCGTCAGGTCCCATAAACACAAATCACCCGGTCAAGAGTCTAGGGATCAGAATTCATCTCTATGCAGCTCGAAGCCGTTCTTCGCCAGCCGATTCTCCCACTGTGTATCTTTCCCGTTTTTTTTTCACCGATAGGGAAGGTGTGGGCGTGTGCAGGCTCAGACGTGGTTGACCAACAATTTTTATCTTGGAAGCTGCTGCTGCAGAACGCTGAGCCCCCTCACCCCCCACCCTCACGATCCTTCGGCATAAGGACAGCACATCCATTGCAGACTCATCAGTCTTACATAACACGTGGAAGTGAAAAGTTCAGAATATCATCGTCACCAACGTCAAAGTCATGGCCACCGAAGCATACATGGGACTCGTCGAGCAGATGGGGGAGGCGTACAATTTGCTGCGCGAGCAAACTCCCGGAGAAGGAAGTCACGATGTCTTTAATCATTGGATTGGTATTGGAGTGGCAAATAGACAAGTTTTGCAAGATATTCTTTAACAGCCGAGAATGAGTGAGGGGGCGAAACAGCAAATCCAACATGAGATCTCCCTTATACAATCCTGGGTGGCAAAGGTCCAGCAGCAACAGCGGCAGCACGGCCTCGTGATAGGCGGCAATATCAGCAGTCCAGCGGGTGTACAGTGGGACGATGTTGACGGCGCTTTTGCTAACCGGACTCGCACCGGTATTGTCACCAATCTTGGCCATAAGGATTCGGAGGTCTTTCTGAGCGACGCGCAGCGGATTATCGTCGGAAAATTGAAGCTGGCACAGCGTAATGAGGGGAATGTGAAGGTCAACATGATATTGACATGCAAATTTGAAAACGTCAAGCATGACGAGGTCGCTGCGGAAGTTAAAAGCTTCAATACATCCAACGTAACGATCCTCCCATCGAGTGATATAGACGGCTGGTTCGCGGATGCAAAGAACAAACTGCTCGTAAAGGTCGAAGATTTCGAACAACGCGATTCCGGCTGGAGTATGATCGAGATCTTCAATATTGCCGTAAATATCAACCGATACCAGCCTCTCGCTGAAGGAGCTTCAACATTCGTCACGCTACCCATGGACATTCAACGCAAGAAGGCGGTGGTCAACGTCAAAATCGAGGATGAAAGATGTCTTCTGTGGGCCGTTACCGCAGCTCTCCACCCGATCGACATCAATGTTAGCCAGATGCGTAGCTATCGCCGATATATATATTCGAGAGTTGGACTGCACAGTCATCAAATTCCCCGCTCCTCTGCATGATGTGGAAAAGTTTGAGAAATTAAATAATTTGCGAATCAATGTATATGCAATAGAATCCGAAACTTTTTCGCTTCATGCAAAATCCGAGAAAAGCATCATCGTGCCGATTTATTTGAGTAAAAATTTGCATAGCGCAAACGTTGACACGATTCATCTTCTAATGCTTGAAAGTAGTAATTGTGCCGAGCATGACATGAACCGCGAATTCACACCAAGATTCCACTTTGCTTGGATCAAAGATCTCTCACGATTGGTTAGCAAACAATTATCTCAACATAATGGCCAACTGTTTTTATGCGACAGATGCCTGTGCCACTTCGCTGTGAAACACGCCTACGACCACCATCGGCAGGATTGTATTATGTTGAATAAAGTGCGCATGGGATTTCCAAGATCTGAAGATTTAAATTTAAAGTTTAAAAATTTCAAAAACAAAGGCACTGTCCCGTTTGTTGTTTACGCCGATCTCGAATGCATATTAAAATCCGAACCTGTAGACGAATTTCAAAACTGTAAAACATATGAAATTCAAAAGCATATCCCGCACAGTGTAGCATACTACGTACATTGCGCGTACGATGCGACCTTATCGGAGTTTCACGGTAAACGCGGTACCGATTTCATAGATTGGTTCATGCAGCAGCTTAAAGATTTATCGGTTAAAGTAGAGTCATGAATAAAAAATATAATTCCGATGGAGTCTCTCACCCAAGTGCAACGCGATCGTCACATGCGCGCGAAAAATTGTTATATTTGTGAAAAGCCGTTTACTCCCGAGGAGAAAAAGTGCCACGATCATTGTCACTTCACGGGTAAATATCGCAGTCCTGCGCATAATCGGTGTAATTTGAATTTCAGAGAGTCGCATACAATTCCGATAGTTTTCCACAATTTGTCCGGTTACGATGCACATTTTTTGATTAAATCCCTAGCTTTAACTTTTTCCGGAGCGGTCACACTGCTACCCATAAATAAGGAAAAATATATATCCTTCACGAAGCAGGTTGATGGGACGATGATGCATTTGAGATTCATCGATTCGTTTCGATTTATGCCTAGCAGTATTGATAAACTTTCTTCGTATTTAGGCGATGTCGATAAACATATAACACGTTAATTTCACAATAATCCCGCGCAGTTCCGCTTGATGAGGCGCAAAGATGTTTTCCCTTACGAATACGTCGATTGTTGAGAAAAACTCGACGAAACTCAATTACCTACAAAGAATCATTTCTACTCACACCTCTGCAATTCAAATATCACAGACGCCGATTATGAGCACGCCAAAAATGTTTGGGAAGAATTCTGTTTAGAGTCTTTGGGTGCCTATTCCGATTTATATTTGAAGACGGATGTTCTTTTACTTGCTGATATTTTCCAAAATTTCCGGGATAGCTGTTTTAAAACATACGATTTAGATCCGTTGCACTACTACACGGCGCCTGGGCTTGCTTTTGACGCGATGCTTAAACACGCAAAGGTGAATTTAGAACTTTTCGATGGCCCCGAAATGGTTTTATTTATTGAAAGAGGCATTCGAGGCGGCGTAGCGCAATGTTCTAATCGACACGCTCGCGCCAATAACAGATTCATGGGCAAAGATTTTGATCCGAATAATGTGGAATCGTATCTTATGTATTTCGATGTGAACAATCTTTACGGTGCGGCTATGAGTGCACATTTACCAATCGACTCGTTCGAATGGGAGCATGATCCTATCGATGTAACAACCCATCCGGACGATTCGCCGATCGGTTACATCCTGGAGGTGGACTTGGACTATCCTACAGAGCTCCACGAGGAACACAAGGACCTACCTCTCTGCCCTGAGCATTTCACGCCGCCAGGTAGTAAAATCCCTAAACTCGCCACCACCCTTCTCCCCAAAATGAAGTATATACTACACTATAGAAATTTGAAGCAATGTTTGAGTTTAGGTTTGAAATTAGTCAAAGTGTATAGAGTTTTAAAATTCGGACAATCTCCATGGCTCGAGTCTTACATCACGCTCAACACCAACATGCGCAAACAGTCCAGAAACGAATTTGAGAAAAACTTTTACAAGCTGATGAATAACGCTGTGTTTGGTAAAACTATGGAAAATGTCCGAAATCACACAGATCTCAAATTAATTACAAAATGGGAGGGAAGAGGTGGTGCGAGAGCGCTTATCGCTAGGGCAAACTTTCACAGTTGCACCGTATTTGATACTGATATGGTTATTGTAGAAATGAATCAAGTCAAAGTTTGGTTTAATAAACCAATTTATATTGGTGCGGCGATTTTAGACCTATCGAAAATTATTCTCTACGATTTTCATTACAATTATATAAAGCCGAATTTTCCCGACAAAAAAGCCAAATTGTTGTACACCGACACAGACAGCCTTATTTACCAATTTAATGTACCCAACATCTACGATATCGTCAAACGTGATGTTGACTCAATGTTTAACACCTCGGACTACCTCCCGACAATGTGTACGGTATTCCGCTGAAGAACAAGAAACGTCTGGGCATGATGAAGGACGAGAACAACGGGAATATTATGACAGAGTTCATTGGGTTGCGCGCGAAGCTGTACACATTCACAAAGATGGGCGAGGATGAAAACAATCACGCCAATAGTACGAAAGTGAGCAAACGGGCAAAAGATGTCAAAAATTCAACGCTGAACACCATCACGTTTGACGATTATAAGCGCTGCCTGTTGGCTTACAAGGAATTGACTCGATCGCAATGTCTAATTCGTAGCAAAAAAAATCAAGTGAGCACTATCGTACAGAAAAAATTGGCTCTGAGTTGGCAAGATGACAAGCGACAATTGATACCTGTGCAGACCGACACCGTACCCTGGGGGTTTGCCGCTGCCCCATAAAACTAATTATAGGATTAGCTGTATGTATAAAACTGCCGCGAATATTTACGTTTGACACCTTGGACGATCCTCTGTCAAATCATTTATTCAAAAATGAAAAAAAGTTTTCCAGAAATGAAAAAAAGTTTTCAGAAAACGAAAAAAAGTTTTCCGGAAACAAAGAAAAGTTTTCGGAAAACTAAATCCCCATTTAATTAACACGTAAAAAAAGTTTTCCTACTATGAAAAAAGGTTTTCCAGAAATGAAAAAAAAAGTTTCCAAAATTAAACATGTGTATTAACCGGATGGAAAAAAATTCCTTGGATCATTATTATTACTGTTATTACGGATATGATCTTTATGTATACATGGGAAAGAATTGACGAAATATTTTGTATAACTGTATGTTTTATTGTTATTCTGGAGAATAAGTACAAATTATGCTACACGTCTGTTTTATTTATCCAACTGTTGTGTGAACTGCCAAATCCCAACCACGTCACATGGAGCTGATCCCCACGCTTGCGTAATACTTTTCCCACTAGGCAGCCATTGGGGTATTTTACATTACGGAGTTCCTCTTTGGAGAAGCCTCCGTCGATGGGATGATCTTGATAATCGGTAAGTTTGTACGTCGGTACATTGGTATTTTTCAAGTCGTTCACGGTGAATATTTCCGTTAACCAATTGGGCGTATACATTATTTGCATAACATCGAATCATTTAACTTAATGCGATGCTACTTACACCGATCATCTGCTCATGAAAAGTACGAACCCTCACCAAGGCTTATCATGTCCCACCGCCGCATCCCCCTCCCCCCCCCCATTCGTCCTTACCTTCCTCCTTCCTCCTCCCCCGTCTTGGCACTTCCTCTTTATCATCTCAATCCGTCGGCCTGTGGTGAAATTTTCAGTAGGTGAAAAAATATAAATATCTAAATAAATGAGCAAGAACATTGAGAAGGGCTCGAAAAAAAATCATTCTGCATGCTAGTTAAATAGGAAAATGCTGGAAACTATAAAAAAAATTCAAAATGCAGAACAACCAAGACAATCAGCTAAGCCGTTTATTTTAACCCACAATATAAGGGGGTTCGGTAGGCTGAAAGATCTAACTCCGAGTCAGGGGGCCTTTTAGCTACTGAGCAGCAATGACCAGAAGTAATTCATACCTGGAGCCAGTCGGCACCTTACCTGCTATAAAATGTGTAGATATACCCGTTTGGCGCCTCGGGAAGTCCTTCTTCAGACCCAGACGCCATCATAACTAAGTTTTTCACCCCAAGTATTTGCAATATGAATGTATGGTCAGGTATGAATTGGTCAGGTATGAATTACTTCTGGTCATTGCTGCTCAGTAGCTAGAAGGCCCCCTGACTCGGAGTTAGATCTTTCAGCCTACCGAACCCCCTTATATTGTGGGTTAAAATAAACGGCTTAGCTGATTGTCTTGGTTGTTCTGCATTTTGAATTTTTTTTATAGTTTCCAGCATTTTCCTATTTAACTAGCATGCAGAATGATTTTTTTTCGAGCCCTTCTCAATGTTCTTGCTCATTTATTTAGATATTTATATTTTTTCACCTACTGAAAATTTCACCACAGGCCGACGGATTGAGATGATAAAGAGGAAGTGCCAAGACGGGGGAGGAGGAAGGAGGAAGGTAAGGACGAATGGGGGGGGGGAGGGGGATGCGGCGGTGGGACATGATAAGCCTTGGTGAGGGTTCGTACTTTTCATGAGCAGATGATCGGTGTAAGTAGCATCGCATTAAGTTAAATGATTCGATGTTATGCAAATAATGTATACGCCCAATTGGTTAACGGAAATATTCACCGTGAACGACTTGAAAAATACCAATGTACCGACGTACAAACTTACCGATTATCAAGATCATCCCATCGACGGAGGCTTCTCCAAAGAGGAACTCCGTAATGTAAAATACCCCAATGGCTGCCTAGTGGGAAAAGTATTACGCAAGCGTGGGGATCAGCTCCATGTGACGTGGTTGGGATTTGGCAGTTCACACAACAGTTGGATAAATAAAACAGACGTGTAGCATAATTTGTACTTATTCTCCAGAATAACAATAAAACATACAGTTATACAAAATATTTCGTCAATTCTTTCCCATGTATACATAAAGATCATATCCGTAATAACAGTAATAATAATGATCCAAGGAATTTTTTTCCATCCGGTTAATACACATGTTTAATTTTGGAAACTTTTTTTTTCATTTCTGGAAAACCTTTTTTCATAGTAGGAAAACTTTTTTTACGTGTTAATTAAATGGGGATTTAGTTTTCCGAAAACTTTTCTTTGTTTCCGGAAAACTTTTTTTCGTTTTCTGAAAACTTTTTTTCATTTCTGGAAAACTTTTTTTCATTTTTGAATAAATGATTTGACAGAGGATCGTCCAAGGTGTCAAACGTAAATATTCGCGGCAGTTTTATACATACAGCTAATCCTATAATTAGTTTTATGGGGCAGCGGCAAACCCCCAGGGTACGGTGTCGGTCTGCACAGGTATCAATTGTCGCTTGTCATCTTGCCAACTCAGAGCCAATTTTTTCTGTACGATAGTGCTCACTTGATTTTTTTTGCTACGAATTAGACATTGCGATCGAGTCAATTCCTTGTAAGCCAACAGGCAGCGCTTATAATCGTCAAACGTGATGGTGTTCAGCGTTGAATTTTTGACATCTTTTGCCCGTTTGCTCACTTTCGTACTATTGGCGTGATTGTTTTCATCCTCGCCCATCTTTGTGAATGTGTACAGCTTCGCGCGCAACCCAATGAACTCTGTCATAATATTCCCGTTGTTCTCGTCCTTCATCATGCCCAGACGTTTCTTGTTCTTCAGCGGAATACCGTACACATTGTCGGGAGGTAGTCCGAGGTGTTAAACATTGAGTCAACATCACGTTTGACGATATCGTAGATGTTGGGTACATTAAATTGGTAAATAAGGCTGTCTGTGTCGGTGTACAACAATTTGGCTTTTTTGTCGGGAAAATTCGGCTTTATATAATTGTAATGAAAATCGTAGAGAATAATTTTCGATAGGTCTAAAATCGCCGCACCAATATAAATTGGTTTATTAAACCAAACTTTGACTTGATTCATTTCTACAATAACCATATCAGTATCAAATACGGTGCAACTGTGAAAGTTTGCCCTAGCGATAAGCGCTCTCGCACCACCTCTTCCCTCCCATTTTGTAATTAATTTGAGATCTGTGTGATTTCGGACATTTTCCATAGTTTTACCAAACACAGCGTTATTCATCAGCTTGTAAAAGTTTTTCTCAAATTCGTTTCTGGACTGTTTGCGCATGTTGGTGTTGAGCGTGATGTAAGACTCGAGCCATGGAGATTGTCCGAATTTTAAAACTCTATACACTTTGACTAATTTCAAACCTAAACTCAAACATTGCTTCAAATTTCTATAGTGTAGTATATACTTCATTTTGGGGAGAAGGGTGGTGGCGAGTTTAGGGATTTTACTACCTGGCGGCGTGAAATGCTCAGGGCAGAGAGGTAGGTCCTTGTGTTCCTCGTGGAGCTCTGTAGGATAGTCCAAGTCCACCTCCAGGATGTAACCGATCGGCGAATCGTCCGGATGGGTTGTTACATCGATAGGATCATGCTCCCATTCGAACGAGTCGATTGGTAAATGTGCACTCATAGCCGCACCGTAAAGATTGTTCACATCGAAATACATAAGATACGATTCCACATTATTCGGATCAAAATCTTTGCCCATGAATCTGTTATTGGCGCGAGCGTGTCGATTAGAACATTGCGCTACGCCGCCTCGAATGCCTCTTTCAATAAATAAAACCATTTCGGGGCCATCGAAAAGTTCTAAATTCACCTTTGCGTGTTTAAGCATCGCGTCAAAAGCAAGCCCAGGCGCCGTGTAGTAGTGCAACGGATCTAAATCGTATGTTTTAAAACATGTATTACATAATGTTACATACAATTGTATGCGTAGAAAAAAAAATGCACAAGCTTCGTTGAATGCGTAAATATGTTTTGAAAATTTAGAGAGTATTTTCGTAATATTTTTCAGGTAATTGACAACAACTTTCGTTTAGGCGTTTTTTTTTATTTGGGGCCTCTATAAAAAGTTACAGCGCATCAAATGATAGAACAATTTGGTGCGGATAGTCCTAACGGGAGCGAGAGAGACCAAACGCGCCCGAGAGAGACGAACCGTTCCCCCTCCACTCGCACCCGTAAAACGCTTCCGACCGCACAAATCACCCATACTTAGATCGGCTCATTTCGGAATGCATGGCATATTTTCTGATCAGATATATTTACAACTGAAGTACACACATATTTGAGAATCTGCATATTAAATTTCAAGTCGAAGTATTAATTACTTTCATTGTTATTAACCGAAACGCGTTATGCTGCATATCTACGGAACCACTGATCCGAATCAAAAAATTTTTTTTTTCAAATACTCATTTTTTCAATTACCAATCGGGTACGGAACAGAGATTTTGAAAACACGTGAAATCGTAAAGTTATGCCGCTCTTTTGTTTCGGAATTTCGCATGTTTGTCTAAGATATTGTTAAAAACATCTGAAAAGGAATTTTTTTTTTGAGTTGCGCGATCGATACTGCATACTTTAAAGTGTGTGCAAGAAAATAATCACTGGATGGAAAAATTTTGTTTGGCCGTGATGCAATTTGCAATTAAGGCTCTGAATGTTTAAAAGAAATCAATATCTCGAAAACGGTTCGATCAGCTATAACCGCGTTTCGCATACTTCTTTATACTCACATAAACATTCATTCCCAAGATTATTAAGACTATTCCACAAGTTCTGTACCCATTACGAAAGATTGAAAGAAATACCACTTTTTACGAATCAGCGGGCGCTGCGCATCCAATTTCAAATTGTCAAACATCGGACAGGTCCTATTTTGTAGGGAATTTCTTCACGAACAAAAAAGGTATGTATAAGTTTTTTCGAAATTCGCATGGAAACGGATATATTCACGAAAATGTGTCGCAATTTTCATAAATCGATTTTTTAACAATTGTTGCACAACTTTTTTAAACTGTGAATGGTTATTTTCTCAATATCTATCTTACGAAGAAGCGATTGCAAAAAAAAAAAATTACCTATATTTCCGTTTTCCATTTTCGGCCACTTTTCAAGCTAATTCAACTGGACTATCATGCTTTTTCGTGAGTGCAGCCGGCGTTCATCGATTTATAAGACGTTATCACGTCAAAAAATTATTCATAATTGATAGTTTATACTTTACCAAAAGACATGTGTTTATTATATCATAAAAATAGTCTATAGTTTGATCAATTTTTTAATAAATACATGCAGTCACTAAAAAAGTTTTCAAAAAGTTAAAAATCATTTCAAACCCATAAAAATTAAATAAATTATCTAGTAATAATGTCAATTATTTCAAAAAGTTGCTGTATAACTAAACTCCCTAAAATTTAATCAGTAGCGTGTATTCAAAGCTCTATAACTTTGTACTCGTTAAAATGAGGACAAAACTATTTCAGTGCTTTTTGGTAGAGAATTAAATTTCGTACAAGAATAATTTATGCAAAAGTAAAAAAAAAAAAATTTTCGTTGTTTTACTGGATAAAAACGTAAAAAAACTTTTTTTACGTGTTATTTAAATGAAAAAATAGAAATTCGTTGAGCTTAATGGAGAATTGAGATATCAAACTGCGCTTTGGAGGGAATTTTTTTATACCTTTGAGAAGCTTTTGAGATGATAGGACTTACGAAAAAAAAAAAAAATGTTTTTTTTGGATCACTCTATTATATATGGTTTCATCCCTGTTGCGATGATACGTGGTTTTGGCAACTGACTTTCGTACTATCTTGGTCGTAGCTCCACTTGTACAAGCGAACTTGTAGAAGCGAACCTGTCAGTCGTAACGCCACTTGTAGAAACGATACCCTCTCGGTGCTGCACATACTTGAAACAAAAGTAAACAAAAACTGAAATATTTTGTTCTCTACCCCGTCAAATGTCTCCTCTCAAAATTTCGGATGCGTGACTCTCATCCTGGTGTTCTGTTTCGAAATTGTTGACGATTACTATCGTGAGATCTCTAACTTCAAGTTCCGCCCAGGGTTCGGGAGCTGTTCGCGGCACCACGAAAGGTCCTTGGATCGTATAGATAGAGATGCGCCAGGAGGACTCTCAGCAGTTCTCACGTTAAGCGCCGAGCTGACTCACTTATTGTTAGAGACGGAACGTCGCTCATCTTGAGGGTCTACTCGAACTTTGCTTCAAATTTTGTGTTGGATAAATTTTCAAGCATAGCGCTTCAATTTCAAGAAATAGATTTCATATAAAAGGTAGAATCCACGATAACAGGTGTAGGCGATAAAAGAGTTTTACTTAGAATACAATAGGAGCAGAATTGAGGATTTCTGTTTTTGATTTCAGTTTTATTTAATTTTTTTAATATAGCTCCATATGATTAATTCTATAAACGTTGAACTCTGATTTTATTCATGTTTCGATTTGATAAATTCAAATTTCGTAAACATCCAACGTATCTGTTTTCTGTTCAACATTATTAAATATCTAAATCGATGTCGGATAGAATCAACAGACGGCGATTAGTGAAACCAAGGTAGTTGAACGGCCTTGATGCTTGAGCGATCCTAGTCGAGGAACGATACCTGGCGAACTTTAACCTGACAGGCAGCCACTGTTCACAGTCTGGTCTGTGGTTTAGCCAGTCACCATTAAATGAATCAGGATTTTCAGCTTTGGTTTCTTTATCTAAGTCTGACGAGAAAGACGCCTCTGGTTTTCTCGAGTTCATGCAGTAGGAGTGAGAACTGGTGAAATCCTGTGTCTCCGAAAAGCGAGCTCTAGTAACCCCGAGTCTGTGAAACTCTAGCTATTTCAGAGTGTTTTCGGATCGGCAGGATCTGTCGGTCATTTAGCCCAATAAGAAGAAGTCCTTTTATTAATTGTAATCTTTCCAATTTTCAGCAATTAGGCAAAGACACTCACACTAACGTGGTGTTCTCACAAGCTACCGCTTCGAGAATAGACAGACACGTTACAATAAATATACTTACGTAATAAAACAATTAAAAGAACAGTGAAGTGTGCTGATTCGGTTACCCTTAACCCCAGACGAAACAGGAACTCTTTCGGCTTTGTAAAAAACAATTGTAGGATATATATCTCTCTCAATGGTGAATAATAATTATTTGTAAAAACATGATTCAGGTTCAGCTCCCTCCGGCAAACCTGCCTATGCACTGCGTTCCTCCGCCACAAGTTCAAGCACAGATTCAGTATCATACGCAACAAATACAATACCAGAATGGGCAGATGCAAGCACAGGTTCATTATACGATTCAACCACCACCGATGCAGCAACCTCTTGATCAGACGCTTGATTCGCCTCAGCAAAATCAACATGGCGTTAAAAGAAGATATTCTGATGGAGAATTGTCAGAGGTAATTGTAGATTGGTACTTCAAATTTAAAATACATTGTGCATTTGAGAATTATTGCCGTCGAAACTGGACTTTTGTATTGGCAACAGACTGCCTGATGTCGAACTTCGACCTAGTATCACTATCTTTATTATAGTTATAGCAGAAAAATGATTTTTTGTACATTTGTAGTTAATTTCTTGCGTATAATGCAATTTTTGAAACAAAGCGATTCAATATTGTGAAACTTTTTGAGGACTATAGGATACATTAACATATTGTTTAGCTAATATGCTTAGTAATATTGAGATAAAAAAAAAAAAAAATGCGTGACCAACTTACCTGCCCAAACGTCTCATCGCTTAGTTGCTGAAAATTGTTTATCGCAAAATGAACAGGGAAAAAAACGTTCAAGCCCCCATTTTGATATAGTTTCAAGGAAGGATAATCTAAAAAAAATATTCAAACACTCGTTTCTCAACGTCGTACTATATACTATTTTAAATTTTTCTTAATACGATTGTTTGACAAATTGAAACAAATGTGTTATTCTGTACATTTTACGAATTCTTTACAATTATCTGTTACTTTTTTCACCTGCGGGACCTTGGCCGAAAGGTCACCGTAAAATGAAATAAAAACTCTTATTTCATTGTTTTTTCATAGGGATCCCATATTTTAAGATTTATTTTAATCATAGCTCGCGTAATAAATGTTGAGGGCTGACAAAAAAATCATTTTCAAAGTAATGAAAACTGTGATAAACTGATTTTTTATGTTATCTCAATCCCTGTGAAAAAGTATCACAACATTTTGAGAGCGGTGGAATCAGCTTGACGACACGACTATTCGCGCGAGTTTTTCGATGTTAGTTACATTTTTGTATAGCTACATCTTTGAAGCTATCCGCCATACAGGGATTTGCCACAGTACAATTTTGTAAGGAGTGTAGTCTGTTACAAAGTTATTGCTAACTATTTTGGTTGTAGGAGAAACCGTTCTACACTAACGACGTGAAAACTGGAATTTGCATGCTCTCGCGCCTCTGAGGAACGTTTAATTCTCAGTGATTCCAAGAGATTCTCATTATACACCCCCAAATGAACAATTACCACCAACATTTGCTTTCGTCTTTAATTATTGTAGGGTCACCCGTCCATACGGCTCGCGATGACTGGACTATAAGCCTTCTTTCAAGTTACTTACAACACATTTGTCATGAGTTCGAACAAAAAAAAATAAAAACTTTCTTCGAAATGGTGATAGGACGCTTATATTTAGCAAAAGGCTGTCTTATGTCCATGCAAAATGAAAGGTTCATTGCAAGACCAGTTTCGACCACGAACACTTCTCAAATGCTTACTCAGCTACGCCTTTGAGAAGGAGTCAATATTCCAATAATAGTTCTATATAAGATATGAACTTTGTTAGGAATCGTCTCAACCTTACGGATCCCAATCTCTTCAACGACATGGAACAGGGTAAGTTGTCATGTGAATTCTTTGATTTGAATACTGATATGGTTGACTATAAGATCCATAGTGTTTTGCGGCTTCCACATAGATAACGTTTTGCATGAAATTAATAGAATTATCTTCACGATTCGCATTCATTACATGGATGTATACTTGCCAGTATCATTTCATGCAGATCAGTTCAAAAGTTGATTCTGATCACTCTGGTTTTCTTTTATTGTTTCATTTTATTTGCGAGTGAAAATATTGAAAATTTTCGGGCGTATCGGATAAAGTGACCTCATTTGTTTTCACCGGATGCAATCCATCTGCTTCAACGATATTTCAAGTATTATATATATGTTTTAGAACTGAGATTTTCGGATTAACTAATAGTAGCGTAATAAGTTAACAATCCACATCATACGTATAGATATTAAATGGATTTTTTGTTTTATTGAAGTTATATATATCGAGTGAACCCCTCGATATCAACGAGTGAACGGTGACAAGAGTTGGGCTGAATAACCAGAGGAAAAACCACCGATTGTAGCAGTTTTTTTTTATGAACTAACAATTTACCTTTCTTCTGCAGGAGAGAAAGGGCGGGGAATACTTGAGAGAAAGAGAGGAAAGATGGTTTGAGCTTTCTGTATGCCAGACCAAAATGAGCTTCAAATTGCAAAGATTTAAAAAATATGAAGTGGAAACATAGTTTATTTTTATGTTACAATATTAATATTTCTTTATGAGTTAATCACAAAGTCGATCAATGTTACTAATTACCTCGTGCAAATTAGTACACAGTCGTTAGTTGCGACTCACAATTCTGAATGATAGGAAGTAGATCGGCCATAATATCAAATCTCACCAATATGAGGCCAAATCTCCGAATGGTCAAGACTTCGAATCATGGGTTTCGCGAGTGGCCAAAATTTATAATACGTGGTTATGATTTGAAAATATTTCTGGTATCAATTTTTGGAATTGATATGAATTAGAATTAAAACGCCAGAAGTTTGACGCTCTGCAGGCATTTGGTGTTTTGGTCAATTGCAAGTTTGAACCATTTGGAGGTTTGGCCCCTTGAACTAATATACAGGATGAGTTGCTTCAAATATTAAAAATGGACGGGGTTTAGTAGACGCCAAGGCACATCCCTTCAGCCAATCAATGGTCAGAGCATTCGCGTCAGCAGACACATTGAAGTGTAGTAGGGAACGAACTTTGATTATCAATTGCAGAACTGGTACCGCTTACCACACTTTCATCCCGTTGATTGGCTGAAGGGATGTGCCTTCGTATCTACCGAGTCCCTCCCATTCTCGATACTTGAAGCGATCAACCCTGTATTGCAATTGGGCGTAATGATCAATTTGAATTCTGACTATTCATAACTACAGTTGCAACTGCATACATTTTTCACAAAAATTATATAACTACTAGTAGCATGCCATTGTTATAATAAGATATACTAGATTACATCTTTCACAAAGGCCTGACAAGCATAGATAATAGGCCAATGATTTTTGGTACGAACTAATCAACGAGAAATATTTAGATATGATGACTTTCTAAATTGAGTGATCATACGTTTACTTAATGCCTTCTATAACGTGTTGCTTTTTGGAAAATGCGTTAAAAAGCGTGTTCAAGGATAACAAAACGAGGTACTGTGGTAGTTGTACTAGTGATTCACTGGACACTAGTTTACGACTGCAGCCACATAAAATGACCAAAATAAGTTTTGAAAATGTATGTTATAGGTAACAACAATATTTTTAGACTCTCTTTATCATAGTCAAGGTATTACATGACATTCGAAAAAAGTTGCTTAATAGAATATCGTAAAAATTTTCGATCAATGTGGATGTTCGGGTGGTGGCTAAGGAAGCTGTCACTATACAGCATGCCCTACCCTGAAATTCCATGCATTTATAAGTAAATGTTGTTCACTTAATTTTCATAACGAAACAAGCTGTACCCACGACTTCGCCTGCGTGAGAGTGTTTTTTTTTAATCAATAGACTTCAAGTAATATCAATATCAATTTGATGACATAAGCAGATATAGGTAGGTAACTACATCAATCCCGTGAAGACTGCCATCCTTTGATTCGAATTTTCACAATAATCAAATGCGTTAACATGACTGGTCAGAATATAAAAAGTCAAGGCAAGGAATATGGAAATACCGAGAAGAACGCTTTTATTACCGCGAAACATGCCAAATTCTATCTGGGTATTTCGAAATGAAGCACATTACACAGTCTACAGAAATTGATTTGTTCTGAATTTGGTATACCGTAATCGCTATAGTATGAAACTATGATTATATTCACTTTAAGGGCGAATGAATTTTGGTAGGCTGTTTAAGGTATTTGAATGTGGATGACTCCAAGAAATCAGTAACAAAAAAAGGAACGCTTTTCTAAGCACCTCGATATTCTTTATTCAAAGGTACTGCTAGAAGCGTCTCGTGTCGTTGTAGCTATGTGATCTTCTAGTTATATTTATTCAGTGACTGGTAAGTGCAGTTTGTTTCGAATTTCATTTTCGATTATAAATTGTTTACCTCGTTTTCCAATACACGCGACCTTCTACTTGGACTGGACAACGTCTGCGTGAATTTACGGCCATGTTCTGGTAGAGCAGTGGTCTCGTTTACTAGTGTTTCCGAAAGAAATCGTATTTTGCCGAATATTTCTGTATCCACTGTATGATTCTTACAAAGTCGTCTTAAGTCAACTTATTCGAAAATGTTAATATTTTGCAATATCCAATCGCAAGTAAGCAGTTTGTAATCATGTTAGCTTCATTGAAATTTAGGGGAATGTGCCAAAGAAATTTCTAAAGTGGTCATTCACCGATGCAGTTACTCTACTAAAATTTTTGCCTCGCCTTCAAAATCCGGTACTAAAGTGTAAACGCTTCAAAACATTCACGCAAAAAGTGAAACAACTTAAGAGTGTTGCCTGGTTAAGAAGTGCGGTCTCTTTCACGGCCCGTTTCACAGTCGAACCACGCGTATAAGAACGAAAGTAACAAGAGAACCTATCACTTTGGTGAATTCGTTTTATAATAGTGCTCGTTGAAAACATGTAGTAAAAGAGAGCCAAGAACTGCGTGCTTTTTAGTAAAAATTGATTGCTCGCATTTTTTTTTTTTTTTTGGTTATGCAACTAAGAATAGTATGTTCCGGAAGCGACATAATATCAACATTATTATATCTCAATTGTTCCGATTTATTGAAACAGCCAATCCGGCTTACTGCGCCGGATTGAATCTTGTTGTTAGACCCTTCGTAAATCGGCATACGTGGTGGCGTAGCATAATGACAATTTTGACGCGAATTTTATCCTTAACACTAGAAAAACCGAGGTAAAATTTCATATGAAGTAGGAATTTCGAAATGAAATTGTAAAAACATTCTAATAAATCGAAAATAAAATTCATTATATTACTCCGTTACTTATCGGTGCAAAAGTCTTTAGGTCATTGCGGGAAAAAAATGTAACATGGAGTAGGAATTTTGAAATGAATTTGTAAAATCAATTATTTTTACTGGTTTGGTAGTTCTAGTGCTAAACTGTCCACTGTAGTAAGAAGGTTCCGTTCCGGACGAATCTTCAAGATGTATAGGCATGTAGGTCGAAACCATGCAAGACAGAAAATTACACAAGTTGTCCTCTCTCATATGGCAAACACCAGTGTAAAATTTTAAAGCGATTATCTGTACGATACCGAAGTTATTTTACTTTTAATTTTTCGTGATCTTACATAGAGCCGGACAGTTTCCCGTAAGAATCAATTTAAAATCACGAATAAGTAAAACTCAAATAACTTCGGTATCGTTCAGATATCAAATTCTACACAGGCGTTTAAAATGAAAGCGAGAACAATATAGGTGAACGGCATATCACCTAGACAACACTCTCAATGATTAGATATCTCTTAAGGATATGGATTTTGGGGATCTTTAGGGCCATTTATTGACTACTCGCCTGCTGATGACCCTTGAGTGAGAAAGAGCCAGTTATGCGGGTTTTAGGTAAAATCGACTACACAAGTCGCCACGCTTTGGTAGAATTGAATAAGTGAGGCTGTATTTTGAAAATAGAATGAACAAAACATGTTTGGTATTTATTTGTACATGTTTCAAGATGACGAACACATTTTTTTCGGTATTTTTTTATTGCAACCTGTAGTAGACGGCGGTAAATAACCTGACAAAAGAATCAGAAGCCCTTCTGTAGATATGATAAGCTGTTACGGACTCATCTTACATAAAAAACTGAATTAGAATTAGAAATGATATCAAGGGTCATGTTTATTTTTCACTCGAAAATGCAGAATACAAAACGGTAATGACTGCTCCAAAAGTTATGACTGCACATATGGTGGTACATATTGGCGTGAATTTTAGGAATTTTGTTGATTTTCTGGATTAAGGTAATTCTATGACTGTTTTGACTCTCGAAAGCGATAATTTGTAATTTTTGTGTGTTTGTGCGTGCGTGCGTACATGCGTGTGTGTGTACGAAAACAAGTATCGTGTGCGACGGGCTTTATTCAACTAATTGTATTCTCCACTATTCCGTATTCTCGTTCCTTTCCTGCTTTGCCACTTTTGTATCGAACAACTATTCTTATTCACCCTTCATCAAATATACTTTAATTCTAACGTTCATCTAATTAACTTCAATACCTACGACTAGTCTATCAACTTCAATTCTATTATTTAATTGATCAACGTCTAAATAATCTTGAACGAATTGCACCTCGATCCAAATAACCAACGTCAAGTTCCATTTTAAATATTCATTTCACCTACTCTTGATCCACTTCACCTGATCACACAATTAAACCTCTTCCCAGTTTTAGTAATGCATATATACAACCAAATACACACCTTTTTCACCTCATTATCGCTCCTTTCGTCATTCCCGGATCGAGGACAGCAACGAGATCGAACCCGAATTTACCCAAATAACATCTTGGGTGGGTATAGGGATGTTTCGACAACCGCTCGTTGGACCAACTCTTCTCTATCCCGTAACACTTACGATTATAAGAGAAAAAACATTCTGTATATTTTTTTCATCCTATTTATGAAATATTTGTTTTTCAAATTAAAGGAAGAGTTATTCCATTCCGGATTAAAGCTCAAAAACTGTTGATATGTGAGACATATTTTTTCAGAATTACTTCTAATTTCTAAATTGTGTCGATCAATATAGTCGTTTTCAAAAATTGTAGCTAATTCAAATCAATCCGAAAAAAATTAGTGCCCTCGAAAGTCAAAACAATCATCTGAAAAATTGAGCTAAAAATCAAAGATATCAAGTCGGACACAGGTCGAGTTGGCATGGAATGCCTAATAAACAAATCACGAAAAATTTTGTCATTGTATGTATTACAGTTTTTCTCAAAATAGTCTCCTGAGAAAATTGAGTAGTAGTCATACTTCGGGGTAAAAGTACTCTTAAAGTAGCACCAAAATATACGAGTATATTTTTACACATGCAAGACTTTTTAATTAAAAATGAACATATACCTGAAAACTAGGTATCATCCAAAATAATTTAGACATTGTTCATTTCGTGATTTTTTCAATTTTCATCGAAAAACATGAGCACACTTGATTGTATAAAGAGCTGTTTAATTTTGTTCATAAAAAGGAATAGGTTACATTCGATCATTCGCGCACTATTTTGATGTAAACCGGCAGATTTGTAAATTTTCGTAAATTTGAAACACGATTACTAAAAATATTCATCTTTTCCGTATTCCAAAAAACTTTTTTATTTAAATGATACTTGGGTCTATTCCATAAAATATGCTACTTTGTAATGATACAAAAATATTGGATCATTAATCAATGATCATATTATATTTTTTATCTGTCTCGTGGGTGGGTCAAAACATTATTTGTAAACATTTTTCCCAGCTTCGTGCGTGTGTTCTATAGTTGCACCTCAGTAGCAACTGGTCTGAACTTTGAGTAATTTTGACCAATGAATTTGTTGAAAAATTTTGTCAAAATTAAATTCAGCTAATAGTCGATAACAATTGTCAATGCATGTTATTTATTTCATGAGTTATTATTGCGCATATGGTAGTACTACCTACATATTCATTTACAATTGTGACTAAATTTCTCAATGTACTCTCAAGTAGAAAATGTACGGTAGAGGTTCGTATCTAAAATGTCCATGCCAATAAATGTACACAAGTTGGATATAAATGTAAGGAAAACTTATGCTTAAGACTGACTTAATTATTTCAGAATGTTGATGGGTGTATCCAGTTAATGTATACGACTCTTGTTCAAATAATATTTTTGATGTATTACCACATTTTAATGAGAATTGACTGACTTGTTCAAGCAGAGAAAGTGACCGCCAGCACCATTTCTCGGTTGGCCCACCACCAGGAAGTATTGGCTCAGCAAACGGCGGCAGAAACAAGCTGCTTATACCGTCTTCACATTCAGGTCTGTAGCTAAGAGTATTAGAGAAGGAAGAGTGCTGAATACCAGAGAAAATCCACGATTATTCAACCCAATCAGTAGTGATAGAAGACTTGAATTAATTTTCTTAAGCTTTTCTTTACATTCTCGTTTTATAAAATTGTATCATTTTGGCAAAACGAATCGGCACTTATTCTGTGAGAAATTATCTCCACTGCATTGGTTACAGCAATTCATATACTTGATTCGCTTTCATGTCCATCCATTCATCAATTTATTTAATCCTTTAGTGGCCATTTTAGTAATTTCTTACGTCGGGGAATCAGCTATTTGTTTAAATATGATTATTGATTTTTATCAAAATTGTTTTCAAGAATTTGACAAGTTTTCAAGCATTCCGATAAACGTTGCAAAAACGTAATTTACTGAAAAGTAGTTTAGCCGCATAGAACTTTGCTAAAACTGCCTCTTTGACAAAACTTTTACCCAGAAAGATGTCTAGCAATTTGAAAAAAAAAAAAACATTTTCCGTACCTGAATTTGGTTGTGGCTATTGGACGGTTAAGCATACCCGCGTGTAAATAATATTTAAAGCTTTCCAGAAGACATCTTTGCGACTAGGTGATCTTTGTTCTCGTTAATGTGCGACTAACAATAAGAGATGTAATAACAATAAGAGATATAACTGTATCTCCTGTTAACAAAAATGTATGTGCACATTACTGCTGTGACATGAATTGTTGAGGATGCTCAAGCAGATGAATTTGAAAGTATATTTTAACGGCAGATAATTTAATTTTTAAAGAAATGCCAGTTTTAACCCTCCGCCGACAAACATGAACGATATCGTCCACTCTGACTTTCTCACTTATCGGTGTTTCGGAAATTTTTCCATGTTTAACAATTTCTATCAATTAACTAATGAAAAATCTCATAATGCGAACTATTGAAATATCAAGTAGGTACCTGAAACTGATTACCTAAATTTTTTGGAAATCTTTTAAAAGCTTCACGAGGGGGGAAAAAAGCCCAGCACGAAATCGTCCATGCTGACTGGCAACGTGAGTAAAAACCATATGGCCGGCGGAGGATTATAATTTACTTTCCTCTAGACTTGTCATTTTTCCGTCAGAGATGTACTTTTGCCAATTTAAAAAAAATGTATTTGCAAAAAATTCCGACTTTTACTACAAAATTTTCCGACTGTATACATGTGAATCTAACATTTATAGGAAGAAGAGTAACAGCAACTTTTATGTACCATTTTTGACCTTTTCATTGAAGCTAGGGATTCAGTTGAATCTGGAACAAGTTAATTGGATCTTGATGTAGAACAAAAAAGGAAGTTGATTTTTAAGACATATGAAGAAAATATGGTCAAGTACTTCAGAAAGTTTGTCTCTTTTCACTAAGTCACCCAATAATGTAGAGATCAGTGAGGTATGTTCAACATGAAAAGTGTAGTTTACCAGCGTTATTTAACCCTAGCATGCCATACCTATTTTTTCATGGCGTACCAGCCACACCTAAGTCTGTAGTACCCCACTGATAATTTCCATCACATCACCCTAAGTAGAATGGTCGTATTTTAATTTTCTCTCTTTCTTTGGATAACAATTGGTTGAGATATCCGTTTATGCATTAACAGTCGTGAAAGATGAAAACTTACTGCGAAAGAATACGGAACGAAAAAATATTATCTCTCGAGTAAAATTTGCTCATGAACTATCCGAAGGCGAGCCCCAAAAATGCAAGAGGTCAAAATAAGGAATTTCAATTTTTTTACAATTTGCGTGTTTTGTGGAAGCGTATAAAATATCCGACATTCTCGTAAAGTTTAAGGTCTTTTTCAATTTTTTTTTTCTCTGGAATTCTCAATATTTTAATTACTAAACGAAAAATTACATAACAAACATTGAATTCATTGGATCATAATCGAAAGCAATGGAAATGAAAGGAATATGTCAGTCATAATATTGTACGATAGCTTTTTATTTTTTCTTTCGTATAGGATATAAAAATCAGCGCTGTTTCTACGTAGATAGCCATCCGAGTTCAACAGCTTTCATCCCCCCCCCCCCCCCCCCCCTCCATACTCAGATGTTCACGAGTGAATTTTACGTTAAAAAACAATAGTCGTTGTAGGTTTTACATTTATATGTATTTTTTGAGATCGTATATTTGGTATTATTATATACAAGTAAAACATGAAAATCAGAATGTATTCATATGAATTATGAATAGGCTATTGTCTTTTTATGTGAAAAACATTCGCCTAGCCTTCAGTTCCGAAAACTTTTTGATGACATCGCTATTATCAATTCATGGAGATAATTTTTTTCGGATACCTGTATCCTTCCTCTTTAATCCTGAAGAAAAAAGATGGAGAAGTTACCAGGGCCGAAGAAAAAAAATGAAACGTCTTGTCGCGCGTCACCGCGCGCGCCGATCCACGTCAGCGCTACTCCTGCGAACTCGGTGTGTTGTATATATGTATATGTATCGAAGTAAGGAGGTCAGTCGCATAACTCCAGGTTAAAGAAGCTGCATAACCGTTGAAAGAAATGGTGAAAAAATATCGGTTCAGAAGCATCTGATGTTGAATAATCTGATAGAATTGTATCGATTATTCCGTGATCGTTGTCCGGGTAAAAAAATCGATGTTTCTAAATTTGCAGAGTTGGTGAATTTTTAGTAGTATGCGATTTTGCTGAGAATTATGCATTTGTTGTACAAGATTCCACGCAAGGGTTTCACTAGACCAATACCTAATCAGGCGACTATTCATCCAATCGAGGTTTACCATAAAATTTACGCCGACGACCGGTTGAGGCATTTTAGTTTTGTGATAATTTCAGAGCATCTGAAACATAATACATTCGCGGTTCATTTATTTAAAAAAATGGTAATCAACTTTATGAGAGAGAAGTTTCAAAATTCGATTCCTATAGAAAAAATAATTTATTTCTCCGATGGAGCAGCTTCCCAATATAAGAACAAAAATAATTTCATAAACATAACACATCACTTTGAAGACTTTCAATGTGAAGCCAAATGGCATTTTTTTGCTACATCACATGGAAAAGGGCCGTGTGATGGTGTTGGTGGAACTGATAAGAGATTAGCTTCACGTACGAGTTTACAACTGATTGGCAATTCCGATCCTATCCAAATACCGCTGGATCTGTATAATTGGGCAGGTTTTCTATTTTCAAAACATATCTTTTGCGTACTGTACGTCTGCAGAACATCAAGCGGAAGAATCTATTTCACAAAATCGATCCGATAAAGGCTTGACAGTTCGTGGCACTCTAAAATTACATGCGGTCATTCCAGTATCTCATAAACTCATCAAAACAAAATTATTTTCCGCATCAGAAAAATTTTATTCGACGCAAATTATAAATTAATTTCAAATAGAGGTTGGCTACTAAGCATTATCCTGCGAATCATCGCTGAAAATATCGGCCCTTCTCAGAGCCACCAACATATTGCAAGATAATCTATCAGTCATGTAACACAAACTGAGTGAAATAGAATTAAACCCAATTGCAGCACAGGAGTGCTCAACGAACCATAACCGTACTGGAATTCTCAGAACAGGTATACAGTATAACTCCGAGAAAGGATGATCAGTGGATGGATACTCGAGGGCTAGGGTCGTTAATATCTATTTCCGTAGAATGGATAGCCCGGGTAAGTGGAAGAGCATCAAATCAAATTGAACTCCACTTTATCGTATATAATATACGCAACACACCGAGTTCGCGGGGGTAGCGCTGACGTGGATCGGCGCGCGCGGTGACGCGCGACGAGACGTTTCATTTTTTTTCTCCGGCCCTGGTAACTTCACTATCAATTTTTTTTTTTAGGATTAAAGAGGAAGGATACAGGTATCCGAAAAAATTATCTCCATGAATTGTTGTTAGTCCCGCGGAAATAGCAGCGAAATCGAAAAAAAAACGGTAAAAAAATATTGAAAGAAATTTTTTTTTTCCAAATGATTTTTTTTTCATCAAAGTGCATTCTTTTACGAACAGAATGATTGCAGGATCAGTCCGCTCCGATGTATACTTTCGGAGATATGAATTTTCAAACATAGCAGTGCAACAGTGGTGTACAAAACTTTACATAGCTCGAACTCCGCCATTTTTGAAAAAATTTCGAAATCCTTGAAATTTTTTTTTTTTTTCACATAGTACCACGGATATTCCAAATGGCGCAAAGATCCGTGACTTGACGTTTTTTTTTTAGTGAAGCGACGTGGATCCGCTCACATGTCTCGTGGTTTCTTTGTGTGTCGGTTTCCTTCTGGCCAATCGTTGCCTGTACTAAGGGCTCCACGAACAGAAACTCTTTTACCGCTGTTTTCTGAACTGATTTCCGTTTTATGTATTGCACCCCAGACAACTGCTTAGTTATTCTATCAGACATCGACAAAAAATTACTCTCTATCATATTACATCCACTATCCACATCGTTATTCTATCAGACATCGACAAAAAATCACTCTCTATCATATTACATCCACTATCCATATCGTCCGCAGAGGTACATTTCTTAGAATTGATACGCCACCGCTGAACTGCAAGAAATCGAGACATACTAAAAATCTTGTTCTCCAAAAACTTTATGTGCATGTTACACAATCCCAAATGATAATACGCTCACCTTCAGGCTAGCGTCCACAATCACGTACACCTACAGAAAATCGACTATTAAAAAGTAGTCTTCAACACATAATCTGGTTTCATTGTCAGATATACTGCTAAAGATGGGAATCTCCATGGTACATAACCTTATCTACCGCAACGTGGCGCACTTTCGCTGTCAGTCGATAAAGTCGGATACTGTTCATGTCCCCAAGCTCACTCAAGCCCACTTTGTCCGCTCACAATCAGATTTTTACCCAGGACTGACCACGGTCTTACATACAGATCTTACAACGACCGTGGTGAGGATAGGCCCGCTTAGTGTCCCAGTTTGTTATTTCGATTTATGCCACAAGGTCCGCTGATGGTGTCGGGATGTCGTGTGCGTGAGAGAAAAAGCAGCTTCTGTCTCTCGTTCATCCAAATGTAACGCATGCGCTGTCAACCCTACACCGAAAATCGCTGGGTTCCCCTAAAGTTGACGGGAAGGGGAAGCACTTCCCAGTACCACTAGCGACGCGTTGTGGCGGCTTGAGAATCGAAAAACTTGGACACTAAGCGTGCCTACCCCCACCACTGATATTTTCGTTCGTTGCAAGACCGGTATGTGAGACCATACGACTGACTGTCTCTGTCAATCTTTAGCCAATTGTATGCTGGAAAAGAACCATTTTGATTTGCGGCATTTTTGCAGGTGAGGTTGATTGCGAGTCGATCCCAAGAATGCAGAGTCAACGTGATAATTTTTGTGTGCGATTGTGAGAGAAAACGTATGCTGAAAAGCTCTATTAAAAACCGTACTGTGGCTGCCCCTTGAACCCCTGCTAGAAACGGCGCTGTATAATATAAAACATTTCGCGTTGATATAAGAGTAATGATAATTATAAAAATTTGCTTAATCACCGAAAATAGCAATTAATTACTTAGTTATTCATTTACTTGTTCATTAGCTTATTCATTTATTTTTCTACTCATTCACCCCAGATAAATTATTTACATCACGACTCAGTACCGAATTCTAAGATATAAAAAACAAAAATTCGTATTTCCAATACCTTTTATTATTGAAAAACAAACTAAGCAAGATGAAAATTTATTCAAATATATAATTCAGTATTCAAATACATAAATAATGTTATTGCTGAAACACATTTAACGTTTGCTGAAAATGAAGTGGAAATTAATTTAGCGATGGCCACTCAGCTAAGTATACTCGATGCATCGATTAATCGAGTCCAAAGAAATAAGCGAACACGGTTCGATTGAATTGGACAAAATTAATCGATTATTCAAGAATTTCGTATTTTTTCGAGATGGTGCATATGAAACCAAATTTTGAAAATATCAGTATGTAGTCATAGCGGAAAAGTTTTTTGGTAATTTATAGTTTCATTCAAAATATTCTTCAATTTCAGGTGAAAATATTCATTTATCTTTCACTTATTATTATATAAATTAGGTAATTAGTAAGTAAAACAATGATAATAATTAATACTTTGCTCACATAAATTGATATTGTATTGTGTCGTTGATGGGAGTAAAAAACAAAAACCGATTGAATGAAAAATAATCGAGTCGGTCGAATAATCGGGAAAAATAATCGATTATTTTTGGTTATTTTTATAAATTGTCAAATGTAATTTCGTTGAGAAAAGTTACATGAATGCCACACCAGAGTATCTGGGGCCTTCACTCCACCTGCAGTGTACACTGTTCAGTGACTAACATAGAAACTATTAGACCTCCGAATCATACATTCTGCTGTAACTAAAAAGGATGTTTCATTTGTCCGAAATATGGAGCTTCTGATGTGTAGTTCCGTCCATTGGATCGTTGCTTAATTTCCGATTCATTGGGTTGTCAAAAATTTGGAGTTTATACTTTACTATAGATCTGAAATAAAAATATACATATCCATTTACCCTTGAAATCACTACAGAGCCTGTTGTCAAATTTTAACAGAGGATAATGAAAATTAATATTTCAGGGAAAAATATACAACAAGTTTCTTTCAATAAGGAATTTCACTCATTTAATACTTTAATCAATTTTACTCGGGATAAAAAACAACCCAATGGTACACATCAGAAGGTCCATATTTCAGGTTAAAAAAACATCCCCAAAAGTTTCAGCAGGATCCGTGATACGGAGGTCTGATATTCTCCCTGTAAGCGAGAACTCACGCGTTCAACCTCAAAATCTTACCTACTAATCTCAAGCAATCCGCAACGAATTCTTCCTCTATCAGAGTAGTAACGTTTTATTTACGTCTTAGAGATACCAGTGTGGCATGCTAGCGTTGAGCTGCGAGATGGTAATACTGATTATATAAGGCACAGGGGGACACGATGTACCGGTAGCTTTACGCCACCTCTAGAAAATTTTAGCATAGAATGGAGCATATTGGTGGAAACGTATTGGAAAAATGTTTCCTCGGAGACTAAAACATGAGACAGAAACAAATAAGTGTTACTGAACGAGAATAGTTACGGTACATTCCGGGACTTGACTGCAACAATTGTATTCACGGTTTTCTTATCAAAGTAGACGGTATTGGATTTGCTAACAGCGTTAGTAACATTAGTAACTTTAGCTTAATATTTGCTCACCGTCGCATTAAAAAGAAAAACACGGTCGCAAGATTTACCTGCAGTGAGACCTACTAGTCTTTATCGTTTCAATGCAATTTATCATATTTCTCGATGGCGCTGTCTTTTTTTTTGATAATTGACACTCTGTTTTCAAGCTTCTGTCAAAAAAAGCTACCTCAAGGAACAAGACTTGGTTACAGTAATTTTCCAGATTGTGATAGCATTCTTTGGTTCAACGTCTTATAAAGTTTGCGTGCCTTAACTATTTCAACGATAACTGTGGCTGAGTTTGAAAAGCTTGTGGTAGTCTTCTTAGATCGGTTCGCAGTTCGGCCATAGCTTTGTACACAGGCATAGGTTAAGATATTTTGCCATTTTTCGGTGATAGGTACGGTCGCACTTAAAAATCGTTAAAAAACCTTTTTTTAGTAATGCTCTATTTCCAACTAAATGCAACGAGATTTGTTAGAAAATATTTCAATCAAATGGGGTCAAATGTAGGAGCTAGAATTGTGCAATTTCAGTTCTCATAGAGAACTACAATGAATTTCTACGCAATTACAAATTCTGATTCTTAGATAACAATAACATGAAAAATTATCAAACATCTGGCCTAAATATAGCTTTTCAACATTCCATTTCATAGCAGTAGCAAACTAAGTGCATATTACGTAAGTTAGCCAATGTAATACTATGAAAAATTGTTCTATCAAACGATTCCTCATATTAAGCGAAACGAAGAATCTTAAATTTGTGAATTCTTTTTTGCCGAATTAGTATTTTCATAAATTCTGTCCGTGAACTGGAATCCAGCACTGCTGTCGATACTCTTAGACTGTAGTGTACATTGATAATTTTCAAAGAATCTTAACAATAAAATAATTAATTACGTGAACTATAATAATAACTATGAGATGTATTCGAACATTATTCGATATTTCAAGAGGTCTCCCTCCAAAGGAGTCTTTTGTCATCGCTGTATTGAACTTGTCAGATTCTTAATACGTGTAATCTAGTAATAATGCGTAAATTTTAAACTGTGCAGAGAGTGCCAATCAATACTGAAATGGGTACGTAACGGCCTTTGTAACAGCATTTCATTATACAATTAGATATTCTCTTTGGTAAAATCAAAGAAACTGCCAAAACTGTTCATTAATATTTTCGTGTTTGCTGAAGTTATTCTGAAACTCGTCTAGCCATTTAATTAGAATGAGCTTGGTACGGCTAAACTTGAAGATTTTTAGAGGCGGTCATGAGCAAGCACCTGAGACCAGTCCGACTGTATAAACGTTTCTTATGCCGTATACTTATGCTTAGCTTATAATTATACGAACCTTATTGATCGGCACTAGTTTGTTCAGTGCCTAAATTATTCATAGAATATTACGTATGTGAATTTTTACCATATTTCTAATCGTCCTCAATGAATTTAGCACAATAAGGGGAACTATTGGAGTAGCAAATCTATCATAAAATTGTGTTGTTATTATGATTTTTGTGCATTCATATTTCAGAACTCTCTGGCCAATGTACTTCACAATCAACCGTTTCATACTCTATATCCCGGGCTGCTAGATTTTACCTTAGAAAAAGATGAATATATTAACAATTTATTTTCAGATCTGGAGCTCATGACTCGAGAAACCGATTCGACTTATTTGATACTCGGAAATTTATTTATTTTCAGATTCCATGCCACGCCGGTTCTGCAGAACTTTTTATATTAATGTCGAAGACCTTTAATTTTTAAATGCATTAACTGTTGGATTGTTACAGCTCGTCAAATTGATTAGCTTTTATTGAGCAGTTCATGAATGTTGTAAGATTTTAAAGATTTTTAAGCTACAAATAATATTTAAAAAAAAACATTGCTTTCAGTCTTTTTCAGATCGTCATTCACGTAGAGTGTTTCATTTTTGAAAAAGTGTAAAGCTATACCATTGGATTTTTTTTTATTACGTTTTAGCTACTGAAGAGAAACTTTTCAGATCAACTCTCATACCAATGTCACTAGAAGCAAACAGTGAATACTTTTGATATTTCAGAATTCAGTAAACTTCCAGCAACGTCAACTCTAACTGTGCTCATTGCGTATTTTAATTTTTAAATTTATTCAGTTATATGGAAAGCGGATTCAAAAGCATGCTGAGATACAAATCTGCACTTATCGATGCTTTAAGGATTGAATCAAAATTTTTATCTATTATTATGGACTTTTAGCAACCAGCCAACTGTTATTACCCAGAGCTGAGCGATTTCAGGAAAAGGGAAAATTTGCAGAAATTTATTATTTCAATCTCTCTTCGTAAATTGATTTCCAGTTACATGTTCGCTTATCTATAAAATTAAAGTCTATTGATTGTCCTCACCACGAAATGTAGATTGTTGCATTTTTTTGACGATATATTTTCTGTTTATCAGGTGAAAAACGACGTGGCGATAAAAACGTCTTCAGACAAGGTATATCTATTACTCGATAAATACTTTTTAGAATGAGAAAGTTGTCTTTTGAATTTTGTCATTGGAAAGAATATTCATACAAAAGAATGTGGGAGGCCTTGAAGGAGGTGGTCACACTTTCATGTTTATTTTTTAAGTTAACTTTGAGTAGCTACTATTGATATAGAAAGGTTCGCAAATAACGATTTCACGGCAGAAAGGTACTAGTTTTATCTTTTTATTAAAATTTAAAGTTGAAAAAATGGTCCATAATTGTTTAACGACACTCATTTTACTTGATAAGATATTTGTCAACACTTTTCAGATGTAACTTCGAAACATTTCATTGAGTTTCGATAGAGTTTGTTACACATTCTGACTAAGCTGGTTAAGGATGTACAGGTGCGCAGGTCGAAATCGTTTTGGGTTAATAAAAAGGATACAAATTGTTCTCACTTTTATTTTAAATACCTGTGTGAAATTTTGAAGCGATTGTCTGAATCATACCAAAGTTATTTTATTTTTAATTTTTGATGGTTTCTCAATGATTTTTACAAGAAACTGTTAAGTAAACTGGCTCAGTGTAAAATCACGAAACCTTGGATGTAAGATAACTCCATTGTGGTTCAGACAATCACTTCCAAATTTTACAGAGGTTTTGAAAATACAAGTGAGAACAACTTGTATAATAAAATTATCATTGACCTAACACGATTTCGACGTTCGCGCCTGTACGTCGTTAAGAACACATTGCAGACTTTGAGAATTGTTCTAATTGGCAAAGCCGGTTCAATAGTTTCGGCATAAAGTGATGTCAAACGAAAATACAAAGTATTACATGCGGTTTCCCCTTTCTAGAGTCAGATCGTCACTATTCTCCGTTTCGTTACAACTTTATTACATAGTAGTACTTTTGAATCGATCCAATTCCAGTGCCGGAAGACAAGTATTATTGACGGAAGATGCTAGTATATTTGTTGACTGTCGAGATAGAAGTAGTCTTTATAAAATATAGACTGGAACTAATTCTTGGACTAAAAGTTAAAAAATATAGTGTTGTCTTTTTTTTCTATTGGCACCAGTTTACCACCTGTCAATGTGTTTTTTGAAAGTATCAGCACCACAAATTTCGGCTGTAAAGGTTTGAGCAAAAAAATCCCGAATGTACAAAAAAAAAAACGCAGATAAATAGTAATTAAATCTCGAACGAAAATAAAAAATTTTTGAAAGTGAGTGTGCTAACTTAATGAGCTTCCAAATTTGGTCTCTATCCAACCAGATTTAATCATGGCATCACTTCATAGATCTAAATAGACGTGCAGTGAAACTTCAGTTATATGTTTTTCAAGGGGTATGGTCATACTGACGTACAAGTGAGAATAACGTTAAAGGGGCCATTCAAGTATTAGCTGACGCTAAAACAAGGCTAGGCTATTCAGAGAAACGTTATCAAATGTTACACTATAGTAAGAGACATTCCAGGTAAGCGTTAGCTAACATAAGAAATTCAAAGTGCGTGCTCAGAGCCAACACGCCACCTGCTTGACAATAATAAAAGAAATTCTTCAAAAGGAGATGTTAATAATGCATGAATTTCTCAATAGTATAGTATCTTATCAAATAGAATGTTTATTACATGCATTCAGAAAAAAGACAATATAGGGAAGACCAGGGCACGACGAACCCCCTATGCCGCTAATTATTTTTTCTGGCTTTTGAGCACTGGGTACAAGTTGTTTTGATCCATCTCGAACAAAGTCATCATTATTTTGTTATAACTTTGAATTTAAAATAAAATTCTTTAAAATAAAATAATTAAAACAAAAAATTTATTTTTATTTTCTTCAAATAACTCTGCAGTCTTTAATTCTACCTACATTGAATAAACAAAATATCAGTATGCCTGACGTAAAAGAATTATATTCCGGTACAAATGGCCTTTATATCAAATAAAGTTTTTTTTATTCTTTGAAAAACATTTTTTTGTCCTTAAAGAATGTTGTATACTTTAAATCAACACATATTAAAGAAACCTCTAATAATATCTCAATATTTTTAAAAACTTATATTTTTCCAAAACTTTTTTGGAGATCAGTCGTACCCCGGTCACCCCCATAATGTATTTAATACTCAATGAATAATGAATTCACGTCTACTGAACATATTAATGTGTATACATAATTAATAATAATTAATATTTAATAATTGGTATGGATTAATTAGTTTGTGACTATAAATCTGCCATTCCTAGGTAATCAATCGATTTGCCAATAAACTTTTCAAAAAGCGTCAGTTAATGTTAAAAAATAGTTCTGGGCAAAACAAGTAACGTTACGAATCATTATCACTGAGGGTAGGATGCAAAGATTTACAAAAAATGTCTTAGTTAACACTTGAATGACCCTAAAGTGAAACACTTAAACATTTCAAACCTCCGTGATTGCAAAATAAAGAATATATAATTTTCAGCGGTTTTATTATAAGTATAACCATTTTGTCATATTTGCATTCGCCCCTAGTGAAATCGAGTGATATTAATAATTACAGGGTGTCACTGCAGCGTGCGCCCGGGTAAAGTTAATCCAATGACGGTGAGTAAAGAACCTTCCTTTAGACGAGGTGCTAACCTGAACTTTCCAGAACGTGTTTGGGACAGGGATAGGCTTATATGTAAAGCTTCACTATCCAGCGTCAGACAAGTACTCGAGATATCAAAACGCATGCACCATTTAGCGGTTTCGACAAAAAAAATTAGCTGTAATAACATAGAACTGTACAGAGCACTACGGTTGAGGATAGAATACCTACATAGTATAGGTTCGGAAAACGTATAAACGAAACAAACTTACCAGTGTGGAACGTATAACTGAGGTTTCATTGTAATTGTATTTGAATATCCATAGATATGTTTTTCAACTAAATATATGTATATCATTCATGAATTCAAATGGTTCAATAAATTAGATATGGTTAGTGGTTGTACAAGATAGGATAAAAACAAAAATCAGATCGAATCCGATCGAATCATTTTTTCCGCGATTGGAACACAAAATTCAACCATAATGCTCACCACCTTTCTGTAGTCGGGCGAAAATGATAATCGCACCGACAGTTAATTCGTTGTAGTACTTACTCTTTTTTACCCATCATTCATCTATGTTCAGGAAATGAGCAAAATTATGCTGCTCCTGAATCAGACGGAATGATTCCTATTGGACCGCCACCCCAGGCACCATGGCAAGCTTACATGAGAACTCCTTGGGGACGACCTCCACTGCCACCTCGAGATGGAGAGCATCATGTGTTCTACCCAGTACCTCCACCGATCAACATGCCTCCTCCGCAGATCCGGCCTCTTAGAAGTAAGTGGAGCCACTCTCGTACAGAAAAGACTAGTGTAAAACTAAAAACACGACTATTGATAAACACTATTTAGAATCTCGCCATCATTCGATTTAAGACTGTAAATTTACGAATACTGGCGACTATCACTAGTATAGCGTAGAACAGGGTAATACTATTTCAGTATTACTTACAGATGAGTAATACACAACTAATCAATATTACGTTACTCGTGAATGGTAAATCGAATTTCTTGGAAGTTTCGAGACGTGAATTCGCAAATACTGGAGAGTACCCATAAGTAGTACGCTGGTGTACCGCAAAGTAGAGAGCGGGGCTAAATCGTCTCACAGCGCCAAATGAAACATTCTCTTGGAATTAAGGTAATTCAACCCTTTGAAAGGATCGTCTTAGAAAGAGTAAAAAAAATTACAATTGGTAGTGTAAACAAAATACACATTCAAATTATAATCCAATTAATGACATTCAAATTGACGTCAATAACTGACAACACATGTTTTCTTTATTTTTTTAGCATAGCTCTTCGGCCCCACTATTCTCAATCAGTATTATCTTACAATTAGTAGTACACTACTGATGTAGCACAAAAACAAACAGTATCAGTATAAATAATATCAATAGCAGCAGTATGATACTGGTAAGTGGCCAATCGTTATGTACATTTACTGGTATTACTTCATAAATGTGTGGTACTCTCTAGTGTTAGCAAAATCTACAGTTTCAAAACTGCTATAAAACTCGATTCAGTGTGTGGTATACTACTGGTGAGTAGTTACGGCCATCGTAAATCACGGTAACTCATATTACAACTGTACTTATTGGTTCATCCAATAAATAAGGTTATAGTTACGAAATATTAAACTCGCTAACTGTATACCGTGAGTATTTGCATACCTATGTGAGCCATGTAGCGCGCGCTCACTCCACCGTGAGTTCGGGTGTTCGACGACAAAGCGCGCGCTACATGGGCCGCCCGTGCCTGACTTCGGACTGTTTCCTTTCCTCAAACATTTACGGTATTCGTGCCATCAGGGGACCATCAGGGCATACACCTTAGTATAAATAAATATATCATGATAATAAAGTATTTTGCATTCACCTCAAGCGTAGTATAGGATTATACGGAATCATTTAGCTGTCGTAAGGAAACAATTTGATTTTTGTTCTTAAGAGGTCTACTCAACTGACGAACGAAAAGAGGGTTTTATCAAGATTCTTTTTAATAAGTTTTAACTTTAAATATTGATATAGGCTTTGTTAGGCTTTATAAGTACATTTAAAAAAAAATGTATTGATTTTAATTACTTTTTATACATGAAAATCGTAGTTGAAAATCAGTCTGAAAAGAAAGGTACCGTAGGTTGCGGTGTTGATAATTTCTTGGAGATGGTTAACCTTGAACCAAAAAATCGAACAGTTTTAGATTCAGCATGTTAATGGCCTTGGGATCATTCGTACGATTTTTGATATTTCCAAAATAAACAAAATAGCGGCCATTTTTCGAAAAAGTTGAAAAAGACCGCTCTTTTTTGCCATTTTGTGCAAAAAAATATAATTAAAAAAATTTCAAGAAACCCACGATTCATTCCAAGTCCTATAGTTGTGAAGAATATGTGGTTACAATTTCATAAGGATCGGTTCAGTAGTTTCGGAGATTTTATCAACACGGTGTATAAAAACGTTGTTTCGAGAAAAAAAACCGTTCAATCCCCGAACGGGCCTGACGACAGCGCGCAGGTAGCAAGGTAAAGGTAAAAAAAAATATAGTTAGAGTGCTCCGATCGTTATGAAATTCTAGTATAATGTTTTTACATATGTAGGTATACTTTCAAAAAATGTAAAAAAAACGATTTTTTGAAAATCATCAGTTGGGTAGACCCCTTAAATCAAAATATGCGGTTGCCAGTTCCACCCTTTATTCATGCATACGCGACTTCACTTTATTTATACTTATGGAATATGCGTATTTTAAAAACCGCGGGTAAAATGAATGGCTTATTTTATACTCTTTGTTTAAATTTATAAGTACATGCGATGAGTATAAAATGAAGAATTGGCCTGAAGCATTCCACGTTCTTTTATAATTCACATGTCTGTATGGTAGTAGTAGTAGTACATATTATGATTAAATATTATTACTAGTCCACTAATTGCACGAGAACACGCCTTATTTGTTTTCATCGTGGTTGTAATCAGTAAGAAGTTTATTAACTACCGGAAACGTTATGCACCTTTCATAGTGACTACGTACTGTACTAGGTACTTACATTAGGTATGTAGTCACTATTTGGTTAATTTACTACTTGTGTCGTAAGTACTTGAATCTTAGTAGTTTGTTTCGTAAGAGAGCTATTTTAAAAGGCATCAAAGAAGATCTGATCCTTATGTTTGCTCAAGCAATACTTAACATTTGTTTCCAGATCAACTAGAAGAAAGCCGATCACAGCAATGCCGCCAAAATGTAGGGACTGACCATCTTTCCAGCCCCGAATATCACCCAGTACCTCATTATACATCAAAACCTCCCCCATATAATTCAGTGCCGTTAATGCAATCTGTTTGCAACCCTCCGCCGCCTCCCCCACTACAACAGCAACGACAACAGCAGATGCGACATACGCAACCCTATCAAGTTCCAATCTCTCAATCTTATCAATCATCCATGTCATGCCCACCATGGATGAATTAGGAACATGAAGGTGCTCAATCTTAGTAATTATGAACTAACTACAAACAATTATAATAGACGGATAATTATTGTGATACCAAAAATCGCGAGGCGGTATATTTTAATGCAATAATTGATTTATATCAGATGGCCAGAATAAGTCCTGGAACTAGTCTAGATATATATTTAAATTATTTATAGTTAACTTTTTTTTTTAATTACGTTTTTCAGCTAAATCGACTGTAATTAATTTGCTTGAATGTAATTTTACTGAAAATATGGGTGAAAACAGATTCGCTTGTTGAATGCTTTGTTGTCATAAAAAATGTTTTCCGATATTATAAGATATCATGAGCATTATTACCTCTGTTTCTTTCACAATAGCTTGATACTGTCCAGAATTATTAGTCAAAATATAGTGTATTTGTAAATAATTGGAAAAATACCTCAACGCTTGGAACGCTAATATTGCAGTATTACCAGATGAGAATAATTTGTTCTGAATAGTGAAGCCTTGTCATACGAACTACTATAATACTATTTTCCACCGCGTGGCTCAAACAGCACGCGGTTTGATTCATATTCATCTTACTGTTAGTAGAAAATGATAGATTGGTAGATTGGTAGAAATAGAAAATAGAAAAAAAAATCCAGTCAACTAATTTTATGTATAATTGTTTATAAGTTATGAAAAAAATATATTCAGGGAAATTAGTCGATCACATGCTAACAGTGAGTTCATGAACGCCCTCTAGATTGTCGATTTACAGTCGATGATAAGAAATTTAAGTTAACGTCAATTAAAAGTCAAGAGAAACCTCGAAATTTTATTATCAAGTTGTCTCTTGACACCGTCCGTGTCAAAATTTTTGACAAGTACCTCTCGAGTGACTGAAAGATACTGGTTTGCGTTATTCGCTTTGTCAAAGTGCTGAAGCACACCTGTAGACTCAAGTTCCACTTCCTGATATCAACCCTTAAAACACTGGCAGGAATGCGGTTCGTAGCCAGGGCTGAAGTTCGATTTATGTTTTCTAGTACAAACTTATTGAATGAAGATATATATACATAATATGTGTATTCGCATAGAGTGATGATACAGTGTTCAAAGTGGATTACAATATTTGATATCAGAGAAGATAATAAATGGTTAAGGCCGGCGGGCCAATTAGACGGCCAAGATTAAGCCGTTTTCGCGAAACGTTGTACGACGAGAAAAAAACCAATACATTGTTGGATATGAGATAATTTTTTTTAAATTTAAAATACACATGAAACTAACCCTAAAAGTTCATTTGGCTAATTGGATTTTTCCCCGTCCTTTCACTTCGCGAGAACGGCTCAATTTGGCCTTCCAATTGGCCCACCGGGCTTAAAACAATGTGCAATGAGCAAGTGGTGGTTGAAAGAACAAATGTTTAAAGAAAACAGAGAAAGAACAAAGGTGAAGATTAATTTAGGTGGGTGAGTCAGGACGGAGGTGGTTTGCAATCTGGCCGTCATTTTTTACAGACCTGCCGCCAAGGAGTTCAGTACACGATTTACCGTATGGCCCAATCGGTGTCCAGGCGGATAAGTTGGTGATTCCCTTCTGTCCTGGGCCAGTGACTCGTGGTTCTGTTCTTCTTCTAGCAGCAAGACAAGAATGCCCTTGTGGAGTACAGAGACCTCGGTGAGAACTTTTCTCGGCTGACTACTCGATGTTGACTGACTCTTAGCTGTCTAGGATCCCTCAGGTCAGCTCCGTCGGCCTGCCACGGTGGAATTTTGACTTTGATGGGGGCCATTGAGCAATCGTGCCCTGTCCACCTTTGGCGTCGTATTCCTTAACCTGGTTGCTAGTTTGTCGAATTGAATGAGCCACCTTCCGATTCATCTGCAAAGTTCGTTCTGATTGCTGGTTGAATTCGCCGACGCGACAGAGGAATGACTGATCGTGAGTCATCCGTAGCCGGGCGAGAACGGAGCTGAATGCTCGTTCGTAACAAGGATAAGATTTTCTTGAATCTGTAACATGTATAATGGTTAATGCTTCGCGATATCTATTTTTGGTCGACTCTTCCTCAGTCTCGACGTCTTTGAGGAAATTCGCGGACCCATGATGGATATGGTACCCAGTTTGCACTTATTTTCTGTCATTATTAGATTCCGGTGAAATATTACCATTCTGTAAAATTTTTAACACTCTTAAGCCAATTTTTTGTCGAATTCATATTGATTTGAAATAGTAAAATTCAGTCAGCATCTCGGCAAGTTTACTACCAACAAGTGTCTTTAAATGAAGCTATATGCTTACGCGGAGAGGATGGAGTTTGTATTTATCGTATCATACCCGATAGTGCGATCAACTCTACGCTCCTGCATCCGAGCCAGTCGTAGAAGAGTACTATATCCTTACTGATGCACGCACTACCTGAACAGCCGTGATATTTGCCACGATTAGGCTGCACTGCAATATGGGCGTCTGCATGCGTATTTCTACGCCGATTTTTCTATAGAACGTTACTTACTACGTTACTTACGTCGCTTATCCGCATCGCTCTCAGGCAGATAAGATTATGAAGAGGGACGTGAGACAGGCCGCGGGAAGTGCAGAATAGAATAACGAAAGCACCGAAACAATTTTAACGTACTAGCGTTATAATTGAAAGAAAAGCAATGCAAATCGCAATTACAAAATTAATTAAACAAAAAATCAAGACGCTAAGAGCGCAACTAAAGTCGCAGAACCTAATCTCCACAATGTCATTTTTCTTTTTTCTTCAAATAGCGTACATTGAAGTAGGAATTTTTCTTTATTTCGTCACTGTAATTCCTACAAATATTTATACAGGAAAACGGGAAAAAGGTGATTAATTCATGCATATATGTCGCATCGCCGTGGAGTTTGAGATTTTCAAACAGAACTAACTCCAGACAACGCTCTCGATTATCGGCCAATGTTTCTGTAACCTTAGGTCCGAGGTGCCAAGGTTTCGGGCTGTATGGTTACAGAACAGGGGCGTAAGTAGGCATTTAGGGGTTCCGGGGCAAGGACGCAAATTGGACCTCCTGTCTCAATAATGAAAGATATTTTTCTGGAGCCTGTCTTTCCACGCTTCATAAATTTGTTCCGAATAAAACAGTAAGTTATTCGATTCGTGCGTTGTATTCATTGTAAACTAAAATTACCATTCAACCAAGGAAGATATTTCAGATTTCCGACTATACATATTTGGTATCATAATTAATATACATAAAATATTAAATTGAAATAAAAATTTGGAATAGAAGATATCAGAACACTGTTCGATTAGCTAAAATGACATTCTGGCATCTTTTTCGTTTCATACGAAAACAAAAAAGCAAAACATCACAAATAAGATTATAATAAAATATTACGACTTCATTTTTTACCTTCGTTTTGAGGGCTACCTCTACCTCGGTGGCCCCGGGGTATTGCCTCGGATGCCCTCCCTAGCGAAAATGGAGTGTGAATCGAAATGTGAACGGAAGTTTAATAAAGATGTTTGGTAGTGACAAAAATGTATGACGTTGCACCACCACATGCACGTGACAATAAACCCCAAACCAGCGGAACTGAGCCGAATAAGGCCGAGCCGCCCCGGATACCTCTGAACTTGCATGGCCCGGCCGCGTGGGAGCTCAAGAGAAAGAGAAAGAGCAAGAGAGAGAAAGAGAACGAGAGAAGAGCCCTTCGTTTCCACTGAATCCAAAGGTGAGACCACCACCTTCTGCATCCGTTTTGCCATTATCGACTGCAACCTTCCCCCAGACGTCCCCCCCCCCCCTCACACACACATATGCACACTCGCACTCAACTCACACGCACGCTTAGACTAACAAGGGAAGACCGCCATAACCAGGAACCGCATCTGGATGAGTCTTTTCCTATTTTAGTACTTCACCAGAAGTGCGATGTAGTTAAGTGACACGATTAAACTCTCAGCCGTTTACGAGAAAAATTACGAAAAAAAAATCCGACAACGCATTCGAGGACAAATTAGCCGAGCTAGTCCAGGAATTTTAGGTTGTATGTTCGAAAAAAATCATCGGACTGTAGTCAACAGCTCGATCGTGCAAGATCGTACAATAGGCTGCGGTGTTTTGGGGAAGTTCTACGCTTGCTTCAAATTCCAGCCGAATGTCCACCGGTCCGGTTTTCAGCGATTCATTCTGTTTCGAGCAATCGATAACGATCAGGGGCGCGTGGTTTATAAATTCACTTTTCAACAGCTAAGATTCGGCTTTCTTGTTGCCGTAGGGTGTTCGGAACTGAATATATGTTGGGATATTTCGGATGAGAAGGAATGGTTTTGTATTAATCGGTAAACGATAAACGCCGTATGAAACTTGTTCAAGAAAAAATATTTTATTGATACTGAATTAATAACGTGGTTTCTCTTACGCATTCGCCGGAAGACTGACCGCTCCACACACATCCGTCCACACCAGCACTCCTCTCGTCAAAAGCTCAAACCGTCTTTCCCTTAGAGCGCACGCAGGAGCGGGAGATACGAGTTCGATAAACTCATTTTTCCAACACACTCACCGTTTGAGAACTCGTTATTGCTAACAAACTAGACAATAACTGAAATTGCTTTCTCGGCAACGCTTTAGTAAATATATCGGCTCTTTGGCCCTCGGTAGGAACATATTTCACTTCGATGTCTCGACTAGCTACTTTCTCACGTACATAATGAAACTTAATGTCTATGTGTTTTGTGCGCTTATGATACTCTGGATTTTTCGCAAGCTTAATCGCGCTTTGATTGTCGATCCAGATTACCGTTGGTTTGCTTTCGTGCACACCGAGCTCCTCGAATAATTTTCTTAGCCAAACAGCCTCGCGTGCAGCAGCTGTCGCAGCCACGTACTCCGACTCCGTGGTGCTAAGCGTTACAATTTTCTGCCGCTGGCTCGACCACGAAACTAACCCGTTCGCGAACATAAACGCGTACCCGGTCGTCGATCGACGCGTTTCTATGTCGCCCGCAAAATCAGCGTCACAAAAACCGACTAGCTCTGGTTCGTTTCCACCACTCTTGTAGAGTATACCTCGACCCCGTGTTCCGACTAAATACGCGAAGATTCTCTTTACAGCCATCCAGTGTGCGCGACTATGTTTATTCAGGTACTTCGAGGCTAAATTAACCGCAAACGCGATATCGGGACGAGATACAACCGCCAAAAACATGAGCGACCCAACCGCTTCTCTATACGGCACATCCTCACACTCGTTTTCATGCTCTACCGGATACAAAGTGACATTAGGATCAGCAGGCACACACACACTTTTCGCATTCAGCATACCAAACTTTTCTAACACTTTTTCAGCATACTCGGACTGGTGCACGAACATCGATTTCTTAACACGATTTCGTTCGATCTGCAAGCCTACAAATCGCGACGCGTCACCGATCGTTATCTTGAACGCACTCTTTAAGTGGTTCAACACGACACTGAGCACTTGATTCGTTTTCGCGGCCACAAGGCCATCGTCGACAAACAACGCCAAGAAAACATTCTCATCCTCGACGCACCCCTTAAATATGCACTGATCCGCACTGCCCTGAGAAAAACTGAATTTCTTTAAAAATTCAGTAAACTTAAAGTTCCAGCACCTGGGTGCCTGCTTCAATCCGTAGAGCGTCTTGTTTAATTTGCACACATATTCGCCACGCCCTTCCGCACTTCCTTCGACGATAAGGCCCTCGGGAATTTTCATAAAAATGTCCTCTTCGAGTTCGCCGTAGAGAAAAGCCGTGCAGACGTCGAACTGTGCCAGCTCGTAATCCTCTTGCGTCGTCTTTGCCAGAAATGCCCGAAGAGAGTCATAACGAATGACAGGCGCGAACGTCTCATTGTAATCTACACCCTCTCGCTGCAAAAAACCTCGAGCGCATAGACGTGCCTTGTATCGACACTCACCCGTTGCTGACCCCTGAACAACCTTGAACACCCACTTTGAGTCTATCAGTTTATTGCTCGATTTTTTTTCAACCACGGTCCAAGTTCCGTTTTCATCGTGAGCGAGCAGCTCCTGATCAATGGCCTCTGACCATTTTTCCCCATCAGGTCCGTTTACAGCCTCTCGGAATGTTGTAGGCGCCTTGCACTCTGCAAAATCAATGTCGTATAGATACCTGTTGGGCGGTCGAATCAGTCTCCGATCCCTGAGTTGACGTCCGACAGGTTCTTCACGATCCTCGGCCTCTGCTTCCTCGTTCGGCTGCTCGTTGCGTTGACCCTCTCGCTGCTCGTCGCGTCGACCCTCTCGCTGCTCGTCGCACTCAGCTTCCACGTCCGATCCATCAGACGCCTCGTTTTCTTTACTGAATTTCAGCGACTCTTCTTCGGACTCGCCCACGCTCGTACTCTCGTCAGCAAAAGTTTCGTTGAACACGACATCGCGAGACACAACTATCGATTTCTTTTTCAGATCGTACAATCGATAGTTCGAGGATTCGTCCTGGTATCCCACCAGTACCAACTTTTTCGCCTTGTCGTCGAGCTTCTTGCGAGATTGTTTCGGGATATGCGCATACGCAATCGACCCGAAAACTCGTACGTGTCCCAGCTCTGGCTTCCTTCCGGTCCACTCTTCGAACGCTGTTTTTATATTTTCTCTGCCCGAATGGGTCGTCCTGTTGAGAATATAGACCGCCGTACTCACGGCTTCAGCCCACAGTGCCTTGGGAAAATTCGTCGCCCGAAGCATCGTCCTCGCACTCTCAAAAATCGTACGATTTGCTCTCTCGGCCTTCCCGTTTTGTTCCGGCGTGTGTGGTGCTGAATTTTCCATAACTATCCCTCGCTCTTTCAGGTACGCGGCAAACCTTTTGTTCTTATATTCACCGCCATTGTCCGACCTCACGATCTTCAGCTTCGCACCGAACTTGTTCTCGACCATTTTATCGTAAGCCTTGAATTTTTCGAGCACTTCATCCTTGTGACGAAGAAAGTCCACATGACAAAAATTCGAAGCTTCATCGATGAACGTAACGAAATAGCTAGCGCCACCCTGTGAATTCACCTGAATCGGTCCACACACGTCGGTATGCACGCACTCACCCGGCTTCAGTTCTCGCGACCTCGAACTCTCTTTAAACGGCTTTCGGTGTGCTTTTCCAAGCTGACAGGGCTCACAGAAAAATTTTCCGACGTTCTTTAGCTTCACGCCAGTCACACGTTCATTTTTCACCATGTCCTCGAGAGCACGCGCACCAACATGTCCTAAACGCTCATGCCACTTTTTCAGATCGGCCGTCGATACGTTTACTTCCATCGACTCTGTCGGTAACACCACGCGAACAAGCATTTGATAAATCGAGTTGCCGAGACTCACACCAGTCATCACTATTTCGTCCTTCAACGTCACTGTTACACTGTCCTCGTCGATTCCGATGAAACAACCTTTCTTGGCACAGGCTCCCAACGCTAACAGATTTTTCTTCATCTCCGGAACATACAACACTTTCTCGAACCGCACAGAATTCCATCGACCATCGACGAAAGCTTCGAGTTCGATATCGCCCTCTCCCTCGATGTTACACTCGTAGCCGTTACCGAGTACGACCGAGCACCAACACCCGTGCGGAGATTTACGAACCACTCACGCCGATAAGTAAGATGACGAGAAGCCCCGCTGTCGCCAATCCAGGTCTCTGCCTTATCGACCTCGAGTAAGCATCGCACTTGTTTGTCCGAGATACCGACGCGTCCATTCGACGTCGTCAGTCCATCATTTTTCACGTTCGCCACGAGCACAAACTTCTTTGTTTCATCTCCATCTTTGGCTTTTCCCCCACCACTGGTCTTCCGAGGGCAGTCACGTTGCAAATGGCCTTTTTCGTGACACTTAAAACACTTCATGTTTTTCAGGTCCTTCTTTGGTTTCGAGCTCTGCGTTTTTTTCTTCGTACCGCCGCTCTTGATCGCGGCCAATACCTCGACTGCGTCACCACTCGTCACGTGCCTTGATTCCTCGCGCACGAGTCGCTCTGTTAAGCTTTGAATCGTCTGATGCGCACTGTCGATATTATCCCACGCCGTCTGAAACCCGTTGTAACTCGGTGGCAAACCCGAAAGAATTTTCGCCATCACGGTGTCGTCGGGCACTACTGCACCGACATTCCTTAGTTGCAACGCCATATTTTTAATTTTCGCAACATGTTGCACCACCGTGTCCCCCGATTCCATTCGATACGCGTGAAACTTGTTCAGCAAATGCAACTTGCTCGACGACGACGTTTGTTCGTACTGTCCGGACAACGCGTCCCACATTTCTTTCGCGGTTTCGCACGTTATGAGAGAAATCAACTGCGACCTCTCGATCGACGTCGAGATCAGCACTTTTGCTTTCGCATCTTTCTCTTCCCACGCGCTCTTTTCCGCCGTTGTGGCATCCGCCGCCGGCACGTCCGAACCGTCCACGACACTATGCACTTTTGCTGCTCGAAACACTGCCTTCATCTCAAATTTCCACGTTAGGAAATTCGAGCCATCAAGCTTCTCGACCCGTCTCACCGAAAAATCGTCCGACATTTTCGCCTAGCCTCGACCCGCACACGCTTATTATTCCGATTACCGTCGCTCAACACGACACTCTCACGGACCGGCACACACAATGGCTGCCACGTGCTCCACGTTACGACCGACCTGTTGCTTAGCAACTCGACGAAAAATAACTGCTTAATACACAATTCCTCTCGAAACGTCCTGGGCCCATAACCTGTTGGGATATTTCGGATGAGAAGGAATGGTTTTGTATTAATCGGTAAACGATAAACGCCGTATGAAACTTGTTCAAGAAAAAAATATTTTATTGATACTGAATTAATAACGTGGTTTCTCTTACGCATTCGCCGGAAGACTGACCGCTCCACACACATCCGTCCACACCAGCACTCCTCTCGTCAAAAGCTCAAACCGTCTTTCCCTTAGAGCGCACGCAGGAGCGGGAGATACGAGTTCGATAAACTCATTTTTCCAACAATATACACATCATAGAGAATGGTGTATTGATTATTGGAAATATCCAGATTGAGATTTCCATAGGGATAAGACTGTGAGTTGAGAAAGAGTCTTACATCTCGTATTCTACAATGATCGAATTCGCTAGCTTTGTTCAATACTTCGTTTTTCCTCGCAGTTTGGAATCCATTATGACGTATCTAGGCTTCTCCATCTGCGTCGATGTCTTGACGGCCCAGACATGCCGCGTCGTTGACGGCAGCATCGTATACACTTACGTTTTCCAAGAACAAAAACTCATGGAAATGGCCAAGTCTTTTGCGATGTAGTTGAGTAAGTGGATTTTCGGCTAATTTGATGTAGGACAGCAGCCACTTGACTTTTTTCAGGCTAATTTTAAACTTCTCGGTAGTGTTTGTCTGAAGCACAGCATTTAAATCACTATTAGTGCGTATGAGGATCAACTCATGGTTGGCATTACCGACAACTTGGTAATAATGCTCGGCGAATCCCAGCAGATAACAACGCAGCGGTATAACGGCATCAAAATTTGCAGCACCATCGGCCAGATTGATATCGGCGGCGCTCAGCTAACTGATGTTCTCCAAGCTATGCTGTTGCCCGAGGGTGAGGGATACGTATCTCTTCAATTTTTATTTCGATCAATTTCCACACCGTTCAACTCGTAACGTATTTCTTCAAATATATGGCAAACAGCCATGTTGACCAATTTCGTAGTAGCGACCGTGGTACGATGGTCTTTTGTCACTTTCCCGTAAATGTGTAGGAAGCTTTTCTCCGGTAGCAAGCACGCATTCAGATTTTGAACAGAAATGCAGGTTTTAAACGGAAATGCAAATTTCATTGTTGTTCCCGAAGGTTGATGATGCAAACGGCTGATGGGCGTAAATCTCAGAGTGTGCGATCGATTCGTCGGATGTCACGGGTTTCTGTATTCTTATTATTTCTTCCATGGTTCCATGGTAAAATTTCCACCTAATCGAAGACCTAGACCTGAAGAAACCGAGCGCCACAACATAGTCGCCATTATTCTAAATTCGACCATACAAGGTCACAGTGAACTTTACACCCAATAGGGCTTCTTTTCGCCACTCCGAACCCTGGCGTCAAAATTCGTTTTACCTCAAGGTCATGCGTATGTACCCAATAGCAATTCATGAAGAACCGCGTTACTTCGTCTCACAGGGAAAGGTTCCGAGATACCCCTCTCCGATTTCGTTCAATTTGGAATATGTTATTCTTCATTAAAATCTAAACGACACGCAATTTTTTATCTGTGAGTAAACAGTTCAAATGGGTGAAATCAACTCCCAAAGTTGAGCACCCCAGTAGTGGTTTCACAGTTTCGCATGCTTGCAGTTGAGATATTTGAATGGAACCAATTGGAAGATAATTCGCATGCCGACCAATGAAAAATGCATTTTGCCCGATTACGATGGGATTAAATGATCAAAAATTATAGGGTTCAAGATTTACAAATCTTTTATAACTAAAAACCTGTTGCTCGTATTTGAATGCAATTAATTGCATTTCAAATATCAGAGAAAAGAAGAGAGAAACGTGTTTTTGCATATTTAGAAATAATGTCACACAGGGGGTGAACTGTTTTTTGTATTTACATACAATCAAATTCCCATTAAATTGGTACTATTTTGCTTCAGTTCATCTTATCGAATATTAGAAAGCTCGTTCTAGGCAGCAGTTGAGGAGCTTAATCATTTAGATAAAATTTGATTGCATTAAGGACAAAAACCACCCTGCCAAAGGGTACCCTTGGTTGGAAGGAGCCAAATGCCTCTCTCTTGAGATTTTCAGACTAGCTGTTCAGAAATATTCCTTAGGTCAGAAGATTATGTGCCCAGCGGTTCATAAGTTGATAACCCCCTCTACCCTCTCCATAGGGTAAGAAATGGCGATTTATGCAATCAATTTTTTATGTTATGAAAACAATTATATTCATGTAGGATTTGTGACCATGGTGTTTGTAGAAATGATGTAATTTTTCGGAGATGGTCAGGATTGAATAGTTAATTTATTTCAACGTTTCAGCCGGGCGCGGCCGGCCATCTTTAGGATTACATAAAAGTGTGTACAGGGAAATCACAGATTTTTCAAGAAGATGATTATTAAAATTTGCTGTAGGAACATTGTGACGTTGCACCCCGCGTGCACGTCACAATAAGTCCCAAACCCGCGGAGCGAGGCCGAACAAGACCGAACCGGCCCGGGCGCACCCGAAGACGCGCCGGGCCGGCCAGAGAGGACACTCTCGTGCTAACCGCCTACGAAGACAGCCACAGCGAATTCGACAGCGATACCACGGACCAAGGTCAGCCAACCTGCGTTTTCTCAACCACCTCTGCCTCCATTCACCCCATACCGCCACCGCACTCGCATCACAACCCCCTGCACTCATCCTACGCTCATCCCACCAACCCCTTGCTCACCTCCACGCACACACACGCCCCCTACACCCTTACTTACACAACCACTCACCACCACTCATTAGTTTTAGGATAATTAGGATTAAGATTACGCTATTCGGCCAGGGCGTGACCGGTCGCCACGTGGGACTCCCCTTTTGTACAGTAGTTTTAAGATTCTTCCAGAACTCGGAAAAATATAATTCGCCATTCCTCTTGACCACTTCGACGCGTACAGTACTTAACCCCGTCTCTCATCTCCCTCTCCCCATCTATTTAAAGTGCGAGGCAAACCCCTCGTCACAACATTAATATTAATTACAAAAATAGTGACAACCAAGTGGACTCAATGTTGACTTTGCGCCATGACGAGTGGAAGTGCCTTCTTTTTCGGAAATAGGTTTGGATTTGATCAATACAATCGATACATTGCGATTATCACATAGAGCAGTGGTCGGCAAACTCATCAGTCGACTGAGCCAAATATCAACAATACGTGGATTGAAATTTTTTTTGGAAGCCAAACTTTTTAAACCTTAACTATATAGGAAGGTACATTGTTACTAACTCAATTAGGGTACTCCTAAGCCTGACTTTGTTTAAAACGTCCGCAATCTGATTGAGGTACGTCCGCTGAGGTTGACCCCTTCCATATCTCCTACCCACAATCGTCTTGTATACTTGCTTCATCTATACACCATCTCTTTTTGTTGATCTATAATCTATAGTTGAAGTCTTAGGTCGCAGTTAAACTCTTAAACTACAGGTTCGTTGAATAAAACTTGAAATCGTACTCAATAATGATATTATTTATTGATAAAAATAAATGGTTAGGTATTCATAAAATTAAATCACGACGAAAGACTGAAAAACACTAATGTGAACAATGGCCTTACACCTCTTTAGAAAGTTTTGGTAAGTCAGGTTTGTAAGATGTTTTTAATTTTAGGCACGATTCCAGGTTCGCATCAGTAAAGAAGACTTCTCAATTTACTCTTGATGAGGTTCATGCTTGAAAATGCTTGTTCGCATGAATATGTAGACCCGAATAAGGAAAGAACAGTAAACGCTAGTTTTTTCCGCTAAATATATGAGTCAGGAAAACTATTCCAGGTGTTAAAAATCAACATATCTTCTTTCTGCAGGTCTTTCAAACCAGACCACTTGTGCTGTGAAATAAGTTCACATTTGTTTTTCTCCAATATTTACAAATCAACACAAAGACGTTTAAATTTCGAACTCCACAACTCTTTGTTTTTAGAACCAGCAATTGCATTTCAAAGCTGCCAATGTCAATATCAAAGAGAGAAAAATTTAATTGTGCTACAGTAGCATCAAGAGGTTTTTTAACAAACGCTAAGGTCGCTTTGCTGTTTCTGAATTCCTGAAACCTATTGGAAAAAGCTTTCCTCATATTTAAAAGTGTTGATTTGAAATAGCAAATGTCAATATTAGAATTAGTTTCTTGACGATGTTTCAATAGGCTTGGCAAATGAGTCAAAGTTTCTCTTTCAAAATCTTGAGCAAAAAGTAACAATTTGTTTTCGGAAGAAATAATTTCTTCTAACATCGGAAAAATTATGTTTTCTTTCCCCTGTAGTTTACGATTGAGCTGATTTAGATGTGACGTAACGTCTACCATAAAATAAAATTTTGAATCCACTGATCGTTTGTCAGTTCTGGATAGTGAACATTCTTCTCAAGGAAAAATGCTTTAATTTCTGTTAATAAGGAGGCGAAACGTTCTTAAACTTTTCCTCTTAATAACCAACGTACCTTGTTATGCAACAGAAGATCCGTTGCTTAATCTTCAATTAAAAATTCCTTAAATTGGCGATGATTAAGAGCTTTAACTATAATGAAGTTGATAATCTTAATCACCCATTCCATAACTTTGCATATTTCTTCTGGAAATGTCTGCGCACAGAGCGCTTCTTGATGAATGATGCAATGGTAAGTAAGTATTTCGTGAATAATTTTTTCTTCCATAATAGCAACAAACCCGTTTCTTATGCCTGTCATACTTTTCGCCCCGTCTGTTGAAATTGAAACAATTTTATCAAGTTAGATATTATGTTTTTCAATGCGCTCAGTCACCGAATTTGCTATATCCACTCCACGTGTTTGACCTTTGAGCGGCAGATGTGTGAAAGGTCGGTAACAAATGTCGTCAAAATGAGATTTCGGTGTACTTCGTAATCGAAAACCAGATCAGCTGCAATTTCGTCATTTCACCATCAAATCTCATGGGACTGGGCTCAAAATGTGTGTTTCATCACCGCCGAGTGGCATCATATCGGATAGGTCGATTCATTCAGTGCAACTGTGAAAATTTGGCTAATTTCTGTGAGTGGTAACCAATCTGTAATATTTTTTTTCAAGATTTTCAAAAAGTAAAATGACGCTCCACTTTCTGCCAAAATAAGGCATTAACCGGCCAAGTTTCATTCTGATCGCTTGAGCGGTATAGGAGTTTTGCATCTCCGCGTTTTCGAGGCGTACAACTGGTCTTAGCCGCATACGGCTCGCGAGCCGCGGTTTGCCGACCACTGACATAGAGTAATACGATTGTAAGAAGGTGCCGTTTCTAGTCGATCATGAGAAGGCGCGCGAGAATTTTGAAATATACTATGCCAGAATATAGGTGACTTACGTTCTGAACATCTGTTCTTTTGTTACATGTTTTAATAATATTCCCGGAGATGTGTGTCATTTCTTTTATCAAACGTTTGTGCCAATTATTTTCAGATTTTATTACTGTGGTGTTTTCAAAATCAAAAACATGGCCTTCTGTTAGACTGTGATGAGCGAAAGCGCATTTGTCTGGGTCTCATGTTCGAATACTAAATTTGTGACGTGCGATCCTGTTTTTTAGATGTCGAGACGTTTGTCCAATATCAGATTCATCACAGTTGGAGCAATTTATTTCGTAAATTGTGTTTATTTGCTGAAACGTGGAAATTTTTGACTTAATATTTGTAAAAAGGCTCTGTGTGTTGTTTGTGATTTTGTAAGTTACGCTTATGCTTTCTTGTGATGGAACTTTTTTAATTTTGTGAGATAGATGAATGGCAGATGATGTGGACGTACATATCTTATTACGATGTTGGTTTATGTTTGTTTTCAGCGCTGTTGTAAGAGGCATTTATTCCGTCTGTTTCGATGTTTTGTAGTAAAGAGAGGGGGTTAGCCGCCGGTAGCCATTCGTTTGTAAGGTGTGATCTATGTTACGTGGGAGGGTGGACGTGTAAAGAGCAATGAAAGTTTATGACTAATAAAGATAATAATCAATTATGCACCCATGTAACAGCACTGATTAAAAATTAAAACTAAGAAAGACCTACCTTTTAGTACGCCGGTATTTGTAGGATCGTGTTGCTATAGTCCTATACGGGGCTGTGAGGTTTGTTTAAATAGGTTGAGGCTAATTTATAATATTAATTGAATCCTGAAATTGGGGAAGGTCGTCGTTCAAAATAAATGGTTTATATGATTTGACTGGTAAAAGATAAAATATATTCTTCAAACGATAGGCAAATGAAATTGGTGAAATGGTAACAGTGAGTGAAGATTATAATAACAGTTAAATTTCGAGAAGATGAACAATTTGGATTTATAAATGGTTGCAGATATAAAACAAAATAGTAACTTATACCAAGAACATCTATATTGAACGCGTATTGATTCTATATGGTCTTGTGAGTGCTTGTATCTCTCTTTTTAGATTTATACAGTGTAACGTCTCTTTTTTCTGTGCCTATCACAGACGCGTTAGTCCGGTCAATTTAGACATCCAAGGTTACATAAATTCCCAACAAGCTGAAAGTTGGTATAATTGTTTAAAACATAATTACAATTAAAATTTGAAAGTTCCCCATCATTCCCGTATTTGCAAAAAATTTTGTTCAAGGTCAAAGGTGAAAAAAATGAGTTTTTTGCGATTTTCAGCAAAACGGTCAGTCTTATCACAAAATTACTTCAGACAAGAATTGTAGATCATAAAATTATCTGTAAATTATGTCTATATACTTTTTTTCTAAGAGCCATCGTTTTCGAGATATAACGATTCAAAAAGTTGTAAAAGTTGTAATCGTCATAATATGCATGAGTTCAATTAGCTTGTCTTCCTCCAACCTCAGTTGCTGCTCATCAACATCTTTTACAACTTTTTGAATCGTTATATCTCGAAAACGGTGTCTCTTAGGAAAAAAAGTATTTATGTATATTTTATAGACAATTTTATGATCTACAATTTTTGTCTGGGGTAATTTTATGATAAAACTCACCGTTTTGCTGAAAATCGTGAAAAACTCATTTCTTTGACCTTTGTCCTTGAATAAAATTTTTTGCAAGTACGGGAATGATGGGGAACTTTCAAATTTTATTTATAATTATGTTTTAAACAATTATACCAACTTTCAGCTTGTTGGGAATTTATGTAACCTCACTCTTGTTTTTTGGTCTAAATTGGCCGGACTACGTTGGACGTACTTTATCCCCTCGCTAGGGGCAGTTATGTTGATCGGTGTTGGTGTGGGCGGTTCTTGCCCAAGAGTGCTGCTCGTCCCTTGGTGCGGAAGTGCAACGTTGTGCGCGGGAGTATGAGGATTTATGTGAGTGGAGTGGCAAAGAATCTACCACTGCAATAGTGCGTAGACGCAGCCGGTGAGTTGAGTGGAGGATTTAGCAGTGCAGAGTGCGCTGCAGTAGCGCACGACCGCAGCCGTGTGGATGTGTGTAGTGGCAATGCGTCTCTCACTGCAATAGTGGTGAGACGCAGCCGGTGAGTTGAGTGGATGTGTGACTTAGCAATGCAGGGTGCGCTGCAATAGCGCACGACCGCAGCCGTGTGTTCTATAGATATGGGTTTTTGCTTGCTGTGCCGATTTAGCGTGCCTCATATAGGTATATTTTTTAATATATACATATTATTCTATTCTCTTTGGTTTTACTCGTTTCGAATATTATATGGCTAGTTTCAGTCTTTTATATGTTATATTCGTGCTTTGCGACGGCTAAAGTTAATTCAAGGAATGATTGACTCGAGGGAAGTGGATTGCTTCCGTGGATTATAATACATGATGCCTTTTGGGCGTTACAACAGTCTCAAGTTGAATTACGAAATATATTATGTTTCGCTGAATTCCGGAAACACACACACTTATTGGCCTATTAATAAGGTCCTAATCAAGTATGGTATCATCAGGAGAGTAACTCTGCGGTGTGTCCAGGAGGATCCACGAACGATAACCGTACAGGACAGAGATATCCAGGATCTTTAATGTCTAATTTAATAATTAAGGAATCGTCAGGAGAATAACTCTCGGTGTGTCCAGGAGGATCCACGAACGATAACCTTGTTTGGACAGATCCTGTGTGTGTGGTTCCGTCGATCAGACTGAATATATATATTTATTCATATACTTTCAATTTAAGCGAAAAACACATGTGATAATATATGGTTTCAAAATGACTAAGCAGTGTGATAGGGGCCGAGCAGAAAGCCAGAGAATAGCTCTCGGAATACCTAAACGATATTCACTTTTAGCTAGGCACCAATTCTATTGTTTAATTTAATTATTAAATTTATATTATAAAGGTACTGGTGAACAATCAGTGGTGCTTTAAGGAAGTGGCTAGTGAAGCTGGCCACCAAAACATGAGTTAGTGAAAAAGACAATTTTTGCTTTGGCTAGAGAAGTTGGCCAATAAACAGGATGCTAATTACCAGTAGGCAATATTTGAATAAAAATATAATTTGATCAAATTGGTGAAAATCTGGATTCGGTTGATGTTGGAGGGAACTGATCGAATTGACTTAGCTTTTGATGAGTGGTCCGTCGAGATTGAGTGCCGTCGGATCGTGTCGGTCAGTGTCAATGTAAACTGCCTCACCGCAGGTAGAAACGAGTAGTTCGGGATTCGAAAATGTTATTTAGCGGATTATTAATGTGATTTAGCGTGAAGTTATTATTAATTATTTTAGTTGAACACTTATTTACCTGATTCTTGGGAATTAGGGCGGAGCTTGATTTGATTTTTAAGGAAAGTCGAATATCATGAGAATGTCTATTCGTGAAATATTTAGAATGAGTACAGAACAGAAAAGAATTGAAGTAAGGTGATAGTAAGTCTTTGCAATTCACAGAACAAATTGAAAGCTTGAAGATGACGAATCAGCTTGGTACTTTAGGCCGGTCACAATGAAGATTTTACGAACACTACTATCGACCAGAAGGGCTAACCAGGGTTGTCGTTCACGCACCTCGTGACTTGACCGACGAAAGACGTGGCATCTTGGGCCTGACGGTCCAAGAGCCCTCGGTGCAACAAAGTTACAACGGTAATTAGCCAATGAGTTGCTAAGGCGACCTCCCGGTGCCAGAATCGGCATGGTCAGCGTCACTCCGGGCCTGACTCGAGTGCTCAGGCGGTGTTCTGACGATTCTCAAACTCATCGGTTACATACTATAATTATTGGCAAAAGATATTTAGGTGTAATTTTCACACATTCTTCCATGCATCCTAATACGTAACCTATTTTAATTTAGTACATATGGTATGTATGGTTTAGCCTAATTATTGATGATAATTTTGACTTAAAAAGAAGAGATACTTTTGGGTTGAGTCCCGCTGGGGTTTATCTCACCACTTCACGCTTTGCGTTCTTGGTAATGTTAAATATGGCACCAAGTTAAACCTAATACGAGGGCCTGTACGTGACTTTCTCTAGGAGGGGTGGAACTCGTCGGCATTAAAGTAATATGATATTTTGCGTTATTGATTACGCCATAACTTACTCTTAACCGTTCAAGATGTTGAGTCAAATAAAACGTCTTTGGATTACTCTCTGAGAACCGAAAAAGGTTCGCCGGGACGTAACATCCCTCCCCACTTAGAAAAAGTCAACGTCTCACGTTGATAATCTATATATTATAATGATGGGTTATTACAAGTATTATATATATCGAATAAGTTGTTCCTAAATACAATCTTATGAAGTTATGAGGGATACCTTTAATCTAGGATGTACGTCTCAAGGGATGGTGTGAGAATAACTCTCGGTAACCAGTAACTGGTTAGCCAATCCTTGAGCGCTACGAACTAATCTAAATTTTCATATTACATTTTTCATGGTGGTGGATTAATGACGGATATACTTTCTTTGCAATGAGACATTTCCCTGACATGTTTTTCATGTTTAATTTAGGAGTTGTTGGTTAAGGAGACTATTATTTTTAAATACTTCTAGATGTTTGATCAGGCAAGGCTTGAGAATTGCTCTCAATAATCAGTAAACTGATTGGCCGTACTTGATTTTTGTGAAGCAATGCATATAATGTTTTGGAATGACCACTGAGAATGGACAATACATTTCAATTTTAATTCAATGGTGGATTTGCTTGAGTGTGGGCGTGCCCTTTTGGATATAAGAAACTTGTATGGACTGTTTCCATGGAATGACGAAAATTCGGGTGGATTGTACCTTCGTAGGCTCGCCTTTCACAGACGGTGTAATACTGAAGTCGGTCTATTGGATACTGTGATATTCTAATTTCAATGTGGGGGAGAGTGTTTCGGCAGGATATTTTGCTCTCGGTAATCAGTAAACTGATTAGCCGATACACTCTTTATAATATTACTATCATTATTCTTATTATGGAGGGTATCCACTGACGGTACGCCACCTAACGAGCAATTCCACAACTGTTAACTTCCAGTTCGCAAGAAGAGGAGTATGATAAGACTGTTTAGGGATGAGCTAATTGAAGACACTTGCAATGGACAATATGGTGCTTGGCTAGTCTAATTTTGAATTTGGAGTAAGTTTTGGTGTAAGATTCTGCTCTCGATAACCAGTAAACTGATCAGCCGAAACCTTCTTAGTACTATTCTATCTTACTATACGTCTTTGGGTGTGTAAATCCTGCGGTTATTTTACTTTAGGAATGTACAGAAGGTAGGATTGGCAGGAGAGTATCCCTCGATGATCAGTACAACTGGTCAACCAACCTTCCCCACTTTATTATATTTTGGATGAATTAATGTGAACATGCACTTTATCCTAGCATCTGACATGAGAATCGTTCTCGGTGATCAGTAACTAATCAGCCGTTGCTGGATATATATATATATATATAAAAAATAAAAAAAGAGAAATTTTAGTATTTGTGTCCGCAGAACTTACACTCTCGAATTATATACTACTTTCGAGGTTCTTCTATAATATATTTTCAAAAATATGTTTCGCTTAACTTTCTTCTTCGGTGTTGCCTGTGTTTCGCCCACGTAGAGGTGAACAGGTTGTTGGCGAACACCTCTTCTGACTCTCTCGGTTGCCACGACGACTGTTTGGCTAGTCACCTCCCAGCATCCTTCGACGTCTACCAAAGTGATGTCCTGATTGCTGCGGATTAGACCGCAGATGTCCTCATCCGTTATGCCTGGGTTGTCACGGCATTCTAACGTCTTCAGATGCTCCATATACCGGAGGAAGTCCCCGCCAATACTGGGGTACATGTTGTTAATGACCAGTGTTTCTAGGGCTTTCATCTCGCTCAATGATTCCAGAGAGAATTGGCCTCTAATATTCGTACAGAAACTTAGATTCAGGTATTTCAATTGCTTCATGTTTCTTTCCGTTTCCGAGACCAGATAAAGAACCATTCAACCACAACCTATCAGCGAGTAGTGATTCCGTGATATTCCGTGTCACTGGGATCTCGTTTAGCTCCACGAAGTCACCTCTGACTTCTCCCTCTCGTAGTGCTGGTTCTTCTTCTAATTCTTTATCTGGTCCATCTCCATCTATGGTCAGCGATGTTAAATTCCTTTTTGTGCTTGGATTCATGGTCAGGGCATTAATAAGTCGGCTCTACTCACCAGCTTACAATGGACGATTTCTAGTTTTGTAAGCTTTGATAGTAATATCACTGTTTGTATTCCTTTCGTTCTGAGTCGATCGCAGTTCCGTACTCTCATTCTCTTTAGTTTCATTTGATAGATCAAACCCTCTCCTGTTGTTTCGTTATCATGCAGCGTAAGGTCTTTTTTGTAACACCTGCATGGAAAGTGTCATTTTCGAGGGTCGTGTAGCGTGCGTAAAGTGCCTTATTCCTGAATAATAGAGTTGTCGCATGCGCGCATTCGATATGCTCTATTTCCCGGTGCAGCGTATTCTTGTCACCTCGCGCCCCCGGACCGCGCCTCGCCTTGCGCGCGGCACTCTATACAATTCGACGTTGGTTTGCCTTTCAAATAACACTTTCCTATGCATGTGTTACAAAAAATAGCGTGTGCAGCACGTGCGTGAAGGAGATATCTGAAGAGTGTGATTGCAGCACTCGCCGTCGGCTCGTGCAGCAAACTTCACACTCTTCGGATATCGCCTGCTTCACGCACTAGCTACACAATATACTATTAGCCGTCGGTTCCTTTCGAAAATTCTCTGTAGGTCCAGATCAATTGGTCCAATGCAGGGTCCCAGCTCCAGTTCCTCTAGGTTGGTAAGATGTAAACTGATGGCTTTCACAGCTCCTTCTCGTAAGGTGGTTGAGTTTAATTTCAGCGTCCTTAGATTTGGTGAATTTTTGACGAGCGCGGTAACGGCTGTTGATCTTAGGTCTTCAATTCCGTGGATGTTGGCGTGTAGCAGGTACTCTCCATATCTTGTGGTGAACCAGAATAGGCCCTCCTCGTTGAAGGTTTGTCTCCAAGAACAAGTCCACTCCCGGCTGTTAGGATCCAGGACCTTCGTTCCGATGAGTGAGGCTCTGACTCCCTTGTTCCATAGCCGGCATACTTGCTCCATCCTTGCCCGATCTGCGTATGGTAAATGTCGTGCGATCATCGAGATGCACTCGATCCCCAACTGTGGTGATTCTTTTGGGGTGAATCCAGGCAATGGGTCTTGTTCGAAACTCAGTGGTCTTCTCCTCTTCATGGCTCTCGGCACTCTCAGTTCTTGCCATTTATCCGCGTAATCCACGTATAGCCTCTTCCTATGCAGTGTTACTCCTTGCAACCCTTGCAAAGCCTTGGTCACGTCTCCGGACGTCTCGAAGGTTACGAACGCGTATTTCTGCATACCATCTGCCTTTGGTAAAACGATGGATTTTGGGGAATAGCTCCTCATCAGTTTCTCCAGGTGTTTTCTCCTTGCGTAGGGCGCAGACCCGCCGATGAACAATCTCCTTGATGATATCCTACCTCTTCCTGGTGCATCGTATTGGGTCCCACTGGTACTCGCCATCTTCCTAGTAAAGTGTACAAGATTTTGACAGAACATACTTCTTATTAAAATAGGTCGAATTTCCAAGGTCTAGTTGTGTCAGCTGTGAATTTTAGTTAATTCAATTGCGCCGCTTGTTTTGGCAAGCGGTGCGTGGTTTGGACTTCAGAATAGGTTATTTCTGTCAATTCAGAACTTTCTCCAACATTTCCCGCGATACTTCGCTTAGGTATTTCCAATTCTCCAGCATTTCGCTTGCCTTTGAATACTTTGCATGTTTTGAAAATTCTGCCCCTACACCAGATCATAATAACTACGGCTATTATGCCTATCTGTGCGAAATATGAACCATAGATTCTTATAGCTTGTTCCTGTGACGCCCGACGATGCCTTCCTATGCTCTCTATCTCTTGCTCTATTTCATACAGCGATCTACCCTTTTCAAATTTGGACTGTACCTTTGGCTCTGATTCGTGCAAATATTCAATAAACTTGATAGTATTATTATTCAAAGTTGGCGAAATCATAGTAATGTTCAAAGACAAGTTAGGTTGATACAAATATTGTTCTTCTGCATAATGTACTTCCATGCTGGGCAACGTTATATAACTTGTCCTTGCTGTGCATCCTCCTCGTAGGTATAGAATTCCTGTCCCTGATATCGTTATTAGCGTGTCCCGGCTCCTCTTACAGATGATTTGGATTATGTCTGGGCTTCCTAGGGAATATAGCCATGCTTCCATCGAATTTAACCTCTTCCAGAAGGGATCTACTTTATGTTTTATTCTTATGTCACAGTTTCGTAAATTCTTTTTATCTGGTTTTAATAGCATCGAGATCTCGCATGTGGTTGATGCAGTGGCCTCTAGGAGGGGAAATTGGAGCGAGCATAAGTGTGAATATGATCTTTTGATGCATTGTTGTATGTATGCGTCGTCAGCTAAGAAGTAGGTGTCATGACTGTGACTTAGACCTATGTTTTTGTTTGGGGTACCACAAAAGCTGATACAGGTTTTCCTTCGATTCGCTGAGTTGCCGGCCAGGACAACATCTGGTATAAGTAGTACAAATTTCTATCTACGAGGGGTATTCGTATAATGATTATCGCCTTGTCTTTATGATTTACTATTTCGGTTGTTGCGATCGCCACGAGTTCTTCCCGCGTTAACATATGATGTGGTACTGGGAGTTCATGTTCTCCTTCTATTTCCTTAATTTCACGAGATATCGCCTTCAATTGATTATTGTTCAAAAGCGCCTTATGCAATTTTCCGTCCTGTGCGTATTCTATAGCGGCGATGGCCTGTTCAGTATGAATAATTTTGCTATGAAGTATTTCTTTGAATTGCATGGTGTATTGCCATAGTTCTAATCTAACCGTCTCCTTGGCTAAGGCTACTTCCAATTTTCTGGTTGAAGAAATGATTTCGTTAATTTTAATTCTGTTTTATTTTATTCTTATAAGATGTTCCCTTCCTATTCCATATATGTACCTTCTGCAATTCCCCGGATATTAAGTGTGTTTGATTTTTCAATAGTTTAGTTAATTTGTTCTGATCTTCATACGATGTGGTAATGTGTTTAATTCTGAAAGCATCAGCTAATTTCTGTAATAGATTATTTACGAAACTTGTTCCTCTGCCTGTCAAAATTATTTTTGGTGTCCCGAATTGCAAAATTAAATGTTTCACCATCGCGTGAGCTACGGTTTCGCCTCTAATATCAGGCAAAGGCACGGCGATGCAGAATTTGGTCAAGTCATCTTGCATATTTAAAATATGCTTATTACCATTAGTTGTTTGTGGTAATGGGCCTACAGTGTCGAGTGGGATTTTCTCGAACGGCTCTGATGGAGTGTCCGTTATCAACATTAGCTTCCTAGTTTTTACACGAACCAATTTCTGTTCTTGACAACTTCCGCATTTTCTAATGAAGTTGTTTATATCGTCTCGCATTCGTGGCCAATAAAACCTTTCCCTAATCCTGCGGTACGTCTTTGTTATTCCCTTATGTCCTCCGATCACTCCCGCGTGTAATTCCGCTATTGTCTCGGATCTCATATCTGCTGGAGGTACACTACATAATACATATTCCAGTACAGATGGTAATGTCTACGTTTTCGTTTTCAAAAGTATCTAGTAATAAGTTTGGCCAAATATCTGTTGGTAGTTCGTCAGTCGTGTCTCCTGATTTTGAAATTCTGAAGGTTTTGATTTTCAAATCCGACAATATCGTTCTCAAATTTTCTAGTGCTAGTTTTACATTTTGTAATTCAACTTTATCAAAGTATTTCTTTTTGATCACAAGGCTGAATACTCTGTACTTCCCTCGCGTTGTTATAATAATCTATCCTAATTTTGGTTTCGCATCGCGTTGTTTGTCGGGGTTTGTAATCTCTAGATCACCTAGCAGTCTGCTAATTGGTGTGGATAGTTCTGAATCAATGGAAGTGAAATGGACATAATTATCTTCTACGTATGTTAAATTCTCTATACTTAGTAAAATTTTTCCTTGATTAGTGCGAGTTGCAGCTGGTAAATCTAAAGGTTATCTCACTTCTAGGTCTGGTGGTATCTTTTCTGTGATTTTGATCCCGTTTCCGAAACTACGTATTTCCTATTGCGGCTGTAATCTGTAAGTCTGGTATCATATTTAAAGGATACGGAGTGAATGGTGCTATTGGTCGGGGAGCAACTAGAGGTATTGGTAGAGTTGATTTTTGTAAAGGTCTGCTAACTAAAGATTCGTTGGAATTACTCTGAACGGTCTCAGTTACGACAGCCTCGTCGTTACTGCCTTGATTATTCCTCTCTTGTTCTACAAATCTTTCAATTCTGTTGTTTAGTGCTTCGTCATCTGTTTCGTCTAGTTCGTCTAGTACTTCGCGAGCTAACTCGTCTAAATTTTCGCCTTCTGATATAGCATCTGGTAATTCTATTTCTCTTTCTTCATTGTCTGTATCATTTACGTTATCTAAAAGGGTTTTCTCGTGTAAAGATTTGTCAAAACGGTCAAATGATTTTCGTAATTCTTTTGGATCTATAATACTTTTTTCATACAATGATTTATCAAACTGTTTGAATGATTTTTGTAATTCTTCACGATCTATTGGTAGTTTGTCACTGATTTTTCGATTTGATTGTGGAGGCAAAAATACATCATCGTCAGAATCGTTATTTTGTTGTGTTGATTTTAATTCAATGGCTATATTATCAGGTTCTAAATTAGAGATTCGTCATCCGCGTCAGTATTTGTTTCAATCTGTACGTCAGTTTGTTCCTGTTCTATTGTTTTCCGAGATGTAGTCGCTTGTTCTGAACCTAAACTCGGCAGCACACTGCGCTGTTTTCGGTAGGCCGGCGGTTCGGAGGATTCATCATCGGATGAATCCGTCGAATTGGCCTCTGGTATCGGATTTAGATCTTGTCTAGCACTAGGTGTTGTTTTGGCTCTCGATCGCGTTCTAGATGCGATTGTATTCGCATCTTGGTTCATTATTCCTTTGGTATTTCCATTTCGATTGAAAACTATCATCACCCGATTTTCTAGTAGTGCTGGATGAGCTGGGTTTAGTTGACGGTGGATTGCCTTTCGCGGAGGGAGTTGACTTCGCGATTGGTCTCTTAAATTTTGACGTCGCTATTTTAGGAGGATTCGAGCTAAGTGGTAAAATCTGCCAATGATTACGTTTTTTTTACGGTTTAATTTTTAGAGCAGGTAACGGATTGGTTTTACCAAATATCGTTTTGAGGCTTTGGTTTTCTATCAAGGCTAAATTTGTACAGGCATAGATTTTAATTCCTGTTCCTCCGAATATGTATCGTAACATAATTCTGACCTTGTGCCATTCTAATTTGTCCAAACTGTAACCCATTCTAGGTATTCTAACTGATTTTATTGAATCGTCTTCTAAAATTTCTCGGAAATTTATCAAACTGCGATACAAATCTTCATAAGTTGGTTGATCCCAAAAGTATAATTTAGTCATAATATAGTAAATTTTATGATCCGGTAAATCTAACTTTGCTACCGAGTGTAGATCGGCTTGACTAATGAGATGATCCGATACACCGTACCGTTTTCGGAAGTCGGCTGCAATGCCGGCTTTTATCTCTAGATCCGCTGAAAGTGTATGTGCGTAATTGTCGAGTTTTTTCGAAGACACTCTCGTCTATTTCTATTATGTCCGGATTTTTAATTTCTGCTGTTTTAGTTATTTTCAAAAAGTCTGAATATTTTGGAAAGTCTTCTACTGATTTTACTATTGGATCACTACCAGATGAGTCCGACCATTGGTCGTTACCGTCCGATTTAGGGACTGGGTTTCGTGAAAGCGCATCCGCGTTGACATTTAATCGTCTGGCTTTATGATTGAATTCTTAATCCTAATCTCTAAGTTTAAGCCTCCATCGTAATAACCTTTGTCCCAGATTTTTGTAGTTGTCGATCCATTTTAGTGATTCGTGATCGCTAAAAAGTTGGAATCTTCGGCCACAAAGGTAAGGTCGAAACTGGTTCACGGCATATCCGACTGCGAGACATTCTTTTTCGGTGGTAAAATAATTTTGTTCAGCCTTGTTCAGAGCACGAGACAGGTAGGCGACAGGCATATCGTAGCCGTCGAGTTCCTGACTCAAAACGGCTCCGATGGCATAATCGGATGCATCAGTAGTCAGAGTGAAAGGTTTATCAAAATTTGGATATTGCAAAATTGGTTGTTGACATAAAGATTTTCTAAGGATTTTAAAGCTTTTCTTTTGATCTTTTCCCCAGTTAAAAGGTGTTTCCTTTTTCAATAGCTCAGTGAGTGGCTTAGCTTTAGCCGCAAAGTCTTTTATGAAGCGCCTGTAATAACCAGCGAGTCCAAGAAATTCTCTAATATTTTTCTGAGGTTTGGGTGTAGGAAAATTTCGAACCGCGGTTATTTTATTCGGGTCCGGTTTAACTCCCGATCTGCTAATTATGTGGCCTAGATATGCGACCTCGGTTTTTAAAAATTCACACTTATCTGGTTGTAAAGTTAATTTTTCTTCTTTTAATTTATTGAATAATCGTCGGACCTTTTTACCGTGTTCCTCCAGATTCTTTGCGTAAACCACTATGTCATCCAAATAAACAAAAACTTCGACTCCTTGCAGTCCGCGTAATGTTTGATCCATTAACCGTTGCAATGTCGCGGGCGCATTTTTCAATCCTTGCGGCATTCTAATGTATTCGTAATGACCGTTTGGTGTAGTGAACGCGGTCTTGGCTCTATCGCGCGGATCCATTTCAATTTGTTGGAAACCGCTGGCAAGATCGCAGGTTGAAAAATACTGCGCCTCGCCGAGATGATCTAAAATATCAGTGATGTTCGGTAATGGATACGCGTCTCCGATAGTTTTCTCGTTAAGTTTTCTGAAATCAATTACCATGCGCCATCGTTTTCTACCCGCAGAATCTGGTTTCTTCGGTACAATCCACACAGGTGAATTGTAGGGTGAATTTGATGATGTTATAATTCTGTTGTCAATTTTGATTTTAACTTGGTTTTGAATTTGTCTTTTATGAACCGGAGGGAAGCGATATTGACGCGTGTTAATTGGGATTTCATCGGTTGTAGGTATTTGGTGTTTAATACCGGGTGTAAATTTTAATTTATCTCCGGGTAAATGAAATAATTCCGGAAATTCCTCGATGATATCTAACACGTGTTCGCGTTCCTCTTTATTTAAATGATCTAAACGTAATTTTAACTGAATTTCCTCAAATCGGTTGGTCGTTACAGGTTCAACGTTTAATTAATCTGAACTTAAATCATGGTATTCTTCCTCTTCAGGGAAGTTGTGATATTCAAAGGGTATTATTTCTTGTGGAGGGATCTCTATTTCAACATCTTCATCTAGTGTATTAATGGCAAGGACATGGCATTCCCCATCCTCAACCGAGACAGCAGCCTCACCAATGTATACGCCTTCGATGGTTTCTATGCGTGGTAAATAGGCTTCGCTTCTGCCGCAGCTGAAAACGTCGATCCCGATAGCTTGTTTTGTTCTCGCTTTAATTTTGTAAAATCTTTTCCGCGGTTTCGTTTCTAAATCAGAGTGTGAATCGTCCTCATGTCCAATGAATCGAATCGGTTTTATCGGCGCTGTTTTCATGACTATCGTATTCTGTGTGAATGAAATTTCTGCCTTTCGTTCACGCAAAAAGGCTTTTCCCAAAATTCCGTCACAAGGTAATGGAAACGTGGAACGCACCACGCGAATTTTGCTTGGATAATTTTGAATTGTTAAATTCATAACTCGTAAGGTTTTGATTTCTTCAGTTGTTATTCCCGTGATAATTGAAATTTCGTCGGTGCAAATTAACACGTCAGGATGTAAAATTTTTGCTTTTATTAAACTGATATCTGCGGCAGTGTCGATTAGGAATTCGTCTGAGTGGTTTTTTAATTCTGGAGCTGTTATTCGTATTAATGGCGATTTTCTACGTCACTCGCTTGTGTGTGTTCTCCGGCCGGTGGATCCGCAAATCGGACCGTCGGCGGACGCTCGGAACGCGATTGCCTCGCCGTCGCATCCGGGCGACGAGTCGTGTTGTAGTTTAAATGATCTGATTCAAAATCTCTACGCGGCGAAGGTGATCGCGCTCTGTCATTTTCTATTGATCTCTTTGTGTCATATGAACGCGAGAACGAATTAGGTGAGTTTGGTTTGTTAGTTCGATTGCCTGATCCGCTGGCTTCGGACCACCTACCGGATGGTGATGCCGATCTATTCGAGCTGAAATTAGGCGATCGCGGTCTTCGATCATAATTTAACGCAGGAGCCGAAGTCGGTGCAGGTGGAGCGAGTTGTTGGTTAGAAGCCGAAGTATTCGTCATAGCAGGCGGGTACCCATATGGTGGAAAAGAGGGGTATCCCATCGGTGGATACATGTAGGGAAAAGGAGGATATTGGAACGGCTGTCCGTATTGCGCATTCGCGTTGTTTTGAAAAGGCTGACCGTGCTGGGTATTAGAATTATATTTAGGTGGGTAATACCCGCGCGTTTCGGACGTGGTTGGTGACGATCTCCCGCTGGCGCTTGCCGTTGGATTCCTGCTGTGCCGGGCCGCACTCGGCGATGGGCTTCTCGCACGTGTTTCACTTTCTTCCAAAACCAAGTGTGTTAAATATTTCCGCGACCTATAGTAATCGTCGGAATGAGCGGGGGAAACTGGTCGAGCCAATTGTATTCCTTGTGTTTCCTCGGAAGGACGATCCCTTGCTCAATCCGCATTTCTGTCGTGCACGCTAGGTCGTGGGCCTCGTCGAGGGTTTTTACTCGTCCCTCAACATACTTAAATATGGATACTGGCAATCCTCGCATAAACGCATCCAAAGCATTTTCCTTTAATACATTCATGGTACCTTCTATGTCCGCCCCCGGATACCGGTCCTCTAACGCGACTCTAGCACCGTGTATTAAGATGTTAAGTCGGTCGTAAAAATCACTAACGGTCTCGTCGCGTCTCATCCGTAGAGACAAAATCTCTTGTTGGCAGTAAGGAAAAGTTTTCCTCGCGGCAAACCGTTTCTTTAGATGTTTTGTTAAATCATAGATCGTATCGAATGTCTTTCCATATGTACAGTAATGTTCATCGATGCATGCACTGTGGCTAACTTTATTTTTTCAACTTTTGTTTCTTTTCTACTCGTATTTTATGTGCCTATGGTCGGTGAAGCAGTGCACAGGAGAAATGGGAGAAACCACGACGACAGCCTCTCGGCGCTGTCATCCATATAACCTCTAAGATCGCGAGGGCACGAATAACCTCTTTCACAAAGTGCATAAACCGTCAATTTAAGTATAAATATTTAATTTTATCATATTTATATATTCGTCGAGTCTTAAATTGACGGCTGATGCACTTTGTGAAAGAGGTTATTCGTGTTGCGTTCTTGGTAATGTTAAATATGGCACTAAGTTAAACCTAATACGAGGGCATGTACGTGACTTTCTCTAGGAGGGGTGGAACTCGTCGGTTGAAGCAATATGATATTTTGCGTTATTTATTACGCCATAACTTACTCTTAGCCGTTCAAGATGTTGAGTGAAATAAAACGTCTTTGGGTAACTCTCTGAAAACCGAAAAAGGTTCGCCGGGACGTAACATCTACAAGTTTTAAGTTTTTTGCGGCATGATTTTTTTTTTAACTCTTTATTTTCGAGTAATCATTCACGAAAATCACCCTGCCATACTGTTCCGTCGATTCCAAATAGCTGCAGTACCGCCGTAAAGAAGCAGATTTATTTATTGATGCGAAAGTATTTTATAAAGTATGGCACTTGAATTCTGGAAAGTTCGTGATACAGTGAAAGTGTTGATTCATTTACCATACTTATGGTGAAGTTTAGAAGTGGTGCCATACTTAAAAATCGATGTTTTGTTAAACGTTTTTATGATATGATTATGAAAGACGTAAAATTATCTATTACAGTACGGCATTATTGTATTCAATTCATTTCAATATGATTGTACGAAAAAAAATTTATCTCATACTGTGACCTTGGGGCTGAAGACTGTCGCACTCGCCCTGCGATGTAACAAAACAAAATAAGTCGAAGAAAATGTTTTTAATATGGGATTGAATTTTTCGAAAGTTTATAAAAAATATGCTCCGGAAAAATTATGCGATACTTATGGCGGAGTGCAAGAGTGGTGTCATACCCTGAAAACTGATTTTCAGCAACGTCTTTCAACTACGACTAGTACAAAACGTACAAGCACGCCCCTCGAGGAGAATTCTGACCAATTCAAGGCCACCGGTGCTGTCTGCTACGTAGGTTGAATAGATGGTAACAGACGAAACCGGTGGCTTTGAATCGATTAGAAAAATAATTCTAATCAACTGAAAAGTGTAAATTGAAAAAGTATGTATTTCTGATGATCAAAAAATGTGAAATTTGTGGAAGAATGATGCCTAATTGTTTAATAACAAAAAATCGTGCCACCTATGTTTTGGATTCCTCACGATAGAGCGTTATACGGCTACGCTACTGCTCGTTGTATATATGTGAAAAGGTTGCGGGGGTGGGTCAACGATTTGGCTGTCGATTTTTTTCTCGAAAGTAGGTTAAAACAAAGGTGATCCTGAAAATTTTAGCTCGATACGGCCAAATCCGGCCACTGAAGAATTTTTTAAAATTTGAAAAAAAAAGTCGATTTTTCAGTCATTTTCAAATATTTATATCTCAGCTTCTATATGACTTAGAGATTCCAACCAAATGGCATCCTTCTCTATCAACCTTATATCTTCAAGAAAAAAATAGTTAGTCAGTTCAAACTCATATCCGACTTAGCTGGGAGCTCCCAACTGGACTGCTATTTTAGTAAAATATTCTGAAAGGTATATTCCGATGAGATCTACCCTATTTTTGCATGATCGCTTTCATTTCACCGAGATGTCGCCACGTAAAGTAGGTCGATTTAAAAAAAAAAGCTATTTTTGAATAGTCATGACTTTTTTCTATCAACTCGAAATCCTCTGAAATTTTCACGGGTTATAATTCATTGTATCCCTAAACAACCCTGAAAATTTCAAGTTTGGAATTGAACAGGTTTCCGAGCTATGAATTTTTGAAAAAGTCAAATTTTCGTTCTCATATGAGATTTTTTGTGGTTTATTATGAGTTTTGATAATTTTACGCAATTAATTAATACTTACTCGTAAGTCGATTATAGCGCTGAAAACAAAGTAAGGGAAATAATTATTCCATCTGACTTTTTTTCTCATTGTGAATTTTAAATATTTAATTTTTTCTAATTATTCAAATTACATATTTTAATAAAACATAGGTTCAAATAGTTCATTAACAGATAAGAAAAGGTACTCGTTGGGTGCCAGACGCTTCAGCGTCAATTTTTAAACAAAAAGGAAAAGATACGATACGGTAATAATAATTAGAGAACCCGTTGTTTGGCTGGCTAGGCTCAGGTACTCACACGAACTGGTAGAGTGGCGGTATCCAAGGCAGTTACAACAATTAAGGAAATAAGGGAAGTAAGGAAATCAAGAAATAAGCTCGAATTAAAGAAATTAGCAAGTCACTCAGTCATGTATTATGGATCAGTTCACAAGCGTTAGATTGGTCAAATTTATTACAGAAAGGTCGCAAAAGGTAATTAGTCAACGAGAGTGGTTTACGAGATTTTCGATAGATTAAAGCTGAACGCTAGCTTGAACAAAGGTAATAGTCAACAAAAGAAAAATTAAGCGTAGGTCGAGATAAGCGATATAATGCAAAAAGACTACTTAAACTAGACGTCACTGGGTGACGTGATTTTACCCAAGTTCTCGAAAGGTGACACTACGAGAATTGTTAATTTGTTAAATTACAGCAAGAGTGAAACTTCAGCGAAAATCGGTAGTCGACAGAATTGACGATAGCTCTAAACGGTAGTGGCAAGAAAATAATATAGAATTTACAATAAACGGTAAATAATGAGAGAGATTGACATGGATTACTAGTTTTCACAGATCAGTAGCTTAGACGAGAGGATATCATTCACAATAGTTGAATCGATAACTTACAACGGTCAAAATTACGAGTTTAAATTAACAAGGAAATTCAAAATTACAATAACGAGGGGATACAAGAATTATACGAGAGTGAGAGATTTAAAGAAGGGTTTGCAAGATAAAAATAGTACACTAAATACACCTGTTCACAATAAGCAACTTAAGATAACAAAGAAATACGATATTCGGGAAACAAGAAAATATTAAGACGTAATAAGAAATACAAAATCAATAATAAGCGATAGAAACAGGTGCGTTAGTATTTAGCGGCTTAATTTATGCTCGGCTGTACTCCAAGTAGCTCAATTTACGATACGAAATTTCATGCACAAAGCAAATAAAATAAAATAAGCGATACGATACAAAAGCGGTAGGCAATACTAGTAAAGAAAATAAAGGTAGCGATAGTAAGAGACGGTAGAAATTACAAAAGCAATTCTAGCATAAAATTACGAGAATCAGAGAAAATCAGAGATACAGAATATATTTTTTGTAACACCTGCATGGAAAGTGTCATTTTCGAGGGTCGTGTAGCGTGCGTGAAGTGCCTTATTCCTGAATAATAGAGTTGGCGCATGCGCGCATTCGATATGCTGTATTTCCCGGTGCAGCGTATTCTTGTCACCGACAACACGGCCGATAGCAACGCCATTTGGCTTGAGCGGCGTATGTACGGTCTCGACTATTGCCTAACTTCAGGTTAGGACCCCGCCTCGCGCGCGGTACTCTATACAATTCGACGTTGGTTTGCTTCTAAAATAACACTTTCCTACGTATGTGTTACAAAAAATAGCGTGTGTAGCTAGTGCGTGAAGGCGATACCTGCCTTGTGTGATTGCAGCACTCGCCTGTCGGCTTGTGCTGCAAACTTCACACTCGTCGGATATCGCCTGCTTCACGCATCAGCTACACAATATACTATATTCGGTAGTTACGAGGTCGCTCAACGATAAGTTTTCGGAAATTAATTACTCAACGAAATCTTGCAGTGACACGGTGGCTTACAGCACCTCATTGTCCGTGGACCATGATTCACAACGGTACAGGCATCATTTGATGCAACCAAAACGATAATTAAGATATAATAAGAGAAATAGAAATTAGAGCAACTCCGTAACGATACTATACATAGGCAAAAGCTGTACCTTAGTCGGCGACAGTCTTCAAAGACACTGATTTTAAATTAAAATAAACTTAAGTGTAGAAAAGTGAAAGAAAGGAAGGAGCTGAATTTACGGGGAGGAAGAAGCTTAACGGTAGTTCAAATGATAGTGGGTGAGAAAACGATAGAAACGGTAGCGAAAGCGATAGAGGAATGAGAGTGATAAGGAATAGGAACGATAGAGTAAGAATAAGGAAAGTTGAAGGAATTCCAACTTAACGAGAGCGAGGTCGTTGCGAAGCTGTCTCCTGTCGGGTTGAGCGTAGAAAAGGCAGAGTCCGGAGTTCGGATCAGCGATCTCGCTGTTGTCGTCAGGTGATTCTTCCTCCCCTTGATTGGTCATTCGTCCCCACCATAATCGGGTCATCCCTCTGTGGCGAATATCGGCTACGCGTTGTCGACGATTACCGTTAGATGATGCGTAGTTGACACCAACACGTACTCTTCTCCGGCTGCTTAGTTATACTGTCTAGGTTGCCTGTTATTGGGGGTTTCCTTGACGAAAGCAAGTACGTAGGCTACCTCCGGAAGGTTACCGGATGGAGTGCATCTCCTCATTGTTTACCTCCACCAGCTTCGTCGTATAGGCCTTCTGCCCACGATATATTACGAAGACCATGCCGTCGCACGGCGGCTTACAGCAACTCAATGCCCGTGGACCATGACTCACACTGATTGTAGCCCTTACTGATAGAAAGGCTGCGTCGATACTCAGAGCAAGGGCTTTATCAATCCTGGACGTAGTGCTTTGGGTTCGGTCCGGCACCCGGCCGTAAGTCGGGGGACGACAGGCTGCGGTCTGCCCTTGATGTCGACCTTACGGCATCCGAAAGAATTGGCATTCGAAGTTATACGGGAGGTTCATAATTACGGAACGGTAGTTGAATTTGTCGGTAGCTGGAACTGTAGTTTTCGGTAGATGGTGATCCCTCGGTGAATCAAAGAAATGTGTTGGTCCCTCGATGATCGTGATTGTGGTACCTGGTTAGCTTGCGCCGAAGCGCGGAATTACAGAATTTATACAGAAAATATTAGTAACTAGTATTTTTCGCTTATTTTGTATCGATTTTTCTTGGAGTACCCCGCCAGGGACGCGTTTTACGATAATTTCCTTTAGATTTTTGCCCTTGTAACGGGCCATCCCAAAATGCCACGTTACAGTGTATATTCTGACAAGCAGCTGCTGGATGCCTGCGTTATAGTTCAAGGAAGACGTTCGAGCGCACAAAATTTTACAATGTAACATCGCTACATACGTGTTTGAAATTTGATATTTACATTCTTTGCATCTTGAACTGTACTTAAAAATTTGTATCATACTGCAAAAAAAATTTCAATTCTGCATAAAATGTTACAATTTCGCAGTAACAATATACGCATTTGACCCATCCTATGAGTAGCATAATCAAATTTATATTTCTGATCTTATGAACAACTGGTAAACAAAATCCTAGTGTGTAAAATCGTCTCGCATCAACAAATAAATCTGCTTCTTCACGGCGGTATAGGGGCTATTTGGAATCAACGGAACAGTATGGCAGGGTGATTTTCGTAAATGATAACTCGAAAATAATAAGTTGAAAAAAATTAGCCTGCGAAAAATGGTTTCAATAAAAAAAAAATTTTCTCATTGGTATGGTGGGCCATAAGGCTATAAGGTCCACCCCACAAGTATGGCATTACGCTAGCGCCAGATTTATTTTTCATCGACTACCGGGAAATGAAAGAATTTTTGTGTAATAAAGTGTTTCGAACCCTCAATTTACAGGACAATCTTAATCAATCATCCTGCGATCACGGCCCCACTTCCAGCGCAATGACCATGCCTTTTCGATTCCTAAATTACGTAATGAGACCCCTGTATGGTCGCCATACTGTATCTAATTGTTGCTCGAAAACTGTCACCATCTCCCGGTCTATAAGATATGTACGTTCATATCGTATGTCATTGATCTATCTCATAAAATTAAAAAAGTTGTATCACAAGAAGGCATAAACGTAACTTACAAAATCACGAATAACACACAGCTTTTCAGAAATCTTTAGTCACAAATTCTCACGTTTCAGCAAATAAACGCAATTTAATATTCGAACACGAGACCCAGTCAAATGCGCCTTAGCTCATCACAGTCTCACAGACGGCCATGTTTTTGATTTTGAAAACACCACAGTAATAACATCTGAAAAAAATTGGCACAAACGTTTGATAAAAGAAATGATACACATCTCCAGGAATATTATTAACACATGTAACAAAAGAACAGACGTTCAGAACCTAAGTCACCTATATTCTGACAAATTATATTTCAAAATTCTCGCTCGCCTTCACATGATCGACTGGAAACGACACCTTCTTACAATCGTATTACTCTATGTGATAATCACAATGTATCGATTATATCGATCGAATCCAAATCTACTTCCGAAAAAGAAGGCACTTCCACTCGTCATAGCGCAAAGTTAACATCTAGTCCATTTGGTTGTCACTATTTTTGTAAATAATATTAATATTCCTACCCTCATTCATAATAATCTTCCTCTTGAAAAATCTATGATTTCCCTGTACACACTTTTTTGAATTCTATTTTTTCGCCTTCGATGTAATATAATCGGTAAATTTGTTTGGTTTTACGCGAACTGGTTGACCTTGAGCCGCCAAACAATCATACATAAATAATGTATACTCTTTTCTTTTAAGTTTAAACTGTAACGAAGAAAAATATTCACCCATACCTAGTAAAATAAATATTTAAACAAATTGGACAAATTTTTTTGTTCATTATTTTTATGTAGACCTGAATATGGCCAGCCGGGCCCGGCTGAAACGTTGAAAAGAATTAGCTATTAAATCCTGACCATATCCGATAAAATGCATCATTTCTAAAAACAATTGTAGGCATCTATTGTCAAAAGACCTCTCATGTAAATCAATTTGGGTGCGAGGGGATTTCACTCCCAAGGTTCTGAAAAAAATTTATAACAGTGAAAAGTCGGTATAATTTGAAAGTTAATCAATGCAAAGAAACTTTTTTTTCACTATTTTATTAATTTAGGTGTAAATTAACTCCGCGAGTTATTTCAGATTTTTGTGATTGGTGCGCCACGTCGAAAACGATGATTTTGGCACTTTTTCGCTATTCCTTCACTATTTTGACCATATTTTGAGAAAAAGTCGTCTGAATAGCTAAAGAAAATCGAGATTCGCATTTCAAATATTGCTTTGCCTAATATCCAGTCGCGCCACCTTTTATTCGCTGTGAGCCGCGCTAGTGGAGCCCTCATTTGGGCGTAACATCTATGTTAAATCTTATGGAGAAAATTTAGTTAAAGCGGTTGCCACCGATAATAGCCGGCGTACATCCATAAGAGCACATGTAAAATCACCGGAGCGCTTCGATCGTTTCGGCTATCCCCTCCAACCGGCGGCTTACAGCGAATAGAGTTGATGAAAGGGCTCATTTCAGTGCTAAAAATAATGAGTCATAAAAACTTTTTATTCTTATTCTTTGAGTTCATCGACAAATCATAGTCAGATATTTAAAAAAAATATAACACTGGTGATAATTATGATAATGATAGATGGCATTGAAAGATTTTTATACGAAAGACGTTCCTGACTACATATCATTTTGGACCATACGTATTACTAATAGCAATTTCAGTCACTATTTTGAATGAATATTATATATATATATGTATATTATAGAATATATATTATGAATAGGTGTGTAAGTATTGCTTGCAACTAAACATTTACAGTGGCGATATATGGTCTTCATCGCTGGATCATATCAACTTTTTCAGGCTATATCCTAACTAGGTGCAATGCTTGGAGATCATTCGCTTTTGTACAGTTATCTAAAGGAAGAACTTGGAATCATTAGATTTAAAATAAAATCTAGGCATATCGAAATTTTAACGAAATTATTTGAAGTGGAAAATTTTTATCTCATTGCTGACGAAAACAGTCACGAGGATATCATTTCTATTGTAAATGTTAATATCAGGTTTGATTGTAGACTTCGTAGTTAATTTTTATTATCACCAAAATGTTTGAATTTATTTCTCTACAGATATTTCTGATGACATTTGCGAATCATTGGAAGCAGGTGACGTTTTCATTGTTGATCGAGGATTTCGTGACGTTCAAGAGCACTTTGTAAGAATCTATAGAATATATACATGACACGTATGTGAGATATATGCGTGCGGCACTGGCGCGACTCGTGAAGATTCGCTAGCTGTATGGTTAGTCGGTCATCAAACGTTCAACTTGTCACATCGTATTATTAAGCTTGGCCAAGCAAAGTGAAGGAATTGTAACTATCATTGTTCTTATTCAAATTATTCCTCTTTATTGATTATTATTTCGACGAACGCTATGGGAAAATTTAAAGCAAATGGACGTGACCGACTCATCAAGACTCGACAAATAAGACAAGATAAGTTTAATAGAAGATCGCCTATTTTAAATGTAAAAACAGATTGGTCAGCAAAATTAATTAAATATCTAATTTTAAGAATAATAACGCATCGCTATCATTTACACGGATTTCATTAGTAAAATATACAACTATTGGATATCTATTCGATTATATTTATTTTGTGCTGTTCCTTTATATGTAATTTTAATGATTTAAATTGTATGTAACAAATTCGTTACAACTTAGAAAAAAGTTGTTATCAAGTACTATTGTCACTAAAATTCGTTGGACGGTAGAAGCAACACATGGAATGCTGGAACAAAAATATGCATAATTTCTTCACAATAAGTACAACAAATGTCTTACTTCTGATTAAGAGTATCTAGATGAAATTGTAGAAATGATGGAATCTCAAAATAATTATACTGCCGATACACTAGCTTGTAACGGATTTTGATTCCCCTTAAACTAATATCAAAATTTCACGACATATGTCGTCACGAAGTTCCCCTCCTTCGATATCTAAACTGTAGGTGCGTAGCGTCATCATCATACCGCAGAACTAGGCGAGACCCGTTCGGTGTCTGACCATACAGCACCACGTGTTAAATTAATATATTTCGATTCATCTATACGTGTTCTAATCGTCACCTTATCGCTCTTGGTCTACACCCTCACATAGCGCGAAAGGGTTAAGTTTCATTTAGTCTATATCTCTCGAGGGGTTGACCTATTCTGAACATTTGTTCTTTTATTGCACTTCTCTAATTAGCGTTTCAATTACCGTGGATGGCTTGTTGAGCCATTGCATATCGCGCATACAGCACCTGCCAATACCGCCGTTTCGTTCATTGCAATCAGCTGCACATCAACTTCCTAGTCATCGCTGTTTTGTCGCCAACATCATCAAATAATCAAGTGCCGAACGTGAGTTGAAAGACGATTATTATTACTTATCGACGATTGGAGCAACGTTTGCTTATTCATCGAATAATCTGCGGAGCTGAAAAGCCACCTTCACGTCATAGTCTCTTGTCGAACCGCCTAGTTTTCTCTATTTGTTTATTGTCTTATATTTTGTGAAGTCGTTATTTTGCAATTACCAATATATTTACGTGTCTTAATGTGTCTCTGAGGCGATTACCAGTGTTATTCTCAATCGTTTACTTGTCGACTTACTTACTTGTCGACTCGTACTCGAGTTATCTTATTATATTTTCGCAACTATGATGTTGTTAATTGTTATTCTGGCGCTTTGTTAAGCAGTTTATATATTTTCGCATTTAAATTTGTTAATCTAAGTTAGAAATCTCGTTCATTATCGCACTTTTCCTTTTTTACTCCGCTTATGAGAGCTCATTGCTCCAATAAATCATATCGCATTTACAACTATTGTGTATCTTCGTGTCAGTCTAAATTATTAAAACCTTCGCAAATAAATAAATATATTAAAAGCTGATGAAGTAGATAAATATCGTTGACAGCGAAAAAAACTTCCGTTTAAGACAATTTCGGGTCCTGATTTAATGGATTTTCCAGAAATGACCGAAGAAGACTTGAAACTTTTACTAACGGGTTTTCATCAATATAAACAAACAATATCATATTTAGCAGAAATGATATACATATGAATCAGATAATATAACTGTTCAGTTTGTTAGAGATTAAATCAATATAATAGAGTTCACTAAGATCAAGTAGTTGCGACGATTCGTTACAAAGATATGGAGTTTTGAAGAGAAAAGTGTTCGTTTTTTCAAGAATTTCTGGAAGCGCTCGATAAAACGTTCATCGTCCCTGCGACCCGAACCACGAATACGCTGGTTCCGTCGATCTGGACTACTAATACTACGGAGCGCTGGTCCTGGACAACGAAAACCATCGTCCCTGCGTTCCAGACCACGAATAAGCTCGTTCCGTCGATTCTGGACCACAAATACTACGGAGCGCAAGTCCTGTACTACGAAAAACAATATATCAAAAACGCTAACTTGACGCGTCTTAATCGTCCTTGCGATCCTGGTTGCATCTTAATTGTTTCAATGTCTTAAAAACGTTAACTCAAGCGATGAAATCTTTTTATTAGATAGAGAGACATGTTTGCAGTAATTCACAAACTTCGGCATTGCCTTAAAGCACAAAGTTACGTTTTAATATGACAGCTATGTTATTTAAAAAATACTTCTAATGACGACACCGTAGGGCTGTCATCTCCACTGCAAGTGTGCGATACACCCTTATGTCATTGCTCCGCGACGGAGAAAATAATGTCGTCGGGAGTGCGATTATGTTGAAAATCGTTCGGCTCGTTTGCCTTTCTCTTTGAATTTACTTACTATTTTTCTGCTAAATCTATGTATTTCATTATTTTCAACGTCCAATTAGTACCTTTTACTATGTGAACAGAATGTGCAATACTATTCCGGTATTTATTTAATTTGTAAGGTGTCTCGATTCAGAGACCTGGGACTTGGAAGCAGGTTCAATATACCGACACGTGTGGTTGCAGTAATATCTGTGTAATTAACAATATGTTATAGAGATATCTCTTAAATGCAAGTATCCGTCATCTATCATTTGACGTACCTGAAACGACACAAATTGTCGGTACAGCAAAGATGATTGATATTAAGAATAGTAGCGGCGTGACTGTGTCGTAGCACAGCTTATCAACGACTGTCCGAGGATGGTGTGCCGTCAGTAACGAGCGCCTCAGTCGCCTGCCCGTTAGTCATATGACAAGCGGGCTAGGCGGCTAGGTTTGAAAAGGGCGTCAAACTTACAAATTCAATAACGTTTCGATAGATTTATTGACCAACAAACTGTAATGTTTACACTTTTTTAAGTAAACTTGGTAGAAACAGGAGGAAACAGTTCATGAGATTAAATTGAATTGACAATTTCTGTTCTGTATTCGTTATGACATCTTGAAGTCCTATCATGTTACTGCTCTGGTAGTTCTGATAGAACGGTAAAAGATTTAATTGCGATATGCAAATTGATAGCAACATTTTGGTCGGAAAAGTCTGGTAGGTAAGCACCAAGCAAATGTCAGAAATCAGGTTTATGCACTATATCTGCTAATCACATAAATAACCAACGTAAAAATCTGGAGGAATTCAACACTTATGATTACGATGTAGAATTCCATGTGGGTTCTCGATATACAATGAACAAAGCCAATATTCGAAATGTTAGGCACTTTTCTTTATTCAGGCAAAGCTCGAATATCTAAAAGTACTTAGTCTTGTTCTGATTTTCTGATTGATGGAAGTTGTGATTTGCGAGCCGCGGCGGTGGATTTCGTAAAATATTTTTGATCTGTAACATATTGTATCCATTTCGAATGTAATTCTGGTCAAATGCTAACTTTTTCCTTGATGACTCTATCTCCTTTAATGAGATTCCTAGAATGTGTACGAATTGGAAAAGTTGTTTGTTCCGGATATCTTACAATCGTCAAAACGCTTACTTCGGAGACTCGTCGCGAGTTATGAAATTCGTAGTGTCTTTTGTAGGATCGGTAAAAGAATATATCCAAGGTAAATAATCGGCTACATTAGTGTAAACCGACGGAGCTCCAATTTGGCAGCCCCCATCTTTGAACGCAAGAACCAAAGTACTGATCCCAGCTAGAACACCATCTACGACGACGGGACCTCCTGAATCACCGAGGCAAATTCCAGTTGGAGAATCTCCGACGCCTTGGGTGCACAGAGATCTTGCCGGTATGTCAGAAGCCTTGCATGTCGCTGTGGATTCGCACGAGGCTTGATAAGATTTGAAATTACGGTTGCACGTTTCCCAGTCTACAATAGGCGCGTATGCGCTCACAAGGTGTCCAGGTCGTTGGTTATTCTCATTTTTTCCCCAACCGAGAAGAAGAGCACTGGTTTCTGGAGGATATAACACGTTACCTGGCACAGGCAGAGAGATTGTTTTGGCTTTCGCGTCTTGCAAGAGGTCTTCCTTGACTTTGATCAGCGCGATGTCAAATTTCGAGCTAGAGGGAACGTATTGCTCATGACCGTGGCACTCATCAGCATGAATCCGAAATTCGGAGTTCGCTAATAGGGCTGGTGGCAGCACCTTCACCATATTGCATGTAACAGAACTCAAGCAATGAGCTGCGGTCAGAATCCACTGGTTGGTTATGATGCTCCCACCGCAAAACCACCCCTCAGTGTTCTCTCTCAGTAGTACGAAGTATGGGAAATCCATTGGGTTCACTTCTTGACCGAAGAGAATGCGCCTGCTGGATTCGATATTGGTGTCGTTTTCACTCATCTCTTTCGACTCCAGGCCTTGACAAACCGAACGGCAAACGCACGTTAGAACTGTTAGTATGATATTGACTTTCATGATCATTTTGGATCTAGCACTTTGAAACGAATGTCGATGTGCTCGTGGACTTATATTCTTACACTGAACGCATTTATTACATCAAACGATACATCATGCGTGGATAAACAAGATTGAGTTTTTACTTCAGTAATTTATAGCCATGTTTATTATTCTCTCGATGAACTGAGTTAAATTGTGAATTGGTTCGACCAGTAAAGTTTGTGTGTACTAAATCACATTGGTATTAAGAAACATAATCTATAAGTCTTATCAGACAGTCATTTAATTGTAGCTGGGGATGCATTTCGTTAGCTTATCGTTTTACGATATTCTACTCGTACGGGTACCAGACTGGTCATAAAGCCGCAATAACATATC